>NC_064643.1:46612500-47237500 GCF_023864345.2 Schistocerca serialis cubense
TTTTTATGGAAACGACAGGATTTAGTTTTGGAAATCGAGTATCTCCTTTCCGATGCACTATTCGTTCCTTACTGCAACCCTTGCTCCCTCACATTGACGAATTATCACAGAAATAGTGTCGCTATGAAATACTATGGGTTTCATGACTTATCATTCTAAATCGAGTAAAGTTTTTATGGAAACGACAGGATTTAGTTTTGGAATTCGAGTATCTCCTTTCCGATGCCCTATTCGTCCCTTACTGCCACGCTCTCTCCCTCACACTGAAGAAATAACTCGGAAATTGCGTCGCTATTAACTACAATGGGTTCTATGACTACCCCTTCTAAATCGAGTAACGTTTCTATGTAAACGACAGGATTTAGTTTTGGGATACGAGTATCTTCTTTCAGATGCACTATTCGTTCCTTACTGCTACGCTCGCTCCCTCACATTGACGAATTAACACAGAAATTACGTCGCTATGAAATACTATGGGTTTCATGACTTCTGATTCTAAATCGAGTAAAGTTTTAAGGAAACGACAGGATTTAGTTTTGGAATTCGAGTATCTCCTTTCCGATGCACTATTCGTTCCTTACTACAACCCTCGCACCCTCACATTGACGAATTAACACTGAAATTGTATCGCTATGAAACACTATGGGTTTCATGACTTCTCATTCTAAATCGAGAAAAGTTTTTATGGAAACGACAGGATGTAGTTTTGTAATTCGTGTATCTCCTTTCAGATGCACTATTCGTTCCTTACTGCAACGCTCGCTCCCTCACATTGACGAATTAACACAGAAATTGTGACGCTATGAAATACTATGGGTTTCATGACTTCTCATTCTAAATCGAGTAAAGTTTTTATGGAAACGACAGGATTTAGTTTTGGAATTCGACTATATCCTTTCCGATGCACTATTCGTTCCTTACTGCAACGCTCGCACCCTCACATTAACGAATTAACACAGAAATTGTGTCGCTATGAAATACTATGGGTATCATGACTTCTCATTCTATGTCGGCTAAAGTTTTTATGGAAACGACAGGATTTAGTTTTGGAATTCGAGTATCTCCTTTCCGATGCACTATTCGTTCCTTACTGCAACGCTCGCTCCCTCACATTGACGAATTAACACAGAAATTGTGTCGCTATGAAATACTATGGGTCTCATGACTTCTCATTCTAAATCGAGTAAAGTTTTCTTGGAAACGACAGGATTTAGTTTTGAAATTCGAGTATCTCCTTTCCGATGCACTATTCGTTCCTTACTGCTACGCTCGCCCCCTCACATTGACGAATTAACACAGAAAATGTGTCGCTATGAAATACTACGGGTTTCATGACTTCTCATTCTAAATCGAGTAATGTTTGTATGGAAACGATAGGATTTAGTTTTGGAATTCGAGTATCTTCTTTCCGATGCACTATTCGTTCCTGACTGCAACGCTCGCTTCCTCACATTGACGAATTTACTCTGAAATTGCGTCGCTGTGAAATACTACAGGTTTCATGACTTATTTTTCTAAATCGAGTAAAGTTTTTATGAAAACGACAGGATTTAGTTTTGGAATTCGAGTATCTCCATTCCGATGCACTATTCGTTCCTTACTGCAACGCTCGCTCCCTCACATTGACGAATTAACACAGAAATTGTGTCGCTATGAAATACTATGGGTTTCATGACTACTCCTACTAAATCGAGTAACGTTTCTATGTAAACTACAGGATTTAGTTTTGGGATACGCGTATCTCCTTTCAGATGCACTATTCGTTCTTTACTGGAAGCCTCGCTCCCTCACATAGACGAATTAACACAGAAATTGTGCCGCTATGAAATACTATTGGTTTCATGACTTCTCATTCTAAATCGAGTAAAGTTTTTATGGAAACGACAGGATTTAGTTTTGGAATTCGAGTATCTCCTTTCCGATGCCCTATTCGTTCCTTACTGCAACGCTCGCTCCCTCACATTGACGAATTAACACAGAAATTGTGTCCCTATGAAATACGATGCGTTCTATGGCTTCTCCTACTAAATCGAGTAACGTTTCTATGTAAACGACAGGATTTAGTTTTGGGATACGAGTATCTGCTTTCAGATGCACTATTCGTTCTTTACTGCAACCCTCGCTCCCTCGCATTGACGAATTAACACAGAAATTGTGTCGCTGTGAATTACTATGGGTTTCATGACTTCTCATTGTAAATCGAGTAAAGATTTTATGGAAGCGACAGGATTTAGTTTTGGAATTCGAGTATCTCCTTTCCGATGCACTATTCGTCCCTTACTGCAACGCTCGCTCCCTCACATTGACGAATTAACACAGAAATTGTGTCGCTATGAAATACTATGGGTTTAATGACTTCTCATTCTAAATCGAGTAAAGTTTTTATGGAAACGGCAGGGTTTAGTTTTGGAATTCGAGTATCTCCTTTCCGATGCACTATTCGTTCCTTACTGCTACGCTCGATCCCTCACATTGACGAATTAACACAGAAATTGCGTCGCTATGAAATACTATGGGTTTCATGACTTCTCATTCTAAATCGAGTGAAGTTTTTATGGAAACGACAGGATTTAATTTTGGAATTCGAGTATCTCCTTTCCGATGCACTATTCGTTCCTTACTCCAACCCTTGCTCCCTCACATTGACGAATTAACACAGAAATAGTGTCGCTATGAAATACTATAAGTTTCATGACTTATCATTCTAAGTCGAGTAAAGTTTTTATGGAAACGACAGGATTTAGTTTTGGAATTCGAGTATCTCCTTTCCGATGCACTATTCGTTCCTCACTGCCACGCTCTCTCCCTCACACTGAAGAAATAACACGGAAATTGCGTCGCTATGAACTACAATGGGTTCTATGACTACTCCTTCTAAATCGAGTAACGTGTCTATGTAAACGACAGGATTTAGTTTTGGGATACGAGTATCTCCTTTCAGACGCACTATTCGTTCTTTACTGCAACCCTCGCTCCCTCACATTGACGAATGAACACAGAAATTGTGTCGCTATGAAATACTATTTGTTTCATGACTTCTTATTCTAAATCAAATAATGTTTGTATGGAAACGATAGGATTTAGTTTTGGAATTCGAGTATCTTCCTTCCGATGCACTATTCGTTCCTTACTGCAACGCTCGCACCCTCATATTGACGAATTAACACAGGAATTGCGTCGCTATGAAATACTATAGGTTTCATGACATCTCATTCTAAATCGAGTAAAGTTTTTATGGAAACGACAGGATTTAGTTTTGGAATTCGAGTATCTCCTTTCCGATGCACTATTCGTTCCTTACTGCTACGCTCGCTCCCTCACATTGACGAATTAACACAGAAATTGCGTCGCTATGAAATACTATGGGTTTCATGACTTCTCATTCTAAATCGAGTAAAGTTTTTAAGGAAACGACAGGATTTAGTTTTGGAATTCGAGTATCTCCTTTCCGATGCACTATTCGTTCCTCAATGCAACCCTCGCTCCCTCACATTGACGAATTAACACAGAAATTGTATCGCTATGAAATACTATGGGTTTCATGACTTCTCATTCTAAATCGAGTAAAGTTTTTTTGGAAACGACAGGATTTAGTTTTGTAATTCGTGTATCTCCTTTCAGATGCACTATTCGTTCCTTACTGCAACGCTCGCTCCCTCACATTGACGAATTAACACAGAAATTGTGTCGCTATGAAATACTATGGGTTTCATGACTTCTCATTCTAAATCGAGTAAAGTTTTTATGGAAACGACAGGATTTAGCTTTGGAATTCGAGTATCTCCTTTCCGAAGCACTATTCGTTCCTTACTGCAACCCTCGCTCCCTCACATTGACGAATTAACACAGAAATTGTGTCGCTATGAAATACTATGGGTTTCATGACTTTTCATTGTAAATCGAGTAAAGTTTTTATGGAAACGACAGGATTTAGTTTTGGAATTCGAGTATCTCCTTTCGGATGCACTATTCTTTCCTTACTGCAACCCTCGCTCCCTCACATTGACGAATTAACACAGAAATTGCGTCGCTATGAAATACTATGGGTTTCATGACTTATCATTCTAAATCGGGTAAAGTTTTTATGGAAACGACAGGATTTAGTTTTGGAATTCGAGTATCTCCTTTCCGAAGCACTATTCGTTCCTTACTGCTACGCTCGATCCCTCACATTGACGAATTAACACAGAAATTGCGTCGCTATGAAATACTATGGGTTTCATGACTTCTCATTCTAAATCGAGTGAAGTTTTTATGGAAACGACAGGATTTAATTTTGGAATTCGAGTATCTCCTTTCCGATGCACTATTCGTTCCTTACTCCAACCCTTGCTCCCTCACATTGACGAATTAACACAGAAATAGTGTCGCTATGAAATACTATAAGTTTCATGACTTATCATTCTAAGTCGAGTAAAGTTTTTATGGAAACGACAGGATTTAGTTTTGGAATTCGAGTATCTCCTTTCCGATGCACTATTCGTTCCTCACTGACACGCTCTCTCCCTCACACTGAAGAAATAACACGGAAATTGCGTCGCTATGAACTACAATGGGTTCTATGACTACTCCTTCTAAATCGAGTAACGTCTCTATGTAAACGACAGGATTTAGTTTTGGGATACGAGTATCTCCTTTCAGATGCACTATTCGTTCTTTACTGCAACCCTCGCTCCCTCACATTGACGAATGAACACAGAAATTGTGTCGCTATGAAATACTATGGGTTTCATGACTTCTTATTCTAAATCAAATAATGTTTGTATGGAAACGATAGGATTTAGTTTTGGAATTCGAGTATCTTCCTTCCGATGCACTATTCGTTCCTTACTGCAACGCTCGCACCCTCACATTGACGAATTAACACAGGAATTGCGTCGCTATGAAATACTATAGGTTTCATGACTTCTCATTCTAAATCGAGTAAAGTTTTTATGGAAACGACAGGATTTAGTTTTGGAATTCGAGTATCTCCTTTCCGATGCACTATTCGTTCCTTACTGCTACGCTCGCTCCCTCACATTGACGAATTAACACAGAAATTGCGTCGCTATGAAATACTATGGGTTTCATGACTTCTCATTCTAAATCGAGTAAAGTTTTTAAGGGAACGACAGGATTTAGTTTTGGAATTCGAGTCTCTCCTTTCCGATGCACTATTCGTTCCTCACTGCAACCCTCGCTCCCTCACATTGACGAATTAACACAGAAATTGTATCGCTATGAAATACTATGGGTTTCATTACTTCTCATTCTAAATCGAGTAAAGTTTTTTTGGAAACGACAGGATTTAGTTTTGTAATTCGTGTATCTCCTTTCAGATGCACTATTCGTTCCTTACTGCAACGCTCGCTCCCTCACATTGACGAATTAACACAGAAATTGTGTCGCTATGAAATACTATATGTTTCATGACTTATCATTCTAAATCGAGTAAAGTTTTTATGGAAACGACAGGATTTAGCTTTCGAATTCGAGTATCTCCTTTCCGAAGCACTATTCGTTCCTTACTGCAACCCTAGCTCCCTCACATTGACGAATTAACACAGAAATTGTGTCGCTATGAAATACTATGAGTTTCATGACTTTTCATTGTATATCGAGTAAAGTTTTTATGGAAACGACAGGATTTAGTTTTGGAATTCGAGTATCTCCTTTCAGATGCACTATTCTTTCCTTACTGCAACCCTCGCTCCCTCACATTGACGAATTAACACAGAAATTGCGTCGCTATGAAATACTATGGGTTTCATGACTTATCATTCTAAATCGGGTAAAGTTTTTATAGAAACGACAGGATTTAGTTTTGGAATTCGAGTATCTCCTTTCCGATGCACTATTCGTTCCTTACTGCCACGCTCTCTCCCTCACACTGAAGAAATAACACGGAAATTGCGTCGCTATGAATTACATTGGGTTCTATGACTACTCCTTCTAAATCGAGTAACGTTTCTATGTAAACGACAGGATTTAGTTTTGGGATACGAGTATCTCCTTTGAGATGCACTATTCGTTCTTTACTGCAACCCTCGCCCCTCACATTGACGAATGAACACAGAAATTGTGTCGCTATGAAATACTATGGGTTTCATGACTTCTTATTCTTAATCGAGTAATGTTTGTATGGAAACGATAGGATTTAGTTTTGGAATTCGAGTATCTTCCTTCCGATGCACTATTCGTTCCTTACTGCAACGCTCGCACCCTCACATTGACGAATTAACACAGGAATTGCGTCGCTATGATATACTATAGGTTTCATGACTCCTCATTCTAAATCGAGTAAAGTTTTTATGGAAACGACAGGATTTAGTTTTGGAATTCGAGTATCTCCTTTCAGATGCACTATTCGTTCCTTACTGCAACGCACGCTCCCTCACATTGACGAATTAACGCAGAAATTGTGTCGCTATGAAATACTATGGGTTTCATGACTTCTCATTCTAAATCGAGTAAAGGTTTTATGGAAATGACAGGATTTAGTTAGGGGAATTCGAGTATCTCCTTTCCGATGCACTATTCGTTCCTTACTGCTACGCTCGCTCCCTCACATTGACGAATTAACACAGAAATTGCGTCGCTATGAAATACTATGGGTTTCATGACTTCTGATTCTAAATCGAGTAAAGATTTTAAGGAAACGACAGGATTTAGTTATGGAATTCGAGTATCTCCTTTCCGATGCACTATTCGTTCCTTACTGCAACCCTCGCTCCCTCACATTGACGAATTAACACAGAAATTGTATCGCTATGAAATACTATGGGTTTCATGACTTCTCATTC
Source organism: Schistocerca serialis cubense (assembly GCF_023864345.2). Lineage (NCBI taxonomy): Eukaryota > Metazoa > Arthropoda > Insecta > Orthoptera > Acrididae > Schistocerca > Schistocerca serialis. The sequence continues at coordinate 46,619,286 of NC_064643.1, forward strand.
TAAATCGAGTAAAGTTTTTATGGAAACGACAGGATTTAGTTTTGGAATTCGAGTATCTCCTTCCGATGCACTATTCGTTCCTTACTGCAACGCTCGCTCCCTCACATTGACGAATTAACACAGAAATTGTGTCGCTATGAAATACTATGGGTTTCATGACTTCTCATTCTAAATCGAGTAAAGTTTTTATGGAAACGACAGGATTTAGTTTTGGAATTCGAGTATCTCCTTCCGATGCACTATTCGTTCCTTACTGCAACCCTCGCTCCCTCACATTGACGAATTAACACAGAAATTGTGTCGCTATGAAATACTATGGGTTTCATGACTTTTCATTGTAAATCGAGTAAAGTTTTTATGGAAACGACAGGATTTAGTTTTCGAATTCGAGTATCTCCTTTCAGATGCACTATTCTTTCCTTACTGCAACCCTCGCTCCCTCACATTGACGAATTAACACAGAAATTGCGTCGCTATGAAATACTATGGGTTTCATGACTTCTCATTCTAAATCGAGTAAAGTTTTTATGGAAACGACAAGATTTAGTTTTGGAATTCGAGTATCTCCTTTCCGATGCACTATTCGTTCCGTACTGCAACCCTCGCTCCCTCACATTGACGAATTAACACAGAAATTGTGTCGCTATGAAATATGATGGGTTCTATGACTACTCCTTCTAAATCGAGTAACGTTTCTATGTAAACGACAGGATTTGGTTTTGGGATACGAGTATCTCCTTTCAGATGCACTATTCGTTCTTAACCGCAACTCTCGTTCCCTCACATTGGCGAATTAACACAGAAATTGTGTCGCTATGAAATACTATGGGTTTCATGACTTCTCATTCTAAATCGAGTAAAGTTTTTATGGAAACGACAGGATTTAGTTTTGGAATTCGAGTATCTCCTTTCCGATACACTTATCTTTCCTTACTGCAACCCTCGCTCCCTCACATTGACGAATTAACACAGAATTTGTGTCGCTATGAAATACTATGGGTTTCATGACTTCTCATTCTAAATCGAGTAAAGTTTTTATGGAAACGACAGGATTTAGTTTTGGAATTCGAGTATGTCCTTTCCGATGCACTATTCGTTCCTTACTGCTACGCGCGCTCCCTCACATTGACGAATTAACACAGAAATTCCGTCGCTATGAAATAATATAGGTTTCATGACTTCTCATTCTAAATCGAGTAAAGTTTCTATGGAAACGACAGGATTTAGTTTTGGAATTCGAGTGTCTCCTTTCCGATGCACTATTCGTTCCTTACTGCAAGCCTCGCTCCCTCACATTGACGAATTAACACAGAAATTGGGTCGCTATGAAATACGATGGGTTCTGTGACTACTCCTTCTAAATCGAGTAACGTTTCTATGTAAACGACAGGATTTAGGATTGGCATACGAGTATCTCCTTTCAGATGCACTATTCGTTCTTTACTGCAACGCTCGCTCCCTCACGTTGACGAATTAACACAGAAATTGTGTCGCCATGAAATACTATGGGTTTCATGACTTCTCATTCTAAATCGAGTAAAGTTTTTATGGAAACGACAGGATTTAGTTTTGGAATTCGAGTATCTCCTTTCAGATGCACTATTCTTTCCTTACTGCAACCCTCGCTCCCTCACATTGACGAATTAACACAGAAATTGCGTCGCTATGAAATACTATGGGTTTCATGACTTCTCATTCTAAATCGAGTAAAGTTTTTATGGAAACGACAAGATTTAGTTTTGGAATTCGAGTATCTCCTTTCCGATGCACTATTCGTTCCTTACTGCAACCCTCGCTCCCTCACATTGACGAATTAACACAGAAATTGTGTCGCTATGAAATATGATGGGTTCTATGACTACCCCTTCTAAATCGAGTAACGTTTCTATGTAAACGACAGGATTTGGTTTTGGGATACGAGTATCTCCTTTCAGATGCACTATTCGTTCTTTACCGCAACTCTCGTTCCCTCACATTGGCGAATTAACACAGAAATTGTGTCGCTATGAAATACTATGGGTTTCATGACTTCTCATTCTAAATCGAGTAAAGTTTTTATGGAAACGACAGGATTTAGTTTTGGAATTCGAGTATCTCCTTTCCGATGCACTTATCTTTCCTTACTGCAACCCTCGCTCCCTCACATTGACGAATTAACACAGAATTTGAGTCGCTATGAAATACTATGGGTTTCATGACTTCTCATTCTAAATCGAGTAAAGTTTTTATGGAAACGACAGGATTTAGTTTTGGAATTCGAGTATGTCCTTTCCGATGCACTATTCGTTCCTTACTGCTACGCGCGCTCCCTCACATTGACGAATTAACACAGAAATTCCGTCGCTATGAAATACTATAGGTTTCATGACTTCTCATTCTAAATCGAGTAAAGTTTCTATGGAAACGACAGGATTTAGTTTTGGAATTCGAGTATCTCCTTTCCGATGCACTATTCGTTCCTTACTGCAACCCTCGCTCCCTCACATTGACGAATTAACACAGAAATTGGGTCGCTATGAAATACGATGGGTTCTGTGACTACTCCTTCTAAATCGAGTAACGTTTCTATGTAAACGACAGGATTTGGTTTTGGGATACGAGTATCTCCTTTCAGATGCACTATTCGTTCTTTACCGCAACTCTCGTTCCCTCACATTGGCGAATTAACACAGAAATTGTGTCGCTATGAAATACTATGGGTTTCATGACTTCTCATTCTAAATCGAGTAAAGTTTTTATGGAAACGACAGGATTTAGTTTTGAAATTCGAGTATCTCCTTTCCGATGCACTTATCTTTCCTTACTGCAACCCTCGCTCCCTCACATTGACGAATTAACACAGAATTTGTGTCGCTATGAAATACTATGGGTTTCATGACTTCTCATTCTAAATCGAGTAAAGTTTTTATGGAAACGACAGGATTTAGTTTTGGAATTCGAGTATGTCCTTTCCGATGCACTATTCGTTCCTTACTGCTACGCGCGCTCCCTCACATTGACGAATTAACACAGAAATTCCGTCGCTATGAAATACTATAGGTTTCATGACTTCTCATTCTAAATCGAGTAAAGTTTCTATGGAAACGACAGGATTTAGTTTTGGAATTCGAGTATCTCCTTTCCGATGCACTATTCGTTCCTTACTGCAACCCTCGCTCCCTCACATTGACGAATTAACACAGAAATTTGGTCGCTAGGAAATACGATGGGTTCTGTGACTACTCCTTCTAAATCGAGTAACGTTTCTATGTAAACGACAGGATTTAGGATTGGCATACGAGTATCTCCTTTCAGATGCACTATTCGTTCTTTACTGCAACGCTCGCTCCCTCACGTTGACGAATTAACACAGAAATTGTGTCGCCATGAAATACTATGGGTTTCATGACTTCTCATTCTAAATCGAGTAAAGTTTTTATGGAAACGACAGGATTTAGTTTTGGAATTCGAGTATCTCCTTTCAGATGCACTATTCTTTCCTTACTGCAACCCTCGCTCCCTCACATTGACGAATTAACACAGAAATTGCGTCGCTATGAAATACTATGGGTTTCATGACTTCTCATTCTAAATCGAGTAAAGTTTTTATGGAAACGACAAGATTTAGTTTTGGAATTCGAGTATCTCCTTTCCGATGCACTATTCGTTCCTTACTGCAACCCTCGCTCCCTCACATTGACGAATTAACGCAGAAATTGTGTCGCTATGAAATATGATGGGTTCTATGACTACTCCTTCTAAATCGAGTAACGTTTCTATGTAAACGACAGGATTTGGTTTTGGGATACGAGTATCTCCTTTCAGATGCACTATTCGTTCTTTACCGCAACTCTCGTTCCCTCACATTGGCGAATTAACACAGAAATTGTGTCGCTATGAAATACTATGGGTTTCATGACTTCTCATTCTAAATCGAGTAAAGTTTTTATGGAAACGACAGGATTTAGTTTTGGAATTCGAGTATCTCCTTTCCGATGCACTTATCTTTCCTTACTGCAACCCTCGCTCCCTCACATTGACGAATTAACACAGAATTTGTGTCGCTATGAAATACTATGGGTTTCATGACTTCTCATTCTAAATCGAGTAAAGTTTTTATGGAAACGACAGGATTTAGTTTTGGAATTCGAGTATGTCCTTTCCGATGCACTATTCGTTCCTTACTGCTACGCGCGCTCCCTCACATTGACGAATTAACACAGAAATTCCGTCGCTATGAAATACTATAGGTTTCATGACTTCTCATTCTAAATCGAGTAAAGTTTCTATGGAAACGACAGGATTTAGTTTTGGAATTCGAGTATCTCCTTTCCGATGCACTATTCGTTCCTTACTGCAACCCTCGCTCCCTCACATTGACGAATTAACACAGAAATTGGGTCGCTATGAAATACGATGGGTTCTGTGACTACTCCTTCTAAATCGAGTAACGTTTCTATGTAAACGACAGGATTTGGTTTTGGGATACGAGTATCTCCTTTCAGATGCACTATTCGTTCTTTACCGCAACTCTCGTTCCCTCACATTGGCGAATTAACACAGAAATTGTGTCGCTATGAAATACTATGGGTTTCATGACTTCTCATTCTAAATCGAGTAAAGTTTTTATGGAAACGACAGGATTTAGTTTTGGAATTCGAGTATCTCCATTCCGATGCACTTATCTTTCCTTACTGCAACCCTCGCTCCCTCACATTGACGAATTAACACAGAATTTGTGTCGCTATGAAATACTATGGGTTTCATGACTTCTCATTCTAAATCGAGTAAAGTTTCTATGGAAACGACAGGATTTAGTTTTGGAATTCGAGTATCTCCTTTCCGATGCACTATTCGTTCCTTACTGCAACCCTCGCTCCCTCACATTGACGAATTAACACAGAAATTGGGTCGCTATGAAATACGATGGGTTCTGTGACTACTCCTTCTAAATCGAGTAACGTTTCTATGTAAACGACAGGATTTAGAATTGGCATACGAGTATCTCCTTTCAGATGCACTATTCGTTCTTTACTGCAACGCTCGCTCCCTCACGTTGACGAATTAACACAGAAATTGTGTCGCCATGAAATACTAGGGTTTCATGACTTCTCATTCTAAATCGAGTAAAGTTTTTATGGAAACGACAGGATTTAGATTTGGAATTCGAGTATCTCCTTTCAGATGCACTATTCTTTCCTTACTGCAACCCTCGCTCCCTCACATTGACGAATTAACACAGAAATTGCGTCGCTATGAAATACTATGGGTTTCATGACTTCTCATTCTAAATCGAGTAAAGTTTTTATGGAAACGACAAGATTTAGTTTTGGAATTCGAGTATTTCCTTTCCGATGCACTATTCGTTCCTTACTGCAACCCTCGCTCCCTCACATTGACGAATTAACACAGAAATTGTGTCGCTATGAAATATGATGGGTTCTATGACTACTCCTTCTAAATCGAGTAACGTTTCTATGTAAACGACAGGATTTGGTTTTGGGATACGAGTATCTCCTTTCAGAAGCACTATTCGTTCTTTACCGCAACTCTCGTTCCCTCACATTGGCGAATTAACACAGAAATTGTGTCGCTATGAAATACTATGGGTTTCATGACTTCTCATTCTAAATCGAGTAAAGTTTTTATGGAAACGACAGGATTTAGTTTTGGTATTCGAGTATCTCCTTTCCGATGCACTTATCTTTCCTTACTGCAACCCTCGCTCCCTCACATTGACGAATTAACACTGAATTTGTGTCGCTATGAAATACTATGGGTTTCATGACTTCTCATTCTAAATCGAGTAAAGTTTTTATGGAAGCGACAGGATTTAGTTTTGGAATTCGAGTATGTCCTTTCCGATGCACTATTCGTTCCTTACTGCTACGCGCGCTCCCTCACATTGACGAATTAACACAGAAATTCCGTCGCTATGAAATACTATAGGTTTCATGACTTCTCATTCTAAATCGAGTAAAGTTTCTATGGAAACGACAGGATTTAGTTTTGGAATTCGAGTATCTCCTTTCCGATGCACTATTCGTTCCTTACTGCGACCCTCGCTCCCTCACATTGACGAATTAACACAGAAATTGGTTCGCTATGAAATACGATGGGTTCTGTGACTACTCCTTCTAAATCGAGTAACGTTTCTATGTAAACGACAGGATTTAGAATTGGCATACGAGTATCTCCTTTCAGATGCACTATTCGTTCTTTACTGCAACGCTCGCTCCCTCACGTTGACGAATTAACACAGAAATTGTGTCGCCATGAAATACTATGGGTTTCATGACTTCTCATTCTAAATCGAGTAAAGTTTTTATGGAAACGACAGGATTTAGTTTTGGAATTCGAGTATATCCTTTCCGATGCACTATTCCTTCCTTACTGCAAGGCCTGCTCCTTCACATTGACGAATTAACACAGAAATTGTGTGGCCATGAAATACTATGGGTTTCATGACTTCTCATTCCAAATCGAGTAAAGTTTTTATGGAAACGACAGGATTTAGTTTTGGAATTCGAGTATCTCCTTTCCGATGCACTATTCGTTCCTTACTGCAACCCTCGCTCCCTCACATTGACGAATTAACACAGAAATTGTATCGCTATGAAATACTATGGGTTTCATGACTTCTCATTCTAAATCGAGTAAAGTTTTTATGGAAAAGACAGGATTTAGTTTTGGAATTCGAGTATCTCCTTCCGATGCACTATTCGTTCCTTACTGCAACGCTCGCTCCCTCACTTTGACGAATTAACACAGAAATTGTGTCGCTATGAAATACTATGGGTTTCATGACTTCTCATTCTAAATCGAGTAAAGTTTTTATGGAAACGACAGGATTTAGTTTTTGGAATTCGAGTATCTCCTTCCGATGCACTATTCGTTCCTTACTGCAACCCTCGCTCCCTCACATTGACGAATTAACACAGAAATTGTGTCGCTATGAAATACTATGGGTTTCACGACTTTTCATTGTAAATCGAGTAAAGTTTTTATGGAAACGACAGGATTTAGTTTTGGAATTCGAGTATCTCCTTTCAGATGCACTATTCTTTCCTTACTGCAACCCTCGCTCCCTCACATTGACGAATTAACACAGAAATTGCGTCGCTATGAAATACTATGGGTTTCATGACTTCTCATTCTAAATCGAGTAAAGTTTTTATGGAAACGACAAGATTTAGTTTTGGAATTCGAGTATCTCCTTTCCGATGCACTATTCGTTCCGTACTGCAACCCTCGCTCCCTCACATTGACGAATTAACACAGAAATTGTGTCGCTATGAAATATGATGGGTTCCATGACTACTCCTTCTAAATCGAGTAACGTTTCTATGTAAACGACAGGATTTGGTTTTGGGATACGAGTATCTCCTTTCAGATGCACTATTCGTTCTTTACCGCAACTCTCGTTCCCTCACATTGGCGAATTAACACAGAAATTGTGTCGCTATGAAATACTATGGGTTTCATGACTTCTCATTCTAAATCGAGTAAAGTTTTTATGGAAACGACAGGATTTAGTTTTGGAATTCGAGTATCTCCTTTCCGATACACTTATCTTTCCTTACTGCAACCCTCGCTCCCTCACATTGACGAATTAACACAGAATTTGTGTCGCTATGAAATACTATGGGTTTCATGACTTCTCATTCTAAATCGAGTAAAGATTTTAATGAAACGACAGGATTTAGTTTTGGAATTCGAGTATGTCCTTTCCGATGCACTATTCGTTCCTTACTGCTACGCGCGCTCCCTCACATTGACGAATTAACACAGAAATTCCGTCGCTATGAAATAATATAGGTTTCATGACTTCTCATTCTAAATCGAGTAAAGTTTCTATGGAAACGACAGGATTTAGTTTTGGAATTCGAGTATCTCCCTTCCGATGCACTATTCGTTCCTTACTGCAAGCCTCGCTCCCTCACATTGACGAATTAACACAGAAATTGGGTCGCTATGAAATACGATGGGTTCTGTGACTACTCCTTCTAAATCGAGTAACGTTTCTATGTAAACGACAGGATTTAGGATTGGCATACGAGTATCTCCTTTCAGATGCACTATTCGTTCTTTACTGCAACGCTCGCTCCCTCACGTTGACGAATTAACACAGAAATTGTGTCGCCATGAAATACTATGGGTTTCATGACTTCTCATTCTAAATCGAGTAAAGTTTTTATGGAAACGACAGGATTTAGTTTTGGAATTCGAGTATCTCCTTTCAGATGCACTATTCTTTCCTTACTGCAACCCTCGCTCCCTCACATTGACGAATTAACACAGAAATTGCGTCGCTATGAAATACTATGGGTTTCATGACTTCTCATTCTAAATCGAGTAAAGTTTTTATGGAAACGACAAGATTTAGTTTTGGAATTCGAGTATCTCCTTTCCGATGCACTATTCGTTCCTTACTGCAACCCTCGCTCCCTCACATTGACGAATTAACACAGAAATTGTGTCGCTATGAAATATGATGGGTTCTATGACTACTCCTTCTAAATCGAGTAACGTTTCTATGTAAACGACAGGATTTGGTTTTGGGATACGAGTATCTCCTTTCAGATGCACTATTCGTTCTTTACCGCAACTCTCGTTCCCTCACATTGGCGAATTAACACAGAAATTGTGTCGCTATGAAATACTATGGGTTTCATGACTTCTCATTCTAAATCGAGTAAAGTTTTTATGGAAACGACAGGATTTAGTTTTGGAATTCGAGTATCTCCTTTCCGATGCACTTATCTTTCCTTACTGCAACCCTCGCTCCCTCACATTGACGAATTAACACAGAATTTGTGTCGCTATGAAATACTATGGGTTTCATGACTTCTCATTCTAAATCGAGTAAAGTTTTTATGGAAACGACAGGATTTAGTTTTGGAATTCGAGTATGTCCTTTCCGATGCACTATTCGTTCCTTACTGCTACGCGCGCTCCCTCACATTGACGAATTAACACAGAAATTCCGTCGCTATGAAATACTATAGGTTTCATGACTTCTCATTCTAAATCGAGTAAAGTTTCTATGGAAACGACAGGATTTAGTTTTGGAATTCGAGTATCTCCCTTCCGATGCACTATTCGTTCCTTACTGCAACCCTCGCTCCCTCACATTGACGAATTAACACAGAAATTGGGTCGCTATGAAATACGATGGGTTCTGTGACTACTCCTTCTAAATCGAGTAACGTTTCTATGTAAACGACAGGATTTGGTTTTGGGATACGAGTATCTCCTTTCAGATGCACTATTCGTTCTTTACCGCAACTCTCGTTCCCTCACATTGGCGAATTAACACAGAAATTGTGTCGCTATGAAATACTATGGGTTTCATGACTTCTCATTCTAAATCGAGTAAAGTTTTTATGGAAACGACAGGATTTAGTTTTGGAATTCGAGTATCTCCTTTCCGATGCACTTATCTTTCCTTACTGCAACCCTCGCTCCCTCACATTGACGAATTAACACAGAATTTGTGTCGCTATGAAGTACTATGGGTTTCATGACTTCTCATTCTAAATCGAGTAAAGTTTTTATGGAAACGAAAGGATTCAGTTTTGGAATTCGAGTATGTCCTTTCCGATGCACTATTCGTTCCTTACTGCTACGCGCGCTCCCTCACATTGACGAATTAACACAGAAATTCCGTCGCTATGAAATACTATAGGTTTCATGACTTCTCATTCTAAATCGAGTAAAGTTTCTATGGAAACGGCAGGATTTAGTTTTGGAATTCGAGTATCTCCTTTCCGATGCACTATTCGTTCCTTACTGCAACCCTCGCTCCCTCACATTGACGAATTAACACAGAAATTGGGTCGCTATGAAATACGATGGGTTCTGTGACTACTCCTTCTAAATCGAGTAACGTTTCTATGTAAACGACAGGATTTAGAATTGGCATACGAGTATCTCCTTTCAGATGCACTATTCGTTCTTTACTGCAACGCTCGCTCCCTCACGTTGACGAATTAACACAGAAATTGTGTCGCCATGAAATACTATGGGTTTCATGACTTCTCATTCTAAATCGAGTAAAGTTTTTATGGAAACGACAGGATTTAGATTTGGAATTCGAGTATCTCCTTTCAGATGCACTATTCTTTCCTTACTGCAACCCTCGCTCCCTCACATTGACGAATTAACACAGAAATTGCGTCGCTATGAAATACTATGGGTTTCATGACTTCTCATTCTAAATCGAGTAAAGTTTTTATGGAAACGACAAGATTTAGTTTTGGAATTCGAGTATCTCCTTTCCGATGCACTATTCGTTCCTTACTGCGACCCTCGCTCCCTCACATTGACGAATTAACACAGAAATTGTGTCGCTATGAAATATGATGGGTTCTATGACTACTCCTTCTAAATCGAGTAACGTTTCTATGTAAACGACAGGATTTGGTTTTGGGATACGAGTATCTCCTTTCAGATGCACTATTCGTTCTTTACCGCAACTCTCGTTCCCTCACATTGGCGAATTAACACAGAAATTGTGTCGCTATGAAATACTATGGGTTTCATGACTTCTCATTCTAAATCGAGTAAAGTTTTTATGGAAACGACAGGATTTAGTTTTGGAATTCGAGTATCTCCTTTCCGATGCACTTATCTTTCCTTACTGCAACCCTCGCTCCCTCACATTGACGAATTAACACAGAATTTGTGTCGCTATGAAATACTATGGGTTTCATGACTTCTCATTCTAAATCGAGTAAAGTTTTTATGGAAACGACAGGATTTAGTTTTGGAATTCGAGTATGTCCTTTCCGATGCACTATTCGTTCCTTACTGCTACGCGCGCTCCCTCACATTGACGAATTAACACAGAAATTCCGTCGCTATGAAATACTATAGGTTTCATGACTTCTCATTCTAAATCGAGTAAAGTTTCTATGGAAACGACAGGATTTAGTTTTGGAATTCGAGTATCTCCTTTCCGATGCACTATTCGTTCCTTACTGCGACCCTCGCTCCCTCACATTGACGAATTAACACAGAAATTGGTTCGCTATGAAATACGATGGGTTCTGTGACTACTCCTTCTAAATCGGGTAACGTTTCTATGTAAACGACAGGATTTAGAATTGGCATACGAGTATCTCCTTTCAGATGCACTATTCGTTCTTTACTGCAACGCTCGCTCCCTCACGTTGACGAATTAACACAGAAATTGTGTCGCCATGAAATACTATGGGTTTCATGACTTCTCATTCTAAATCGAGTAAAGTTTTTATGGAAACGACAGGATTTAGTTTTGGAATTCGAGTATATCCTTTCCGATGCACTATTCCTTCCTTACTGCAAGGCCTGCTCCTTCACATTGACGAATTAACACAGAAATTGTGTGGCCATGAAATACTATGGGTTTCATGACTTCTCATTCCAAATCGAGTAAAGTTTTTATGGAAACGACAGGATTTAGTTTTGGAATTCGAGTATCTCCTTTCCGATGCACTATTCGTTCCTTACTGCAACGCTCGCTCCCTGACATTGACGAATTAACACAGAAATTGTGTCGCTATGAAATACTATGGGTTTCATGACTTCTCATTCTAAATCGAGTAAAGTTCTTATGGAAACGACAGGATTTATTTTGGGAATTCGAATATATCTTTTCCGTTGCACTATTCGATCCCTACTGCAACGCCCGCTCCCTCACATTGACGAATTAACACAGAAATTGTGTCGCTATGAAATACTATGGGTTTCATGACTTCTCATTCTAAATCGTGTAAAATTTTTATGGAGACGACAGGATTTAGTTTTGGAATACGAGTATCTCCTTTCCGATGCACTACTCGTTCCTTGCTGCAACGCTCGCTCCCTCACATTGACGAATTAACACAGAAATTGTGTCGCTATGAAATACTATGGGTTTCATGACTTCTCACTGTAAATCGAGTAAAGTTTTTATGGAAACGACAGCATTTAGTTTTGGAATTAGAGTATATCCTTTCCGATGCACTATTCTTTCCTTACTGCAACGCTCGCACCCTCAAATTGACGAATTAACACAGTAATTGTGTCGCTATGAAATACTACGGGTTTCATGACTTTTCATTCTAAATCGAGTAAAGTTTTTATGGAAACGACAGTATTTAGTTTTGGAATTCGAGTATATCCTTTCCGATGCACTATTCGTTCCTTACTGCAACGCTCGCTCCCTCACATTGACGAATTAACACAGAAATTGTGTCGCTATAAAATAATATGGGTTTCATGTCCTCCCTTTCTAAATCGAATAAAGTTTTTATGGAAACGACAGGATTTAGTGTTGGAATTCGAGTATCTCCTTTCCGTCGCACTATTCGATCCTTACTGCAACGCTCGCTCCCTCACATTGACGAATTAACACAGAAATTGTGTCGCTATGAAATACTATGGGTTTCATGACTGCTCATTCTAAATCGAGTAAAGTATTTATGGAAACGACAGGATTTAGTTTTGGAATTCGAGTATCTTCTTTCCGATGCACTATTCGTTCCTTACTGCAACCCTCGCTCCCTCTCATTGACGAATTAACACAGAAATTGTGTCGCTATGACATACTATGGGTTTCATGTCTTTTCATTGTAAATCGAGTAAAGTTTTGATGGAAACGACAGGATTTAGTTTTGGAATTCGTGTATCTCGTTTCAGATGCACTATTCTTTCCTTACTGCAACCCTCGCTCCCTCACATTGACGAATTAACACAGAAATTGCGTCGCTATGAAATACTATGGGTTTCATGACTTCTCATTCTAAATCGAGTAAAGTTTTTATGGAAACGACAAGATTTAGTTTTGGAATTCGAGTATCTCCTTTCCGATGCACTATTCGTTCCTTACTGCAACCCTCGCTCCCTCACATTGACGAATTAACACAGAAATTGTGTCGCTATGAAATATGATGGGTTCTATGACTAATCCTTCTAAATCGAGTAACGTTTCTATGTAAACGACAGGATTTAGTTTTGGGATACGAGTATCTCCTTTCAGATGCACTATTCGTTCTTTACCGCAACGCTCGTTCCCTCACATTGGCGAATTAACACAGAAATTGTGTCGCTATGAAATACTATGGGTTTCATGACTTCTCATTCTAAATCGAGTAAAGTTTTTATGGAAACGACAGGATTTAGTTTTGGAATTCGAGTATCTCCTTTCCGATGCACTTATCGTTCCTTACTGCAACCCTCGCTCCCTCACATTGACGAATTAACACAGAAATTGCGTCGCTATGAAATACTATGGGTTTCATGAATTCTCAATCTAAATCGAGTAACATTTCTATGTAAACGACAGGATTTAGTTTTGGAATACGAGTATCTCCTTTCAGAAGGACTACTCGTTCCTTACTGCAACACTCGCTCCCTCACATTGACGAATTAACACAGAAATTGCGTCCCTATGAAATACTATGGGTTTCATGACTTCTCATTCTAAATCGAGTAAAGTTTCTATGGAAACGTCAGGATTTAGTTTTGGAATTCGAGTATCTCCTTTCCGATGCACTATTCGTTCCTTACTGCAACCCTCGCTCCCTCACATTGACGAATTAACACAGAAATTGGGTCGCTATGAAATACGATGGGTTCTGTGACTACTCCTTCTAAATCGAGTAACGTTTCTATGTAAACGACAGGATTTAGAATTGGGATACGAGTATCTCCTTTCAGATGCACTATTCGTTCTTTACTGCAACGCTCGCTCCCTCACATTGACAAATTAACACAGAAATTGTGTCGCCATGAAATACTATGGGTTTCATGACTTCTCATTCTAAATCGAGTAAAGTTTTTATGGAAACGACGGGATTTAGTTTTGGAATTCGAGTATATCCTTTCCGATGCACTATTGGTTCCTTACTGCAAGGCTCGCTCCTTCACATTGACGAATTAACACAGAAATTGTGTCGCCATGAAATACTAAAGGTTTCATGACTTCTCATTCCAAATCGAGTAAAATATTTATGGAAACGACAGGATTTAGTTTTGGAATTCGAGTATCTCCTTTCCGATGCACTATTCGTTCCTTACTGCAACGCTCGCTCCCTCAAATTGACGAATTAACACGGAAATTGTGTCGCTATGAAATACTATGGGTTTCATGACTTCTCATTCTAAATCGAGTAAAGATTTTATGGAAACGACAGGATTTAGTTTTGGAATTCGAATATATCTTTTCCGTTGCACTATTCGATCCTTACTGCAACGCCCGCTCCCTCACATTGACGAATTAACACAGAAATTGTGTCGCTATGAAATACTATGGGTTTCATGACTTCTCATTCTAAATCGTGTAAAATTTTTATGCAGACGACAGGATTTAGTTTTGGAATACGGGTATCTCCATTCCGTTGCACTATTCGATCCTTACTGCAACGCTCGCTCCCTCACATTGACGAATTAACACATAAATTGTGTCGCTATGAAATACTATGGGTTTCATGACCGCTCATTCTAAATCGAGTAAAGTTTTTTTTGGAAACGACGGGATTTAGTTTTGGAATTCGAGTATATCCTTTCCGATGCATTATTGGTTCCTTACTGCAACGCTCGCTCCCTCACATTGACGAATTGACACAGAAATTTTGTCGCTATGAAATACTATGGGTTTCATGACTTCTCATTCTAAATCGAGTAAAGTTTTTATGGAAACAACAGGATTTAGTTTTGGAATTCGAGTATCTCCTTTCCGATGCACTATTCGTTCCTTACTGCAACCCTCGCCCCCTCACATTGACGAATTGACACAGAAATTGTGTCGCTATGAAATACTATGGGTTTCATGACTTTTCATTGTAAATCTAGTAAAGTTTTTATGGAAACGACAGGATTTAGTTTTGGAATTCGAGTATCTCCTTTCAGATGCACTATTCTTTCCTTACTGCAACCCTCGCTCCCTCACATTGACGAATTAACACAGAAATTGTGTCGCTATGAAATACTATGGGTTTCATGACTTCTCATTCTAAATCGAGTAAAGTTTTTATGGAAACGACAAGATTTAGTTTTGGAATTCGAGTATCTCCTTTCCGATGCACTATTCTTTCCTTACTGCAACCCTCGCTCCCTCACATTGACGAATAAACACAGAAATTGTGTCGCTATGAAATATGATGGGTTCTATGACTACTCCTTCTAAATCGAGTAACGTTTCTATGTAAACGACAGGACTTAGTTTTGGGATACGAGTATCTCCTTTCAGATGCACTATTCGTTCTTTACCGCAACGCTCGTTCCCTCACATTGGCGAATTAACACAGAAATTGTGTCGCTATGAAATACTATGGGTTTCATGACTTCTCATTCTAAATCGAGTAAAGTTTTTATGGAAACGACAGGATTTAGTTTTGGAATTCGAGTATCTCCTTTCCGATGCACTTATCGTTCCTTACTGCAACCCTCGCTCCCTCACATTGACGAATTAACACAGAATTTGTGTCGCTATGAAATTCTATGGGTTTCATGACTTCTCATTCTAAATCGAGTAAAGTTTTTATGGAAACGACAGGATTTAGTTTTGGAATTTGAGTATCTCCTTTCCGATGCACTATTCGTTCCTTACTGCTACGCTCGCTCCCTCACAATGACGAATTAACACAGAAATTCCGTCGCTATGAAATACTATAGGTTTCATGACTTCTCATTCTAAATCGAGTAAAGTTTTTATGGAAACGACAGGATTATTTTTGGAATTTGAGTATCTCCTTTCCGATGCACTATTCGTTCCTTACTGCAACGCTCGTTCCCTCACATTGACGAATTAAATCAGAAATTGTGTCGCTGTGAAATACTATGGGTTTCATGACTTCTCATTCTAAATCGAGTAAAGTTTTTATGGAAACGACAGGATTTAGTTTTGGAATTCGAGTATCTCCTTTCTGATGCACTATTCGTTCCTTACTGCAACGCTCGCTCCCTCACATTGACGAATTAACACAGAAATTGTGTCGCTATGAAATGCGATGGGTTCTATGACTACTCCTCCTAAATCGAGTAACGTTTCAATGTAAACGACAGGATTTAGTTTTGGGATACGAGTATCTCCTTTCAGATGCACTATTCGTTCCTTACTGCTACGCTCGCTCCCTCACATTGACGAATTAACATAGAAATTGCGTCGCTATGAAATACTATGGGTTTCATGAATTCTCATTCTAAATCGAGTAACATTTCTATGTAAACGACAGGATTTAGTTTTGGAATACGAGTATCTTCTTTCAGATGCACTATTCGTTCCTTACTGCTACGCTCGCTCCCTCACATTGACGAATTAACACAGAAATTGCGTCGCTATGAAATACTATAGGTTTCATGACTTGTCATTCTACATCGAGTAAAGTTTTTATGGAAACGACAGGATTTAGTTTTGGAATTCGAGTATCTCCTTGCCGATGCACTATTCGTTCCTTACTGCAACCCTCGCTCCCTCACATTGACGAATTAACACAGAAATTGGGTCGCTATGAAATACGATGGGTTCTGTGACTACTCCTTCTAAATCGAGTAACGTTTCTATGTAAACGACAGGATTTAGAATTGGGATACGAGTATCTCCTTTCAGATGCACTATTCGTTCTTTACTGCAACGCTCGCTCCCTCACATTGACGAATTAACACAGAACTTGTGTCGCCATGAAATACTATGGGTTTCATGACTTCTCATTCTAAATCGAGTAAAGTTTTTATGGAAACGACAGGATTTAGTTTTGGAATTCGAGTATCTCCTTTCCGATGCACTATTCGTTCCTTACTGCAACGCTCGCTCCCTCACATTGACGAATTAACACAGAAATTGTGTCGCTATGAAATACTATGGGTTTCATGACTTCTCATTCTAAATCGAGTAAAGTTTTTATGGAAACGACAGGATTTAGTTTTGGAATTCGAATATATCCTTGCCGTTGCACTATTCGTTCCTTACTGCAACGCTCGCTCCCTCACTTTGACGAATTAACACAGAAATTGTGTCGCTATGAAATACTATGGGTTTCATGACTTCCCATTCTAAATCGTGTAAAACTTTTATGGAGACGACAGGATTTAGTTTTGGAATACGAGTATCTCCTTTCCGATGCACTACTCGTTCCTTGCTGCAACGCTCGCTCTCTCACATTGACGAATTAACACAGAAATTGTGTCGCTATGAAATACTATGGGTTTCATGACCCTCCTTTCTAAATCGAATAAATTTTTTATGGAAACCACAGGATTTAGTTTTGGAATTCGAGTATCTCCTTTCCGTTGCACTATGCGATCCTTACTGCAACGCTCGCTCCCTCACATTGTCGAATTAACACAGAAATTGTGTCGCTATGAAATACTATGGGTTTCATGACTGCTCATTCTAAATTGAGTAAAGTATTTATGGAAACGACAGGGTTTAGTTTTGGAATTCGAGTATATCCTTTCCGATGCACTATTTGTTCCTTACTGAAACGCTCGCTCCCTCACGTTGACGAATTAACACAGATATTGTGTCGCTATGAAATACTATGGGTTTCTTGACTGCTCATTCTAAATCGAGTAAAGTTTTTTTTGGAAACGACCGGATTTAGTTTTGGAATTCGAGTATATCCTTTCCGATGCATTATTCGTTCCTTACTGCAACGCTCGCTCCCTCACATTGACGAATTAACACAGAATTTGTGCCGCTATGAAATACTATGGGTTTCATGACTTCTCATTCTAAATCGAGTAAAGTTTTTATGGAAACGACAGGATTTAGTTTTGGAATTCGAGTATCTCCTTTCCGATGCACTATTCGTTCCTTACTGCAACGCTAGCACCCTCACATTGACGAATTAACACAGAAATTGTGTCGCTATGAAATACTATGGGTTTCATGACTTCTCAATCTAAATGGTGTAAAACTTTTATGGAGACGACAGTATTTAGTTTTGGAATTCGAGTATATCCTTTCCGATGCACTATTCGTTCCTTACTGCGACGCTCGCTCCCTCGCATTGACGAATTAACACAGAAATTGTGTCGCTATGAAATACTATGGGTTTCATGACCCCCCCTTTCTAAATCGAATAAATTTTTTATGGAAACGACAGGATTTAGTTTTGGAATTCGAGTATCTCCTTTCCGTTGCACTATGCGATCCTTACTGCAACGCTCGCTCCCT
This sequence comes from Schistocerca serialis cubense, assembly GCF_023864345.2. Taxonomy (NCBI): domain Eukaryota; kingdom Metazoa; phylum Arthropoda; class Insecta; order Orthoptera; family Acrididae; genus Schistocerca; species Schistocerca serialis. Next base: position 46,637,407 of record NC_064643.1, read on the forward strand.
CACATTGACGAATTAACACAGAAATTGTGTCGCTATGAAATACTATGGGTTTCATGACTGTATAAAATAAATAAAATAAAATAAAATAAAATAAAATATTAATTATTTTTATCTGTCTGATTGGCTCTCCTATGAGTCGTCAGGTTTTGATCATTCGGTGTCAGACGCTTGACAATGGCTTTTTCGTAAAGGCAATGTTACTCGTAGTTGACCGTGAAATAAAACTGAAATAATCGGACTTCGTAATTAAATCGATTCCAAAGACTGCTGCGGTAGGTGCGGACTCATAAACTAAATCTCAATATTACAATAATTTGCCAGCCATGCCAAAACGTCGTACAGAGGTGATTGTCTACTAAACAAAAAATTACACAGTTAGTTAAATCAGATATATTCAATGAATAAGCCTACAGTTCATAATCCTACTTACTTTTATAAATATAAATTCTTTACAGAATCGAGTGCCTAGTATGGTTGCAACTCGCAGTAATTTTCTATATCATGAAATATGGCGGTGTGCCAGACAATAAACTAAAATACGTGCTTCTCGCACCACTTCAGCGAGAGCTCCTCCTTTTTTTTTTAATCAAACATACGACTAACGAAAATGTACTTTTGTTTTATCAGCGACACAGCGCTGCAGTTGTGTGCCATAGGCTTTATTTATTTGTCACTGATTATTTATTTAATTAATATCTCGCGTTTCCGAGGAAACTCACGCTCGGCATGCAAATGTGCCTTTATATTGCCCCCTGAATTGCGAGGCGAAAGGACACACCTGCAGGCGAGCAATTCACCTAAAGGCACAAGAAAATCTAAGTTATCTACAACTATTTACATGACTTACATTATACTGTATATTATACACAAAATTTGAATGACGCGCGTGCGCCGAAAAAGTTCTTATGTTGGCAAAACAGAGTGCGCGCATGCGCAGAAGCGTGTGTGTAACTACGGCACTGCCGTTATTTCGTAAATTTAGATCACGCGGCACAGTATTGCAGTTCAAATTGTTCGTGTGCGCGCGCATTTCTTAGTCGTTGCACAAAGAAAATATTCCACCAAGATTACATATGAAGACTACATTCTATGACAGGTAACTTAGTTTTAAAATTACAATATTTGTTATAATACAATACAACTTTAGATTGTTGAATGTTCTTAGTTACATAGCATTGCAATGAAATGCTTCAAAGAAAAATGTCCGTATTTTTCAGGTGCGTTGACCTATACACATGGTGTCGTTATCACAGTTCATATTCATCTGCTGCACAATAATTTTTTACAGGTTAGTATCGTCGTGGTAAAGTTTTTTTGATCACAGTAACATCGTTGTATAACAAAGTGATTGATACATAAGCATGTCCATTTCCTATTTCCATTATAGTCGTTGTGATGCAGTTCGTTGTGACAAAAAGCATTGTTTATTACAGATCAGACGTGACCCGTCGAGTAATTAGTCCATATGCAGTTCGTTTTCGATATTCCGTGGAAGCTTGGTTGCAGAACCTCGGACGGCACATAGCTGGCGTCGATCCTTGGACAGTCCAGGTAAGCGTGTCCGTCACATTTCGAGAACATTTCAGTCCCTGAAGTTCCAACCAAAATTCTTCCACCCGTCGTGTTGTTTTCTGGACAGGCACTTTGTGTCCATTTAATCCAGTTAACATCTTGAAGTTGGGTACTGTAGTAATGTCGCTAGACGATGCACGAATTATGCACTTCACATATTCAGTTTTTTTTTTTTTTTAAATATAGCTCACCTAAATGTTGGTGGTTACTCATCGAAGAAATCGTTCATCGCGTTAACAAAGGTACGATGCATCATGAATGTCATTAACAGTTTCTTTCACATAGGTTTCTGCGTAGTTGCAGACTTAGTAATGTACGTTAATGTCCGTGAATAGTGGTTCACTACGCAATTTTTTTTTTTTTTTTTAAAAAAGTTTTTCACATTTTGGCACTCGTTATCGTTCAAATTTTCACACAGTAACAGTTACATTATACATCAGTTTAAAAAAAACATAAGAAATAATACATACACACGTCACATATTTTCTTAGCATAAACATAATACAGTTGCACATAAACATGTTTACATCATCATTACATAGCTATAGGTTATTACATTGTGTCACATTTGATTACATGAATTGCAGATATTTACATCCTCTTTAGCGGTTTTGCTGGGATATTATCGATGTTTTTTGTGATGTCATCTGAAATTAAGATAGGTTAGACACAACATTCATTACATCAGTAGGCAAGACCAGGCGTTTTCACTACTCAATAAATATTCAAAATAGTAAGAGAGAGAAAATGTTCGATTCCTCGCGTTTTGTGCGTGTGTGTAGTGTGTCTGTGTGGCCTTGACTACTGGTAGATGCTTTTCTTGCTGAGAGATGTGCGTCTAATCTATTTCTCGAAGTAAAAGATCGCTTCACAGATGACGTCTGTCGGTTCGTCAGGTGTCATAGCAAGTCAGTGGTACCTACAGTCACAAATGTTCCGTGAAAAATTTATATATCATTCACTGCTACGTAATCATAAATTTTACTTTAATATTCAGTCTTCTCGGTGGAACCGCGGCGTTGAAAGAAAAGTTCTTCTGTCTTCAACTGCGACTCTGGAACGCTGAAATGAAAATTTCTATACTACTTATTATCTGTGTTGTAGCAACAGAGTTTTTCGAGTTGCTTAGCAATATTTTGATGGGTATGACTTTTACATTATTCAGCATGAAATGCTCTAAGATCTCGGTGTGCGTATAGCCCAATAATTTTGTTAGTTCTACGATGTTGTAACAGATACGCACCAGGGTGCGGTATGTTAACAATTATATAAGGTCCTTCATATAGCAGACGCCACTTAGCGTTGCGTCGTTTGAGTGCAACAGATTTATGATGAGTACGAAGTAGTACAAGCATTCCTACCTCGAATTTTTGTTTTCTTTTTATTATGTTTCTGTGATGTTTGTTTCGTATCTGTGCGTGATGTGTCAGCGTAGTCAATACTTCTTTTATTTTCTGTTCAGGTGTGATTTCCTTGTCTGACAACTTAGGTAATGGTTCTATCCACTGATCGTTCTGTTTGCAATTGAACATGATCTCGTTAGGTGTGTAATTTGTATCGTAAATATTTAAGTTATTGTGTACGTCTTCGAAAAGACTTAGGTAGGACACCCAATTAGTATGTTTTGATGAAATATAGGTCCTCATGAATCGATTTAATTCTCGGAAAAGTCTCTCAGTCGCGTTACATTGTGGACTAAACCTCGAAATAAATATACTTTTAATGTTATTGTCCTTCAAGAAATTTCTCCATTTGTACCCAGAGTAGTATGCTGCATTATCTGACAGAATTGCTTTAGGTTTTCCCACGTGCGTCAGGTAATCACTTGAGAATCTTCGTATTATAGCATTTGCAGTGGCGGATTTTAAAGCATAAAGTTTTACGTGTTTAGAAAATATATCGTAAAAAGCTAAGATATATTTGACGCCTCCAGAGCTTGCTGGATGCGGTCCACTAATGTCAGTACACAGAATTTCCAGGGGTCTACCAGGTAAAATAGAATGTAAATCTGTTTTTGTGGATAAATTCTGAGGTTTTGATTTTTGACATATGACACATGTTTTTAGTTCCCTGTAAATTTTTCTTCTCATATTGCTAAAATAACAGTATGTACTGAGCTTTGCCAAACACTTTTTCGTCCCATAATGACCCCAAACTAAGTGTGTGTGCCAAATTAGATTACGTTCAGACTCTTTGGGAATGCATACACACCAGTTAGTAGCATTTGGATGTCGGCGGTAAAATAACACATCATTGTGTAACTTGTAATACTGAGTCAAAGGATGGTTGTGTTTTTCTACCAGTAATGTTATTATCTTATACCAGTGAGGATCAGATTTTTGTAATTCAGCCATGTTTCTGCACATATCAATATAACATTGGTGATACTGCTTGTCTTGCATTAAGAGAATCCTGTAGTCATTTATATTTTCTAAGTCACTGTTGGTATCATTCATACCTTGTGGAAGTCTAGACAAAGTGTCTGCAATGGTGTTGTCCTTACCTCTTATGTACTTAATTTCAAAAGAGTAGTTCTGAAGTGTAACTGCCCATCGTGATAGTCTAGGATGTACAAGTTTACAAGTTAACAAAAATGTCAGGGCCTGGTGATCGGTGTAAATTACCGTATGTTTTCCAAATAAATAATAATTGAATTTCTTGAATGCCCATACTATGGAAAGTGTTTCTAACTCAGTAGTGGAGTATGTACGCTCACATTCAGTTAGAGTGCGACTTGCAAACCCAATAATTCTTATCTGTTCCTCCTCTTTATTCTTTACAACTTGAAATAAGCAACAGCCCAAGCCAGTACGTGAAGCGTCACAAGTCATACAAAAATCTAAATTGAAATCTGGATGGCTCAAAATGTTAGCATTCACTAAAGCATGTTTAATTGTATTAAAGTCATTCTGGCACTGTTCCGACCAGATCCAAACTTGATTCCTTCTGAGTAGATTTAGCAGATGTTTACTGTTCAAAAGTGGTTGTGGCAAAAAACGTCTGAAAAATGAACATAGCCCAAGGAATGATTTTAACTGCTTTTTAGTTCGAGGGCTAGGAAAGTTTCTGATAGCATCTAATTTACTGGGATCCTTACGTATGCCCTGTGAATTAATGATATGTCCTAAATACTTTATCTCACTGCAACCAAATTTTGATTTTCTTAGGTTGGCTGTGACTCCAGCTTGTGCAAATTTTTCTAAAATTCTTTGAAGTGTGTCAACGTGTTCATTCCAGGATTGTGTAGCTATCAGTATATCATCTACATAGTGTGTGACTGTCTCAACTAAATCGTCGCCAAGCACGGTATCCAGGGCTGTAATGAATACCCCAGAGCTGACATTCAGTCCGAAGGGTAGAACACAAAACTGATAGGTTCGCCCCCCGAACATAAATGCAGTATATTTCCGAGAATCAGGAGTGATACCCACCTGCCAAAACGAATTAGCGAGATCTATTGTGGAAAAATATTTTGCATCTAGAAATTTCTGTAATTGCTCTTCTAAATTTTCAGGTTTTGTGTGAACCGGTAAAATTATTTCATTAATAGCTCGTGCGTCTAACACTAACCTAATGCCTCCATTTGATTTTTTGACAACAAGTAGAGGACTACAATAAGGTGAGGTGGATGGTTCAATGACCTTCCAGTCTAACATTTGTTTTAATTCTTGCCACACAGCAGGTCGTTGAGATAACGGTACGTTATATGTCTTATGGTAGAAGATCTTGTGAGGCTTAACTTCAATCTTGTACACATACGTGTTGATAACACCTAATCGTTTGGTAAAAACTTGTAAATATTTGGATAACACTTCCTGTAGTTTTATACGTTCATGTACACTGAGAGCTGTAGCTTCACTTATCTTATGATCAAGCAATGTTTTCAAGTCCATTAGCTCTCTGTCAGATGAGTGTGTTTGCATGTCTTGAATGTCTTTGTCAAGTACTAACTGTACCTTGTACCCTGTACAGTGTTTGTCATGCTTTAGAGTTCTCCTGTCCAAATCAATAATAATTACACTGCCTTTATCATTTAAAATACATTTACCTTTGGAGAAGTCTATAATGCAGTCCTTCTCGCTCATAATATCTATTCCTAATATGCAATTTGTCACAAGGTTTTGTACAACCAGGAATGGCCATTGTACGGTTCCATTACCTATTTTAACGTTTACAAAAACTTGCTTCGTAACCCTACATGACTTATTACCTAGTGCAGTAGTTATTTTACAGTTTTGGGCAGGAAACTCAGGCACAGGTTCCAATTCACACATCTTTTTATAAAAATTAAAAGATAAAACGCTCACAGCTGCACCTGTATCTAGGATAATAGTAGTTGGAATCCCACCTACTACACCAGTAGTGGATGCTAAAACGATTTCATTTGTGTTCAAACGACATTGTGTACTGTCTTATAAAAGTTCATCTGATATATTGTTATTGTGGTTGTATCTTATACATAAAACAGGTAGTTTTTGCTTAGAATTATTAGGCACATCAATATTTTGTTGTTCAATTGTGGTGTCAAATAACTGATTAACATTGAAGTCGCCCCCCAAGAATTCTTCCGCCACGACCTGGGGCAAAGTAGTGACTGTTTCTAGTTTCTTGGATTAGCATTTGTACTAGGTACTGACACAGATTGGGGTTGTGCATCAGGTGTCATTTCTATTATATTCACATTCGGATATTGCCTATTATGATCTCCAAACTTTTGCGGTTGTTGTTGCTGTTGCGCATTATAACTTACCTGTCGGTCGTAAGGTATGCTCCAATTTTGACCTGGTGGCTGCTGTGGTAAAGCAGAGTTTGAATGAAAGTACTGATCGTTACGAGTCCAACCTTGATGCTGTCTTGGCTCGTAGTTATTATTATTTCTATTTCTGTTTGTGTTTTTGTTATTACCTTTGTATCCGTTGTTACCGTTGCAGTTATTACCGCGGTGCCTTTTGTATGGATTGCCGCATGAAATGTTATTACTGTTGTAACTATTGTTCGTATTGGAATACGCGTGTTGATTTTGATTTCCGTACTGAGACGGCATGTGAGTTTGCTGTTTTTGTTGTACCGCGTATCCAACTGTGGGCGCGCCAGAATTGTGTTGGCAAGCCTGCATGTTTTGCATACCACTAGTGTAAACATTGTGGCTGCTGTTTTGCCGCGCGAAGCGCTGATCTTCAAGTAACATGTCAACCGAATCTAAAGCTGTTAAAAAATAATCTGAATCGTCATCCGGGATATGTAGAAGTTTTTCCTTAATGTTGAAAGGCAATTTGGCCTTCAACGCTCGGAGTATATCACGTGTTTTTACTGTTAAAAGTTTCAGGTTCTAAAATTTGTCTCCTGAGTCGCTCCTGGACGGATTGCGACCAGAATTTGTTCAGAAAGGCACGCTCAAACTCACTGTACGTGGTACATACGTCAGCTTGACTGTATGCCCAGACAGCTGCATCGCCTTGGATGTAACCGACAATATATGAAATCTTTTTCCGGTCACTCCAAGTGCGTGGAAATGCGTTACTAAAAGATTTAAGAAAAATCACCGGATGAATGGTTCGTTTCTCTGGGATAAAAGCCTGAAATTGCCTGTGTTTTATTAAGCTTTCGTCTTCCTTTGCATTATGATATGGATTTGTACCACTGTAATTACTGCAATGCTCAGCTGGCGAGTAATTACGATAATGTTGCTGTGGTTTACCATGATAATACCTTGTGTTTGTGTTTGCACGTTGTGGTATGTGTTGTAGTCGTGGTGTGTTTTGTTCTTGTGTGTATGTTGTGTGCGGTATGTGTGCGTCATACTCGAATGTATATTGGTTTCTGAACTGTACATTTTGACTGATATTTTCGTTACATTCAGACTGTGGTTGATCGGTGAATTGTCTCATGGGTGCAGTGACGGATTGTACTGCGTCACTAATCAGCTGTTTGTTATTAGTGATGTATTCCGCTACGGAGTCGTGCACAATTGTTGGTAAATTTTCACGTATGCATCTATCAAAATGTTTGTCTTTGTTCTCTACCCAATCATGAAATTCTTTATTAATATTTTGAAAATGAGCTGTGGCATCAGATTGTAAGATGTCAGTCAGGTGTTGTTCAACATCGTCAAATTTATTCTGCACGTCAGTAATTCGTTTTTCAAGGTTGTCGTGTACTGAAGGATATGTTTGAATTTGTTCAGTAAGAGCTTCACACGTGACATTAAGGTTTTTTAATTGTTTCTGTAAAAGTGCTACGTCATTTGTAGTCTTTTCTTGTCTCGTATTAAGCTTGGAAAATTTCGTACTGAGTTCAGTCATCTGTTCGGTCAGTGTGGCGTCTATAAGTTCCACACGTTTACACAAAGTGTCATTACATGCCTTGATTGCTATGAGATCAGATTTAATTTCGTCATTTTGTGTCTTTAACTGTTCATTTTGTGTCTTTAAGGTTGCCATGTTTTCCGCGTTCTGCATCCTTAAGGTTGCCATATTTTCTGCGTTTTGTTTCATTAGCATTTGTAACATGTTGGCAATGTTTACTGTTTGCAAGGTCTCTGCCCCCGCCGCGTCATTAGACGTGACGTCATGTATTAACATGGGCTCTGACTGAGACTTTGAAATTTTTGTGGTGGACGGCCTATTGTCAAAATTTCCGTTGACACTTGCGTGAATATTTGATGTATCGTCACTACCGGTTGCTGTCGTAAAGTCATTTTCTAACATTTGTCTCTCGTCCGAGTCGGATTGCGTCTGAATAGTACGTCCTTGCTGTTCCATTTTTGCGTATTGTTTTCTAGTTATTACCATGCCACACGTGCTATATATTTCAAGAAATTAATGTTTGACACTGGTTTTAAAATAAAATGCAGTTGAGCATGAATCGGTCGTAGCAACAATGGCTGTCTGTTAATTTAAAAATATAAACTGAATTTGAGATTATTGGTAATGGCTGCTGGCCATGTTACATGATATCGTACAGAAGTCGGTCATATTGTACACTCGTGTATTGGTATTGTTGCATACGTTATTGTTTAAGGAAAAATACTGAGAATGGAATTTATCACTGAAACTGTTATGCGGAAAAGAAACACTACAGAATTTTACTGAAAAGCTAATACACTGAATTATACGTCTGGTCAAGCCTGCTAATGCAAAGATGCTGCGTCTTACCTTATTTTGCTGGAAGCTTCTTTGCGTCTTCCCGCAAAATTTTATAATTGGCAAATATCTTCTGATTTTTTTTTATTTCTCATATAGTCAAGTCCAGGACCAGAAGGTTGATTTTTCACATGAAACAAAGAGAACAATGTAACAAATGACAAAATAACAAGTCCTGTCACGGTCGCCAATATAAAATAAATAAAATAAAATAAAATAAAATAAAATATTAATTATTTTTATCTGTCTGATTGGCTCTCCTATGAGTCGTCAGGTTTTGATTATTCGGTGTCAGACGCTTGACAATGGCTTTTTCGTAAAGGCAATGTTACTCGTAGTTGACCGTGAAATAAAACTGAAATAATCGGACTTCGTAATTAAATCGATTCCAAAGACTGCTGCGGTAGGTGCGGACTCATAAACTAAATCTCAATATTACAATAATTTGCCAGCCATGCCAAAACGTCGTACAGAGGTGATTGTCTACTAAACAAAAAATTACACAGTTAGTTAAATCAGATATATTCAATGAATAAGCCTACAGTTCATAATCCTACTTACTTTTATAAATATAAATTCTTTACAGAATCGAGTGCCTAGTATGGTTGCAACTCGCAGTAATTTTCTATATCATGAAATATGGCGGTGTGCCAGACAATAAACTAAAATACGTGCTTCTCGCACCACTTCAACGAGAGCTCCTCCTTTTTTTTTTTAATCAAACATACGACTAACGAAAATGTACTTTTGTTTTATCAGCGACACAGCGCTGCAGTTGTGTGCCATAGGCTTTATTTATTTGTCACTGATTATTTATTTAATTAATATCTCGCGTTTCCGAGGAAACTCACGCTCGGCATGCAAATGTGCCTTTATAACTGCTCATTCTAAATCGAGTAAAGTATTTATGGAAACGAGAGGGTTTAGTTTTGGAATTCGAGTATATCCTTTCCGATGCACTATTCGTTCGTTACTGAAACGCTCGCTCCCTCACGTTGACGAATTAACACAGATATTGTGTCGCTATGAAATACTATGTGTTTCATGACTTTTCATTCTAAATCGAGTAAAGTATTTATGGAAACGACAGGGTTTTGTTTTGGAATTCGAGTATATCCTTTCCGATGCACTATTCGTTCCTTACTGCGACGCTCGCTCCCTCACATTGACGAATTAACACAGATATTGTGTCGCTATGTAATACTATGGGTTTCATGACTTCTCATTCTAAATCGAGTAAAGTTTTTATGGAAACGACAGGATTTACGTTTGGAATTGGAGTATCTCCTTTCCGATGCACTATTCGTTCCTTACTGCAGCGCTCGCTCCCTCACATTGACGAAATAACACAGAAATTGTGTCGCTATGAAATACTATGGGTTTCATGACTTCTCATTCTAAATCGAGTAAAGTTTTTATGGAAACGACAGGATTTAGTTTTGGAATTCGAGTATCTCCTTTCCGATGCACTATTCGTGCCTTACGGCAACCCTCGCTCCCTCACATTGACGAATTAACACAGAAATTGTGTCGCTATGAAATACTATGTGTTTCATGACTTTTCATTCTAAATCGAGTAAAGTTTTTATGGAAACGACAGGATTTAGTTTTGGAATTCGAGTATCTCCTTTCCGATGCACTATTCGTTCCTTACTGCAACCCTTGCTCCCTCACATTGACGAATTAACACAGAAATTGTGTCGCTATGAAATACTATGGGTCTCATGACTTCTCATTCTAAATCGAGTAAAGTTTTCATGGAAACGACAGGATTTAGTTTTGGAATTAGAGTATTTCCTTTCCGATGCACTATTCGATACTTACTGAAACGCTCGCTCCCTCAAATTGACGAATTAACACAGAAATTGTGTCGCTATGAAATACTATGGGTTTCATGACTTCTCAGTCTAAATCCAGTAAAGTTTTTATGGAAACGACAGGATTTAGTTTTGGAATTCGAGTATCTCCTTTCCGATGCACTATTTGTTCCTTAGTGCAACGCTCGCTCCCTCACACTGACGAATTAACACAGAAATTGTGTCGCTATGAAATACTATGGGTTTCATGACTTCTCATTCTAAATCGAGTAAGGTTTTTATGGAAACGACAGGATTCAGTTTTGGAATTCGAGTATCTCCTTTCCGATGCACTATTCGTTCCTTACTGCAACGCTCGCTCCCTCTCATTGACAAATTAACACAGAAATTGTGTCGCTATGAAATACTACGGGTTTCATGACTTCTCATTCTAAATGGAGTAATGTTTTTATGGAAACGACAGGATTTAGTTTTGGAATTCGAGTATCTCCTTTCCGATGCACTATACGTTGCTTACTGCAACGCTCGCTCCCTCACATTGACGAATAAACACAGAAATTGTGTCGCTATGAAATACTATGGGTTTCATGACTTCTCATTCTAAATCGAGTAAAGTTTTTATGGAAACGACAGGATTTAGTTTTGGAATTCGAGTATCTCCTTTCCGATGCACTATTCGTTGCTTACTGCAACGCTCGCTCCCTCACATTGACGAATAAACACAGAAATTGTGTCGCTATGAAATACTATGGGTTTCATGACTTCTCATTCTAAATCGAGTAGAGTTTTGATGGATACGACAGGATTTAGTTTTGGAATTCGAGTATCTCCTTTCCGATGCACTATTCGTTCCTTACTGCAACGCTCGCTCCCTCACATTGACGAATTAACACAGAAATTGTGTCGATGTGAAATACAATTGGTTTCATGACTTCTAAGTCTAAATCGAGTAAAGTTTTTATGGAAACGACAGGATTTAGTTTTCGAATTCGAGTATCTCCTTTCCGATGCACTATTCGTTCCTCACTGCAACGCTCGCTCCCTCACATAGACGAATTAGCACAGACATTGTGTCGCTATGAAATACGATGGGTTCTATGGCTTCTCCTTCTAAATCGAGTATCGTTTCTATGTAAACGACAGGATTTAGTTTTGGCATACGAGTATCTGATTTCAGATGCACTATTCGTTCTTTACTGCAACCCTCGCTCCCTCACATTGACGAATTAACACAGGAATTGCGTCGCTATGAAATACTATAGGTTTCATGACTTCTCATTCTAAATCGAGTAAAGTTTTTATGGAAATGACAGGATTTAGTTTTGGAATTCGAGTATCTCCTTTCCGATGTACTATTCGTTCCTTACTGCAACCCTCGCTCCCTCACATTGACGAATTAACACAGAAATTGTGTCGCTATGAAATACTATGGTTTTCATGACTTCTCATTCTAAATCGAGTAAAGTTTTTATGGAAACGACAGGATTTAGTTTTGGAATTCGAGTATCTCCTTTCCGATGTACTATTCGTTCCTTTCTGCAACCCTCGCTCCCTCACATTGACGAATTAACACAGAAATTGTGTCGCTATGAAATACTATGGGTTTCATGACTTCTCATTCTAAATCGAGTAAAGTTTTTATGGAAATGACAGGATTTGGTTTTGGAATTCGAGTATCTCCTTTCCGATGTACTATTCGTTCCTTACTGCAACCCTCGCTCCCTCACATTGACGAATTAACACAGAAATTGCGTCGCTATGAAATACTATGGTTTTCATGACTTCTCATTCTAAATCGAGTAAAGTTTTTATCGAAACGACAGGATTTAGTTTTGGAATTCGAGTATCTCCTTTCCGATGTACTATTCGTTCCTTACTGCAACCCTCGCTCCCTCACATTGACGAATTAACACAGAAATTGTATCGCTATGAAATACTATGGGTTTCATGACTTCTCATTCTAAATCGAGTAAAGTTTTTATGGAAACGACAGGATTTAGTTTTGGAATTCGTGTATCCCCTTTCAAATGCACTACTCGTTCCTTACTGCAACGCTCACTCCCTCACATTGACGAATTAACACATAAATTGTGTCGCTATGAAATACTATGGGTTTCATGACTTCTCATTCTAAATCGAGTAAAGTTTTTATGGAAACGACAGGATTTAGTTTTGGAATTCGAGTATCCCCTTTCAAATGCACTACTCGTTCCTTACTGCAACGCTCGCTCCCTCACATTGACGAATTAACACATAAATTGTGTCGCTATGAAATACTATGGGTTTCATGACTTCTCATTCTAAATGGAGTAAAGTTTTTATGGAAACGACAGGATTTAGTTTTGGAATTCGAGTATCTCCTTTCCGATGTACTATTCGTTCCTTACTGCAACCCTCGCTCCCTCACATTGACGAATCAACACAGAAATTGTGTCGCTATGAAATACTATGGGTTTCATGACTTCTCATTCTAAATGGAGTAAAGTTTTTATGGAAACGACAGGATTTAGTTTTGGAATTCGAGTATCTCCTTTCCGATGCACTATTCGTTCCTTACTGCTACGCTCGCTCTCTCACATTGACGAATTAACAGAGACATTGCGTCGCTATGAAATACTATGGTTTTCATGAATTCTCATTCTAAATCGAGTAAAGTTTTTATGGAAACGACAGGATTTAGTTTTGGAATTCGTGTATCCCCTTTCAAATGCACTACTCGTTCCTTACTGCAACGCTCGCTCCCTCACATTGACGAATTAACACATAAATTGTGTCGCTATGAAATACTATGGGTTTCATGACTTCTCATTCTAAATCGAGTAAAGTTTTTATGGAAACGACAGGATTTAGTTTTGGAATTCGAGTATCCCCTTTCAAATGCACTACTCGTTCCTTACTGCAACGCTCGCTCCCTCACATTGACGAATTAACACATAAATTGTGTCGCTATGAAATACTATGGGTTTCATGACTTCTCATTCTAAATGGAGTAAAGTTTTTATGGAAACGACAGGATTTAGTTTTCGAATTCGAGTATCTCCTTTCCGATGTACTATTCGTTCCTTACTGCAACCCTCGCTCCCTCACATTGACGAATTAACACAGAAATTGTGTCGCTATGAAATACTATGGGTTTCATGACTTCTCATTCTAAATCGAGTAAAGTTTTTATGGAAATGACAGGATTTAGTTTTGGAATTCGAGTATCTCCTTTCCGATGTACTATTCGTTCCTTACTGCAACCCTCGCTCCCTCACATTGACGAATTAACACAGAAATTGTATCGCTATGAAATACTATGGGTTTCATGACTTCTCATTCTAAATCGAGTAAAGTTTTTATGGAAACGACAGGATTTAGTTTTGGAATTCGAGTATCCCCTTTCAAATGCACTACTCGTTCCTTACTGCAACGCTCGCTCCCTCACATTGACGAATTAACACATAAATTGTGTCGCTATGAAATACTATGGGTTTCATGACTTCGCATTCTAAATGGAGTAAAGTTTTTATGGAAACGACAGGATTTAGTTTTCGAATTCGAGTATCTCCTTTCCGATGTACTATTCGTTCCTTACTGCAACCCTCGCTCCCTCACATTGACGAATTAACACAGAAATTGCGTCGCTATGAAATACTATGGGTTTCATGACTTCTCATTCTAAATGGAGTAAAGTTTTTATGGAAACGACAGGATTTAGTTTTGGAATTCGAGTATCTCCTTTCCGATGTACTATTCGTTCCTTACTGCAACCCTCGCTCCCTCACATTGACGAATTAACACAGAAATTGTATCGCTATGAAATACTATGGGTTTCATGACTTCTCATTCTAAATCGAGTAAAGTTTTTATGGAAACGACAGGATTTAGTTTTGGAATTCGAGTATCTCCTTTCCGATGTACTATTCGTTCCTTACTGCAACCCTCGCTCCCTCACATTGACGAATTAACACATAAATTGTGTCGCTATGAAATACTATGGGTTTCATGACTTCTCATTCTAAATCGAGTAAAGTTTTTATGGAAACGACAGGATTTAGTTTTCGAATTCGAGTATCTCCTTTCCGATGTACTATTCGTTCCTTACTGCAACCCTCGCTCCCTCACATTGACGAATTAACACAGAAATTGCGTCGCTATGAAATACTATGGTTTTCATGACTTCTCATTCTAAATCGAGTAAAGTTTTTATGGAAACGACAGGATTTAGTTTTGGAATTCGAGTATCTCCTTTCCGATGTACTATTCGTTCCTTACTGCAACCCTCGCTCCCTCACATTGACGAATTAACACAGAAATTGTATCGCTATGAAATACTATGGGTTTCATGACTTCTCATTCTAAATCGAGTAAAGTTTTTATGGAAACGACAGGATTTAGTTTTGGAATTCGTGTATCCCCTTTCAAATGCACTACTCGTTCCTTACTGCAACGCTCGCTCCCTCACATTGACGAATTAACACATAAATTGTGTCGCTATGAAATACTATGGGTTTCATGACTTCTCATTCTAAATCGAGTAAAGTTTTTATGGAAATGACAGGATTTAGTTTTGGAATTCGAGTATCTCCTTTCCGATGTACTATTCGTTCCTTACTGCAACCCTCGCTCCCTCACATTGACGAATTAACACAGAAATTGCGTCGCTATGAAATACTATGGGTTTCATGACTTCTCATTCTAAATGGAGTAAAGTTTTTATGGAAACGACAGGATTTAGTTTTCGAATTCGAGTATCTCCTTTCCGATGTACTATTCGTTCCTTACTGCAACCCTCGCTCCCTCACATTGACGAATTAACACAGAAATTGCGTCGCTATGAAATACTATGGGTTTCATGACTTCTCATTCTAAATGGAGTAAAGTTTTTATGGAAACGACAGGATTTAGTTTTGGAATTCGAGTATCTCCTTTCCGATGTACTATTCGTTCCTTACTGCAACCCTCGCTCCCTCACATTGACGAATTAACACAGAAATTGTATCGCTATGAAATACTATGGGTTTCATGACTTCTCATTCTAAATCGAGTAAAGTTTTTATGGAAACGACAGGATTTAGTTTTGGAATTCGAGTATCTCCTTTCCGATGTACTATTCGTTCCTTACTGCAACGCTCGCTCCCTCACATTGACGAATTAACACATAAATTGTGTCGCTATGAAATACTATGGGTTTCATGACTTCTCATTCTAAATCGAGTAAAGTTTTTATGGAAACGACAGGATTTAGTTTTCGAATTCGAGTATCTCCTTTCCGATGTACTATTCGTTCCTTACTGCAACCCTCGCTCCCTCACATTGACGAATTAACACAGAAATTGTGTCGCTATGAAATACTATGGGTTTCATGACTTCTCATTCTAAATCGAGTAAAGTTTTTATGGAAATGACAGGATTTAGTTTTGGAATTCGAGTATCTCCTTTCCGATGTACTATTCGTTCCTTACTGCAACCCTCGCTCCCTCACATTGACGAATTAACACAGAAATTGTATCGCTATGAAATACTATGGGTTTCATGACTTCTCATTCTAAATCGAGTAAAGTTTTTATGGAAACGACAGGATTTAGTTTTGGAATTCGAGTATCCCCTTTCAAATGCACTACTCGTTCCTTACTGCAACGCTCGCTCCCTCACATTGACGAATTAACACATAAATTGTGTCGCTATGAAATACTATGGGTTTCATGTCTTCTCATTCTAAATGGAGTAAAGTTTTTATGGAAACGACAGGATTTAGTTTTCGAATTCGAGTATCTCCTTTCCGATGTACTATTCGTTCCTTACTGCAACCCTCGCTCCCTCACATTGACGAATTAACACAGAAATTGCGTCGCTATGAAATACTATGGGTTTCATGACTTCTCATTCTAAATGGAGTAAAGTTTTTATGGAAACGACAGGATTTAGTTTTGGAATTCGAGTATCTCCTTTCCGATGTACTATTCGTTCCTTACTGCAACCCTCGCTCCCTCACATTGACGAATTAACACAGAAATTGTATCGCTATGAAATACTATGGGTTTCATGACTTCTCATTCTAAATCGAGTAAAGTTTTTATGGAAACGACAGGATTTAGTTTTGGAATTCGAGTATCTCCTTTCCGATGTACTATTCGTTCCTTACTGCAACCCTCGCTCCCTCACATTGACGAATTAACACATAAATTGTGTCGCTATGAAATACTATGGGTTTCATGACTTCTCATTCTAAATCGAGTAAAGTTTTTATGGAAACGACAGGATTTAGTTTTCGAATTCGAGTATCTCCTTTCCGATGTACTATTCGTTCCTTACTGCAACCCTCGCTCCCTCACATTGACGAATTAACACATAAATTGTGTCGCTATGAAATACTATGGGTTTCATGACTTCTCATTCTAAATGGAGTAAAGTTTTTATGGAAACGACAGGATTTAGTTTTGGAATTCGAGTATCTCCTTTCCGATGTACTATTCGTTCCTTACTGCAACCCTCGCTCCCTCACATTGACGAATTAACACAGAAATTGTATCGCTATGAAATACTATGGGTTTCATGACTTCTCATTCTAAATCGAGTAAAGTTTTTATGGAAATGACAGGATTTAGTTTTGGAATTCGAGTATCTCCTTTCCGATGTACTATTCGTTCCTTACTGCAACCCTCGCTCCCTCACATTGACGAATTAACACATAAATTGTGTCGCTATGAAATACTATGGGTTTCATGACTTCTCATTCTAAATCGAGTAAAGTTTTTATGGAAACGACAGGATTTAGTTTTGGAATTCGAGTATCCCCTTTCAAATGCACTACTCGTTCCTTACTGCAACGCTCGCTCCCTCACATTGACGAATTAACACATAAATTGTGTCGCTATGAAATACTATGGGTTTCATGACTTCTCATTCTAAATGGAGTAAAGTTTTTATGGAAACGACAGGATTTAGTTTTCGAATTCGAGTATCTCCTTTCCGATGTACTATTCGTTCCTTACTGCAACCCTCGCTCCCTCACATTGACGAATTAACACAGAAATTGCGTCGCTATGAAATACTATGGTTTTCATGACTTCTCATTCTAAATCGAGTAAAGTTTTTATGGAAACGACAGGATTTAGTTTTGGAATTCGAGTATCTCCTTTCCGATGTACTATTCGTTCCTTACTGCAACCCTCGCTCCCTCACATTGACGAATTAACACAGAAATTGTATCGCTATGAAATACTATGGGTTTCATGACTTCTCATTCTAAATCGAGTAAAGTTTTTATGGAAACGACAGGATTTAGTTTTGGAATTCGTGTATCCCCTTTCAAATGCACTACTCGTTCCTTACTGCAACGCTCGCTCCCTCACATTGACGAATTAACACATAAATTGTGTCGCTATGAAATACTATGGGTTTCATGACTTCTCATTCTAAATCGAGTAAAGTTTTTATGGAAATGACAGGATTTAGTTTTGGAATTCGAGTATCTCCTTTCCGATGTACTATTCGTTCCTTACTGCAACCCTCGCTCCCTCACATTGACGAATTAACACAGAAATTGTATCGCTATGAAATACTATGGGTTTCATGACTTCTCATTCTAAATCGAGTAAAGTTTTTATGGAAACGACAGGATTTAGTTTTGGAATTCGTGTATCCCCTTTCAAATGCACTACTCGTTCCTTACTGCAACGCTCGCTCCCTCACATTGACGAATTAACACATAAATTGTGTCGCTATGAAATACTATGGGTTTCATGACTTCTCATTCTAAATCGAGTAAAGTTTTTATGGAAACGACAGGATTTAGTTTTGGAATTCGTGTATCCCCTTTCAAATGCACTACTCGTTCCTTACTGCAACGCTCGCTCCCTCACATTGACGAATTAACACATAAATTGTGTCGCTATGAAATACTATGGGTTTCATGACTTCTCATTCTAAATCGAGTAAAGTTTTTATGGAAATGACAGGATTTAGTTTTGGAATTCGAGTATCTCCTTTCCGATGTACTATTCGTTCCTTACTGCTACGCTCGCTCTCTCACATTGACGAATTAACAGAGACATTGCGTCGCTATGTAATACTATGGGTTTCATGACTTCTCATTCTAAATCGAGTAAAGTTTTTATGGAAACGACAGGATTTAGTTTTGGAATTCGAGTATCTCCTTTCCGATGTACTATTCGTTCCTTACTGCAACCCTCGCTCTCTCACATTGACGAATTAACAGAGACATTGCGTCGCTATGTAATACTATGGGTTTCATGACTTCTCATTCTAAATCGAGTAAAGTTTTTATGGAAATGACAGGATTTAGTTTTGGAATTCGAGTATCTCCTTTCCGATGCACTATTCGTTCCTTACTGCTACGCTCGCTCTCTCACATTGACGAATTAACAGAGACATTGCGTCGCTATGAAATACTATGGGTTTCATGACTTCTCATTCTAAATCGAGTAAAGTTTTTATGGAAACGACAGGATTTAGTTTTGGAATTCGTGTATCCCCTTTCAAATGCACTACTCGTTCCTTACTGCAACGCTCGCTCCCTCACATTGACGAATTAACACATAAATTGTGTCGCTATGAAATACTATGGGTTTCATGACTTCTCATTCTAAATCGAGTAAAGTTTTTATGGAAATGACAGGATTTAGTTTTGGAATTCGAGTATCTCCTTTCCGATGCACTATTCGTTCCTTACTGCTACGCTCGCTCTCTCACATTGACGAATTAACAGAGACATTGCGTCCTTATGAAATACTATGGGTTTCATGACTTCTCATTCTAAATCGAGTAAAGTTTTTATGGAAACGACAGGATTTAGTTTTGGAATTCGTGTATCCCCTTTCAAATGCACTACTCGTTCCTTACTGCAACGCTCGCTCCCTCACATTGACGAATTAACACATAAATTGTGTCGCTATGAAATACTATGGGTTTCATGACTTCTCATTCTAAATCGAGTAAAGTTTTTATGGAAATGACAGGATTTAGTTTTGGAATTCGAGTATCTCCTTTCCGATGCACTATTCGTTCCTTACTGCTACGCTCGCTCTCTCACATTGACGAATTAACAGAGACATTGCGTCGCTATGAAATACTATGGGTTTCATGACTTCTCATTCTAAATCGAGTAAAGTTTTTATGGAAATGACAGGATTTAGTTTTGGAATTCGAGTATCTCCTTTCCGATGTACTATTCGTTCCTTACTGCAACCCTCAATCCCTCACATTGACGAATTAACACAGAAATTGCGTCGCTATGAAATACTATGGTTTTCATGACTTCTCATTCTAAATCGAGTAAAGTTTTTATGGAAATGACAGGATTTAGTTTTGGAATTCGAGTATCTCCTTTCCGATGTACTATTTGTTCCTTACTGCAACCCTCGCTCCCTCACATTGACGAATTAACACAGAAATTGTATCGCTATGAAATACTATGGGTTTCATGACTTCTCATTCTAAATCGAGTAAAGTTTTTATGGAAACGACAGGATTTAGTTTTGGAATTCGTGTATCCCCTTTCAAATGCACTACTCGTTCCTTACTGCAACGCTCGCTCCCTCACATTGACGAATTAACACATAAATTGTGTCGCTATGAAATACTATGGGTTTCATGACTTCTCATTCTAAATCGAGTAAAGTTTTTATGGAAATGACAGGATTTAGTTTTGGAATTCGAGTATCTCCTTTCCGATGCACTATTCGTTCCTTACTGCTACGCTCGCTCTCTCACATTGACGAATTAACAGAGACATTGCGTCGCTATGAAATACTATGGGTTTCATGACTTCTCATTCTAAATCGAGTAAAGTTTTTATGGAAACGACAGGATTTAGTTTTGGAATTCGTGTATCCCCTTTCAAATGCACTACTCGTTCCTTACTGCAACGCTCGCTCCCTCACATTGACGAATTAACACATAAATTGTGTCGCTATGAAATACTATGGGTTTCATGACTTCTCATTCTAAATCGAGTAAAGTTTTTATGGAAATGACAGGATTTAGTTTTGGAATTCGAGTATCTCCTTTCCGATGCACTATTCGTTCCTTACTGCTACGCTCGCTCTCTCACATTGACGAATTAACAGAGACATTGCGTCGCTATGAAATACTATGGGTTTCATGACTTCTCATTCTAAATCGAGTAAAGTTTTTATGGAAACGACAGGATTTAGTTTTGGAATTCGTGTATCCCCTTTCAAATGCACTACTCGTTCCTTACTGCAACGCTCGCTCCCTCACATTGACGAATTAACACATAAATTGTGTCGCTATGAAATACTATGGGTTTCATGACTTCTCATTCTAAATCGAGTAAAGTTTTTATGGAAATGACAGGATTTAGTTTTGGAATTCGAGTATCTCCTTTCCGATGCACTATTCGTTCCTTACTGCTACGCTCGCTCTCTCACATTGACGAATTAACAGAGACATTGCGTCGCTATGTAATACTATGGGTTTCATGACTTCTCATTCTAAATCGAGTAAAGTTTTTATGGAAATGACAGGATTTAGTTTTGGAATTCGAGTATCTCCTTTCCGATGCACTATTCGTTCCTTACTGCTACGCTCGCTCTCTCACATTGACGAATTAACAGAGACATTGCGTCGCTATGAAATACTATGGGTTTCATGACTTCTCATTCTAAATCGAGTAAAGTTTTTATGGAAACGACAGGATTTAGTTTTGGAATTCGTGTATCCCCTTTCAAATGCACTACTCGTTCCTTACTGCAACGCTCGCTCCCTCACATTGACGAATTAACACATAAATTGTGTCGCTATGAAATACTATGGGTTTCATGACTTCTCATTCTAAATCGAGTAAAGTTTTTATGGAAATGACAGGATTTAGTTTTGGAATTCGAGTATCTCCTTTCCGATGCACTATTCGTTCCTTACTGCTACGCTCGCTCTCTCACATTGACGAATTAACAGAGACATTGCGTCCTTATGAAATACTATGGGTTTCATGACTTCTCATTCTAAATCGAGTAAAGTTTTTATGGAAACGACAGGATTTAGTTTTGGAATTCGTGTATCCCCTTTCAAATGCACTACTCGTTCCTTACTGCAACGCTCGCTCCCTCACATTGACGAATTAACACATAAATTGTGTCGCTATGAAATACTATGGGTTTCATGACTTCTCATTCTAAATCGAGTAAAGTTTTTATGGAAATGACAGGATTTAGTTTTGGAATTCGAGTATCTCCTTTCCGATGCACTATTCGTTCCTTACTGCTACGCTCGCTCTCTCACATTGACGAATTAACAGAGACATTGCGTCGCTATGAAATACTATGGGTTTCATGACTTCTCATTCTAAATCGAGTAAAGTTTTTATGGAAATGACAGGATTTAGTTTTGGAATTCGAGTATCTCCTTTCCGATGTACTATTCGTTCCTTACTGCAACCCTCAATCCCTCACATTGACGAATTAACACAGAAATTGCGTCGCTATGAAATACTATGGTTTTCATGACTTCTCATTCTAAATCGAGTAAAGTTTTTATGGAAATGACAGGATTTAGTTTTGGAATTCGAGTATCTCCTTTCCGATGTACTATTTGTTCCTTACTGCAACCCTCGCTCCCTCACATTGACGAATTAACACAGAAATTGTATCGCTATGAAATACTATGGGTTTCATGACTTCTCATTCTAAATCGAGTAAAGTTTTTATGGAAACGACAGGATTTAGTTTTGGAATTCGTGTATCCCCTTTCAAATGCACTACTCGTTCCTTACTGCAACGCTCGCTCCCTCACATTGACGAATTAACACATAAATTGTGTCGCTATGAAATACTATGGGTTTCATGACTTCTCATTCTAAATCGAGTAAAGTTTTTATGGAAATGACAGGATTTAGTTTTGGAATTCGAGTATCTCCTTTCCGATGCACTATTCGTTCCTTACTGCTACGCTCGCTCTCTCACATTGACGAATTAACAGAGACATTGCGTCGCTATGAAATACTATGGGTTTCATGACTTCTCATTCTAAATCGAGTAAAGTTTTTATGGAAACGACAGGATTTAGTTTTGGAATTCGTGTATCCCCTTTCAAATGCACTACTCGTTCCTTACTGCAACGCTCGCTCCCTCACATTGACGAATTAACACATAAATTGTGTCGCTATGAAATACTATGGGTTTCATGACTTCTCATTCTAAATCGAGTAAAGTTTTTATG
The DNA here is from genome assembly GCF_023864345.2 of Schistocerca serialis cubense. NCBI lineage: Eukaryota > Metazoa > Arthropoda > Insecta > Orthoptera > Acrididae > Schistocerca > Schistocerca serialis. The sequence continues at coordinate 46,660,121 of NC_064643.1, forward strand.
GAAATGACAGGATTTAGTTTTGGAATTCGAGTATCTCCTTTCCGATGCACTATTCGTTCCTTACTGCTACGCTCGCTCTCTCACATTGACGAATTAACAGAGACATTGCGTCGCTATGAAATACTATGGGTTTCATGACTTCTCATTCTAAATCGAGTAAAGTTTTTATGGAAACGACAGGATTTAGTTTTGGAATTCGTGTATCCCCTTTCAAATGCACTACTCGTTCCTTACTGCAACGCTCGCTCCCTCACATTGACGAATTAACACATAAATTGTGTCGCTATGAAATACTATGGGTTTCATGACTTCTCATTCTAAATCGAGTAAAGTTTTTATGGAAATGACAGGATTTAGTTTTGGAATTCGAGTATCTCCTTTCCGATGCACTATTCGTTCCTTACTGCTACGCTCGCTCTCTCACATTGACGAATTAACAGAGACATTGCGTCGCTATGAAATACTATGGGTTTCATGACTTCTCATTCTAAATCGAGTAAAGTTTTTATGGAAACGACAGGATTTAGTTTTGGAATTCGTGTATCCCCTTTCAAATGCACTACTCGTTCCTTACTGCAACGCTCGCTCCCTCACATTGACGAATTAACACATAAATTGTGTCGCTATGAAATACTATGGGTTTCATGACTTCTCATTCTAAATCGAGTAAAGTTTTTATGGAAATGACAGGATTTAGTTTTGGAATTCGAGTATCTCCTTTCCGATGCACTATTCGTTCCTTACTGCTACGCTCGCTCTCTCACATTGACGAATTAACAGAGACATTGCGTCGCTATGAAATACTATGGGTTTCATGACTTCTCATTCTAAATCGAGTAAAGTTTTTATGGAAACGACAGGATTTAGTTTTGGAATTCGTGTATCCCCTTTCAAATGCACTACTCGTTCCTTACTGCAACGCTCGCTCCCTCACATTGACGAATTAACACATAAATTGTGTCGCTATGAAATACTATGGGTTTCATGACTTCTCATTCTAAATCGAGTAAAGTTTTTATGGAAATGACAGGATTTAGTTTTGGAATTCGAGTATCTCCTTTCCGATGCACTATTCGTTCCTTACTGCTACGCTCGCTCTCTCACATTGACGAATTAACAGAGACATTGCGTCGCTATGAAATACTATGGGTTTCATGACTTCTCATTCTAAATCGAGTAAAGTTTTTATGGAAACGACAGGATTTAGTTTTAGAATTCGTGTATCCCCTTTCAAATGCACTACTCGTTCCTTACTGCAACGCTCGCTCCCTCACATTGACGAATTAACACATAAATTGTGTCGCTATGAAATACTATGGGTTTCATGACTTCTCATTCTAAATCGAGTAAAGTTTTTATGGAAATGACAGGATTTAGTTTTGGAATTCGAGTATCTCCTTTCCGATGCACTATTCGTTCCTTACTGCTACGCTCGCTCTCTCACATTGACGAATTAACAGAGACATTGCGTCGCTATGAAATACTATGGGTTTCATGACTTCTCATTCTAAATCGAGTAAAGTTTTTATGGAAACGACAGGATTTAGTTTTGGAATTCGTGTATCCCCTTTCAAATGCACTACTCGTTCCTTACTGCAACGCTCGCTCCCTCACATTGACGAATTAACACATAAATTGTGTCGCTATGAAATACTATGGGTTTCATGACTTCTCATTCTAAATCGAGTAAAGTTTTTATGGAAATGACAGGATTTAGTTTTGGAATTCGAGTATCTCCTTTCCGATGCACTATTCGTTCCTTACTGCTACGCTCGCTCTCTCACATTGACGAATTAACAGAGACATTGCGTCGCTATGAAATACTATGGGTTTCATTACTTCTCATTCTAAATCGAGTAAAGTTTTTATGGAAACGACAGGATTTAGTTTTGGAATTCGTGTATCCCCTTTCAAATGCACTACTCGTTCCTTACTGCAACGCTCGCTCCCTCACATTGACGAATTAACACATAAATTGTGTCGCTATGAAATACTATGGGTTTCATGACTTCTCATTCTAAATCGAGTAAAGTTTTTATGGAAATGACAGGATTTAGTTTTGGAATTCGAGTATCTCCTTTCCGATGCACTATTCGTTCCTTACTGCTACGCTCGCTCTCTCACATTGACGAATTAACAGAGACATTGCGTCGCTATGAAATACTATGGGTTTCATGACTTCTCATTCTAAATCGAGTAAAGTTTTTATGGAAACGACAGGATTTAGTTTTGGAATTCGTGTATCCCCTTTCAAATGCACTACTCGTTCCTTACTGCAACGCTCGCTCCCTCACATTGACGAATTAACACATAAATTGTGTCGCTATGAAATACTATGGGTTTCATGACTTCTCATTCTAAATCGAGTAAAGTTTTTATGGAAATGACAGGATTTAGTTTTGGAATTCGAGTGTCTCCTTTCCGATGCAGTATTCGTTCCTTACTGCTACGCTCGCTCTCTCACATTGACGAATTAACAGAGACATTGCGTCGCTATGAAATACTATGGGTTTCATGACTTCTCATTCTAAATCGAGTAAAGTTTTTATGGAAACGACAGGATTTAGTTTTAGAATTCGTGTATCCCCTTTCAAATGCACTACTCGTTCCTTACTGCAACGCTCGCTCCCTCACATTGACGAATTAACACATAAATTGTGTCGCTATGAAATACTATGGGTTTCATGACTTCTCATTCTAAATCGAGTAAAGTTTTTATGGAAATGACAGGATTTAGTTTTGGAATTCGAGTATCTCCTTTCCGATGCACTATTCGTTCCTTACTGCTACGCTCGCTCTCTCACATTGACGAATTAACAGAGACATTGCGTCGCTATGAAATACTATGGGTTTCATGACTTCTCATTCTAAATCGAGTAAAGTTTTTATGGAAACGACAGGATTTAGTTTTGGAATTCGTGTATCCCCTTTCAAATGCACTACTCGTTCCTTACTGCAACGCTCGCTCCCTCACATTGACGAATTAACACATAAATTGTGTCGCTATGAAATACTATGGGTTTCATGACTTCTCATTCTAAATCGAGTAAAGTTTTTATGGAAATGACAGGATTTAGTTTTGGAATTCGAGTATCTCCTTTCCGATGCACTATTCGTTCCTTACTGCTACGCTCGCTCTCTCACATTGACGAATTAACAGAGACATTGCGTCGCTATGAAATACTATGGGTTTCATGACTTCTCATTCTAAATCGAGTAAAGTTTTTATGGAAACGACAGGATTTAGTTTTGGAATTCGTGTATCCCCTTTCAAATGCACTACTCGTTCCTTACTGCAACGCTCGCTCCCTCACATTGACGAATTAACACATAAATTGTGTCGCTATGAAATACTATGGGTTTCATGACTTCTCATTCTAAATCGAGTAAAGTTTTTATGGAAATGACAGGATTTAGTTTTGGAATTCGAGTATCTCCTTTCCGATGCACTATTCGTTCCTTACTGCTACGCTCGCTCTCTCACATTGACGAATTAACAGAGACATTGCGTCGCTCTGAAATACTATGGGTTTCATGACTTCTCATTCTAAATCGAGTAAAGTTTTTATGGAAACGACAGGATTTAGTTTTGGAATTCGTGTATCCCCTTTCAAATGCACTACTCGTTCCTTACTGCAACGCTCGCTCCCTCACATTGACGAATTAACACATAAATTGTGTCGCTATGAAATACTATGGGTTTCATGACTTCTCATTCTAAATCGAGTAAAGTTTTTATGGAAATGACAGGATTTAGTTTTGGAATTCGAGTATCTCCTTTCCGATGCACTATTCGTTCCTTACTGCTACGCTCGCTCTCTCACATTGACGAATTAACAGAGACATTGCGTCGCTATGAAATACTATGGGTTTCATGACTTCTCATTCTAAATCGAGTAAAGTTTTTATGGAAACGACAGGATTTAGTTTTGGAATTCGTGTATCCCCTTTCAAATGCACTACTCGTCCCTTACTGCAACGCTCGCTCTCTCACATTGACGAATTAACACATAAATTGTGTCGCTATGAAATACTATGGGTTTCATGACTTCTCATTCTAAATCGAGTAAAGTTTTTATGGAAATGACAGCATTTAGTTTTGGAATTCGAGTATCTCCTTTCCGATGTACTATTCGTTCCTTACTGCAACCCTCGCTCCCTCACATTGACGAATTAACACAGAAATTGTATCGCTATGAAATACTATGGGTTTCATGACTTCTCATTCTAAATCGAGTAAAGTTTTTATGGAAACGACAGGATTTAGTTTTGGAATTCGTGTATCCCCTTTCAAATGCACTACTCGTTCCTTACTGCAACGCTCGCTCCCTCACATTGACGAATTAACACATAAATTGTGTCGCTATGAAATACTATGGGTTTCATGACTTCTCATTCTAAATCGAGTAAAGTTTTTATGGAAATGACAGGATTTAGTTTTGGAATTCGAGTATCTCCTTTCCGATGTACTATTCGTTCCTTACTGCAACCCTCGCTCCCTCACATTGACGAATTAACACAGAAATTGTATCGCTATGAAATACTATGGGTTTCATGACTTCTCATTCTAAATCGAGTAAAGTTTTTATGGAAACGACAGGATTTAGTTTTGGAATTCGTGTATCCCCTTTCAAATGCACTACTCGTTCCTTACTGCAACGCTCGCTCCCTCACATTGACGAATTAACACATAAATTGTATCGCTATGAAATACTACGGGTTTCATGACTTCTCATTCTAAATCGAGTAAAGTTTTTATGGAAACGACAGGATTTAGTTTTGGAATTCGTGTATCCCCTTTCAAATGCACTACTCGTTCCTTACTGCAACGCTCGCTCCCTCACATTGACGAATTAACACATAAATTGTGTCGCTATGAATTACTATGTGTTTCATGACTTCTCATTCTAAATCGAGTAAAGTTTTTATGGAAATGACAGGATTTAGTTTTGGAATTCGAGTATCTCCTTTCCGATGCACTATTCGTTCCTTACTGCTACGCTCGCTCTCTCACATTGACGAATTAACAGAGACATTGCGTCGCTATGAAGTACTATGGGTTTCATGACTTCTCATTCTAAATCGAGTAAAGTTTTTATGGAAACGACAGGATTTAGTTTTGGAATTCGTGTATCCCCTTTCAAATGCACTACTCGTTCCTTACTGCAACGCTCGCTCCCTCACATTGACGAATTAACACATAAATTGTGTCGCTATGAAATACTATGGGTTTCATGACTTCTCATTCTAAATCGAGTAAAGTTTTTATGGAAATGACAGGATTTAGTTTTGGAATTCGAGTATCTCCTTTCCGATGCACTATTCGTTCCTTACTGCTACGCTCGCTCTCTCACATTGACGAATTAACAGAGACATTGCGTCGCTATGAAATACTATGGGTTTCATGACTTCTCATTCTAAATCGAGTAAAGTTTTTATGGAAACGACAGGATTTAGTTTTGGAATTCGAGTATCTCCTTTCCGATGCACTATTCGTTCCTTACTGCTACGCTCGCTCTCTCACATTGACGAATTAACAGAGACATTGCGTCGCTATGAAATACTATGGGTTTCATGACTTCTCATTCTAAATCGAGTAAAGTTTTTATGGAAATGACAGGATTTAGTTTTGGAATTCGAGTATCTCCTTTCCGATGCACTATTCGTTCCTTACTGCTACGCTCGCTCTCTCACATTGACGAATTAACAGAGACATTGCGTCGCTATGAAATACTATGGGTTTCATGACTTCTCATTCTAAATCGAGTAAAGTTTTTATGGAAATGACAGGATTTAGTTTTGGAATTCGAGTATCTCCTTTCCGATGCACTATTCGTTCCTTACTGCTACGCTCGCTCTCTCACATTGACGAATTAACAGAGACATTGCGTCGCTATGAAATACTATGGGTTTCATGACTTCTCATTCTAAATCGAGTAAAGTTTTTATGGAAATGACAGGATTTAGTTTTGGAATTCGAGTATCTCCTTTCCGATGTACTATTCGTTCCTTACTGCTACGCTCGCTCCCTCACATTGACGAATTAACAGAGACATTGAGTCGCTATGAAATACTATGGGTTTCATGACTTCTCATTCTAAATCGAGTAAAGTTTTTATGGAAATGACAGGATTTAGTTTTGGAATTCGAGTATCTCCTTTCCGATGCACTATTCGTTCCTTACTGCTACGCTCGCTCTCTCACATCGACGAATTAACAGAGACATTGCGTCGCTATGAAATACTATGGGTTTCATGACTTCTCATTCTAAATCGAGTAAAGTTTTTATGGAAATGACAGGATTTAGTTTTGGAATTCGAGTATCTCCTTTCCGATGTACTATTCGTTCCTTACTGCTACGCTCGCTCCCTCACATTGACGAATTAACAGAGACATTGCGTCGCTATGAAATACTATGGGTTTCATGACTTCTCATTCTAAATCGAGTAAAGTTTTTATGGAAATGACAGGATTTAGTTTTGGAATTCGAGTATCTCCTTTCCGATGTACTATTCGTTCCTTACTGCTACGCTCGCTCCCTCACATTGACGAATTAACAGAGACATTGCGATGCTATGAAATACTATGGGTTTCATGACTTCTCATTCTAAATCGAGTAAAGTTTTTATGGAAATGACAGGATTTAGTTTTGGAATTCGAGTATCTCCTTTCCGATGCACTATTCGTTCCTTACTGCTACGCTCGCTCTCTCACATTGACGAATTAACAGAGACATTGCGTCGCTATGAAATACTATGGGTTTCATGACTTCTCATTCTAAATCGAGTAAAGTTTTAATGGAAATGACAGGATTTAGTTTTGGAATTCGAGTATCTCCTTTCCGATGTACTATTCGTTCCTTACTGCTACGCTCGCTCCCTCACATTGACGAATTAACAGAGACATTGCGTCGCTATGAAATACTATGGGTTTCATGACTTCTCATTCTAAATCGAGTAAAGTTTTTATGGAAATGACAGGATTTAGTTTTGGAATTCGAGTATCTCCTTTCCGATGCACTATTCGTTCCTTACTGCTACGCTCGCTCTCTCACATTGACGAATTAACAGAGACATTGCGTCGCTATGAAATACTATGGGTTTCATGACTTCTCATTCTAAATCGAGTAAAGTTTTTATGGAAACGACAGGATTTAGTTTTGGAATTCGTGTATCCCCTTTCAAATGCACTACTCGTTCCTTACTGCAACGCTCGCTCTCTCACACTGACGAATTAACACATAAATTGTGTCGCTATGAAATACTATGGGTTTCATGACTTCTCATTCTAAATCGAGTAAAGTTTTTATGGAAATGACAGGATTTAGTTTTGGAATTCGAGTATCTCCTTTCCGATGTACTATTCGTTCCTTACTGCAACCCTCGCTCCCTCACATTGACGAATTAACACAGAAATTGTATCGCTATGAAATACTATGGGTTTCATGACTTCTCATTCTAAATCGAGTAAAGTTTTTATGGAAACGACAGGATTTAGTTTTGGAATTCGTGTATCCCCTTTTAAATGCACTACTCGTTCCTTACTGCAACGCTCGCTCCCTCACATTGACGAATTAACACATAAATTGTGTCGCTATGAAATACTATGGGTTTCATGACTTCTCATTCTAAATCGAGTAAAGTTTTTATGGAAATGACAGGATTTAGTTTTGGAATTCGAGTATCTCCTTTCCGATGTACTATTCGTTCCTTACTGCAACCCTCGCTCCCTCACATTGACGAATTAACACAGAAATTGTATCGCTATGAAATACTATGGTTTTCATGACTTCTCATTGTAAATCGAGTAAAGTTTTTATGGAAACGACAGGATTTAGTTTTGGAATTCGTGTATCCCCTTTCAAATGCACTACTCGTTCCTTACTGCAACGCTCGCTCCCTCACATTGACGAATTAACACATAAATTGTATCGCTATGAAATACTATGGGTTTCATGACTTCTCATTCTAAATCGAGTAAAGTTTTTATGGAAACGACAGGATTTAGTTTTGGAATTCGTGTATCCCCTTTCAAATGCACTACTCGTTCCTTACTGCAACGCTCGCTCCCTCACATTGACGAATTAACACATAAATTGTGTCGCTATGAAATACTATGGGTTTCATGACTTCTCATTCTAAATCGAGTAAAGTTTTTATGGAAATGACAGGATTTAGTTTTGGAATTCGAGTATCTCCTTTCCGATGCACTATTCGTTCCTTACTGCTACGCTCGCTCTCTCACATTGACGAATTAACAGAGACATTGCGTCGCTATGAAATACTATGGGTTTCATGACTTCTCATTCTAAATCGAGTAAAGTTTTTATGGAAACGACAGGATTTAGTTTTGGAATTCGTGTATCCCCTTTCAAATGCACTACTCGTTCCTTACTGCAACGCTCGCTCCCTCACATTGACGAATTAACACATAAATTGTGTCGCTATGAAATACTATGGGTTTCATGACTTCTCATTCTAAATCGAGTAAAGTTTTTATGGAAATGACAGGATTTAGTTTTGGAATTCGAGTATCTCCTTTCCGATGCACTATTCGTTCCTTACTGCTACGCTCGCTCTCTCACATTGACGGATTAACAGAGACATTGCGTCGCTATGAAATACTATTGGTTTCATGACTTCTCATTCTAAATCGAGTAAAAGTTTTTATGGAAACGACAGGATTTAGTTTTGGAATTCGAGTATCTCCTTTCCGATGTACTATTCGTTCCTTACTGCAACCCTCGCTCCCTCACATTGACGAATTAACACAGAAATTGCGTCGCTATGAAATACTATGGTTTTCATGACTTCTCATTCTAAATCGAGTAAAGTTTTTATGGAAACGACAGGATTTAGTTTTGGAATTCGAGTATCTCCTTTCCGATGTACTATTCGTTCCTTACTGCAACCCTCGCTCCCTCAAATTGACGAATTAACACAGAAATTGTATCGCTATGAAATACTATGGGTTTCATGACTTCTCATTCTAAATCGAGTAAAGTTTTTATGGAAACGACAGGATTTAGTTTTGGAATTCGAGTATCTCCTTTCCGATGTACTATTCGTTCCTTACTGCAACCCTCGCTCCCTCACATTGACGAATTAACACAGAAATTGCGTCGCTATGAAATACTATGGTTTTCATGACTTCTCATTCTAAATCGAGTAAAGTTTTTATGGAAATGACAGGATTTAGTTTTGGAATTCGAGTATCTCCTTTCCGATGCACTATTCGTTCCTTACTGCTACGCTCGCTCTCTCACATTGACGAATTAACAGAGACATTGCGTCGCTATGAAATACTATGGGTTTCATGACTTCTCATTCTAAATCGAGTAAAGTTTTTATGGAAATGACAGGATTTAGTTTTGGAATTCGAGTATCTCCTTTCCGATGTACTATTCGTTCCTTACTGCAACCCTCGCTCCCTCACATTGACGAATTAACACCGAAATTGCGTCGCTATGAAATACTATGGTTTTCATGACTTCTCATTCTAAATCGAGTAAAGTTTTTATGGAAACGACAGGATTTAGTTTTGGAATTCGAGTATCTCCTTTCCGATGTACTATTCGTTCCTTACTGCAACCCTCGCTCCCTCACATTGACGAATTAACACAGAAATTGTATCGCTATGAAATACTATGGGTTTCATGACTTCTCATTCTAAATCGAGTAAAGTTTTTATGGAAACGACAGGATTTAGTTTTGGAATTCGTGTATCCCCTTTCAAATGCACTACTCGTTCCTTACTGCAACGCTCGCTATCTCACATTGACGAATTAACACATAAATTGTGTCGCTATGAAATACTATGGGTTTCATGACTTCTCATTCTAAATCGAGTAAAGTTTTTATGGAAATGACAGGATTTAGTTTTGGAATTCGAGTATCTCCTTTCCGATGCACTATTCGTTCCTTACTGCTACGCTCGCTCTCTCACATTGACGAATTAACAGAGACATTGCGTCGCTATGAAATACTATGGGTTTCATGACTTCTCATTCTAAATCGAGTAAAGTTTTTATGGAAACGACAGGATTTAGTTTTGGAATTCGTGTATCCCCTTTCAAATGCACTACTCGTTCCTTACTGCAACGCTCGCTCCCTCACATTGACGAATTAACACATAAATTGTGTCGCTATGAAATACTATGGGTTTCATGACTTCTCATTCTAAATCGAGTAAAGTTTTTATGGAAATGACAGGATTTAGTTTTGGAATTCGAGTATCTCCTTTCCGATGCACTATTCGTTCCTTACTGCTACGCTCGCTCTCTCACATTGACGAATTAACAGAGACATTGCGTCGCTATGAAATACTATGGGTTTCATGACTTCTCATTCTAAATCGAGTAAAGTTTTTATGGAAACGACAGGATTTAGTTTTGGAATTCGAGTATCTCCTTTCCGATGTACTATTCGTTCCTTACTGCAACCCTCGCTCCCTCACATTGACGAATTAACACAGAAATTGTATCGCTATGAAATACTATGGGTTTCATGACTTCTCATTCTAAATCGAGTAAAGTTTTTATGGAAACGACAGTATTTAGTTTTGGAATTCGTGTATCCCCTTTCAAATGCACTACTCGTTCCTTACTGCAACGCTCGCTCCCTCACATTGACGAATTAACACATAAATTGTGTCGCTATGAAATACTATGGGTTTCATGACTTCTCATTCTAAATCGAGTAAAGTTTTTATGGAAATGACAGGATTTAGTTTTGGAATTCGAGTATCTCCTTTCCGATGTACTATTCGTTCCTTACTGCAACCCTCGCTCCCTCACATTGACGAATTAACACAGAAATTGTATCGCTATGAAATACTATGGGTTTCATGACTTCTCATTCTAAATCGAGTAAAGTTTTTATGGAAACGACAGGATTTAGTTTTGGAATTCGTGTATCCCCTTTCAAATGCACTACTCGTTCCTTACTGCAACGCTCGCTCCCTCACATTGACGAATTAACACATAAATTGTATCGCTATGAAATACTATGGGTTTCATGACTTCTCATCCTAAATCAAGTAAAGTTTTTATGGAAACGACAGGATTTAGTTTTGGAATTCGTGTATCCCCTTTCAAATGCACTACTCGTTCCTTACTGCAACGCTCGCTCCCTCACATTGACGAATTAACACATAAATTGTGTCGCTATGAAATACTATGGGTTTCATGACTTCTCATTCTAAATCGAGTAAAGTTTTTATGGAAATGATAGGATTTAGTTTTGGAATTCGAGTATCTCCTTTCCGATGCACTATTCGTTCCTTACTGCTACGCTCGCTCTCTCACATTGACGAATTAACAGAGACATTGCGTCGCTATGAAATACTATGGGTTTCATGACTTCTCATTCTAAATCGAGTAAAGTTTTTATGGAAACGACAGGATTTAGTTTTGGAATTCGTGTATCCCCTTTCAAATGCACTACTCGTTCCTTACTGCAACGCTCGCTCCCTCACATTGACGAATTAACACATAAATTGTGTCGCTATGAAATACTATGGGTTTCATGACTTCTCATTCTAAATCGAGTAAAGTTTTTATGGAAATGACAGGATTTAGTTTTGGAATTCGAGTATCTCCTTTCCGATGCACTATTCGTTCCTTACTGCTACGCTCGCTCTCTCACATTGACGGATTAACAGAGACATTGCGTCGCTATGAAATACTATGGGTTTCATGACTTCTCATTCTAAATCGAGTAAAGTTTTTATGGAAACGACAGGATTTAGTTTTGGAATTCGTATATCCCCTTTCAAATGCACTACTCGTTCCTTACTGCAACGCTCGCTCTCTCACATTGACGAATTAACACATAAATTGTGTCGCTATGAAATACTATGGGTTTCATGACTTCTCATTCTAAATCGAGTAAAGTTTTTATGGAAATGACAGGATTTAGTTTTGGAATTCGAGTATCTCCTTTCCGATGTACTATTCGTTCCTTACTGCAACCCTCGCTCCCTCACATTGACGAATTAACACAGAAATTGTATCGCTATGAAATACTATGGGTTTCATGACTTCTCATTCTAAATCGAGTAAAGTTTTTATGGAAACGACAGGATTTAGTTTTGGAATTCGTATATCCCCTTTCAAATGCACTACTCGTTCCTTACTGCAACGCTCGCTACCTCACATTGACGAATTAACACATAAATTGTGTCGCTATGAAATACTATGGGTTTCATGACTTCTCATTCTAAATCGAGTAAAGTTTTTATGGAAATGACAGGATTTAGTTTTGGAATTCGAGTATCTCCTTTCCGATGCACTATTCGTTCCTTACTGCTACGCTCGCTCTCTCACATTGACGGATTAACAGAGACATTGCGTCGCTATGAAATACTATGGGTTTCATGACTTCTCATTCTAAATCGAGTAAAGTTTTTATGGAAACGACAGGATTTAGTTTTGGAATTCGTATATCCCCTTTCAAATGCACTACTCGTTCCTTACTGCAACGCTCGCTCTCTCACATTGACGAATTAACACATAAATTGTGTCGCTATGAAATACTATGGGTTTCATGACTTCTCATTCTAAATCGAGTAAAGTTTTTATGGAAATGACAGGATTTAGTTTTGGAATTCGAGTATCTCCTTTCCGATGTACTATTCGTTCCTTACTGCAACCCTCGCTCCCTCACATTGACGAATTAACACAGAAATTGTATCGCTATGAAATACTATGGGTTTCATGACTTCTCATTCTAAATCGAGTAAAGTTTTTATGGAAACGACAGGATTTAGTTTTGGAATTCGTGTATCCCCTTTCAAATGCACTACTCGTTCCTTACTGCAACGCTCGCTCCCTCACATTGACGAATTAACACATACATTGTGTCGCTATGAAATACTATGGGTTTCATGACTTCTCATTCTAAATCGAGTAAAGTTTTTATGGAAATGACAGGATTTAGTTTTGGAATTCGAGTATCTCCTTTCCGATGCACTATTCGTTCCTTACTGCTACGCTCGCTCTCTCACATTGACGGATTAACAGAGACATTGCGTCGCTATGAAATACTATGGGTTTCATGACTTCTCATTCTAAATCGAGTAAAGTTTTTATGGAAATGACAGGATTTAGTTTTGGAATTCGAGTATCTCCTTTCCGATGCACTATTCGTTCCTTACTGCTACGCTCGCTCTCTCACATTGACGAATTAACAGAGACATTGCGTCGCTATGAAATACTATGGGTTTCATGACCTCTCATTCTAAATCGAGTAAAGTTTTTATGGAAACGACAGGATTTAGTTTTGGAATTCGAGTATCTCCTTTCCGATGCACTATTCGTTCCTTACTGCTACGCTCGCTCTCTCACATTGACGGATTAACAGAGACATTGCGTCGCTATGAAATACTATGGGTTTCATGACTTCTCATTCTAAATCGAGTAAAGTTTTTATGGAAATGACAGGATTTAGTTTTGGAATTCGAGTATCTCCTTTCCGATGCACTAATCGTTCCTTACTGCTACGCTCGCTCTCTCACATTGACGAATTAACAGAGACATTGCGTCGCTATGAAATACTATGGGTTTCATGACCTCTCATTCTAAATCGAGTAAAGTTTTTATGGAAACGACAGGATTTAGTTTTGGAATTCGAGTATCTCCTTTCCGATGCACTATTCGTTCCTTACTGCTACGCTCGCTCTCTCACATTGACGGATTAACAGAGACATTGCGTCGCTATGAAATACTATGGGTTTCATGACTTCTCATTCTAAATCGAGTAAAGTTTTTATGGAAATGACAGGATTTAGTTTTGGAATTCGAGTATCTCCTTTCCGATGCACTATTCGTTCCTTACTGCTACGCTCGCTCTCTCACATTGACGAATTAACAGAGACATTGCGTCGCTATGAAATACTATGGGTTTCATGACTTCTCATTCTAAATCGAGTAAAGTTTTTATGGAAACGACAGGATTTAGTTTTGGAATTCGTGTATCCCCTTTCAAATGCACTACTCGTTCCTTACTGCAACGCTCGCTCCCTCACATTGACGAATTAACACATAAATTGTGTCGCTATGAAATACTATGGGTTTCATGACTTCTCATTCTAAATCGAGTAAAGTTTTTATGGAAATGACAGGATTTAGTTTTGGAATTCGAGTATCTCCTTTCCGATGCACTATTCGTTCCTTACTGCTACGCTCGCTCTCTCACATTGACGGATTAACAGAGACATTGCGTCGCTATGAAATACTATGGGTTTCATGACTTCTCATTCTAAATCGAGTAAAGTTTTTATGGAAATGACAGGATTTAGTTTTGGAATTCGAGTATCTCCTTTCCGATGCACTATTCGTTCCTTACTGCTACGCTCGCTCTCTCACATTGACGAATTAACAGAGACATTGCGTCGCTATGAAATACTATGGGTTTCATGACCTCTCATTCTAAATCGAGTAAAGTTTTTATGGAAACGACAGGATTTAGTTTTGGAATTCGAGTATCTCCTTTCCGATGCACTATTCGTTCCTTACTGCTACGCTCGCTCTCTCACATTGACGGATTAACAGAGACATTGCGTCGCTATGAAATACTATGGGTTTCATGACTTCTCATTCTAAATCGAGTAAAGTTTTTATGGAAATGACAGGATTTAGTTTTGGAATTCGAGTATCTCCTTTCCGATGCACTATTCGTTCCTTACTGCTACGCTCGCTCTCTCACATTGACGAATTAACAGAGACATTGCGTCGCTATGAAATACTATGGGTTTCATGACTTCTCATTCTAAATCGAGTAAAGTTTTTATGGAAACGACAGGATTTAGTTTTGGAATTCGTGTATCCCCTTTCAAATGCACTACTCGTTCCTTACTGCAACGCTCGCTCCCTCACATTGACGAATTAACACATAAATTGTGTCGCTATGAAATACTATGGGTTTCATGACTTCTCATTCTAAATCGAGTAAAGTTTTTATGGAAATGACAGGATTTAGTTTTGGAATTCGAGTATCTCCTTTCCGATGCACTATTCGTTCCTTACTGCTACGCTCGCTCTCTCACATTGACGGATTAACAGAGACATTGCGTCGCTATGAAATACTATGGGTTTCATGACTTCTCATTCTAAATCGAGTAAAGTTTTTATGGAAATGACAGGATTTAGTTTTGGAATTCGAGTATCTCCTTTCCGATGCACTATTCGTTCCTTACTGCTACGCTCGCTCTCTCACATTGACGGATTAACAGAGACATTGCGTCGCTATGAAATACTATGGGTTTCATGACTTCTCATTCTAAATCGAGTAAAGTTTTTATGGAAACGACAGGATTTAGTTTTGGAATTCGTATATCCCCTTTCAAATGCACTACTCGTTCCTTACTGCAACGCTCGCTCTCTCACATTGACGAATTAACACATAAATTGTGTCGCTATGAAATACTATGGGTTTCATGACTTCTCATTCTAAATCGAGTAAAGTTTTTATGGAAATGACAGGATTTAGTTTTGGAATTCGAGTATCTCCTTTCCGATGCACTATTCGTTCCTTACTGCTACGCTCGCTCTCTCACATTGACGGATTAACAGAGACATTGCGTCGCTATGAAATACTATGGGTTTCATGACTTCTCATTCTAAATCGAGTAAAGTTTTTATGGAAATGACAGGATTTAGTTTTGGAATTCGAGTATCTCCTTTCCGATGCACTATTCGTTCCTTACTGCTACGCTCGCTCTCTCACATTGACGAATTAACAGAGACATTGCGTCGCTATGAAATACTATGGGTTTCATGACTTCTCATTCTAAATCGAGTAAAGTTTTTATGGAAACGACAGGATTTAGTTTTGGAATTCGTGTATCCCCTTTCAAATGCACTACTCGTTCCTTACTGCAACGCTCGCTCCCTCACATTGACGAATTAACACATAAATTGTGTCGCTATGAAATACTATGGGTTTCATGACTTCTCATTCTAAATCGAGTAAAGTTTTTATGGAAATGACAGGATTTAGTTTTGGAATTCGAGTATCTCCTTTCCGATGCACTATTCGTTCCTTACTGCTACGCTCGCTCTCTCACATTGACGGATTAACAGAGACATTGCGTCGCTATGAAATACTATGGGTTTCATGACTTCTCATTCTAAATCGAGTAAAGTTTTTATGGAAATGACAGGATTTAGTTTTGGAATTCGAGTATCTCCTTTCCGATGCACTATTCGTTCCTTACTGCTACGCTCGCTCTCTCACATTGACGGGTTAACAGAGACATTGCGTCGCTATGAAATACTATGGGTTTCATGACTTCTCATTCTAAATCGAGTAAAGTTTTTATGGAAATGACAGGATTTAGTTTTGGAATTCGAGTATCTCCTTTCCGATGCACTATTCGTTCCTTACTGCTACGCTCGCTCTCTCACATTGACGGATTAACAGAGACATTGCGTCGCTATGAAATACTATGGGTTTCATGACTTCTCATTCTAAATCGAGTAAAGTTTTTATGGAAATGACAGGATTTAGTTTTGGAATTCGAGTATCTCCTTTCCGATGCACTATTCGTTCCTTACTGCTACGCTCGCTCTCTCACATTGACGAATTAACAGAGACA
This sequence comes from Schistocerca serialis cubense, assembly GCF_023864345.2. Taxonomy (NCBI): domain Eukaryota; kingdom Metazoa; phylum Arthropoda; class Insecta; order Orthoptera; family Acrididae; genus Schistocerca; species Schistocerca serialis. The sequence continues at coordinate 46,676,717 of NC_064643.1, forward strand.
TTGCGTCGCTATGAAATACTATGGGTTTCATGACTTCTCATTCTAAATCGAGTAAAGTTTTTATGGAAACGACAGGATTTAGTTTTGGAATTCGAGTATCTCCTTTCCGATGTACTATTCGTTCCTTACTGCAACCCTCGCTCCCTCACATTGACGAATTAACGCAGAAATTGTATCGCTATGAAATACTATGGGTTTCATGACTTCTCATTCTAAATCGAGTAAAGTTTTTATGGAAACGACAGGATTTAGTTTTGGAATTCGTATATCCCCTTTCAAATGCACTACTCGTTCCTTACTGCAACGCTCGCTCCCTCACATTGACGAATTAACACATAAATTGTGTCGCTATGAAATACTATGGGTTTCATGACTTCTCATTCTAAATCGAGTAAAGTTTTTATGGAAATGACAGGATTTAGTTTTGGAATTCGAGTATCTCCTTTCCGATGCACTATTCGTTCCTTACTGCTACGCTCGCTCTCTCACATTGACGGATTAACAGAGACATTGCGTCGCTATGAAATACTATGGGTTTCATGACTTCTCAATCTAAATCGAGTAAAGTTTTTATGGAAATGACAGGATTTAGTTTTGGAATTCGAGTATCTCCTTTCCGATGCACTATTCGTTCCTTACTGCTACGCTCGCTCTCTCACATAGACGAATTAACAGAGACATTGCGTCGCTATGAAATACTATGGGTTTCATGACTTCTCATTCTAAATCGAGTAAAGTTTTTATGGAAACGACAGGATTTAGTTTTGGAATTCGAGTATCTCCTTTCCGATGTACTATTCGTTCCTTACTGCAACCCTCGCTCCCTCACATTGACGAATTAACACAGAAATTGTATCGCTATGAAATACTATGGGTTTCATGACTTCTCATTCTAAATCGAGTAAAGTTTTTATGGAAACGACAGGATTTAGTTTTGGAATTCGAGTATCTCCTTTCCGATGTACTATTCGTTCCTTACTGCAACCCTCGCTCCCTCACATTGACGAATTAACACAGAAATTGCGTCGCTATGAAATACTATGGTTTTCATGACTTCTCATTCTAAATCGAGTAAAGTTTTTATGGAAATGACAGGATTTAGTTTTGGAATTCGAGTATCTCCTTTCCGATGCACTATTCGTTCCTTACTGCTACGCTCGCTCTCTCACATTGACGAATTAACAGAGACATTGCGTCGCTATGAAATACTATGGGTTTCATGACTTCTCATTCTAAATCGAGTAAAGTTTTTATGGAAATGACAGGATTTAGTTTTGGAATTCGAGTATCTCCTTTCCGATGTACTATTCGTTCCTTACTGCAACCCTCGCTCCCTCACATTGACGAATTAACACAGAAATTGCGTCGCTATGAAATACTATGGTTTTCATGACTTCTCATTCTAAATCGAGTAAAGTTTTTATGGAAACGACAGGATTTAGTTTTGGAATTCGAGTATCTCCTTTCCGATGTACTATTCGTTCCTTACTGCAACCCTCGCTCCCTCACATTGACGAATTAACACAGAAATTGTATCGCTATGAAATACTATGGGTTTCATGACTTCTCATTCTAAATCGAGTAAAGTTTTTATGGAAACGACAGGATTTAGTTTTGGAATTCGTGTATCCCCTTTCAAATGCACTACTCGTTCCTTACTGCAACGCTCGCTCCCTCACATTGACGAATTAACACATAAATTGTGTCGCTATGAAATACTATGGGTTTCATGACTTCTCATTCTAAATCGAGTAAAGTTTTTATGGAAATGACAGGATTTAGTTTTGGAATTCGAGTATCTCCTTTCCGATGCACTATTCGTTCCTTACTGCTACGCTCGCTCTCTCACATTGACGAATTAACAGAGACATTGCGTCGCTATGAAATACTATGGGTTTCATGACTTCTCATTCTAAATCGAGTAAAGTTTTTATGGAAATGACAGGATTTAGTTTTGGAATTCGAGTATCTCCTTTCCGATGCACTATTCGTTCCATACTGCTACGCTCGCTCTCTCACATTGACGAATTAACAGAGACATTGCGTCGCTATGAAATACTATGGGTTTCATGACTTCTCATTCTAAATCGAGTAAAGTTTTTATGGAAACGACAGGATTTAGTTTTGGAATTCGAGTATCTCCTTTCCGATGTACTATTCGTTCCTTACTGCAACCCTCGCTCCCTCACATTGACGAATTAACACAGAAATTGTATCGCTATGAAATACTATGGGTTTCATGACTTCTCATTCTAAATCGAGTAAAGTTTTTATGGAAACGACAGTATTTAGTTTTGGAATTCGTGTATCCCCTTTCAAATGCACTACTCGTTCCTTACTGCAACGCTCGCTCCCTCACATTGACGAATTAACACATAAATTGTGTCGCTATGAAATACTATGGGTTTCATGACTTCTCATTCTAAATCGAGTAAAGTTTTTATGGAAACGACAGGATTTAGTTTTGGAATTCGTGTATCCCCTTTCAAATGCACTACTCGTTCCTTACTGCAACGCTCGCTCCCTCACATTGACGAATTAACACATAAATTGTGTCGCTATGAAATACTATGGGTTTCATGACTTCTCATTCTAAATCGAGTAAAGTTTTTATGGAAATGACAGGATTTAGTTTTGGAATTCGAGTATCTCCTTTCCGATGCACTATTCGTTCCTTACTGCTACGCTCGCTCTCTCACATTGACGAATTAACAGAGACGTTGCGTCGCTATGAAATACTATGGGTTTCATGACTTCTCATTCTAAATCGAGTAAAGTTTTTATGGAAACGACAGGATTTAGTTTTGGAATTCGTGTATCCCTTTTCAAATGCACTACTCGTTCCTTACTGCAACGCTCGCTCCCTCACATTGACGAATTAACACATAAATTGTGTCGCTATGAAATACTATGGGTTTCATGACTTCTCATTCTAAATCGAGTAAAGTTTTTATGGAAATGACAGGATTTAGTTTTGGAATTCGAGTATCTCCTTTCCGATGCACTATTCGTTCCTTACTGCTACGCTCGCTCTCTCACATTGACGAATTAACAGAGACATTGCGTCGCTATGAAATACTATGGGTTTCATGACTTCTCATTCTAAATCGAGTAAAGTTTTTATGGAAACGACAGGATTTAGTTTTGGAATTCGAGTATCTCCTTTCCGATGTACTATTCGTTCCTTACTGCAACCCTCGCTCCCTCACATTGACGAATTAACACAGAAATTGTATCGCTATGAAATACTATGGGTTTCATGACTTCTCATTCTAAATCGAGTAAAGTTTTTATGGAAACGACAGGATTTAGTTTTGGAATTCGTGTATCCCCTTTCAAATGCACTACTCGTTCCTTACTGCAACGCTCGCTCCCTCACATTGACGAATTAACACATAAATTGTGTCGCTATGAAATACTATGGGTTTCATGACTTCTCATTCTAAATCGAGTAAAGTTTTTATGGAAATGACAGGATTTAGTTTTGGAATTCGAGTATCTCCTTTCCGATGCACTATTCGTTCCTTACTGCTACGCTCGCTCTCTCACATTGACGAAATAACAGAGACATTGCGTCGCTATGAAATACTATGGGTTTCATGACTTCTCATTCTAAATCGAGTAAAGTTTTTATGGAAACGACAGGATTTAGTTTTGGAATTCGAGTATCTCCTTTCCGATGTACTATTCGTTCCTTACTGCAACCCTCGCTCCCTCACATTGACGAATTAACACAGAAATTGTATCGCTATGAAATACTATGGGTTTCATGACTTCTCATTCTAAATCGAGTAAAGTTTTTATGGAAACGACAGGATTTAGTTTTGGAATTCGTGTATCCCCTTTCAAATGCACTACTCGTTCCTTACTGCAACGCTCGCTCCCTCACATTGACGAATTAACACATAAATTGTGTCGCTATGAAATACTATGGGTTTCATGACTTCTCATTCTAAATCGAGTAATGTTTTTATGGAAATGACAGGATTTAGTTTTGGAATTCGAGTATCTCCTTTCCGATGCACTATTCGTTCCTTACTGCTACGCTCGCTCTCTCACATTGACGAATTAACACATAAATTGTGTCGCTATGAAATACTATGGGTTTCATGACTTCTCATTCTAAATCGAGTAAAGTTTTTATGGAAACGACAGGATTCAGTTTTGGAATTCGTGTATCCCCTTTCAAATGCACTACTCGTTCCTTACTGCAACGCTCGCTCCCTCACATTGACGAATTAACACATAAATTGTGTCGCTATGAAATACTGTGGGTTTCATGACTTCTCATTCTAAATCGAGTAAAGTTTTTATGGAAATGACAGGATTTAGTTTTGGAATTCGAGTATCTCCTTTCCGATGCACTATTCGTTCCTTACTGCTACGCTCGCTCTCTCACATTGACGAATTAACAGAGACATTGCGTCGCTATGAAATACTATGGGTTTCATGACTTCTCATTCTAAATCGAGTAAAGTTTTTATGGAAACGACAGGATTTAGTTTTGGAATTCATGTATCCCCTTTCAAATGCACTACTCGTTCCTTACTGCAACGCTCGCTCCCTCACATTGACGAATTAACACATAAATTGTGTCGCTATGAAATACTATGGGTTTCATGACTTCTCATTCTAAATCGAGTAAAGTTTTTATGGAAATGACAGGATTTAGTTTTGGAATTCGAGTATCTCCTTTCCGATGTACTATTCGTTCCTTACTGCTACGCTCGCTCTCTCACATTGACGAATTAACAGAGACATTGCGTCGCTATGAAATACTATGGGTTTCATGACTTCTCATTCTAAATCGAGTAAAGTTTTTATGGAAACGACAGGATTTAGTTTTGGAATTCGTGTATCCCCTTTCAAATGCACTACTCGTTCCTTACTGCAACGCTCGCTCCCTCACATTGACGAATTAACACATAAATTGTGTCGCTATGAAATACTATGGGTTTCATGACTTCTCATTCTAAATCGAGTAAAGTTTTTATGGTAATGACAGGATTTAGTTTTGGAATTCGAGTATCTCCTTTCCGATGCACTATTCGTTCCTTACTGCTACGCTCGCTCTCTCACATTGACGAATTAACAGAGACATTGCGTCGCTATGAAATACTATGGGTTTCATGACTTCTCATTCTAAATCGAGTAAAGTTTTTATGGAAACGACAGGATTTAGTTTTGGAATTCGAGTATCTCCTTTCCGATGTACTATTCGTTCCTTACTGCAACCCTCGCTCCCTCACATTGACGAATTAACACAGAAATTGTATCGCTATGAAATACTATGGGTTTCATGACTTCTCATTCTAAATCGAGTAAAGTTTTTATGGAAACGACAGGATTTAGTTTTGGAATTCGTGTATCCCCTTTCAAATGCACTACTCGTTCCTTACTGCAACGCTCGCTCCCTCACATTGACGAATTAACACATAAATTGTGTCGCTATGAAATACTATGGGTTTCATGACTTCTCATTCTAAATCGAGTAATGTTTTTATGGAAATGACAGGATTTAGTTTTGGAATTCGAGTATCTCCTTTCCGATGCACTATTCGTTCCTTACTGCTACGCTCGCTCTCTCACATTGACGAATTAACACATAAATTGTGTCGCTATGAAATACTATGGGTTTCATGACTTCTCATTCTAAATCGAGTAAAGTTTTTATGGAAACGACAGGATTCAGTTTTGGAATTCGTGTATCCCCTTTCAAATGCACTACTCGTTCCTTACTGCAACGCTCGCTCCCTCACATTGACGAATTAACACATAAATTGTGTCGCTATGAAATACTGTGGGTTTCATGACTTCTCATTCTAAATCGAGTAAAGTTTTTATGGAAATGACAGGATTTAGTTTTGGAATTCGAGTATCTCCTTTCCGATGCACTATTCGTTCCTTACTGCTACGCTCGCTCTCTCACATTGACGAATTAACAGAGACATTGCGTCGCTATGAAATACTATGGGTTTCATGACTTCTCATTCTAAATCGAGTAAAGTTTTTATGGAAACGACAGGATTTAGTTTTGGAATTCATGTATCCCCTTTCAAATGCACTACTCGTTCCTTACTGCAACGCTCGCTCCCTCACATTGACGAATTAACACATAAATTGTGTCGCTATGAAATACTATGGGTTTCATGACTTCTCATTCTAAATCGAGTAAAGTTTTTATGGAAATGACAGGATTTAGTTTTGGAATTCGAGTATCTCCTTTCCGATGTACTATTCGTTCCTTACTGCTACGCTCGCTCTCTCACATTGACGAATTAACAGAGACATTGCGTCGCTATGAAATACTATGGGTTTCATGACTTCTCATTCTAAATCGAGTAAAGTTTTTATGGAAACGACAGGATTTAGTTTTGGAATTCGTGTATCCCCTTTCAAATGCACTACTCGTTCCTTACTGCAACGCTCGCTCCCTCACATTGACGAATTAACACATAAATTGTGTCGCTATGAAATACTATGGGTTTCATGACTTCTCATTCTAAATCGAGTAAAGTTTTTATGGTAATGACAGGATTTAGTTTTGGAATTCGAGTATCTCCTTTCCGATGCACTATTCGTTCCTTACTGCTACGCTCGCTCTCTCACATTGACGAATTAACAGAGACATTGCGTCGCTATGAAATACTATGGGTTTCATGACTTCTCATTCTAAATCGAGTAAAGTTTTTATGGAAACGACAGGATTTAGTTTTGGAATTCGAGTATCTCCTTTCCGATGTACTATTCGTTCCTTACTGCAACCCTCGCTCCCTCACATTGACGAATTAACACAGAAATTGTATCGCTATGAAATACTATGGGTTTCATGACTTCTCATTCTAAATCGAGTAAAGTTTTTATGGAAACGACAGGATTTAGTTTTGGAATTCGTGTATCCCCTTTCAAATGCACTACTCGTTCCTTACTGCAACGCTCGCTCCCTCACATTGACGAATTAACACATAAATTGTGTCGCTATGAAATACTATGGGTTTCATGACTTCTCATTCTAAATCGAGTAAAGTTTTTATGGAAATGACAGGATTTAGTTTTGGAATTCGAGTATCTCCTTTCCGATGCACTATTCGTTCCTTACTGCTACGCTCGCTCTCTCACATTGACGAATTAACACATAAATTGTGTCGCTATGAAATACTATGGGTTTCATGACTTCTCATTCTAAATCGAGTAAAGTTTTTATGGAAACGACAGGATTTAGTTTTGGAATTCGTGTATCCCCTTTCAAATGCACTACTCGTTCCTTACTGCAACGCTCGCTCCCTCACATTGACGAATTAACACATAAATTGTGTCGCTATGAAATACTATGGGTTTCATGACTTCTCATTCTAAATCGAGTAAAGTTTTTATGGAAATGACAGGATTTAGTTTTGGAATTCGAGTATCTCCTTTCCGATGCACTATTCGTTCCTTACTGCTACGCTCGCTCTCTCACATTGACGAATTAACAGAAACATTGCGTCGCTATGAAATACTATGGGTTTCATGACTTCTCATTCTAAATCGAGTAAAGTTTTTATGGAAACGACAGGATTTAGTTTTGGAATTCGTGTATCCCCTTTCAAATGCACTACTCGTTCCTTACTGCAACGCTCGCTCCCTCACATTGACGAATTAACACATAAATTGTGTCGCTATGAAATACTATGGGTTTCATGACTTCTCATTCTAAATCGAGTAAAGTTTTTATGAAAATGACAGGATTTAGTTTTGGAATTCGAGTATCTCCTTTCCGATGTACTATTCGTTCCTTACTGCTACGCTCGCTCTCTCACATTGACGAATTAACAGAGACATTGCGTCGCTATGAAATACTATGGGTTTCATGACTTCTCATTCTAAATCGAGTAAAGTTTTTATGGAAACGACAGGATTTAGTTTTGGAATTCGAGTATCTCCTTTCCGATGTACTATTCGTTCCTTACTGCAACCCTCGCTCCCTCACATTGACGAATTAACACAGAAATTGTATCGCTATGAAATACTATGGGTTTCATGACTTCTCATTCTAAATCGAGTAAAGTTTTTATGGAAACGACAGGATTTAGTTTTGGAATTCGTGTATCCCCTTTCAAATGCACTACTCGTTCCTTACTGCAACGCTCGCTCCCTCACATTGACGAATTAACACATAAATTGTGTCGCTATGAAATACTATGGGTTTCATGACTTCTCATTCTAAATCGAGTAAAGTTTTTATGGAAATGACAGGATTTAGTTTTGGAATTCGAGTATCTCCTTTCCGATGCACTATTCGTTCCTTACTGCTACGCTCGCTCTCTCACATTGACGAAATAACAGAGACATTGCGTCGCTATGAAATACTATGGGTTTCATGACTTCTCATTCTAAATCGAGTAAAGTTTTTATGGAAACGACAGGATTTAGTTTTGGAATTCGAGTATCTCCTTTCCGATGTACTATTCGTTCCTTACTGCAACCCTCGCTCCCTCACATTGACGAATTAACACAGAAATTGTATCGCTATGAAATACTATGGGTTTCATGACTTCTCATTCTAAATCGAGTAAAGTTTTTATGGAAACGACAGGATTTAGTTTTGGAATTCGTGTATCCCCTTTCAAATGCACTACTCGTTCCTTACTGCAACGCTCGCTCCCTCACATTGACGAATTAACACATAAATTGTGTCGCTATGAAATACTATGGGTTTCATGACTTCTCATTCTAAATCGAGTAATGTTTTTATGGAAATGACAGGATTTAGTTTTGGAATTCGAGTATCTCCTTTCCGATGCACTATTCGTTCCTTACTGCTACGCTCGCTCTCTCACATTGACGAATTAACACATAAATTGTGTCGCTATGAAATACTATGGGTTTCATGACTTCTCATTCTAAATCGAGTAAAGTTTTTATGGAAACGACAGGATTCAGTTTTGGAATTCGTGTATCCCCTTTCAAATGCACTACTCGTTCCTTACTGCAACGCTCGCTCCCTCACATTGACGAATTAACACATAAATTGTGTCGCTATGAAATACTGTGGGTTTCATGACTTCTCATTCTAAATCGAGTAAAGTTTTTATGGAAATGACAGGATTTAGTTTTGGAATTCGAGTATCTCCTTTCCGATGCACTATTCGTTCCTTACTGCTACGCTCGCTCTCTCACATTGACGAATTAACAGAGACATTGCGTCGCTATGAAATACTATGGGTTTCATGACTTCTCATTCTAAATCGAGTAAAGTTTTTATGGAAACGACAGGATTTAGTTTTGGAATTCATGTATCCCCTTTCAAATGCACTACTCGTTCCTTACTGCAACGCTCGCTCCCTCACATTGACGAATTAACACATAAATTGTGTCGCTATGAAATACTATGGGTTTCATGACTTCTCATTCTAAATCGAGTAAAGTTTTTATGGAAATGACAGGATTTAGTTTTGGAATTCGAGTATCTCCTTTCCGATGTACTATTCGTTCCTTACTGCTACGCTCGCTCTCTCACATTGACGAATTAACAGAGACATTGCGTCGCTATGAAATACTATGGGTTTCATGACTTCTCATTCTAAATCGAGTAAAGTTTTTATGGAAACGACAGGATTTAGTTTTGGAATTCGTGTATCCCCTTTCAAATGCACTACTCGTTCCTTACTGCAACGCTCGCTCCCTCACATTGACGAATTAACACATAAATTGTGTCGCTATGAAATACTATGGGTTTCATGACTTCTCATTCTAAATCGAGTAAAGTTTTTATGGTAATGACAGGATTTAGTTTTGGAATTCGAGTATCTCCTTTCCGATGCACTATTCGTTCCTTACTGCTACGCTCGCTCTCTCACATTGACGAATTAACAGAGACATTGCGTCGCTATGAAATACTATGGGTTTCATGACTTCTCATTCTAAATCGAGTAAAGTTTTTATGGAAACGACAGGATTTAGTTTTGGAATTCGAGTATCTCCTTTCCGATGTACTATTCGTTCCTTACTGCAACCCTCGCTCCCTCACATTGACGAATTAACACAGAAATTGTATCGCTATGAAATACTATGGGTTTCATGACTTCTCATTCTAAATCGAGTAATGTTTTTATGGAAACGACAGGATTTAGTTTTGGAATTCGTGTATCCCCTTTCAAATGCACTACCCGTTCCTTACTGCAACGCTCGCTCCCTCACATTGACGAATTAACACATAAATTGTGTCGCTATGAAATACTATGGGTTTCATGACTTCTCATTCTAAATCGAGTAAAGTTTTTATGGAAATGACAGGATTTAGTTTTGGAATTCGAGTATCTCCTTTCCGATGCACTATTCGTTCCTTACTGCTACGCTCGCTCTCTCACATTGACGAATTAACACATAAATTGTGTCGCTATGAAATACTATGGGTTTCATGACTTCTCATTCTAAATCGAGTAAAGTTTTTATGGAAACGACAGGATTTAGTTTTGGAATTCGTGTATCCCCTTTCAAATGCACTACTCGTTCCTTACTGCAACGCTCGCTCCCTCACATTGACGAATTAACACATAAATTGTGTCGCTATGAAATACTATGGGTTTCATGACTTCTCATTCTAAATCGAGTAAAGTTTTTATGGAAATGACAGGATTTAGTTTTGGAATTCGAGTATCTCCTTTCCGATGCACTATTCGTTCCTTACTGCTACGCTCGCTCTCTCACATTGACGAATTAACAGAAACATTGCGTCGCTATGAAATACTATGGGTTTCATGACTTCTCATTCTAAATCGAGTAAAGTTTTTATGGAAACGACAGGATTTAGTTTTGGAATTCGTGTATCCCCTTTCAAATGCACTACTCGTTCCTTACTGCAACGCTCGCTCCCTCACATTGACGAATTAACACATAAATTGTGTCGCTATGAAATACTATGGGTTTCATGACTTCTCATTCTAAATCGAGTAAAGTTTTTATGAAAATGACAGGATTTAGTTTTGGAATTCGAGTATCTCCTTTCCGATGTACTATTCGTTCCTTACTGCTACGCTCGCTCTCTCACATTGACGAATTAACAGAGACATTGCGTCGCTATGAAATACTATGGGTTTCATGACTTCTCATTCTAAATCGAGTAAAGTTTTTATGGAAACGACAGGATTTAGTTTTGGAATTCGTGTATCCCCTTTCAAATGCACTACTCGTTCCTTACTGCAACGCTCGCTCCCTCACATTGACGAATTAACACATAAATTGTGTCGCTATGAAATACTATGGGTTTCATGACTTCTCATTCTAAATCGAGTAAAGTTTTTATGGAAATGACAGGATTTAGTTTTGGAATTCGAGTATCTCCTTTCCGATGCACTATTCGTTCCTTACTGCTACGCTCGCTCTCTCACATTGACGAATTAACAGAGACATTGCGTCGCTATGAAATACTACGGGTTTCATGACTTCTCATTCTAAATCGAGTAAAGTTTTTATGGAAACGACAGGATTTAGTTTTGGAATTCGTGTATCCCCTTTCAAATGCACTACTCGTTCCTTACTGCAACGCTCGCTCCCTCACATTGACGAATTAACACATAAATTGTGTCGCTATGAAATACTATGGGTTTCATGACTTCTCATTCTAAATCGAGTAAAGTTTTTATGGAAATGACAGGATTTAGTTTTGGAATTCGAGTATCTCCTTTCCGATGCACTATTCGTTCCTTACTGCTACGCTCGCTCTCTCACATTGACGAATTAACAGAGACATTGCGTCGCTATGAAATACTATGGGTTTCATGACTTCTCATTCTAAATCGAGTAAAGTTTTTATGGAAACGACAGGATTTAGTTTTGGAATTCGTGTATCCCCTTTCAAATGCACTACTCGTTCCTTACTGCAACGCTCGCTCCCTCACATTGACGAATTAACACATAAATTGTGTCGCTATGAAATACTATGGGTTTCATGACTTCTCATTCTAAATCGAGTAAAGTTTTTATAAAAATGACAGGATTTAGTTTTGGAATTCGAGTATCTCCTTTCCGATGTACTATTCGTTCCTTACTGCTACGCTCGCTCTCTCACATTGACGAATTAACAGAGACATTGCGTCGCTATGAAATACTATGGGTTTCATGACTTCTCATTCTAAATCGAGTAAAGTTTTTATGGAAACGACAGGATTTAGTTTTGGAATTCGAGTATCTCCTTTCCGATGTACTATTCGTTCCTTACTGCTACGCTCGCTCTCTCACATTGACGAATTAACAGAGACATTGCGTCGCTATGAAATACTATGGGTTTCATGACTTCTCATTCTAAATCGAGTAAAGTTTTTATGGAAATGACAGGATTTAGTTTTGGAATTCGAGTATCCCCTTTCAAATGCACTACTCGTTCCTTGCTGCAACGCTCGCTCCCTCACATTGACGAATTAACACATAAATTGTGTCGCTATGAAATACTATGGGTTTCATGACTTCTCATTCTAAATCGAGTAAAGTTTTTATGGAAATGACAGGATTTAGTTTTGGAATTCGAGTATCTCCTTTCCGATGCACTATTCGTTCCTTACTGCTACGCTCGCTCTCTCACATTGACGAATTAACAGAGACATTGCGTCGCTATGAAATACTATGGGTTTCATGACTTCTCATTCTAAATCGAGTAAAGTTTTTATGGAAACGACAGGATTTAGTTTTGGAATTCGTGTATCCCCTTTCAAATGCACTACTCGTTCCTTACTGCAACGCTCGCTCCCTCACATTGACGAATTAACACATAAATTGTGTCGCTATGAAATACTATGGGTTTCATGACTTCTCATTCTAAATCGAGTAAAGTTTTTATGGAAATGACAGGATTTAGTTTTGGAATTCGAGTATCTCCTTTCCGATGCACTATTCGTTCCTTACTGCTACGCTCGCTCTCTCACATTGACGAATTAACAGAGACATTGCGTCGCTATGAAATACTATGGGTTTCATGACTTCTCATTCTAAATCGAGTAAAGTTTTTATGGAAACGACAGGATTTAGTTTTGGAATTCGTGTATCCCCTTTCAAATGCACTACTCGTTCCTTACTGCAACGCTCGCTCCCTCACATTGACGAATTAACACATAAATTGTGTCGCTATGAAATACTATGGGTTTCATGACTTCTCATTCTAAATCGAGTAAAGTTTTTATGGAAATGACAGGATTTAGTTTTGGAATTCGAGTATCTCCTTTCCGATGTACTATTCGTTCCTTACTGCTACGCTCGCTCTCTCACATTGACGAATTAACAGAGACATTGCGTCGCTATGAAATACTATGGGTTTCATGACTTCTCATTCTAAATCGAGTAAAGTTTTTATGGAAACGACAGGATTTAGTTTTGGAATTCGTGTATCCCCTTTCAAATGCACTACTCGTTCCTTACTGCAACGCTCGCTCCCTCACATTGACGAATTAACACATAAATTGTGTCGCTATGAAATACTATGGGTTTCATGACTTCTCATTCTAAATCGAGTAAAGTTTTTATGGAAATGACAGGATTTAGTTTTGGAATTCGAGGATCTCCTTTCCGATGCACTATTCGTTCCTTACTGCTACGCTCGCTCTCTCACATTGACGAATTAACAGAGACATTGCGTCGCTATGAAATACTATGGGTTTCATGACTTCTCATTCTAAATCGAGTAAAGTTTTTATGGAAACGACAGGATTTAGTTTTGGAACTCGTGTATCCCCTTTCAAATGCACTACTCGTTCCTTACTGCAACGCTCGCTCCCTCACATTGACGAATTAACACATAAATTGTGTCGCTATGAAATACTATGGGTTTCATGACTTCTCATTCTAAATCGAGTAAAGTTTTTATGGAAATGACAGGATTTAGTTTTGGAATTCGAGTATCTCCTTTCCGATGCACTATTCGTTCCTTACTGCTACGCTCGCTCTCTCACATTGACGAATTAACAGAGACATTGCGTCGCTATGAAATACTATGGGTTTCATGACTTCTCATTCTAAATCGAGTAAAGTTTTTATGGAAACGACAGGATTTAGTTTTGGAATTCGAGTATCTCCTTTCCGATGTACTATTCGTTCCTTACTGCTACGCTCGCTCTCTCACATTGACGAATTAACAGAGACATTGCGTCGCTATGAAATACTATGGGTTTCATGACTTCTCATTCTAAATCGAGTAAAGTTTTTATGGAAATGACAGGATTTAGTTTTGGAATTCGAGTATCTCCTTTCCGATGTACTATTCGTTCCTTACTGCTACGCTCGCTCTCTCACATTGACGAATTAACAGAGACATTGCGTCGCTATGAAATACTATGGGTTTCATGACTTCTCATTCTAAATCGAGTAAAGTTTTTATGGAAACGACAGGATTTAGTTTTGGAATTCGTGTATCCCCTTTCAAATGCACTACTCGTTCCTTACTGCAACGCTCGCTCCCTCACATTGACGAATTAACACATAAATTGTGTCGCTATGAAATACTATGGGTTTCATGACTTCTCATTCTAAATCGAGTAAAGTTTTTATGGAAATGACAGGATTTAGTTTTGGAATTCGAGTATCTAATTTCCGATGCACTATTCGTTCCTTACTGCTACGCTCGCTCTCTCACATTGACGAATTAACAGAGACATTGCGTCGCTATGAAATACTATGGGTTTCATGACTTCTCATTCTAAATCGAGAAAAGTTTTTATGGAAATGACAGGATTTAGTTTTGGAATTCGAGTATCTCCTTTCCGATGCACTATTCGTTCCTTACTGCTACGCTCGCTCTCTCACATTGACGAATTAACAGAGACATTGCGTCGCTATGAAATACTATGGGTTTCATGACTTCTCATTCTAAATCGAGTAAAGTTTTTATGGAAATGACAGGATTTAGTTTTGGAATTCGTGTATCCCCTTTCAAATGCACTACTCGTTCCTTACTGCAACGCTCGCTCCCTCACATTGACGAATTAACACATAAATTGTGTCGCTATGAAATACTATGGGTTTCATGACTTCTCATTCTAAATCGAGTAAAGTTTTTATGGAAATGACAGGATTTAGTTTTGGAATTCGAGTATCTCCTTTCCGATGTACTATTCGTTCCTTACTGCTACGCTCGCTCTCTCACATTGACGAATTAACAGAGACATTGCGTCGCTATGAAATACTATGGGTTTCATGACTTCTCATTCTAAATCGAGTAAAGTTTTTATGGAAACGACAGGATTTAGTTTTGGAATTCGTGTATCCCCTTTCAAATGCACTACTCGTTCCTTGCTGCAACGCTCGCTCCCTCACATTGACGAATTAACACATAAATTGTGTCGCTATGAAATACTATGGGTTTCATGACTTCTCATTCTAAATCGAGTAAAGTTTTTATGGAAATGACAGGATTTAGTTTTGGAATTCGAGTATCTTCTTTCCGATGCACTATTCGTTCCTTACTGCTACGCTCGCTCTCTCACATTGACGAATTAACAGAGACATTGCGTCGCTATGAAATACTATGGGTTTCATGACTTCTCATTCTAAATCGAGTAAAGTTTTTATGGAAACGACAGGATTTAGTTTTGGAATTCGAGTATCTCCTTTCCGATGTACTATTCGTTCCTTACTGCTACGCTCGCTCTCTCACATTGACGAATTAACAGAGACATTGCGTCGCTATGAAATACTATGGGTTTCATGACTTCTCATTCTAAATCGAGTAAAGTTTTTATGGAAATGACAGGATTTAGTTTTGGAATTCGAGTATCTCCTTTCCGATGTACTATTCGTTCCTTACTGCTACGCTCGCTCTCTCACATTGACGAATTAACAGAGACATTGCGTCGCTATGAAATACTATGGGTTTCATGACTTCTCATTCTAAATCGAGTAAAGTTTTTATGGAAACGACAGGATTTAGTTTTGGAATTCGTGTATCCCCTTTCAAATGCACTACTCGTTCCTTACTGCAACGCTCGCTCCCTCACATTGACGAATTAACACATAAATTGTGTCGCTATGAAATACTATGGGTTTCATGACTTCTCATTCTAAATCGAGTAAAGTTTTTATGGAAATGACAGGATTTAGTTTTGGAATTCGAGTATCTCCTTTCCGATGCACTATTCGTTCCTTACTGCTACGCTCGCTCTCTCACATTGACGAATTAACAGAGACATTGCGTCGCTATGAAATACTATGGGTTTCATGACTTCTCATTCTAAATCGAGTAAAGTTTTTATGGAAATGACAGGATTTAGTTTTGGAATTCGAGTATCTCCTTTCCGATGTACTATTCGTTCCTTACTGCTACGCTCGCTCTCTCACATTGACGAATTAACAGAGACATTGCGTCGCTATGAAATACTATGGGTTTCATGACTTCTCATTCTAAATCGAGTAAAGTTTTTATGGAAATGACAGGATTTAGTTTTGGAATTCGAGTATCTCCTTTCCGATGCACTATTCGTTCCTTACTGCTACGCTCGCTCTCTCACATTGACGAATTAACAGAGACATTGCGTCGCTATGAAATACTATGGGTTTCATGACTTCTCATTCTAAATCGAGTAAAGTTTTTATGGAAATGACAGGATTTAGTTTTGGAATTCGAGTATCTCCTTTCCGATGTACTATTCGTTCCTTACTGCTACGCTCGCTCTCTCACATTGACGAATTAACAGAGACATTGCGTCGCTATGAAATACTATGGGTTTCATGACTTCTCATTCTAAATCGAGTAAAGTTTTTATGGAAACGACAGGATTTAGTTTTGGAATTCGTGTATCCCCTTTCAAATGCACTACTCGTTCCTTACTGCAACGCTCGCTCCCTCACATTGACGAATTAACACATAAATTGTGTCGCTATGAAATACTATGGGTTTCATGACTTCTCATTCTAAATCGAGTAAAGTTTTTATGGAAATGACAGGATTTAGTTTTGGAATTCGAGTATCTCCTTTCCGATGCACTATTCGTTCCTTACTGCTACGCTCGCTCTCTCACATTGACGAATTAACAGAGACATTGCGTCGCTATGAAATACTATGGGTTTCATGACTTCTCATTCTAAATCGAGTAAAGTTTTTATGGAAATGACAGGATTTAGTTTTGGAATTCGAGTATCTCCTTTCCGATGTACTATTCGTTCCTTACTGCTACGCTCGCTCTCTCACATTGACGAATTAACAGAGACATTGCGTCGCTATGAAATACTATGGGTTTCATGACTTCTCATTCTAAATCGAGTAAAGTTTTTATGGAAACGACAGGATTTAGTTTTGGAATTCGTGTATCCCCTTTCAAATGCACTACTCGTTCCTTACTGCAACGCTCGCTCCCTCACATTGACGAATTAACACATAAATTGTGTCGCTATGAAATACTATGGGTTTCATGACTTCTCATTCTAAATCGAGTAAAGTTTTTATGGAAATGACAGGATTTAGTTTTGGAATTCGAGTATCTCCTTTCCGATGCACTATTCGTTCCTTACTGCTACGCTCGCTCTCTCACATTGACGAATTAACAGAGACATTGCGTCGCTATGAAATACTATGGGTTTCATGACTTCTCATTCTAAATCGAGTAAAGTTTTTATGGAAACGACAGGATTTAGTTTTGGAATTCGTGTATCCCCTTTCAAATGCACTACTCGTTCCTTACTGCAACGCTCGCTCCCTCACATTGACGAATTAACACATAAATTGTGTCGCTATGAAATACTGTGGGTTTCATGACTTCTCATTCTAAATCGAGTAAAGTTTTTATGGAAATGACAGGATTTAGTTTTGGAATTCGAGTATCTCCTTTCCGATGCACTATTCGTTCCTTACTGCTACGCTCGCTCTCTCACATTGACGAATTAACAGAGACATTGCGTCGCTATGAAATACTATGGGTTTCATGACTTCTCATTCTAAATCGAGTAAAGTTTTTATGGAAATGACAGGATTTAGTTTTGGAATTCGAGTATCTCCTTTCCGATGTACTATTCGTTCCTTACTGCTACGCTCGCTCTCTCACATTGACGAATTAACAGAGACATTGCGTCGCTATGAAATACTATGGGTTTCATGACTTCTCATTCTAAATCGAGTAAAGTTTTTATGGAAACGACAGGATTTAGTTTTGGAATTCGTGTATCCCCTTTCAAATGCACTACTCGTTCCTTACTGCAACGCTCGCTCCCTCACATTGACGAATTAACACATAAATTGTGTCGCTATGAAATACTATGGGTTTCATGACTTCTCATTCTAAATCGAGTAAAGTTTTTATGGAAATGACAGGATTTAGTTTTGGAATTCGAGGATCTCCTTTCCGATGCACTATTCGTTCCTTACTGCTACGCTCGCTCTCTCACATTGACGAATTAACAGAGACATTGCGTCGCTATGAAATACTATGGGTTTCATGACTTCTCATTCTAAATCGAGTAAAGTTTTTATGGAAACGACAGGATTTAGTTTTGGAACTCGTGTATCCCCTTTCAAATGCACTACTCGTTCCTTACTGCAACGCTCGCTCCCTCACATTGACGAATTAACACATAAGTTGTGTCGCTATGAAATACTATGGGTTTCATGACTTCTCATTCTAAATCGAGTAAAGTTTTTATGGAAATGACAGGATTTAGTTTTGGAATTCGAGTATCTCCTTTCCGATGCACTATTCGTTCCTTACTGCTACGCTCGCTCTCTCACATTGACGAATTAACAGAGACATTGCGTCGCTATGAAATACTATGGGTTTCATGACTTCTCATTCTAAATCGAGTAAAGTTTTTATGGAAACGACAGGATTTAGTTTTGGAATTCGAGTATCTCCTTTCCGATGTACTATTCGTTCCTTACTGCTACGCTCGCTCTCTCACATTGACGAATTAACAGAGACATTGCGTCGCTATGAAATACTATGGGTTTCATGACTTCTCATTCTAAATCGAGTAAAGTTTTTATGGAAATGACAGGATTTAGTTTTGGAATTCGAGTATCTCCTTTCCGATGTACTATTCGTTCCTTACTGCTACGCTCGCTCTCTCACATTGACGAATTAACAGAGACATTGCGTCGCTATGAAATACTATGGGTTTCATGACTTCTCATTCTAAATCGAGTAAAGTTTTTATGGAAACGACAGGATTTAGTTTTGGAATTCGTGTATCCCCTTTCAAATGCACTACTCGTTCCTTACTGCAACGCTCGCTCCCTCACATTGACGAATTAACACATAAATTGTGTCGCTATGAAATACTATGGGTTTCATGACTTCTCATTCAAAATCGAGTAAAGTTTTTATGGAAATGACAGGATTTAGTTTTGGAATTCGAGTATCTCCTTTCCGATGCACTATTCGTTCCTTACTGCTACGCTCGCTCTCTCACATTGACGAATTAACAGAGACATTGCGTCGCTATGAAATACTATGGGTTTCATGACTTCTCATTCTAAATCGAGTAAAGTTTTTATGGAAATGACAGGATTTAGTTTTGGAATTCGAGTATCGCCTTTCCGATGCACTATTCGTTCCTTACTGCTACGCTCGCTCTCTCACATTGACGAATTAACAGAGACATTGCGTCGCTATGAAATACTATGGGTTTCATGACTTCTCATTCTAAATCGAGTAAAGTTTTTATGGAAATGACAGGATTTAGTTTTGGAATTCGTGTATCCCCTTTCAAATGCACTACTCGTTCCTTACTGCAACGCTCGCTCCCTCACATTGACGAATTAACACATAAATTGTGTCGCTATGAAATACTATGGGTTTCATGACTTCTCATTCTAAATCGAGTAAAGTTTTTATGGAAATGACAGGATTTAGTTTTGGAATTCGAGTATCTCCTTTCCGATGTACTATTCGTTCCTTACTGCTACGCTCGCTCTCTCACATTGACGAATTAACAGAGACATTGCGTCGCTATGAAATACTATGGGTTTCATGACTTCTCATTCTAAATCGAGTAAAGTTTTTATGGAAACGACAGGATTTAGTTTTGGAATTCGTGTATCCCCTTTCAAATGCACTACTCGTTCCTTGCTGCAACGCTCGCTCCCTCACATTGACGAATTAACACATAAATTGTGTCGCTATGAAATACTATGGGTTTCATGACTTCTCTTTCGAAATCGAGTAAAGTTTTTATGGAAATGACAGGATTTAGTTTTGGAATTCGAGTATCTTCTTTCCGATGCACTATTCGTTCCTTACTGCTACGCTCGCTCTCTCACATTGACGAATTAACAGAGACATTGCGTCGCTATGAAATACTATGGGTTTCATGACTTCTCATTCTAAATCGAGTAAAGTTTTTATGGAAACGACAGGATTTAGTTTTGGAATTCGAGTATCTCCTTTCCGATGTACTATTCGTTCCTTACTGCTACGCTCGCTCTCTCACATTGACGAATTAACAGAGACATTGCGTCGCTATGAAATACTATGGGTTTCATGACTTCTCATTCTAAATCGAGTAAAGTTTTTATGGAAATGACAGGATTTAGTTTTGGAATTCGAGTATCTCCTTTCCGATGTACTATTCGTTCCTTACTGCTACGCTCGCTCTCTCACATTGACGAATTAACAGAGACATTGCGTCGCTATGAAATACTATGGGTTTCATGACTTCTCATTCTAAATCGAGTAAAGTTTTTATGGAAACGACAGGATTTAGTTTTGGAATTCGTGTATCCCCTTTCAAATGCACTACTCGTTCCTTACTGCAACGCTCGCTCCCTCACATTGACGAATTAACACATAAATTGTGTCGCTATGAAATACTATGGGTTTCATGACTTCTCATTCTAAATCGAGTAAAGTTTTTATGGAAATGACAGGATTTAGTTTTGGAATTCGAGTATCTCCTTTCCGATGCACTATTCGTTCCTTACTGCTACGCTCGCTCTCTCACATTGACGAATTAACAGAGACATTGCGTCGCTATGAAATACTATGGGTTTCATGACTTCTCATTCTAAATCGAGTAAAGTTTTTATGGAAATGACAGGATTTAGTTTTGGAATTCGAGTATCTCCTTTCCGATGTACTATTCGTTCCTTACTGCTACGCTCGCTCTCTCACATTGACGAATTAACAGAGACATTGCGTCGCTATGAAATACTATGGGTTTCATGACTTCTCATTCTAAATCGAGTAAAGTTTTTATGGAAATGACAGGATTTAGTTTTGGAATTCGAGTATCTCCTTTCCGATGCACTATTCGTTCCTTACTGCTACGCTCGCTCTCTCACATTGACGAATTAACAGAGACATTGCGTCGCTATGAAATACTATGGGTTTCATGACTTCTCATTCTAAATCGAGTAAAGTTTTTATGGAAATGACAGGATTTAGTTTTGGAATTCGAGTATCTCCTTTCCGATGTACTATTCGTTCCTTACTGCTACGCTCGCTCTCTCACATTGACGAATTAACAGAGACATTGCGTCGCTATGAAATACTATGGGTTTCATGACTTCTCATTCTAAATCGAGTAAAGTTTTTATGGAAACGACAGGATTTAGTTTTGGAATTCGTGTATCCCCTTTCAAATGCACTACTCGTTCCTTACTGCAACGCTCGCTCCCTCACATTGACGAATTAACACATAAATTGTGTCGCTATGAAATACTATGGGTTTCATGACTTCTCATTCTAAATCGAGTAAAGTTTTTATGGAAATGACAGGATTTAGTTTTGGAATTCGAGTATCTCCTTTCCGATGCACTATTCGTTCCTTACTGCTACGCTCGCTCTCTCACATTGACGAATTAACAGAGACATTGCGTCGCTATGAAATACTATGGGTTTCATGACTTCCCATTCTAAATCGAGTAAAGTTTTTATGGAAATGACAGGATTTAGTTTTGGAATTCGAGTATCTCCTTTCCGATGTACTATTCGTTCCTTACTGCTACGCTCGCTCTCTCACATTGACGAATTAACAGAGACATTGCGTCGCTATGAAATACTATGGGTTTCATGACTTCTCATTCTAAATCGAGTAAAGTTTTTATGGAAACGACAGGATTTAGTTTTGGAATTCGTGTATCCCCTTTCAAATGCACTACTCGTTCCTTACTGCAACGCTCGCTCCCTCACATTGACGAATTAACACATAAATTGTGTCGCTATGAAATACTATGGGTTTCATGACTTCTCATTCTAAATCGAGTAAAGTTTTTATGGAAATGACAGGATTTAGTTTTGGAATTCGAGTATCTCCTTTCCGATGCACTATTCGTTCCTTACTGCTACGCTCGCTCTCTCACATTGACGAATTAACAGAGACATTGCGTCGCTATGAAATACTATGGGTTTCATGACTTCTCATTCTAAATCGAGTAAAGTTTTTATGGAAACGACAGGATTTAGTTTTGGAATTCGTGTATCCCCTTTCAAATGCACTACTCGTTCCTTACTGCAACGCTCGCTCCCTCACATTGACGAATTAACACATAAATTGTGTCGCTATGAAATACTGTGGGTTTCATGACTTCTCATTCTAAATCGAGTAAAGTTTTTATGGAAATGACAGGATTTAGTTTTGGAATTCGAGTATCTCCTTTCCGATGCACTATTCGTTCCTTACTGCTACGCTCGCTCTCTCACATTGACGAATTAACAGAGACATTGCGTCGCTATGAAATACTATGGGTTTCATGACTTCTCATTCTAAATCGAGTAAAGTTTTTATGGAAATGACAGGATTTAGTTTTGGAATTCGAGTATCTCCTTTCCGATGTACTATTCGTTCCTTACTGCTACGCTCGCTCTCTCACATTGACGAATTAACAGAGACATTGCGTCGCTATGAAATACTATGGGTTTCATGACTTCTCATTCTAAATCGAGTAAAGTTTTTATGGAAACGACAGGATTTAGTTTTGGAATTCGTGTATCCCCTTTCAAATGCACTACTCGTTCCTTACTGCAACGCTCGCTCCCTCACATTGACGAATTAACACATAAATTGTGTCGCTATGAAATACTATGGGTTTCATGACTTCTCATTCTAAATCGAGTAAAGTTTTTATGGAAATGACAGGATTTAGTTTTGGAATTCGAGTATCTCCTTTCCGATGCACTATTCGTTCCTTACTGCTACGCTCGCTCTCTCACATTGACGAATTAACAGAGACATTGCGTCGCTATGAAATACTATGGGTTTCATGACTTCTCATTCTAAATCGAGTAAAGTTTTTATGGAAACGACAGGATTTAGTTTTGGAATTCGTGTATCCCCTTTCAAATGCACTACTCGTTCCTTACTGCAACGCTCGCTCCCTCACATTGACGAATTAACACATAAATTGTGTCGCTATGAAATACTATGGGTTTCATGACTTCTCATTCTGAATCGAGTAAAGTTTTTATGGAAATGACAGGATTTAGTTTTGGAATTCGAGTATCTCCTTTCCGATGCACTATTCGTTCCTTACTGCTACGCTCGCTCTCTCACATTGACGAATTAACAGAGACATTGCGTCGCTATGAAATACTATGGGTTTCATGACTTCTCATTCTAAATCGAGTAAAGTTTTTATGGAAACGACAGGATTTAGTTTTGGAATTCGAGTATCTCCTTTCCGATGTACTATTCGTTCCTTACTGCAACCCTCGCTCCCTCACATTGACGAATTAACAGAGACATTGCGTCGCTATGAAATACTATGGGTTTCATGACTTCTCATTCTAAATCGAGTAAAGTTTTTATGGAAATGACAGGATTTAGTTTTGGAATTCGAGTATCTCCTTTCCGATGCACTATTCGTTCCTTACTGCTACGCTCGCTCTCTCACATTGACGAATTAACAGAGACATTGCGTCGCTATGAAATACTATGGGTTTCATGACTTCTCATTCTAAATCGAGTAAAGTTTTTATGGAAACGACAGGATTTAGTTTTGGAATTCGAGTATCTCCTTTCCGATGTACTATTCGTTCCTTACTGCAACCCTCGCTCCCTCACATTGACGAATTAACAGAGACATTGCGTCGCTATTAAATACTATGGGTTTCATGACTTCTCATTCTAAATCGAGTAAAGTTTTTATGGAAACAACAGGATTTAGTTTTGGAATTCGTGTATCCCCTTTCAAATGCACTACTCGTTCCTTACTGCAACGCTCGCTCCCTCACATTGACGAATTAACACATAAATTGTGTCGCTATGAAATACTATGGGTTTCATGACTTCTCATTCTAAATCGAGTAAAGTTTTTATGGAAATGACAGGATTTAGTTTTGGAATTCGAGTATCTCCTTTCCGATGCACTATTCGTTCCTTACTGCTACGCTCGCTCTCTCACATTGACGAATTAACAGAGACATTGCGTCGCTATGAAATACTATGGGTTTCATGACTTCTCATTCTAAATCGAGTAAAGTTTTTATGGAAACGACAGGATTTAGTTTTGGAATTCGAGTATCTCCTTTCCGATGTACTATTCGTTCCTTACTGCTACGCTTGCTCTCTCACATTGACGAATTAACAGAGACATTGCGTCGCTATGAAATACTATGGGTTTCATGACTTCTCATTCTAAATCGAGTAAAGTTTTTATGGAAACGACAGGATTTAGTTTTGGAATTCGTGTATCCCCTTTCAAATGCACTACTCGTTCCTTACTGCAACGCTCGCTCCCTCACATTAACGAATTAACACATAAACTGTGTCGCTATGAAATACTATGGGTTTCATGACTTCTCATTCTAAATCGAGTAAAGTTTTTATGGAAATGACAGGATTTAGTTTTGGAATTCGAGTATCTCCTTTCCGATGCACTATTCGTTCCTTACTGCTACGCTCGCTCTCTCACATTGACGAATTAACAGAGACATTGCGTCGCTATGAAATACTATGGGTTTCATGACTTCTCATTCTAAATCGAGTAAAGTTTTTATGGAAACGACAGGATTTAGTTTTGGAATTCGTGTATCCCCTTTCAAATGCACTACTCGTTCCTTACTGCAACGCTCGCTCCCTCACATTGACGAATTAACACATAAATTGTGTCGCTATGAAATACTATGGGTTTCATGACTTCTCATTCTAAATCGAGTAAAGTTTTTATGGAAATGACAGGATTTAGTTTTGGAATTCGAGTATCTCCTTTCCGATGCACTATTCGTTCCTTACTGCTACGCTCGCTCTCTCACATTGACGAATTAACAGAGACATTGCGTCGCTATGAAATACTATGGGTTTCATGACTTCTCATTCTAAATCGAGTAAAGTTTTTATGGAAACGACAGGATTTAGTTTTGGAATTCGAGTATCTCCTTTCCGATGTACTATTCGTTCCTTACTGCAACCCTCGCTCCCTCACATTGACGAATTAACACAGAAATTGTATCGCTATGAAATACTATGGGTTTCATGACTTCTCATTCTAAATCGAGTAAAGTTTTTATCGAAACGACAGGATTTAGTTTTGGAATTCGTGTATCCCCTTTCAAATGCACTACTCGTTCCTTACTGCAACGCTCGCTCCCTCACATTGACGAATTAACACATAAATTGTGTCGCTATGAAATACTATGGGTTTCATGACTTCTCATTCTAAATCGAGTAAAGTTTTTATGGAAATGACAGGATTTAGTTTTGGAATTCGAGTATCTCCTTTCCGAAGTACTATTCGTTCCTTACTGCAACCCTCGCTCCCTCACATTGACGAATTAACAGAGACATTGCGTCGCTATGAAATACTATGGGTTTCATGACTTCTCATTCTAAATCGAGTAAAGTTTTTATGGAAACGACAGGATTTAGTTTTGGAATTCGAGTATCTCCTTTCCGATGTACTATTCGTTCCTTACTGCAACCCTCGCTCCCTCACATTGACGAATTAACAGAGACATTGCGTCGCTATGAAATACTATGGGTTTCATGACTTCTCATTCTAAATCGAGTAAAGTTTTTATGGAAACGACAGGATTTAGTTTTGGAATTCGTGTATCCACTTTCAAATGCACTACTCGTTCCTTACTGCAACGCTCGCTCCCTCACATTGACGAATTAACACATAAATTGTGTCGCTATGAAATACTATGGGTTTCATGACTTCTCATTCTAAATCGAGTAAAGTTTTTATGGAAATGACAGGATTTAGTTTTGGAATTCGAGTATCTCCTTTCCGATGCACTATTCGTTCCTTACTGCAACGCTCGCTCCCTCACATTGACGAATTAACACATAAATTGTGTCGCTATGAAATACTATGGGTTTCATGACTTCTCATTCTAAATCGAGTAAAGTTTTTATGGAAACGACAGGATTTAGTTTTGGAATTCGAGTATCTCCTTTCCGATGTACTATTCGTTCCTTACTGCAACCCTCGCTCCCTCACATTGACGAATTAACAGAGACATTGCGTCGCTATGAAATACTATGGGTTTCATGACTTCTCATTCTAAATCGAGTAAAGTTTTTATGGAAACGACAGGATTTAGTTTTGGAATTCGTGTATCCCCTTTCAAATGCACTACTCGTTCCTTACTGCAACGCTCGCTCCCTCACATTGACGAATTAACACATAAATTGTGTCGCTATGAAATACTATGGGTTTCATGACTTCTCATTCTAAATCGAGTAAAGTTTTTATGGAAATGACAGGATTTAGTTTTGGAATTCGAGTATCTCCTTTCCGATGCACTATTCGTTCCTTACTGCAACGCTCGCTCCCTCACATTGACGAATTAACACATAAATTGTGTCGCTATGAAATACTATGGGTTTCATGACTTCTCATTCTAAATCGAGTAAAGTTTTTATGGAAACGACAGGATTTAGTTTTGGAATTCGAGTATCTCCTTTCCGATGTACTATTCGTTCCTTACTGCAACCCTCGCTCCCTCACATTGACGAATTAACAGAGACATTGCGTCGCTATGAAATACTATGGGTTTCATGACTTCTCATTCTAAATCGAGTAAAGTTTTTATGGAAACGACAGGATTTAGTTTTGGAATTCGAGTATCTCCTTTCCGATGTACTATTCGTTCCTTACTGCAACGCTCGCTCCCTCACATTGACGAATTAACACATAAATTGTGTCGCTATGAAATACTATGGGTTTCATGACTTCTCATTCTAAATCGAGTAAAGTTTTTATGGAAATGACAGGTTTTAGTTTTGGAATTCGAGTATCTCCTTTCCGATGCACTATTCGTTCCTTACTGCTACGCTCGCTCTCTCACATTGACGAATTAACAGAGACATTGCGTCGCTATGAAATACTATGGGTTTCATGACTTCTCATTCTAAATCGAGTAAAGTTTTTATGGAAACGACAGGATTTAGTTTTGGAATTCGAGTATCTCCTTTCCGATGCACTATTCGTTCCTTACTGCAACGCTCGCTCCCTCACATTGACGAATTAACACATAAATTGTGTCGCTATGAAATACTATGGGTTTCATGACTTCTCATTCTAAATCGAGTAAAGTTTTTATGGAAACGACAGGATTTAGTTTTGGAATTCGTGTATCCCCTTTCAAATGCACTACTCGTTCCTTACTGCAACGCTCGCTCCCTCACATTGACGAATTAACACATAAATTGTGTCGCTATGAAATACTATGGGTTTCATGACTTCTCATTCTAAATCGAGTAAAGTTTTTATGGAAATGACAGGATTTAGTTTTGGAATTCGAGTATCTCCTTTCCGATGCACTATTCGTTCCTTACTGCTACGCTCGCTCTCTCACATTGACGAATTAACAGAGACATTGCGTCGCTATGAAATACTATGGGTTTCATGACTTCTCATTCTAAATCGAGTAAAGTTTTTATGGAAACGACAGGATTTAGTTTTGGAATTCGTGTATCCCCTTTCAAATGCACTACTCGTTCCTTACTGCAACGCTCGCTCCCTCACATTGACGAATTAACACATAAATTGTGTCGCTATGAAATACTATGGGTTTCATGACTTCTCATTCTAAATCGAGTAAAGTTTTTATGGAAATGACAGGATTTAGTTTTGGAATTCGAGTATCTCCTTTCCGATGCACTATTCGTTCCTTACTGCTACGCTCGCTCTCTCACATTGACGAATTAACAGAGACATTGCGTCGCTATGAAATACTATGGGTTTCATGACTTCTCATTCTAAATCGAGTAAAGTTTTTATGGAAACGACAGTATTTAGTTTTGGAATTCGTGTATCCCCTTTCAAATGCACTACTCGTTCCTTACTGCAACGCTCGCTCCCTCACATTGACGAATTAACACATAAATTGTGTCGCTATGAAATACTATGGGTTTCATGACTTCTCATTCTAAATCGAGTAAAGTTTTTATGGAAATGACAGGATTTAGTTTTGGAATTCGAGTATCTCCTTTCCGATGCACTATTCGTTCCTTACTGCAACGCTCGCTCCCTCACATTGACGAATTATCATATAAATTGTGTCGCTATGAAATACTATGGGTTTCATGACTTCTCATTCTAAATCGAGTAAAGTTTTTATGGAAACGACAGGATTTAGTTTTGGCATTCGAGTATCTCCTTTCCGATGTACTATTCGTTCCTTACTGCAACCCTCGCTCCCTCACATTGACGAATTAACAGAGACATTGCGTCGCTATGAAATACTATGGGTTTCATGACTTCTCATTCTAAATCGAGTAAAGTTTTTATGGAAACGACAGGATTTAGTTTTGGAATTCGTGTATCCCCTTTCAAATGCACTACTCGTTCCTTACTGCAACGCTCGCTCCCTCACATTGACGAATTAACACATAAATTGTGTCGCTATGAAATACTATGGGTTTCATGACTTCTCATTCTAAATCGAGTAAAGTTTTTATGGAAATGACAGGATTTAGTTTTGGAATTCGAGTATCTCCTTTCCGAAGCACTATTCGTTCCTTACTGCAACGCTCGCTCCCTCACATTGACGAATTAACACATAAATTGTGTCGCTATGAAATACTATGGGTTTCATGACTTCTCATTCTAAATCGAGTAAAGTTTTTATGGAAACGACAGGATTTAGTTTTGGAATTCGAGTATCTCCTTTCCGATGTACTATTCGTTCCTTACTGCAACCCTCGCTCCCTCACATTGACGAATTAACAGAGACATTGCGTCGCTATGAAATACTATGGGTTTCATGACTTCACATTCTAAATCGAGTAAAGTTTTTATGGAAACGACAGGATTTAGTTTTGGAATTCGTGTATCCCCTTTCAAATGCACTACTCGTTCCTTACTGCAACGCTCGCTCCCTCACATTGACGAATTAACACATAAATTGTGTCGCTATGAAATACTATGGGTTTCATGGCTTCTCATTCTAAATCGAGTAAAGTTTTTATGGAAATGACAGGATTTAGTTTTGGAATTCGAGTATCTCCTTTCCGATGCACTATTCGTTCCTTACTGCAACGCTCGCTCCCTCACATTGACGAATTAACACATAAATTGTGTCGCTATGAAATACTATGGGTTTCATGACTTCTCATTCTAAATCGAGTAAAGTTTTTATGGAAACGACAGGATTTAGTTTTGGAATTCGAGTATCTCCTTTCCGATGTACTATTCGTTCCTTACCGCAACGCTCGCTCCCTCACATTGACGAATTAACACATAAATTGTGTCGCTATGAAATACTATGGGTTTCATGACTTCTCATTCTAAATCGAGTAAAGTTTTTATGGAAATGACAGGATTTAGTTTTGGAATTCGAGTATCTCCTTTCCGATGCACTATTCGTTCCTTACTGCTACGCTCGCTCTCTCACATTGACGAATTAACAGAGACATTGCGTCGCTATGAAATACTATGGGTTTCATGACTTCTCATTCTAAATCGAGTAAAGTTTTTATGGAAACGACAGGATTTAGTTTTGGAATTCGACTATCTCCTTTCCGATGCACTATTCGTTCCTTACTGCAACGCTCGCTCCCTCACATTGACGAATTAACACATAAATTGTGTCGCTATGAAATACTATGGGTTTCATGACTTCTCATTCTAAATTGAGTAAAGTTTTTATGGAAATGACAGGATTTAGTTTTGGAATTCGAGTATCTCCCTTCCGATGCACTATTCGTTCCTTACTGCTACGCTCGCTCTCTCACATTGACGAATTAACAGAGACATTGCGTCGCTATGAAATACTATGGGTTTCATGACTTCTCATTCTAAATCGAGTAAAGTTTTTATGGAAACGACAGGATTTAGTTTTGGAATTCGAGTATCTCCTTTCCGATGCACTATTCGTTCCTTACTGCAACGCTCGCTCCCTCACATTGACGAATTAACACATAAATTGTGTCGCTATGAAATACTATGGGTTTCATGACTTCTCATTCTAAATCGAGTAAAGTTTTTATGGAAACGACAGGATTTAGTTTTGGAATTCGAGTATCTCCTTTCCGATGTACTATTCGTTCCTTACTGCAACGCTCGCTCCCTCACATTGACGAATTAACACATAAATTGTGTCGCTATGAAATACTATGGGTTTCATGACTTCTCATTCTAAATCGAGTAAAGTTTTTATGGAAATGACAGGATTTAGTTTTAGAATTCGAGTATCTCCTTTCCGATGCACTATTCGTTCCTTACTGCTACGCTCGCTCTCTCACATTGACGAATTAACAGAGACATTGCGTCGCTATGAAATACTATGGGTTTCATGACTTCTCATTCTAAATCGAGTAAAGTTTTTATGGAAACGACAGGATTTAGTTTTTGAATTCGAGTATCTCCTTTCCGATGTACTATTCGTTCCTTACTGCAACCCTCGCTCCCTCACATTGACGAATTAACAGAGACATTGCGTCGCTATGAAATACTATGGGTTTCATGACTTCTCATTCTAAATCGAGTAAAGTTTTTATGGAAACGACAGGATTTAGTTTTGGAATTCGAGTATCTCCTTTCCGATGTACTATTCGTTCCTTACTGCAACGCTCGCTCCCTCACATTGACGAATTAACACATAAATTGTGTCGCTATGAAATACTATGGGTTTCATGACTTCTCATTCTAAATCGAGTAAAGTTTTTATGGAAATGACAGGATTTAGTTTTGGAATTCGAGTATCTCCTTTCCGATGCACTATTCGTTCCTTACTGCTACGCTCGCTCTCTCACATTGACGAATTAACAGAGACATTGCGTCGCTATGAAATACTATGGGTTTCATGACTTCTCATTCTAAATCGAGTAAAGTTTTTATGGAAACGACAGGATTTAGTTTTGGAATTCGACTATCTCCTTTCCGATGCACTATTCGTTCCTTACTGCAACGCTCGCTCCCTCACATTGACGAATTAACACATAAATTGTGTCGCTATGAAATACTATGGGTTTCATGACTTCTCATTCTAAATTGAGTAAAGCTTTTATGGAAATGACAGGATTTAGTTTTGGAATTCGATTATCTCCCTTCCGATGCACTATTCGTTCCTTACTGCTACGCTCGCTCTCTCACATTGACGAATTAACAGAGACATTGCGTCGCTATGAAATACTATGGGTTTCAAGACTTCTCATTCTAAATCGAGTAAAGTTTTTATGGAAACGACAGGATTTAGTTTTGGAATTCGAGTATCTCCTTTCCGATGCACTATTCGTTCCTTACTGCAACGCTCGCTCCCTCACATTGACGAATTAACACATAAATTGTGTCGCTATGAAATACTATGGGTTTCATGACTTCTCATTCTAAATCGAGTAAAGTTTTTATGGAAACGACAGGATTTAGTTTTGGAATTCGAGTATCTCCTTTCCGATGTACTATTCGTTCCTTACTGCAACGCTCGCTCCCTCACATTGACGAATTAACACATAAATTGTGTCGCTATGAAATACTATGGGTTTCATGACTTCTCATTCTAAATCGAGTAAAGTTTTTATGGAAATGACAGGATTTAGTTTTGGAATTCGAGTATCTCCTTTCCGATGCACTATTCGTTCCTTACTGCTACGCTCGCTCTCTCACATTGACGAATTAACAGAGACATTGCGTCGCTATGAAATACTATGGGTTTCATGACTTCTCATTCTAAATCGAGTAAAGTTTTTATGGAAACGACAGGATTTAGTTTTGGAATTCGAGTATCTCCTTTCCGATGTACTATTCGTTCCTTACTGCAACCATCGCTCCCTCACATTGACGAATTAACAGAGACATTGCGTCGCTATGAAATACTATGGGTTTCATGACTTCTCATTCTAAATCGAGTAAAGTTTTTATGGAAACGACAGGATTTAGTTTTGGAATTCGAGTATCTCCTTTCCGATGTACTATACGTTCCTTACTGCAACCCTCGCTCCCTCACATTGACGAATTAACAGAGACATTGCGTCGCTATGAAATACTATGGGTTTCATGACTTCTCATTCTAAATCGAGTAAAGTTTTTATGGAAATGACAGGATTTAGTTTTGGAATTCGAGTATCTCCTTTCCGATGCACTATTCGTTCCTTACTGCTACGCTCGCTCTCTCACATTGACGAATTAACAGAGACATTGCGTCGCTATGAAATACTATGGGTTTCATGACTTCTCATTCTAAATCGAGTAAAGTTTTTATGGAAACGACAGGATTTAGTTTTGGAATTCGAGTATCTCCTTTCCGATGTACTATTCGTTCCTTACTGCAACCCTCGCTCCCTCACATTGACGAATTAACAGAGACATTGCGTCGCTATGAAATACTATGGGTTTCATGACTTCGCATTCTAAATCGAGTAAAGTTTTTATCGAAACGACAGGATTTAGTTTTGGAATTCGTGTATCCCCTTTCAAATGCACTACTCGTTCCTTACTGCAACGCTCGCTCCCTCACATTGACGAATTAACACATAAATTGTGTCGCTATGAAATACTATGGGTTTCATGACTTCTCATTCTAAATCGAGTAAAGTTTTTATGGAAATGACAGGATTTAGTTTTGGAATTCGAGTATCTCCTTTCCGATGCACTATTCGTTCCTTACTGCTACGCTCGCTCTCTCACATTGACGAATTAACAGAGACATTGCGTCGCTATGAAATACTATGGGTTTCATGACTTCTCATTCTAAATCGAGTAAAGTTTTTATCGAAACGACAGGATTTAGTTTTGGAATTCGTGTATCCCCTTTCAAATGCACTACTCGTTCCTTACTGCAACGCTCGCTCCCTCACATTGACGAATTAACACATAAATTGTGTCGCTATGAAATACTATGGGTTTCATGACTTCTCATTCTAAATCGAGTAAAGTTTTTATGGAAATGACAGGATTTAGTTTTGGAATTCGAGTATCTCCTTTCCGATGCACTATTCGTTCCTTACTGCTACGCTCGCTCTCTCACATTGACGAATTAACAGAGACATTGCGTCGCTATGAAATACTATGGGTTTCATGACTTCTCATTCTAAATCGAGTAAAGTTTTTATGGAAACGACAGGATTTAGTTTTGGAATTCGTGTATCCCCTTTCAAATGCACTACTCGTTCCTTACTGCAACGCTCGCTCCCTCACATTGACGAATTAACACATAAATTGTGTCGCTATGAAATACTATGGGTTTCATGACTTCTCATTCTAAATCGAGTAAAGTTTTTATGGAAATGACAGGATTTAGTTTTGGAATTCGAGTATCTCCTTTCCGATGCACTATTCGTTCCTTACTGCTACGCTCGCTCTCTCACATTGACGAATTAACAGAGACATTGCGTCGCTATGAAATACTATGGGTTTCATGACTTCTCATTCTAAATCGAGTAAAGTTTTTATCGAAACGACAGGATTTAGTTTTGGAATTCGAGTATCTCCTTTCCGATGTACTATTCGTTCCTTACTGCAACCTTCGCTCCCTCACATTGACGAATTAACACAGAAATTGTATCGCTATGAAATACTATGGGTTTCATGACTTCTCATTCTAAATCGAGTAAAGTTTTTATGGAAACGACAGGATTTAGTTTTGGAATTCGTGTATCCCCTTTCAAATGCACTACTCGTTCCTTACTGCAACGCTCGCTCCCTCACATTGACGAATTAACACATAAATTGTGTCGCTATGAAATACTATGGGTTTCATGACTTCTCATTCTAAATCGAGTAAAGTTTTTATGGAAATGACAGGATTTAGTTTTGGAATTCGTGTATCCCCTTTCAAATGCACTACTCGTTCCTTACTGCAACGCTCGCTCCCTCACATTGACGAATTAACACATAAATTGTGTCGCTATGAAATACTATGGGTTTCATGACTTCTCATTCTAAATCGAGTAAAGTTTTTATGGAAATGACAGGATTTAGTTTTGGAATTCGAGTATCTCATTTCCGATGCACTATTCGTTCCTTACTGCTACGCTCGCTCTCTCACATTGACGAATTAACAGAGACATTGCGTCGCTATGAAATACTATGGGTTTCATGACTTCTCATTTTAATCGAGTAAAGTTTTTATCGAAACGACAGGATTTAGTTTTGGAATTCGTGTATCCCCTTTCAAATGCACTACTCGTTCCTTACTGCAACGCTCGCTCCCTCACATTGACGAATTAACACATAAATTGTGTCGCTATGAAATACTATGGGTTTCATGACTTCTCATTCTAAATCGAGTAAAGTTTTTATGGAAACGACAGGATTTAGTTTTGGAATTCGTGTATCCCCTTTCAAATGCACTACTCGTTCCTTACTGCAACGCTCGCTCCCTCACATTGACGAATTAACACATAAATTGTGTCGCTATGAAATACTATGGGTTTCATGACTTCTCATTCTAAATCGAGTAAAGTTTTTATGGAAATGACAGGATTTAGTTTTGGAATTCGAGTATCTCCTTTCCGATGCACTATTCGTTCCTTACTGCTACGCTCGCTCTCTCACATTGACGAATTAACACATAAATTGTGTCGCTATGAAATACTATGGGTTTCATGACTTCTCATTCTAAATCGAGTAAAGTTTTTATGGAAACGACAGGATTTAGTTTTGGAATTCGTGTATCCCCTTTCAAATGCACTACTCGTTCCTTACTGCAACGCTCGCTCCCTCACATTGACGAATTAACACATAAATTGTGTCGCTATGAAATACTATGGGTTTCATGACTTCTCATTCTAAATCGAGTAAAGTTTTTATGGAAATGACAGGATTTAGTTTTGGAATTCGAGTATCTCCTTTCCGATGCACTATTCGTTCCTTACTGCTACGCTCGCTCTCTCACATTGACGAATTAACAGAGACATTGCGTCGCTATGAAATACTGTGGGTTTCATGACTTCTCATTCTAAATCGAGTAAAGTTTTTATCGAAACGACAGGATTTAGTTTTGGAATTCGTGTATCCCCTTTCAAATGCACTACTCGTTCCTTACTGCAACGCTCGCTCCCTCACATTGACGAATTAACACATAAATTGTGTCGCTATGAAATACTATGGGTTTCATGACTTCTCATTCTAAATCGAGTAAAGTTTTTATGGAAATGACAGGATTTAGTTTTGGAATTCGAGTATCTCCTTTCCGATGCACTATTCGTTCCTTACTGCTACGCTCGCTCTCTCACATTGACGAATTAACACATAAATTGTGTCGCTATGAAATACTATGGGTTTCATGACTTCTCATTCTAAATCGAGTAAAGTTTTTATGGAAACGACAGGATTTAGTTTTGGAATTCGTGTATCCCCTTTCAAATGCACTACTCGTTCCTTACTGCAACGCTCGCTCCCTCACATTGACGAATTAACACATAAATTGTGTCGCTATGAAATACTATGGGTTTCATGACTTCTCATTCTAAATCGAGTAAAGTTTTTCTGGAAATGACAGGATTTAGTTTTGGAATTCGAGTATCTCCTTTCCGATG
This sequence comes from Schistocerca serialis cubense, assembly GCF_023864345.2. Classification (NCBI taxonomy): domain Eukaryota; kingdom Metazoa; phylum Arthropoda; class Insecta; order Orthoptera; family Acrididae; genus Schistocerca; species Schistocerca serialis. Next base: position 46,712,528 of record NC_064643.1, read on the forward strand.
TACTATTCGTTCCTTACTGCAACCCTCGCTCCCTCACATTGACGAATTAACACAGAAATTGTATCGCTATGAAATACTATGGGTTTCATGACTTCTCATTCTAAATCGAGTAAAGTTTTTATGGAAACGACAGGATTTAGTTTTGGAATTCGTGTATCCCCTTTCAAATGCACTACTCGTTCCTTACTGCAACGCTCGCTCCCTCACATTGACGAATTAACACATAAATTGTGTCGCTATGAAATACTATGGGTTTCATGACTTCTCATTCTAAATCGAGTAAAGTTTTTATGGAAATGACAGGATTTAGTTTTGGAATTCGAGTATCTCCTTTCCGATGCACTATTCGTTCCTTACTGCTACGCTCGCTCTCTCACATTGACGAATTAACAGAGACATTGCGTCGCTATGAAATACTATGGGTTTCATGACTTCTCATTCTAAATCGAGTAAAGTTTTTATGGAAATGACAGGATTTAGTTTTGGAATTCGTGTATCCCCTTTCAAATGCACTACTCGTTCCTTACTGCAACGCTCGCTCCCTCACATTGACGAATTAACACATAAATTGTGTCGCTATGAAATACTGAGGGTTTCATGACTTCTCATTCTAAATCGAGTAAAGTTTTTATGGAAATGACAGGATTTAGTTTTGGAATTCGAGTATCTCCTTTCCGATGCACTATTCGTTCCTTACTGCTACGCTCGCTCTCTCACATTGACGAATTAACAGAGACATTGCGTCGCTATGAAATACTATGGGTTTCATGACTTCTCATTCTAAATCGAGTAAAGTTTTTATCGAAACGACAGGATTTAGTTTTGGAATTCGTGTATCCCCTTTCAAATGCACTACTCGTTCCTTACTGCAACGCTCGCTCCCTCACATTGACGAATTAACACATAAATTGTGTCGCTATGAAATACTATGGGTTTCATGACTTCTCATTCTAAATCGAGTAAAGTTTTTATGGAAATGACAGGATTTTGTTTTGGAATTCGAGTATCTCCTTTCCGATGCACTATTCGTTCCTTACTGCTACGCTCGCTCTCTCACATTGACGAATTAACAGAGACATTGCGTCGCTATGAAATACTATGGGTTTCATGACTTCTCATTTTAAATCGAGTAAAGTTTTTATCGAAACGACAGGATTTAGTTTTGGAATTCGTGTATCCCCTTTCAAATGCACTACTCGTTCCTTACTGCAACGCTCGCTCCCTCACACTGACGAATTAACACATAAATTGTGTCGCTATGAAATACTATGGGTTTCATGACTTCTCATTCTAAATCGAGTAAAGTTTTTATGGAAATGACAGGATTTAGTTTTGGAATTCGAGTATCTCCTTTCCGATGCACTATTCGTTCCTTACTGCTACGCTCGCTCTCTCACATTGACGAATTAACACATAAATTGTGTCGCTATGAAATACTATGGGTTTCATGACTTCTCATTCTAAATCGAGTAAAGTTTTTGTGGAAATGACAGGATTTAGTTTTGGAATTCGAGTATCTCCTTTCCGATGCACTATTCGTTCCTTACTGCAACCCTCGCTCTCTCACATTGACGAATTAACAGAGACATTGTGTCGCTATGAAATACTATGGGTTTCATGACTTCTCATTCTAAATCGAGTAAAGTTTTTATCGAAACGACAGGATTTAGTTTTGGAATTCGTGTATCCCCTTTCAAATGCACTACTCGTTCCTTACTGCAACGCTCGCTCCCTCACATTGACGAATTAACACATAAATTGTGTCGCTATGAAATACTATGGGTTTCATGACTTCTCATTCTAAATCGAGTAAAGTTTTTATGGAAATGACAGGATTTAGTTTTGGAATTCGAGTATCTCCTTTCCGATGCACTATTCGTTCCTTACTGCTACGCTCGCTCTCTCACATTGACGAATTAACAGAGACATTGCGTCGCTATGAAATACTATGGGTTTCATGACTTCTCATTCTAAATCGAGTAAAGTTTTTATCGAAACGACAGGATTTAGTTTTGGAATTCGTGTATCCCCTTTCAAATGCACTACTCGTTCCTTACTGCAACGCTCGCTCCCTCACATTGACGAATTAACACATAAATTGTGTCGCTATGAAATACTATGGGTTTCATGACTTCTCATTCTAAATCGAGTAAAGTTTTTATGGAAATGACAGGATTTAGTTTTGGAATTCGAGTATCTCCTTTCCGATGCACTATTCGTTCCTTACTGCTACGCTCGCTCTCTCACATTGACGAATTAACACATAAATTGTGTCGCTATGAAATACTATGGGTTTCATGACTTCTCATTCTAAATCGAGTAAAGTTTTTATGGAAACGACAGGATTTAGTTTTGGAATTCGTGTATCCCCTTTCAAATGCACTACTCGTTCCTTACTGCAACGCTCGCTCCCTCACATTGACGAATTAACACATAAATTGTGTCGCTATGAAATACTATGGGTTTCATGACTTCTCATTCTAAGTCGAGTAAAGTTTTTTTGGAAACGACAGGATTTAGTTTTGGAATTCGAGTATCTCCTTTCCGATGTACTATTCGTTCCTTACTGCAACCCTCGCTCCCTCACATTGACGAATTAACACAGAAATTGTATCGCTATGAAATACTATGGGTTTCATGACTTCTCATTCTAAATCGAGTAAAGTTTTTATGGAAACGACAGGATTTAGTTTTGGAATTCGTGTATCCCCTTTCAAATGCACTACTCGTTCCTTACTGCAACGCTCGCTCCCTCACATTGACGAATTAACACATAAATTGTGTCGCTATGAAATACTATGGGTTTCATGACTTCTCATTCTAAATCGAGTAAAGTTTTTATGGAAATGACAGGATTTAGTTTTGGAATTCGAGTATCTCCTTTCCGATGCACTATTCGTTCCTTACTGCTACGCTCGCTCTCTCACATTGACGAATTAACACATAAATTGTACCGCTATGAAATACTATGGGTTTCATGACTTCTCATTCTAAATCGAGTAAAGTTTTTATGGAAACGACAGGATTTGGTTTTGGAATTCGTGTATCCCCTTTCAAATGCACTACTCGTTCCTTACTGCAACGCTCGCTCCCTCACATTGACGAATTAACACATAAATTGTGTCGCTATGAAATACTATGGGTTTCATGACTTCTCATTCTAAATCGAGTAAAGTTTTTATGGAAATGACAGGATTTAGTTTTGGAATTCGAGTATCTCCTTTCCGATCCACTATTCGTTCCTTACTGCTACGCTCGCTCTCTCACATTGACGAATTAACAGAGACATTGCGTCGCTATGAAATACTATGGGTTTCATGACTTCTCATTCTAAATCGAGTAAAGTTTTTATCGAAACGACAGGATTTAGTTTTGGAATTCGTGTATCCCCTTTCAAATGCACTACTCGTTCCTTACTGCAACGCTCGCTCCCTCACATTGACGAATTAACACATAAATTGTGTCGCTATGAAATACTATGGGTTTCATGACTTCTCATTCTAAATCGAGTAAAGTTTTTATGGAAATGACAGGATTTAGTTTTGGAATTCGAGTATCTCCTTTCCGATGCACTATTCGTTCCTTACTGCTACGCTCGCTCTCTCACATTGACGAATTAACACATAAATTGTGTCGCTATGAAATACTATGGGTTTCATGACTTCTCATTCTAAATCGAGTAAAGTTTTTATGGAAACGACAGGATTTAGTTTTGGAATTCGTGTATCCCCTTTCAAATGCACTACTCGTTCCTTACTGCAACGCTCGCTCCCTCACATTGACGAATTAACACATAAATTGTGTCGCTATGAAATACTATGGGTTTCATGACTTCTCATTCTAAATCGAGTAAAGTTTTTATGGAAACGACAGGATTTAGTTTTGGAATTCGAGTATCTCCTTTCCGATGTACTATTCGTTCCTTACTGCAACCCTCGCTCCCTCACATTGACGAATTAACACAGAAATTGTATCGCTATGAAATACTATGGGTTTCATGACTTCTCATTCTAAATCGAGTAAAGTTTTTATGGAAACGACAGGATTTAGTTTTGGAATTCGTGTATCCCCTTTCAAATGCACTACTCGTTCCTTACTGCAACGCTCGCTCCCTCACATTGACGAATTAACACATAAATTGTGTCGCTATGAAATACTATGGGTTTCATGACTTCTCATTCTAAATCGAGTAAAGTTTTTATGGAAATGACAGGATTTAGTTTTGGAATTCGAGTATCTCCTTTCCGATGCACTATTCGTTCCTTACTGCTACGCTCGCTCTCTCACATTGACGAATTAACACATAAATTGTGTCGCTATGAAATACTATGGGTTTCATGACTTCTCATTCTAAATCGAGTAAAGTTTTTATGGAAACGACAGGATTTAGTTTTGGAATTCGTGTATCCCCTTTCAAATGCACTACTCGTTCCTTACTGCAACGCTCGCTCCCTCACATTGACGAATTAACACATAAATTGTGTCGCTATGAAATACTATGGGTTTCATGACTTCTCATTCTAAATCGAGTAAAGTTTTTATGGAAATGACAGGATTTAGTTTTGGAATTCGAGTATCTCCTTTCCGATGCACTATTCGTTCCTTACTGCTACGCTCGCTCTCTCACATTGACGAATTAACAGAGACATTGCGTCGCCATGAAATACTATGGGTTTCATGACTTCTCATTCTAAATCGAGTAAAGTTTTTATCGAAACGACAGGATTTAGTTTTGGAATTCGTGTATCCCCTTTCAAATGCACTACTCGTTCCTTACTGCAACGCTCGCCCCCTCACATTGACGAATTAACACATAAATTGTGTCGCTATGAAATACTATGGGTTTCATGACTTCTCATTCTAAATCGAGTAAAGTTTTTATGGAAATGACAGGATTTAGTTTTGGAATTCGAGTATCTCCTTTCCGATGCACTATTCGTTCCTTACTGCTACGCTCGCTCTCTCACATTGACGAATTAACACATAAATTGTGTCGCTATGAAATACTATGGGTTTCATGACTTCTCATTCTAAATCGAGTAAAGTTTTTATGGAAACGACAGGATTTAGTTTTGGAATTCGTGTATCCCCTTTCAAATGCACTACTCGTTCCTTACTGCAACGCTCGCTCCCTCACATTGACGAATTAACACATAAATTGTGTCGCTATGAAATACTATGGGTTTCATGACTTCTCATTCTAAATCGAGTAAAGTTTTTATGGAAACGACAGGATTTAGTTTTGGAATTCGTGTATCCCCTTTCAAATGCACTACTCGTTCCTTACTGCAACGCTCGCTCCCTCACATTGACGAATTAACACATAAATTGTGTCGCTATGGAATACTATGGGTTTCATGACTTCTCATTCTAAATCGAGTAAAGTTTTTATGGAAACGACAGGATTTAGTTTTGGAATTCGTGTATCCCCTTTCAAATGCACTACTCGTTCCTTACTGCAACGCTCGCTCCCTCACAATGACGAATTAACACATAAATTGTGTCGCTATGAAATACTATGGGTTTCATGACTTCTCATTCTAAATCGAGTAAAGTTTTTATGGAAATGACAGGATTTAGTTTTGGAATTCGAGTATCTCCTTTCCGATGCACTATTCGTTCCTTACTGCTACGCTCGCTCTCTCACATTGACGAATTAACAGAGACATTGCGTCGCTATGAAATACTATGGGTTTCATGACTTCTCATTCTAAATCGAGTAAAGTTTTTATCGAAACGACAGGATTTAGTTTTGGAATTCGTGTATCCCCTTTCAAATGCACTACTCGTTCCTTACTGCAACGCTCGCTCCCTCACATTGACGAATTAACACATAAATTGTGTCGCTATGAAATACTATGGGTTTCATGACTTCTCATTCTAAATCGAGTAAAGTTTTTATGGAAACGACAGGATTTAGTTTTGGAATTCGTGTATCCCCTTTCAAATGCACTATTCGTTCCTTACTGCTACGCTCGCTCTCTCACATTGACGAATTAACAGAGACATTGCGTCGCTATGAAATACTATGGGTTTCATGACTTCTCATTCTAAATCGAGTAAAGTTTTTATCGAAACGACAGGATTTAGTTTTGGAATTCGTGTATCCCCTTTCAAATGCACTACTCGTTCCTTACTGCAACGCTCGCTCCCTCACATTGACGAATTAACACATAAATTGTGTCGCTATGAAATACTATGGGTTTCATGACTTCTCATTCTAAATCGAGTAAAGTTTTTATGGAAATGACAGGATTTAGTTTTGGAATTCGAGTATCTCCTTTCCGATGCACTATTCGTTCCTTACTGCTACGCTCGCTCTCTCACATTGACGAATTAACAGAGACATTGCGTCGCTATGAAATACTATGGGTTTCATGACTTCTCATTCTAAATCGAGTAAAGTTTTTATCGAAACGACAGGATTTAGTTTTGGAATTCGTGTATCCCCTTTCAAATGCACTACTCGTTCCTTACTGCAACGCTCGCTCCCTCACAATGACGAATTAACACATAAATTGTGTCGCTATGAAATACTATGGGTTTCATGACTTCTCATTCTAAATCGAGTAAAGTTTTTATGGAAATGAGAGGATTTAGTTTTGGAATTCGAGTATCTCCTTTCCGATGCACTATTCGTTCCTTACTGCTACGCTCGCTCTCTCACATTGACGAATTAACAGAGACATTGCGTCGCTATGAAATACTATGGGTTTCATGACTTCTCATTCTAAATCGAGTAAAGTTTTTATCGAAACGACAGGATTTAGTTTTGGAATTCGTGTATCCCCTTTCAAATGCACTACTCGTTCCTTACTGCAACGCTCGCTCCCTCACATTGACGAATTAACAGAGACATTGCGTCGCTATGAAATACTATGGGTTTCATGACTTCTCATTCTAAATCGAGTAAAGTTTTTATCGAAACGACAGGATTTAGTTTTGGAATTCGTGTATCCCCTTTCAAATGCACTACTCGTTCCTTACTGCAACGCTCGCTCCCTCACATTGACGAATTAACTCATAAATTGTGTCGCTATGAAATACTATGGGTTTCATGACTTCTCATTCTAAATCGAGTAAAGTTTTTATGGAAATGACAGGATTTAGTTTTGGAATTCGAGTATCTCCTTTCCGATGCACTATTCGTTCCTTACTGCTACGCTCGCTCTCTCACATTGACGAATTAACAGAGACATTGCGTCGCTATGAAATACTATGGGTTTCATGACTTCTCATTCTAAATCGAGTAAAGTTTTTATCGAAACGACAGGATTTAGTTTTGGAATTCGTGTATCCCCTTTCAAATGCACTACTCGTTCCTTACAGCAACGCTCGCTCCCTCACATTGACGAATTAACACATAAATTGTGTCGCTATGAAATACTATGGGTTTCATGACTTCTCATTCTAAATCGAGTAAAGTTTTTATGGAAATGACAGGATTTAGTTTTGGAATTCGAGTATCTCCTTTCCGATGCACTATTCGTTCCTTACTGCTACGCTCGCTCTCTCACATTGACGAATTAACAGAGACATTGCGTCGCTATGAAATACTATGGGTTTCATGACTTCTCATTCTAAATCGAGTAAAGTTTTTATCGAAACGACAGGATTTAGTTTTGGAATTCGTGTATCCCCTTTCAAATGCACTACTCGTTCCTTACTGCAACGCTCGCTCCCTCACATTGACGAATTAACACATAAATTGTGTCGCTATGAAATACTATGGGTTTCATGACTTCTCATTCTAAATCGAGTAAAGTTTTTATGGAAATGACAGGATTTAGTTTTGGAATTCGAGTATCTCCTTTCCGATGCACTATTCGTTCCTTACTGCTACGCTCGCTCTCTCACATTGACGAATTAACAGAGACATTGCGTCGCTATGAAATACTATGGGTTTCATGACTTCTCATTCTAAATCGAGTAAAGTTTTTATCGAAACGACAGGATTTAGTTTTGGAATTCGTGTATCCCCTTTCAAATGCACTACTCGTTCCTTACTGCAACGCTCGCTCCCTCACAATGACGAATTAACACATAAATTGTGTCGCTATGAAATACTATGGGTTTCATGACTTCTCATTCTAAATCGAGTAAAGTTTTTATCGAAACGACAGGATTTAGTTTTGGAATTCGTGTATCCCCTTTCAAATGCACTACTCGTTCCTTACTGCAACGCTCGCTCCCTCACAATGACGAATTAACACATAAATTGTGTCGCTATGAAATACTATGGGTTTCATGACTTCTCATTCTAAATCGAGTAAAGTTTTTATGGAAATGACAGGATTTAGTTTTGGAATTCGAGTATCTCCTTTCCGATGCACTATTCGTTCCTTACTGCTACGCTCGCTCTCTCACATTGACGAATTAACAGAGACATTGCGTCGCTATGAAATACTATGGGTTTCATGACTTCTCATTCTAAATCGAGTAAAGTTTTTATCGAAACGACAGGATTTAGTTTTGGAATTCGTGTATCCCCTTTCAAATGCACTACTCGTTCCTTACTGCAACGCTCGCTCCCTCACATTGACGAATTAACAGAGACATTGCGTCGCTATGAAATACTATGGGTTTCATGACTTCTCATTCTAAATCGAGTAAAGTTTTTATCGAAACGACAGGATTTAGTTTTGGAATTCGTGTATCCCCTTTCAAATGCACTACTCGTTCCTTACTGCAACGCTCGCTCCCTCACATTGACGAATTAACAGAGACATTGCGTCGCTATGAAATACTATGGGTTTCATGACTTCTCATTCTAAATCGAGTAAAGTTTTTATCGAAACGACAGGATTTAGTTTTGGAATTCGTGTATCCCCTTTCAAATGCACTACTCGTTCCTTACTGCAACGCTCGCTCCCTCACATTGACGAATTAACAGAGACATTGCGTCGCTATGAAATACTATGGGTTTCATGACTTCTCATTCTAAATCGAGTAAAGTTTTTATCGAAACGACAGGATTTAGTTTTGGAATTCGTGTATCCCCTTTCAAATGCACTACTCGTTCCTTACTGCAACGCTCGCTCCCTCACAATGACGAATTAACACATAAATTGTGTCGCTATGAAATACTATGGGTTTCATGACTTCTCATTCTAAATCGAGTAAAGTTTTTATGGAAATGACAGGATTTAGTTTTGGAATTCGAGTATCTCCTTTCCGATGCACTATTCGTTCCTTACTGCTACGCTCGCTCTCTCACATTGACGAATTAACAGAGACATTGCGTCGCTATGAAATACTATGGGTTTCATGACTTCTCATTCTAAATCGAGTAAAGTTTTTATGGAAATGACAGGATTTAGTTTTGGAATTCGAGTATCTCCTTTCCGATGCACTATTCGTTCCTTACTGCTACGCTCGCTCTCTCACATTGACGAATTAACAGAGACATTGCGTCGCTATGAAATACTATGGGTTTCATGACTTCTCATTCTAAATCGAGTAAAGTTTTTATCGAAACGACAGGATTTAGTTTTGGAATTCGTGTATCCCCTTTCAAATGCACTACTCGTTCCTTACTGCAACGCTCGCTCCCTCACAATGACGAATTAACACATAAATTGTGTCGCTATGAAATACTATGGGTTTCATGACTTCTCATTCTAAATCGAGTAAAGTTTTTATGGAAATGACAGGATTTAGTTTTGGAATTCGAGTATCTCCTTTCCGATGCACTATTCGTTCCTTACTGCTACGCTCGCTCTCTCACATTGACGAATTAACAGAGACATTGCGTCGCTATGAAATACTATGGGTTTCATGACTTCTCATTCTAAATCGAGTAAAGTTTTTATCGAAACGACAGGATTTAGTTTTGGAATTCGTGTATCCCCTTTCAAATGCACTACTCGTTCCTTACTGCAACGCTCGCTCCCTCACATTGACGAATTAACAGAGACATTGCGTCGCTATGAAATACTATGGGTTTCATGACTTCTCATTCTAAATCGAGTAAAGTTTTTATCGAAACGACAGGATTTAGTTTTGGAATTCGTGTATCCCCTTTCAAATGCACTACTCGTTCCTTACTGCAACGCTCGCTCCCTCACAATGACGAATTAACACATAAATTGTGTCGCTATGAAATACTATGGGTTTCATGACTTCTCATTCTAAATCGAGTAAAGTTTTTATGGAAATGACAGGATTTAGTTTTGGAATTCGAGTATCTCCTTTCCGATGCACTATTCGTTCCTTACTGCTACGCTCGCTCTCTCACATTGACGAATTAACAGAGACATTGCGTCGCTATGAAATACTATGGGTTTCATGACTTCTCATTCCAAATCGAGTAAAGTTTTTATGGAAATGACAGGATTTAGTTTTGGAATTCGAGTATCTCCTTTCCGATGCACTATTCGTTCCTTACTGCTACGCTCGCTCTCTCACATTGACGAATTAACAGAGACATTGCGTCGCTATGAAATACTATGGGTTTCATGACTTCTCATTCTAAATCGAGTAAAGTTTTTATCGAAACGACAGGATTTAGTTTTGGAATTCGTGTATCCCCTTTCAAATGCACTACTCGTTCCTTACTGCAACGCTCGCTCCCTCACATTGACGAATTAACACATAAATTGTGTCGCTATGAAATACTATGGGTTTCATGACTTCTCATTCTAAATCGAGTAAAGTTTTTATGGAAATGACAGGATTTAGTTTTGGAATTCGAGTATCTCCTTTCCGATGCACTATTCGTTCCTTACTGCTACGCTCGCTCTCTCACATTGACGAATTAACAGAGACATTGCGTCGCTATGAAATACTATGGGTTTCATGACTTCTCATTCTAAATCGAGTAAAGTTTTTATCGAAACGACAGGATTTAGTTTTGGAATTCGTGTATCCCCTTTCAAATGCACTACTCGTTCCTTACTGCAACGCTCGCTCCCTCACATTGACGAATTAACACATAAATTGTGTCGCTATGAAATACTATGGGTTTCATGACTTCTCATTCTAAATCGAGTAAAGTTTTTATGGAAATGACAGGATTTAGTTTTGGAATTCGAGTATCTCCTTTCCGATGCACTATTCGTTCCTTACTGCTACGCTCGCTCTCTCACATTGACGAATTAACAGAGACATTGCGTCGCTAGGAAATACTAAGGGTTTCATGACTTCTCATTCTAAATCGAGTAAAGTTTTTATCGAAACGACAGGATTTAGTTTTGGAATTCGTGTATCCCCTTTCAAATGCACTACTCGTTCCTTACTGCAACGCTCGCTCCCTCACAATGACGAATTAACACATAAATTGTGTCGCTATGAAATACTATGGGTTTCATGACTTCTCATTCTAAATCGAGTAAAGTTTTTATGGAAATGGCAGGATTTAGTTTTGGAATTCGAGTATCTCCTTTCCGATGCACTATTCGTTCCTTACTGCTACGCTCGCTCTCTCACATTGACGAATTGACAGAGACATTGCGTCGCTATGAAATACTATGGGTTTCATGACTTCTCATTCTAAATCGAGTAAAGTTTTTATGGAAATGACAGGATTTAGTTTTGGAATTCGAGTATCTCCTTTCCGATGCACTATTCGTTCCTTACTGCTACGCTCGCTCTCTCACATTGACGAATTAACAGAGACATTGCGTCGCTATGAAATACTATGGGTTTCATGACTTCTCATTCTAAATCGAGTAAAGTTTTTATGGAAATGACAGGATTTAGTTTTGGAATTCGAGTATCTCCTTTCCGATGCACTATTCGTTCCTTACTGCTACGCTCGCTCTCTCACATTGACGAATTAACAGAGACATTGCGTCGCTATGAAATACTATGGGTTTCATGACTTCTCATTCTAAATCGAGTAAAGTTTTTATGGAAATGACAGGATTTAGTTTTGGAATTCGAGTATCTCCTTTCCGATGCACTATTCGTTCCTTACTGCTACGCTCGCTCTCTCACATTGACGAATTAACAGAGACATTGCGTCGCTATGAAATACTATGGGTTTCTTGACTTCTCATTCTAAATCGAGTAAAGTATTTATGGAAATGACAGGATTTAGTTTTGGAATTCGAGTATCTCCTTTCCGATGCACTATTCGTTCCTTACTGCTACGCTCGCTCTCTCACATTGACGAATTAACAGAGACATTGCGTCGCTATGAAATACTATGGGTTTCATGACTTCTCATTCTAAATCGAGTAAAGTTTTTATCGAAACGACAGGATTTAGTTTTGGAATTCGTGTATCCCCTTTCAAATGCACTACTCGTTCCTTACTGCAACGCTCGCTCCCTCACATTGACGAATTAACACATAAATTGTGTCGCTATGAAATACTATGGGTTTCATGACTTCTCTTTCTAAATCGAGTAAAGTTTTTATGGAAATGACAGGATTTAGTTTTGGAATTCGAGTATCTCCTTTCCGATGCACTATTCGTTCCTTACTGCTACGCTCGCTCTCTCACATTGACGAATTAACAGAGACATTGCGTCGCTATGAAATACTATGGGTTTCATGACTTCTCATTCTAAATCGAGTAAAGTTTTTATGGAAATGACAGGATTTAGTTTTGGAATTCGAGTATCTCCTTTCCGATGCACTATTCGTTCCTTACTGCTACGCTCGCTCTCTCACATTGACGAATTAACAGAGACATTGCGTCGCTATGAAATACTATGGGTTTCATGACTTCTCATTCTAAATCGAGTAAAGTTTTTATGGAAATGACAGGATTTAGTTTTCGAATTCGAGTATCTCCTTTCCGATGCACTATTCGTTCCTTACTGCTACGCTCGCTCTCTCACATTGACGAATTAACAGAGACATTGCGTCGCTATGAAATACTATGGGTTTCATGACTTCTCATTCTAAATCGAGTAAAGTTTTTATCGAAACGACAGGATTTAGTTTTGGAATTCGTGTACTCCCTTTCAAATGCACTACTCGTTCCTTACTGCAACGCTCGCTCCCTCACATTGACGAATTAACACATAATTTGTGTCGCTATGAAATACTATGGGTTTCATGACTTCTCATTCTAAATCGAGTAAAGTTTTTATGGAAATGACAGGATTTAGTTTTGGAATTCGAGTATCTCCTTTCCGATGCACTATTCGTTCCTTACTGCTACGCTCGCTCTCTCACATTGACGAATTAACAGAGACATTGCGTCGCTATGAAATACTATGGGTTTCATGACTTCTCATTCTAAATCGAGTAAAGTTTTTATCGAAACGACAGGATTTAGTTTTGGAATTCGTGTATCCCCTTTCAAATGCACTACTCGTTCCTTACTGCAACGCTCGCTCCCTCACATTGACGAATTAACACATAAATTGTGTCGCTATGAAATACTATGGGTTTCATGACTTCTCATTCTAAATCGAGTAAAGTTTTTATGGAAATGACAGGATTTAGTTTTGGAATTCGAGTATCTCCTTTCCGATGCACTATTCGTTCCTTACTGCTACGCTCGCTCTCTCACATTGACGAATTAACAGAGACATTGCGTCGCTATGAAATACTATGGGTTTCATGACTTCTCATTCTAAATCGAGTAAAGTTTTTATGGAAACGACAGGATTTAGTTTTGGAATTCGTGTATCCCCTTTCAAATGCACTACTCGTTCCTTACTGCAACGCTCGCTCCCTCACAATGACGAATTAACACATAAATTGTGTCGCTATGAAATACTATGGGTTTCATGACTTCTCATTCTAAATCGAGTAAAGTTTTTATGGAAATGACAGGATTTAGTTTTGGAATTCGAGTATCTCCTTTCCGATGCACTATTCGTTCCTTACTGCTACGCTCGCTCTCTCACATTGACGAATTAACAGAGACATTGCGTCGCTATGAAATACTATGGGTTTCATGACTTCTCATTCTAAATCGAGTAAAGTTTTTATGGAAATGACAGGATTTAGTTTTGGAATTCGAGTATCTCCTTTCCGATGCACTATTCGTTCCTTACTGCTACGCTCGCTCTCTCACATTGACGAATTAACAGAGACATTGCGTCGCTATGAAATACTATGGGTTTCATGACTTCTCATTCTAAATCGAGTAAAGTTTTTATCGAAACGACAGGATTTAGTTTTGGAATTCGTGTATCCCCTTTCAAATGCACTACTCGTTCCTTACTGCAACGCTCGCTCCCTCACATTGACGAATTAACACATAAATTGTGTCGCTATGAAATACTATGGGTTTCATGACTTCTCATTCTAAATCGAGTAAAGTTTTTATGGAAATGACAGGATTTAGTTTTGGAATTCGAGTATCTCCTTTCCGATGCACTATTCGTTCCTTACTGCTACGCTCGCTCTCTCACATTGACGAATTAACAGAGACATTGCGTCGCTATGAAATACTATGGGTTTCATGACTTCTCATTCTAAATCGAGTAAAGTTTTTATCGAAACGACAGGATTTAGTTTTGGAATTCGTGTATCCCCTTTCAAATGCACTACTCGTTCCTTACTGCAACGCTCGCTCCCTCACATTGACGAATTAACACATAAATTGTGTCGCTATGAAATACTATGGGTTTCATGACTTCTCATTCTAAATCGAGTAAAGTTTTTATGGAAATGACAGGATTTAGTTTTGGAATTCGAGTATCTCCTTTCCGATGCACTATTCGTTCCTTACTGCTACGCTCGCTCTCTCACATTGACGAATTAACAGAGACATTGCGTCGCTATGAAATACTATGGGTTTCATGACTTCTCATTCTAAATCGAGTAAAGTTTTTATGGAAATGACAGGATTTAGTTTTGGAATTCGAGTATCTCCTTTCCGATGCACTATTCGTTCCTTACTGCTACGCTCGCTCTCTCACATTGACGAATTAACAGAGACATTGCGTCGCTATGAAATACTATGGGTTTCATGACTTCTCATTCTAAATCGAGTAAAGTTTTTATGGAAATGACAGGATTTAGTTTTGGAATTCGAGTATCTCCTTTCCGATGCACTATTCGTTCCTTACTGCTACGCTCGCTCTCTCACATTGACGAATTAACAGAGACATTGCGTCGCTATGAAATACTATGGGTTTCATGACTTCTCATTCTAAATCGAGTAAAGTTTTTATGGAAATGACAGGATTTAGTTTTGGAATTCGAGTATCTCCTTTCCGATGCACTATTCGTTCCTTACTGCTACGCTCGCTCTCTCACATTGACGAATTAACAGAGACATTGCGTCGCTATGAAATACTATGGGTTTCATGACTTCTCATTCTAAATCGAGTAAAGTTTTTATGGAAACGACAGGATTTAGTTTTGGAATTCGTGTATCCCCTTTCAAATGCACTACTCGTTCCTTACTGCAACGCTCGCTCCCTCACAATGACGAATTAACACATAAATTGTGTCGCTATGAAATACTATGGGTTTCATGACTTCTCATTCTAAATCGAGTAAAGTTTTTATGGAAATGACAGGATTTAGTTTTGGAATTCGAGTATCTCCTTTCCGATGCACTATTCGTTCCTTACTGCTACGCTCACTCTCTCACATTGACGAATTAACAGAGACATTGCGTCGCTATGAAATATTATGGGTTTCATGACTTCTCATTCTAAATCGAGTAAAGTTTTTATGGAAATGACAGGATTTAGTTTTGGAATTCGAGTATCTCCTTTCCGATGCACTATTCGTTCCTTACTGCTACGCTCGCTCTCTCACATTGACGAATTAACAGAGACATTGCGTCGCTATGAAATACTATGGGTTTCATGACTTCTCATTCTAAATCGAGTAAAGTTTTTATCGAAACGACAGGATTTAGTTTTGGAATTCGTGTATCCCCTTTCAAATGCACTACTCGTTCCTTACTGCAACGCTCGCTCCCTCACATTGACGAATTAACACATAAATTGTGTCGCTATGAAATACTATGGGTTTCATGACTTCTCATTCTAAATCGAGTAAAGTTTTTATGGAAATGACAGGATTTAGTTTTGGAATTCGAGTATCTCCTTTCCGATGCACTATTCGTTCCTTACTGCTACGCTCGCTCTCTCACATTGACGAATTAACAGAGACATTGCGTCGCTATGAAATACTATGGGTTTCATGACTTCTCATTCTAAATCGAGTAAAGTTTTTATCGAAACGACAGGATTTAGTTTTGGAATTCGTGTATCCCCTTTCAAATGCACTACTCGTTCCTTACTGCAACGCTCGCTCCCTCACAATGACGAATTAACACATAAATTGTGTCGCTATGAAATACTATGGGTTTCATGACTTCTCATTCTAAATCGAGTAAAGTTTTTATGGAAATGACAGGATTTAGTTTTGGAATTCGAGTATCTCCTTTCCGATGCACTATTCGTTCCTTACTGCTACGCTCGCTCTCTCACATTGACGAATTAACAGAGACATTGCGTCGCTATGAAATACTATGGGTTTCATGACTTCTCGTTCTAAATCGAGTAAAGTTTTTATCGAAACGACAGGATTTAGTTTTGGAATTCGTGTATCCCCTTTCAAATGCACTACTCGTTCCTTACTGCAACGCTCGCTCCCTCACATTGACGAATTAACACATAAATTGTGTCGCTATGAAATACTATGGGTTTCATGACTTCTCATTCTAAATCGAGTAAAATTTTTATGGAAATGACAGGATTTAGTTTTGGAATTCGTGTATCCCCTTTCAAATGCACTACTCGTTCCTTACTGCAACGCTCGCTCCCTCACAATGACGAATTAACACATAAATTGTGTCGCTATGAAATACTATGGGTTTCATGACTTCTCATTCTAAATCGAGTAAAGTTTTTATGGAAATGACAGGATTTAGTTTTGGAATTCGAGTATCTCCTTTCCGATGCACTATTCGTTCCTTACTGCTACGCTCGCTCTCTCACATTGACGAATTAACAGAGACATTGCGTCGCTATGAAATACTATGGGTTTCATGACTTCTCATTCTAAATCGAGTAAAGTTTTTATCGAAACGACAGGATTTAGTTTTGGAATTCGTGTATCCCCTTTCAAATGCACTACTCGTTCCTTACTGCAACGCTCGCTCCCTCACATTGACGAATTAACACATAAATTGTGTCGCTATGAAATACTATGGGTTTCATGACTTCTCATTCTAAATCGAGTAAAGTTTTTATGGAAATGACAGGATTTAGTTTTGGAATTCGAGTATCTCCTTTCCGATGCACTATTCGTTCCTTACTGCTACGCTCGCTCTCTCACATTGACGAATTAACACATAAATTGTGTCGCTATGAAATACTATGGGTTTCATGACTTCTCATTCTAAATCGAGTAAAGTTTTTATCGAAACGACAGGATTTAGTTTTGGAATTCGTGTATCCCCTTTCAAATGCACTACTCGTTCCTTACTGCAACGCTCGCTCCCTCACAATGACGTATTAACACATAAATTGTGTCGCTGTGAAATACTATGGGTTTCATGACTTCTCATTCTAAATCGAGTAAAGTTTTTATGGAAATGACAGGATTTAGTTTTGGAATTCGAGTATCTCCTTTCCGATGCACTATTCGTTCCTTACTGCTACGCTCGCTCTCTCACATTGACGAATTAACAGAGACATTGCGTCGCTATGAAATACTATGGGTTTCATGACTTCTCATTCTAAATCGAGTAAAGTTTTTATCGAAACGACAGGATTTAGTTAAGGAATTCGTGTATCCCCTTTCAAATGCACTACTCGTTCCTTACTGCAACGCTCGCTCCCTCACATTGACGAATTAACACATAAATTGTGTCGCTATGAAATACTATGGGTTTCATGACTTCTCATTCTAAATCGAGTAAAGTTTTTATGGAAACGACAGGATTTAGTTTTGGAATTCGTGTATCCCCTTTCAAATGCACTACTCGTTCCTTACTGCAACGCTCGCTCCCTCACAATGACGAATTAACACATAAATTGTGTCGCTATGAAATACTATGGGTTTCATGACTTCTCATTCTAAATCGAGTAAAGTTTTTATGGAAATGACAGGATTTAGTTTTGGAATTCGAGTATCTCCTTTCCGATGCACTATTCGTTCCTTACTGCTACGCTCGCTCTCTCACATTGACGAATTAACAGAGACATTGCGTCGCTATGAAATACTATGGGTTTCATGACTTCTCATTCTAAATCGAGTAAAGTTTTTATCGAAACGACAGGATTTAGTTTTGGAATTCGTGTATCCCCTTTCAAATGCACTACTCGTTCCTTACTGCAACGCTCGCTCCCTCACATTGACGAATTAACACATAAATTGTGTCGCTATGAAATACTATGGGTTTCATGACTTCTCATTCTAAATCGAGTAAAGTTTTTATCGAAACGACAGGATTTAGTTTTGGAATTCGAGTATCTCCTTTCCGATGCACTATTCGTTCCTTACTGCTACGCTCGCTCTCTCACATTGACGAATTAACAGAGACATTGCGTCGCTATGAAATACTATGGGTTTCATGACTTCTCATTCTAAATCGAGTAAAGTTTTTATCGAAACGACAGGATTTAGTTTTGGAATTCGTGTATCCCCTTTCAAATGCACTACTCGTTCCTTACTGCAACGCTCGCTCCCTCACATTGACGAATTAACACATAAATTGTGCCGCTATGAAATACTATGGGTTTCATGACTTCTCATTCTAAATCGAGTAAAGTTTTTATGGAAATGACAGGATTTAGTTTTGGAATTCGAGTATCTCCTTTCCGATGCACTATTCGTTCCTTACTGCTACGCTCGCTCTCTCACATTGACGAATTAACAGAGACATTGCGTCGCTATGAAATACTATGGGTTTCATGACTTCTCATTCTAAATCGAGTAAAGTTTTTATCGAAACGACAGGATTTAGTTTTGGAATTCGTGTATCCCCTTTCAAATGCACTACTCGTTCCTTACTGCAACGCTCGCTCCCTCACATTGACGAATTAACACATAAATTGTGTCGCTATGAAATACTATGGGTTTCATGACTTCTCATTCTAAATCGAGTAAAGTTTTTATGGAAATGACAGGATTTAGTTTTGGAATTCGAGTATCTCCTTTCCGATGCACTATTCGTTCCTTACTGCTACGCTCGCTCTCTCACATTGACGAATTAACACATAAATTGTGTCGCTATGAAATACTATGGGTTTCATGACTTCTCATTCTAAATCGAGTAAAGTTTTTATGGAAACGACAGGATTTAGTTTTGGAATTCGTGTATCCCCTTTCAAATGCACTACTCGTTCCTTACTGCAACGCTCGCTCCCTCACATTGACGAATTAACACATAAATTGTGTCGCTATGAAATACTATGGGTTTCATGACTTCTCATTCTAAATCGAGTAAAGTTTTTATGGAAATGACAGGATTTAGTTTTGGAATTCGAGTATCTCCTTTCCGATGAACTATTCGTTCCTTACTGCTACGCTCGCTCTCTCACATTGACGAATTAACAGAGACATTGCGTCGCTATGAAATACTATGGGTTTCATGACTTCTCATTCTAAATCGAGTAAAGTTTTTATCGAAACGACAGGATTTAGTTTTGGAATTCGTGTATCCCCTTTCAAATGCACTACTCGTTCCCTACTGCAACGCTCGCTCCCTCACATTGACGAATTAACACATAAATTGTGTCGCTATGAAATACTATGGGTTTCATGACTTCTCATTCTAAATCGAGTAAAGTTTTTATGGAAATGACAGGATTTAGTTTTGGAATTCGAGTATCTCCTTTCCGATGCACTATTCGTTCCTTACTTCTACGCTCGCTCTCTCACATTGACGAATTAACACATAAATTGTGTCGCTATGAAATACTATGGGTTTCATGACTTCTCATTCTAAATCGAGTAAAGTTTTTATGGAAACGACAGGATTTAGTTTTGGAATTCGTGTATCCCCTTTCAAATGCACTACTCGTTCCTTACTGCAACGCTCGCTCCCTCACATTGACGAATTAACACATAAATTGTGTCGCTATGAAATACTATGGGTTTCATGACTTCTCATTCTAAATCGAGTAAAGTTTTTATGGAAACGACAGGATTTAGTTTTGGAATTCGTGTATCCCCTTTCAAATGCACTACTCGTTCCTTACTGCAACGCTCGCTCCCTCACATTGACGAATTAACACATAAATTGTGTCGCTATGAAATACTATGGGTTTCATGACTTCACATTCTAAATCGAGTAAAGTTTTTATGGAAACGACAGGATTTAGTTTTGGAATTCGTGTATCCCCTTTCAAATGCACTACTCGTTCCTTACTGCAACGCTCGCTCCCTCACAATGACGAATTAACACATAAATTGTGTCGCTATGAAATACTATGGGTTTCATGACTTCTCATTCTAAATCGAGTAAAGTTTTTATGGAAATGACAGGATTTAGTTTTGGAATTCGTGTATCCCCTTTCAAATGCACTACTCGTTCCGTACTGCAACGCTCGCTCCCTCACATTGACGAATTAACACATAAATTGTGTCGCTATGAAATACTATGGGTTTCATGACTTCTCATTCTAAATCGAGTAAAGTTTTTATGGAAACGACAGGATTTAGTTTTGGAATTCGTGTATCCCCTTTCAAATGCACTACTCGTTCCTTACTGCAACGCTCGCTCCCTCACATTGACGAATTAACACATAAATTGTGTCGCTATGAAATACTATGGGTTTCATGACTTCTCATTCTAAATCGAGTAAAGTTTTTATGGAAACGACAGGATTTAGTTTTGGAATTCGTGTATCCCCTTTCAAATGCACTACTCGTTCCTTACTGCAACGCTCGCTCCCTCACAATGACGAATTAACACATAAATTGTGTCGCTATGAAATACTATGGGTTTCATGACTTCTCATTCTAAATCGAGTAAAGTTTTTATGGAAACGACAGGATTTAGTTTTGGAATTCGTGTATCCCCTTTCAAATGCACTACTCGTTCCTTACTGCAACGCTCGCTCCCTCACATTGACGAATTAACACATAAATTGTGTCGCTATGAAATACTATGGGTTTCATGACTTCTCATTCTAAATCGAGTAAAGTTTTTATGGAAACGACAGGATTTAGTTTTGGAATTCGTGTATCCCCTTTCAAATGCACTACTCGTTCCTTACTGCAACGCTCGCTCCCTCACATTGACGAATTAACACATAAATTGTGTCGCTATGAAATACTATGTGTTTCATGACTTCTCATTCTAAATCGAGTAAAGTTTTTATGGAAACGACAGGATTTAGTTTTGGAATTCGTGTATCCCCTTTCAAATGCACTGCTCGTTCCTTACTGCAACCCTCGCTCCCTCACATTGACGAATTAACACAGAAATTGTATCGCTATGAAATACTATGGGTTTCATGACTTCTCATTCTAAATCGAGTAAAGTTTTTATGGAAATGACAGGATTTAGTTTTGGAATTCGAGTATCTCCTTTCCGATGCACTATTCGTTCCTTACTGCTACGCTCGCTCTCTCACATTGACGAATTAACAGAGACATTGCGTCGCTATGAAATACTATGGGTTTCATGACTTCTCATTCTAAATCGAGTAAAGTTTTTATGGAAACGACAGGATTTAGTTTTGGAATTCGAGTATCTCCTTTCCGATGTACTATTCGTTCCTTACTGCAACGCTCGCTCCCTCACATTGACGAATTAACACATAAATTGTGTCGCTATGAAATACTATGGGTTTCATGACTTCTCATTCTAAATCGAGTAAAGTTTTTATGGAAATGACAGGATTTAGTTTTGGAATTCGAGTATCTCCTTTCCGATGCACTATTCGTTCCTTACTGCTACGCTCGCTCTCTCACATTGACGAATTAACAGAGACATTGCGTCGCTATGAAATACTATGGGTTTCATGACTTCTCATTCTAAATCGAGTAAAGTTTTTATGGAAACGACAGGATTTAGTTTTGGAATTCGAGTATCTCCTTTCCGATGTACTATTCGTTCCTTACTGCAACCCTCGCTCCCTCACATTGACGAATTAACACAGAAATTGTATCGCTATGAAATACTATGGGTTTCATGACTTCTCATTCTAAATCGAGTAAAGTTTTTATGGAAACGACAGGATTTAGTTTTGGAATTCGTGTATCCCCTTTCAAATGCACTACTCGTTCCTTACTGCAACGCTCGCTCCCTCACATTGACGAATTAACACATAAATTGTGTCGCTATGAAATACTATGGGTTTCATGACTTCTCATTCTAAATCGAGTAAAGTTTTTATGGAAATGACAGGATTTAGTTTTGGAATTCGAGTATCTCCTTTCCGATGCACTATTCGTTCCTTACTGCTACGCTCGCTCTCTCACATTGACGAATTAACAGAGACATTGCGTCGCTATGAAATACTATGGGTTTCATGACTTCTCATTCTAAATCGAGTAAAGTTTTTATCGAAACGACAGGATTTAGTTTTGGAATTCGTGTATCCCCTTTCAAATGCACTACTCGTTCCTTACTGCAACGCTCGCTCCCTCACATTGACGAATTAACACATAAATTGTGTCGCTATGAAATACTATGGGTTTCATGACTTCTCATTCTAAATCGAGTAAAGTTTTTATGGAAATGACAGGATTTAGTTTTGGAATTCGAGTATCTCCTTTCCGATGCACTATTCGTTCCTTACTGCTACGCTCGCTCTCTCACATTGACGAATTAACAGAGACATTGCGTCGCTATGAAATACTATGGGTTTCATGACTTCTCATTCTAAATCGAGTAAAGTTTTTATCGAAACGACAGGATTTAGTTTTGGAATTCGTGTATCCCCTTTCAAATGCACTACTCGTTCCTTACTGCAACGCTCGCTCCCTCACATTGACGAATTAACACATAAATTGTGTCGCTATGAAATACTATGGGTTTCATGACTTCTCATTCCAAATCGAGTAAAGTTTTTATGGAAATGACAGGATTTAGTTTTGGAATTCGAGTATCTCCTTTCCGATGCACTATTCGTTCCTTACTGCTACGCTCGCTCTCTCACATTGACGAATTAACAGAGACATTGCGTCGCTATGAAATACTATGGGTTTCATGACTTCTCATTCTAAATCGAGTAAAGTTTTTATGGAAACGACAGGATTTAGTTTTGGAATTCGTGTATCCCCTTTCAAATGCACTACTCGTTCCTTACTGCAACGCTCGCTCCCTCACATTGACGAATTAACACATAAATTGTGTCGCTATGAAATACTATGGGTT
The DNA here is from genome assembly GCF_023864345.2 of Schistocerca serialis cubense. NCBI lineage: Eukaryota > Metazoa > Arthropoda > Insecta > Orthoptera > Acrididae > Schistocerca > Schistocerca serialis. The sequence continues at coordinate 46,735,733 of NC_064643.1, forward strand.
TCATGACTTCTCATTCTAAATCGAGTAAAGTTTTTATGGAAACGACAGGATTTAGTTTTGGAATTCGTGTATCCCCTTTCAAATGCACTACTCGTTCCTTACTGCAACGCTCGCTCCCTCACATTGACGAATTAACACATAAATTGTGTCGCTATGAAATACTATGGGTTTCATGACTTCTCATTCTAAATCGAGTAAAGTTTTTATGGAAATGACAGGATTTAGTTTTGGAATTCGAGTATCTCCTTTCCGATGCACTATTCGTTCCTTACTGCTACGCTCGCTCTCTCACATTGACGAATTAACAGAGACATTGCGTCGCTATGAAATACTATGGGTTTCATGACTTCTCATTCTAAATCGAGTAAAGTTTTTATGGAAACGACAGGATTTAGTTTTGGAATTCGTGTATCCCCTTTCAAATGCACTACTCGTTCCTTACTGCAACGCTCGCTCCCTCACATTGACGAATTAACACATAAATTGTGTCGCTATGAAATACTATGGGTTTCATGACTTCTCATTCTAAATCGAGTAAAGTTTTTATGGAAATGACAGGATTTAGTTTTGGAATTCGAGTATCTCCTTTCCGATGCACTATTCGTTCCTTACTGCTACGCTCGCTCTCTCACATTGACGAATTAACAGAGACATTGCGTCGCTATGAAATACTATGGGTTTCATGACTTCTCATTCTAAATCGAGTAAAGTTTTTATGGAAATGACAGGATTTAGTTTTGGAATTCGTGTATCCCCTTTCAAATGCACTACTCGTTCCTTACTGCAACGCTCGCTCCCTCACATTGACGAATTAACACATAAATTGTGTCGCTATGAAATACTATGGGTTTCATGACTTCTCATTCTAAATCGAGTAAAGTTTTTATGGAAATGACAGGATTTAGTTTTGGAATTCGAGTATCTCCTTTCCGATGCACTATTCGTTCCTTACTGCAACCCTCGCTCCCTCACATTGACGAATTAACACAGAAATTGTATCGCTATGAAATACTATGGGTTTCATGACTTCTCATTCTAAATCGAGTAAAGTTTTTATGGAAACGACAGGATTTAGTTTTGGAATTCGTGTATCCCCTTTCAAATGCACTACTCGTTCCTTACTGCAACGCTCGCTCCCTCACATTGACGAATTAACACATAAATTGTGTCGCTATGAAATACTATGGGTTTCATGACTTCTCATTCTAAATCGAGTAAAGTTTTTATGGAAATGACAGGATTTAGTTTTGGAATTCGAGTATCTCCTTTCCGATGCACTATTCGTTCCTTACTGCTACGCTCGCTCTCTCACATTGACGAATTAACAGAGACATTGCGTCGCTATGAAATACTATGGGTTTCATGACTTCTCATTCTAAATCGAGTAAAGTTTTTATGGAAACGACAGGATTTAGTTTTGGAATTCGTGTATCCCCTTTCAAATGCACTACTCGTTCCTTACTGCAACGCTCGCTCCCTCACATTGACGAATTAACACATAAATTGTGTCGCTATGAAATACTATGGGTTTCATGACTTCTCATTCTAAATCGAGTAAAGTTTTTATGGAAATGACAGGATTTAGTTTTGGAATTCGAGTATCTCCTTTCCGATGCACTATTCGTTCCTTACTGCTACGCTCGCTCTCTCACATTGACGAATTAACAGAGACATTGCGTCGCTATGAAATACTATGGGTTTCATGACTTCTCATTCTAAATCGAGTAAAGTTTTTATCGAAACGACAGGATTTAGTTTTGGAATTCGTGTATCCCCTTTCAAATGCACTACTCGTTCCTTACTGCAACGCTCGCTCCCTCACATTGACGAATTAACACATAAATTGTGTCGCTATGAAATACTATGGGTTTCATGACTTCTCATTCTAAATCGAGTAAAGTTTTTATGGAAATGACAGGATTTAGTTTTGGAATTCGAGTATCTCCTTTCCGATGCACTATTCGTTCCTTACTGCTACGCTCGCTCTCTCACATTGACGAATTAACACATAAATTGTGTCGCTATGAAATACTATGGGTTTCATGACTTCTCATTCTAAATCGAGTAAAGTTTTTATGGAAACGACAGGATTTAGTTTTGGAATTCGTGTATCCCCTTTCAAATGCACTACTCGTTCCTTACTGCAACGCTCGCTCCCTCACATTGACGAATTAACACATAAATTGTGTCGCTATGAAATACTATGGGTTTCATGACTTCTCATTCTAAATCGAGTAAAGTTTTTATGGAAACGACAGGATTTAGTTTTGGAATTCGTGTATCCCCTTTCAAATGCACTACTCGTTCCTTACTGCAACGCTCGCTCCCTCACATTGACGAATTAACACATAAATTGTGTCGCTATGAAATACTATGGGTTTCATGACTTCACATTCTAAATCGAGTAAAGTTTTTATGGAAACGACAGGATTTAGTTTTGGAATTCGTGTATCCCCTTTCAAATGCACTACTCGTTCCTTACTGCAACGCTCGCTCCCTCACATTGACGAATTAACACATAAATTGTGTCGCTATGAAATACTATGGGTTTCATGACTTCTCATTCTAAATCGAGTAAAGTTTTTATGGAAACGACAGGATTTAGTTTTGGAATTCGTGTATCCCCTTTCAAATGCACTACTCGTTCCTTACTGCAACGCTCGCTCCCTCACATTGACGAATTAACACATAAATTGTGTCGCTATGAAATACTATGGGTTTCATGACTTCACATTCTAAATCGAGTAAAGTTTTTATGGAAACGACAGGATTTAGTTTTGGAATTCGTGTATCCCCTTTCAAATGCACTACTCGTTCCTTACTGCAACGCTCGCTCCCTCACAATGACGAATTAACACATAAATTGTGTCGCTATGAAATACTATGGGTTTCATGACTTCTCATTCTAAATCGAGTAAAGTTTTTATGGAAATGACAGGATTTAGTTTTGGAATTCGTGTATCCCCTTTCAAATGCACTACTCGTTCCGTACTGCAACGCTCGCTCCCTCACATTGACGAATTAACACATAAATTGTGTCGCTATGAAATACTATGGGTTTCATGACTTCTCATTCTAAATCGAGTAAAGTTTTTATGGAAACGACAGGATTTAGTTTTGGAATTCGTGTATCCCCTTTCAAATGCACTACTCGTTCCTTACTGCAACGCTCGCTCCCTCACATTGACGAATTAACACATAAATTGTGTCGCTATGAAATACTATGGGTTTCATGACTTCTCATTCTAAATCAAGTAAAGTTTTTATGGAAACGACAGGATTTAGTTTTGGAATTCGTGTATCCCCTTTCAAATGCACTACTCGTTCCTTACTGCAACGCTCGCTCCCTCACAATGACGAATTAACACATAAATTGTGTCGCTATGAAATACTATGGGTTTCATGACTTCTCATTCTAAATCGAGTAAAGTTTTTATGGAAACGACAGGATTTAGTTTTGGAATTCGTGTATCCCCTTTCAAATGCACTACTCGTTCCTTACTGCAACGCTCGCTCCCTCACATTGACGAATTAACACATAAATTGTGTCGCTATGAAATACTATGGGTTTCATGACTTCTCATTCTAAATCGAGTAAAGTTTTTATGGAAATGACAGGATTTAGTTTTGGAATTCGAGTATCTCCTTTCCGATGCACTATTCGTTCCTTACTGCTACGCTCGCTCTCTCACATTGACGAATTAACAGAGACATTGCGTCGCTATGAAATACTATGGGTTTCATGACTTCTCATTCTAAATCGAGTAAAGTTTTTATGGAAACGACAGGATTTAGTTTTGGAATTCGTGTATCCCCTTTCAAATGCACTACTCGTTCCTTACTGCAACGCTCGCTCCCTCACATTGACGAATTAACACATAAATTGTGTCGCTATGAAATACTATGGGTTTCATGACTTCTCATTCTAAATCGAGTAAAGTTTTTATGGAAATGACAGGATTTAGTTTTGGAATTCGTGTATCCCCTTTCAAATGCACTACTCGTTCCGTACTGCAACGCTCGCTCCCTCACATTGACGAATTAACACATAAATTGTGTCGCTATGAAATACTATGGGTTTCATGACTTCTCATTCTAAATCGAGTAAAGTTTTTATGGAAACGACAGGATTTAGTTTTGGAATTCGTGTATCCCCTTTCAAATGCACTACTCGTTCCTTACTGCAACGCTCGCTCCCTCACATTGACGAATTAACACATAAATTGTGTCGCTATGAAATACTATGGGTTTCATGACTTCTCATTCTAAATCGAGTAAAGTTTTTATGGAAATGACAGGATTTAGTTTTGGAATTCGAGTATCTCCTTTCCGATGCACTATTCGTTCCTTACTGCTACGCTCGCTCTCTCACATTGACGAATTAACAGAGACATTGCGTCGCTATGAAATACTATGGGTTTCATGACTTCTCATTCTAAATCGAGTAAAGTTTTTATGGAAATGACAGGATTTAGTTTTGGAATTCGTGTATCCCCTTTCAAATGCACTACTCGTTCCTTACTGCAACGCTCGCTCCCTCACATTGACGAATTAACACATAAATTGTGTCGCTATGAAATACTATGGGTTTCATGACTTCTCATTCTAAATCGAGTAAAGTTTTTATGGAAATGACAGGATTTAGTTTTGGAATTCGAGTATCTCCTTTCCGATGCACTATTCGTTCCTTACTGCAACCCTCGCTCCCTCACATTGACGAATTAACACAGAAATTGTATCGCTATGAAATACTATGGGTTTCATGACTTCTCATTCTAAATCGAGTAAAGTTTTTATGGAAACGACAGGATTTAGTTTTGGAATTCGTGTATCCCCTTTCAAATGCACTACTCGTTCCTTACTGCAACGCTCGCTCCCTCACATTGACGAATTAACACATAAATTGTGTCGCTATGAAATACTATGGGTTTCATGACTTCTCATTCTAAATCGAGTAAAGTTTTTATGGAAATGACAGGATTTAGTTTTGGAATTCGAGTATCTCCTTTCCGATGCACTATTCGTTCCTTACTGCTACGCTCGCTCTCTCACATTGACGAATTAACAGAGACATTGCGTCGCTATGAAATACTATGGGTTTCATGACTTCTCATTCTAAATCGAGTAAAGTTTTTATGGAAACGACAGGATTTAGTTTTGGAATTCGTGTATCCCCTTTCAAATGCACTACTCGTTCCTTACTGCAACGCTCGCTCCCTCACATTGACGAATTAACACATAAATTGTGTCGCTATGAAATACTATGGGTTTCATGACTTCTCATTCTAAATCGAGTAAAGTTTTTATGGAAATGACAGGATTTAGTTTTGGAATTCGAGTATCTCCTTTCCGATGCACTATTCGTTCCTTACTGCTACGCTCGCTCTCTCACATTGACGAATTAACAGAGACATTGCGTCGCTATGAAATACTATGGGTTTCATGACTTCTCATTCTAAATCGAGTAAAGTTTTTATCGAAACGACAGGATTTAGTTTTGGAATTCGTGTATCCCCTTTCAAATGCACTACTCGTTCCTTACTGCAACGCTCGCTCCCTCACATTGACGAATTAACACATAAATTGTGTCGCTATGAAATACTATGGGTTTCATGACTTCTCATTCTAAATCGAGTAAAGTTTTTATGGAAATGACAGGATTTAGTTTTGGAATTCGAGTATCTCCTTTCCGATGCACTATTCGTTCCTTACTGCTACGCTCGCTCTCTCACATTGACGAATTAACACATAAATTGTGTCGCTATGAAATACTATGGGTTTCATGACTTCTCATTCTAAATCGAGTAAAGTTTTTATGGAAACGACAGGATTTAGTTTTGGAATTCGTGTATCCCCTTTCAAATGCACTACTCGTTCCTTACTGCAACGCTCGCTCCCTCACATTGACGAATTAACACATAAATTGTGTCGCTATGAAATACTATGGGTTTCATGACTTCTCATTCTAAATCGAGTAAAGTTTTTATGGAAACGACAGGATTTAGTTTTGGAATTCGTGTATCCCCTTTCAAATGCACTACTCGTTCCTTACTGCAACGCTCGCTCCCTCACATTGACGAATTAACACATAAATTGTGTCGCTATGAAATACTATGGGTTTCATGACTTCACATTCTAAATCGAGTAAAGTTTTTATGGAAACGACAGGATTTAGTTTTGGAATTCGTGTATCCCCTTTCAAATGCACTACTCGTTCCTTACTGCAACGCTCGCTCCCTCACATTGACGAATTAACACATAAATTGTGTCGCTATGAAATACTATGGGTTTCATGACTTCTCATTCTAAATCGAGTAAAGTTTTTATGGAAACGACAGGATTTAGTTTTGGAATTCGTGTATCCCCTTTCAAATGCACTACTCGTTCCTTACTGCAACGCTCGCTCCCTCACATTGACGAATTAACACATAAATTGTGTCGCTATGAAATACTATGGGTTTCATGACTTCACATTCTAAATCGAGTAAAGTTTTTATGGAAACGACAGGATTTAGTTTTGGAATTCGTGTATCCCCTTTCAAATGCACTACTCGTTCCTTACTGCAACGCTCGCTCCCTCACAATGACGAATTAACACATAAATTGTGTCGCTATGAAATACTATGGGTTTCATGACTTCTCATTCTAAATCGAGTAAAGTTTTTATGGAAATGACAGGATTTAGTTTTGGAATTCGTGTATCCCCTTTCAAATGCACTACTCGTTCCGTACTGCAACGCTCGCTCCCTCACATTGACGAATTAACACATAAATTGTGTCGCTATGAAATACTATGGGTTTCATGACTTCTCATTCTAAATCGAGTAAAGTTTTTATGGAAACGACAGGATTTAGTTTTGGAATTCGTGTATCCCCTTTCAAATGCACTACTCGTTCCTTACTGCAACGCTCGCTCCCTCACATTGACGAATTAACACATAAATTGTGTCGCTATGAAATACTATGGGTTTCATGACTTCTCATTCTAAATCAAGTAAAGTTTTTATGGAAACGACAGGATTTAGTTTTGGAATTCGTGTATCCCCTTTCAAATGCACTACTCGTTCCTTACTGCAACGCTCGCTCCCTCACAATGACGAATTAACACATAAATTGTGTCGCTATGAAATACTATGGGTTTCATGACTTCTCATTCTAAATCGAGTAAAGTTTTTATGGAAACGACAGGATTTAGTTTTGGAATTCGTGTATCCCCTTTCAAATGCACTACTCGTTCCTTACTGCAACGCTCGCTCCCTCACATTGACGAATTAACACATAAATTGTGTCGCTATGAAATACTATGGGTTTCATGACTTCTCATTCTAAATCGAGTAAAGTTTTTATGGAAATGACAGGATTTAGTTTTGGAATTCGAGTATCTCCTTTCCGATGCACTATTCGTTCCTTACTGCTACGCTCGCTCTCTCACATTGACGAATTAACAGAGACATTGCGTCGCTATGAAATACTATGGGTTTCATGACTTCTCATTCTAAATCGAGTAAAGTTTTTATGGAAACGACAGGATTTAGTTTTGGAATTCGTGTATCCCCTTTCAAATGCACTACTCGTTCCTTACTGCAACGCTCGCTCCCTCACATTGACGAATTAACACATAAATTGTGTCGCTATGAAATACTATGGGTTTCATGACTTCTCATTCTAAATCGAGTAAAGTTTTTATGGAAACGACAGGATTTAGTTTTGGAATTCGTGTATCCCCTTTCAAATGCACTACTCGTTCCTTACTGCAACGCTCGCTCCCTCACATTGACGAATTAACACATAAATTGTGTCGCTATGAAATACTATGTGTTTCATGACTTCTCATTCTAAATCGAGTAAAGTTTTTATGGAAACGACAGGATTTAGTTTTGGAATTCGTGTATCCCCTTTCAAATGCACTACTCGTTCCTTACTGCAACGCTCGCTCCCTCACATTGACGAATTAACACATAAATTGTGTCGCTATGAAATACTATGGGTTTCATGACTTCTCATTCTAAATCAAATAAAGTTTTTATGGAAATGACAGGATTTAGTTTTGGAATTCGAGTATCTCCTTTCCGATGCACTATTCGTTCCTTACTGCTACGCTCGCTCTCTCACATTGACGAATTAACAGAGACATTGCGTCGCTATGAAATACTATGGGTTTCATGACTTCTCATTCTAAATCGAGTAAAGTTTTTATGGAAACGACAGGATTTAGTTTTGGAATTCGTGTATCCCCTTTCAAATGCACTACTCGTTCCTTACTGCAACGCTCGCTCCCTCACATTGACGAATTAACACATAAATTGTGTCGCTATGAAATACTATGGGTTTCATGACTTCTCATTCTAAATCGAGTAAAGTTTTTATGGAAATGACAGGATTTAGTTTTGGAATTCGTGTATCCCCTTTCAAATGCACTACTCGTTCCGTACTGCAACGCTCGCTCCCTCACATTGACGAATTAACACATAAATTGTGTCGCTATGAAATACTATGGGTTTCATGACTTCTCATTCTAAATCGAGTAAAGTTTTTATGGAAACGACAGGATTTAGTTTTGGAATTCGTGTATCCCCTTTCAAATGCACTACTCGTTCCTTACTGCAACGCTCGCTCCCTCACATTGACGAATTAACACATAAATTGTGTCGCTATGAAATACTATGGGTTTCATGACTTCTCATTCTAAATCGAGTAAAGTTTTTATGGAAATGACAGGATTTAGTTTTGGAATTCGAGTATCTCCTTTCCGATGCACTATTCGTTCCTTACTGCTACGCTCGCTCTCTCACATTGACGAATTAACAGAGACATTGCGTCGCTATGAAATACTATGGGTTTCATGACTTCTCATTCTAAATCGAGTAAAGTTTTTATGGAAATGACAGGATTTAGTTTTGGAATTCGTGTATCCCCTTTCAAATGCACTACTCGTTCCTTACTGCAACGCTCGCTCCCTCACATTGACGAATTAACACATAAATTGTGTCGCTATGAAATACTATGGGTTTCATGACTTCTCATTCTAAATCGAGTAAAGTTTTTATGGAAATGACAGGATTTAGTTTTGGAATTCGAGTATCTCCTTTCCGATGCACTATTCGTTCCTTACTGCAACCCTCGCTCCCTCACATTGACGAATTAACACAGAAATTGTATCGCTATGAAATACTATGGGTTTCATGACTTCTCATTCTAAATCGAGTAAAGTTTTTATGGAAACGACAGGATTTAGTTTTGGAATTCGTGTATCCCCTTTCAAATGCACTACTCGTTCCTTACTGCAACGCTCGCTCCCTCACATTGACGAATTAACACATAAATTGTGTCGCTATGAAATACTATGGGTTTCATGACTTCTCATTCTAAATCGAGTAAAGTTTTTATGGAAATGACAGGATTTAGTTTTGGAATTCGAGTATCTCCTTTCCGATGCACTATTCGTTCCTTACTGCTACGCTCGCTCTCTCACATTGACGAATTAACAGAGACATTGCGTCGCTATGAAATACTATGGGTTTCATGACTTCTCATTCTAAATCGAGTAAAGTTTTTATGGAAACGACAGGATTTAGTTTTGGAATTCGTGTATCCCCTTTCAAATGCACTACTCGTTCCTTACTGCAACGCTCGCTCCCTCACATTGACGAATTAACACATAAATTGTGTCGCTATGAAATACTATGGGTTTCATGACTTCTCATTCTAAATCGAGTAAAGTTTTTATGGAAATGACAGGATTTAGTTTTGGAATTCGAGTATCTCCTTTCCGATGCACTATTCGTTCCTTACTGCTACGCTCGCTCTCTCACATTGACGAATTAACAGAGACATTGCGTCGCTATGAAATACTATGGGTTTCATGACTTCTCATTCTAAATCGAGTAAAGTTTTTATCGAAACGACAGGATTTAGTTTTGGAATTCGTGTATCCCCTTTCAAATGCACTACTCGTTCCTTACTGCAACGCTCGCTCCCTCACATTGACGAATTAACACATAAATTGTGTCGCTATGAAATACTATGGGTTTCATGACTTCTCATTCTAAATCGAGTAAAGTTTTTATGGAAATGGCAGGATTTAGTTTTGGAATTCGAGTATCTCCTTTCCGATGCACTATTCGTTCCTTACTGCTACGCTCGCTCTCTCACATTGACGAATTAACACATAAATTGTGTCGCTATGAAATACTATGGGTTTCATGACTTCTCATTCTAAATCGAGTAAAGTTTTTATGGAAACGACAGGATTTAGTTTTGGAATTCGTGTATCCCCTTTCAAATGCACTACTCGTTCCTTACTGCAACGCTCGCTCCCTCACATTGACGAATTAACACATAAATTGTGTCGCTATGAAATACTATGGGTTTCATGACTTCTCATTCTAAATCGAGTAAAGTTTTTATGGAAACGACAGGATTTAGTTTTGGAATTCGTGTATCCCCTTTCAAATGCACTACTCGTTCCTTACTGCAACGCTCGCTCCCTCACATTGACGAATTAACACATAAATTGTGTCGCTATGAAATACTATGGGTTTCATGACTTCACATTCTAAATCGAGTAAAGTTTTTATGGAAACGACAGGATTTAGTTTTGGAATTCGTGTATCCCCTTTCAAATGCACTACTCGTTCCTTACTGCAACGCTCGCTCCCTCACATTGACGAATTAACACATAAATTGTGTCGCTATGAAATACTATGGGTTTCATGACTTCTCATTCTAAATCGAGTAAAGTTTTTATGGAAACGACAGGATTTAGTTTTGGAATTCGTGTATCCCCTTTCAAATGCACTACTCGTTCCTTACTGCAACGCTCGCTCCCTCACATTGACGAATTAACACATAAATTGTGTCGCTATGAAATACTATGGGTTTCATGACTTCACATTCTAAATCGAGTAAAGTTTTTATGGAAACGACAGGATTTAGTTTTGGAATTCGTGTATCCCCTTTCAAATGCACTACTCGTTCCTTACTGCAACGCTCGCTCCCTCACAATGACGAATTAACACATAAATTGTGTCGCTATGAAATACTATGGGTTTCATGACTTCTCATTCTAAATCGAGTAAAGTTTTTATGGAAATGACAGGATTTAGTTTTGGAATTCGTGTATCCCCTTTCAAATGCACTACTCGTTCCGTACTGCAACGCTCGCTCCCTCACATTGACGAATTAACACATAAATTGTGTCGCTATGAAATACTATGGGTTTCATGACTTCTCATTCTAAATCGAGTAAAGTTTTTATGGAAACGACAGGATTTAGTTTTGGAATTCGTGTATCCCCTTTCAAATGCACTACTCGTTCCTTACTGCAACGCTCGCTCCCTCACATTGACGAATTAACACATAAATTGTGTCGCTATGAAATACTATGGGTTTCATGACTTCTCATTCTAAATCAAGTAAAGTTTTTATGGAAACGACAGGATTTAGTTTTGGAATTCGTGTATCCCCTTTCAAATGCACTACTCGTTCCTTACTGCAACGCTCGCTCCCTCACAATGACGAATTAACACATAAATTGTGTCGCTATGAAATACTATGGGTTTCATGACTTCTCATTCTAAATCGAGTAAAGTTTTTATGGAAACGACAGGATTTAGTTTTGGAATTCGTGTATCCCCTTTCAAATGCACTACTCGTTCCTTACTGCAACGCTCGCTCCCTCACATTGACGAATTAACACATAAATTGTGTCGCTATGAAATACTATGGGTTTCATGACTTCTCATTCTAAATCGAGTAAAGTTTTTATGGAAATGACAGGATTTAGTTTTGGAATTCGAGTATCTCCTTTCCGATGCACTATTCGTTCCTTACTGCTACGCTCGCTCTCTCACATTGACGAATTAACAGAGACATTGCGTCGCTATGAAATACTATGGGTTTCATGACTTCTCATTCTAAATCGAGTAAAGTTTTTATGGAAACGACAGGATTTAGTTTTGGAATTCGTGTATCCCCTTTCAAATGCACTACTCGTTCCTTACTGCAACGCTCGCTCCCTCACATTGACGAATTAACACATAAATTGTGTCGCTATGAAATACTATGGGTTTCATGACTTCTCATTCTAAATCGAGTAAAGTTTTTATGGAAACGACAGGATTTAGTTTTGGAATTCGTGTATCCCCTTTCAAATGCACTACTCGTTCCTTACTGCAACGCTCGCTCCCTCACATTGACGAATTAACACATAAATTGTGTCGCTATGAAATACTATGTGTTTCATGACTTCTCATTCTAAATCGAGTAAAGTTTTTATGGAAACGACAGGATTTAGTTTTGGAATTCGTGTATCCCCTTTCAAATGCACTACTCGTTCCTTACTGCAACGCTCGCTCCCTCACATTGACGAATTAACACATAAATTGTGTCGCTATGAAATACTATGTGTTTCATGACTTCTCATTCTAAATCGAGTAAAGTTTTTATGGAAACGACAGGATTTAGTTTTGGAATTCGTGTATCCCCTTTCAAATGCACTACTCGTTCCTTACTGCAACGCTCGCTCCCTCACATTGACGAATTAACACATAAATTGTGTCGCTATGAAATACTATGTGTTTCATGACTTCTCATTCTAAATCGAGTAAAGTTTTTATGGAAACGACAGGATTTAGTTTTGGAATTCGTGTATCCCCTTTCAAATGCACTACTCGTTCCTTACTGCAACGCTCGCTCCCTCACATTGACGAATTAACACATAAATTGTGTCGCTATGAAATACTATGTGTTTCATGACTTCTCATTCTAAATCGAGTAAAGTTTTTATGGAAACGACAGGATTTAGTTTTGGAATTCGTGTATCCCCTTTCAAATGCACTACTCGTTCCTTACTGCAACGCTCGCTCCCTCACATTGACGAATTAACACATAAATTGTGTCGCTATGAAATACTATGTGTTTCATGACTTCTCATTCTAAATCGAGTAAAGTTTTTATGGAAACGACAGGATTTAGTTTTGGAATTCGTGTATCCCCTTTCAAATGCACTACTCGTTCCTTACTGCAACGCTCGCTCCCTCACATTGACGAATTAACACATAAATTGTGTCGCTATGAAATACTATGTGTTTCATGACTTCTCATTCTAAATCGAGTAAAGTTTTTATGGAAACGACAGGATTTAGTTTTGGAATTCGTGTATCCCCTTTCAAATGCACTACTCGTTCCTTACTGCAACGCTCGCTCCCTCACATTGACGAATTAACACATAAATTGTGTCGCTATGAAATACTATGTGTTTCATGACTTCTCATTCTAAATCGAGTAAAGTTTTTATGGAAACGACAGGATTTAGTTTTGGAATTCGTGTATCCCCTTTCAAATGCACTACTCGTTCCTTACTGCAACGCTCGCTCCCTCACATTGACGAATTAACACATAAATTGTGTCGCTATGAAATACTATGTGTTTCATGACTTCTCATTCTAAATCGAGTAAAGTTTTTATGGAAACGACAGGATTTAGTTTTGGAATTCGTGTATCCCCTTTCAAATGCACTACTCGTTCCTTACTGCAACGCTCGCTCCCTCACATTGACGAATTAACACATAAATTGTGTCGCTATGAAATACTATGTGTTTCATGACTTCTCATTCTAAATCGAGTAAAGTTTTTATGGAAACGACAGGATTTAGTTTTGGAATTCGTGTATCCCCTTTCAAATGCACTACTCGTTCCTTACTGCAACGCTCGCTCCCTCACATTGACGAATTAACACATAAATTGTGTCGCTATGAAATACTATGGGTTTCATGACTTCTCATTCTAAATCGAGTAAAGTTTTTATGGAAACGACAGGATTTAGTTTTGGAATTCGTGTATCCCCTTTCAAATGCACTACTCGTTCCTTACTGCAACGCTCGCTCCCTCACATTGACGAATTAACACATAAATTGTGTCGCTATGAAATACTATGTGTTTCATGACTTCTCATTCTAAATCGAGTAAAGTTTTTATGGAAACGACAGGATTTAGTTTTGGAATTCGTGTATCCCCTTTCAAATGCACTACTCGTTCCTTACTGCAACGCTCGCTCCCTCACATTGACGAATTAACACATAAATTGTGTCGCTATGAAATACTATGGGTTTCATGACTTCTCATTCTAAATCGAGTAAAGTTTTTATGGAAACGACAGGATTTAGTTTTGGAATTCGTGTATCCCCTTTCAAATGCACTACTCGTTCCTTACTGCAACGCTCGCTCCCTCACATTGACGAATTAACACATAAATTGTGTCGCTATGAAATACTATGTGTTTCATGACTTCTCATTCTAAATCGAGTAAAGTTTTTATGGAAACGACAGGATTTAGTTTTGGAATTCGTGTATCCCCTTTCAAATGCACTACTCGTTCCTTACTGCAACGCTCGCTCCCTCACATTGACGAATTAACACATAAATTGTGTCGCTATGAAATACTATGTGTTTCATGACTTCTCATTCTAAATCGAGTAAAGTTTTTATGGAAACGACAGGATTTAGTTTTGGAATTCGTGTATCCCCTTTCAAATGCACTACTCGTTCCTTACTGCAACGCTCGCTCCCTCACATTGACGAATTAACACATAAATTGTGTCGCTATGAAATACTATGGGTTTCATGACTTCTCATTCTAAATCGAGTAAAGTTTTTATGGAAACGACAGGATTTAGTTTTGGAATTCGTGTATCCCCTTTCAAATGCACTACTCGTTCCTTACTGCAACGCTCGCTCCCTCACATTGACGAATTAACACATAAATTGTGTCGCTATGAAATACTATGTGTTTCATGACTTCTCATTCTAAATCGAGTAAAGTTTTTATGGAAACGACAGGATTTAGTTTTGGAATTCGTGTATCCCCTTTCAAATGCACTACTCGTTCCTTACTGCAACGCTCGCTCCCTCACATTGACGAATTAACACATAAATTGTGTCGCTATGAAATACTATGTGTTTCATGACTTCTCATTCTAAATCGAGTAAAGTTTTTATGGAAACGACAGGATTTAGTTTTGGAATTCGTGTATCCCCTTTCAAATGCACTACTCGTTCCTTACTGCAACGCTCGCTCCCTCACATTGACGAATTAACACATAAATTGTGTCGCTATGAAATACTATGTGTTTCATGACTTCTCATTCTAAATCGAGTAAAGTTTTTATGGAAACGACAGGATTTAGTTTTGGAATTCGTGTATCCCCTTTCAAATGCACTACTCGTTCCTTACTGCAACGCTCGCTCCCTCACATTGACGAATTAACACATAAATTGTGTCGCTATGAAATACTATGTGTTTCATGACTTCTCATTCTAAATCGAGTAAAGTTTTTATGGAAACGACAGGATTTAGTTTTGGAATTCGTGTATCCCCTTTCAAATGCACTACTCGTTCCTTACTGCAACGCTCGCTCCCTCACATTGACGAATTAACACATAAATTGTGTCGCTATGAAATACTATGTGTTTCATGACTTCTCATTCTAAATCGAGTAAAGTTTTTATGGAAACGACAGGATTTAGTTTTGGAATTCGTGTATCCCCTTTCAAATGCACTACTCGTTCCTTACTGCAACGCTCGCTCCCTCACATTGACGAATTAACACATAAATTGTGTCGCTATGAAATACTATGTGTTTCATGACTTCTCATTCTAAATCGAGTAAAGTTTTTATGGAAACGACAGGATTTAGTTTTGGAATTCGTGTATCCCCTTTCAAATGCACTACTCGTTCCTTACTGCAACGCTCGCTCCCTCACATTGACGAATTAACACATAAATTGTGTCGCTATGAAATACTATGTGTTTCATGACTTCTCATTCTAAATCGAGTAAAGTTTTTATGGAAACGACAGGATTTAGTTTTGGAATTCGTGTATCCCCTTTCAAATGCACTACTCGTTCCTTACTGCAACGCTCGCTCCCTCACATTGACGAATTAACACATAAATTGTGTCGCTATGAAATACTATGTGTTTCATGACTTCTCATTCTAAATCGAGTAAAGTTTTTATGGAAACGACAGGATTTAGTTTTGGAATTCGTGTATCCCCTTTCAAATGCACTACTCGTTCCTTACTGCAACGCTCGCTCCCTCACATTGACGAATTAACACATAAATTGTGTCGCTATGAAATACTATGTGTTTCATGACTTCTCATTCTAAATCGAGTAAAGTTTTTATGGAAACGACAGGATTTAGTTTTGGAATTCGTGTATCCCCTTTCAAATGCACTACTCGTTCCTTACTGCAACGCTCGCTCCCTCACATTGACGAATTAACACATAAATTGTGTCGCTATGAAATACTATGTGTTTCATGACTTCTCATTCTAAATCGAGTAAAGTTTTTATGGAAACGACAGGATTTAGTTTTGGAATTCGTGTATCCCCTTTCAAATGCACTACTCGTTCCTTACTGCAACGCTCGCTCCCTCACATTGACGAATTAACACATAAATTGTGTCGCTATGAAATACTATGTGTTTCATGACTTCTCATTCTAAATCGAGTAAAGTTTTTATGGAAACGACAGGATTTAGTTTTGGAATTCGTGTATCCCCTTTCAAATGCACTACTCGTTCCTTACTGCAACGCTCGCTCCCTCACATTGACGAATTAACACATAAATTGTGTCGCTATGAAATACTATGGGTTTCATGACTTCTCATTCTAAATCGAGTAAAGTTTTTATGGAAACGACAGGATTTAGTTTTGGAATTCGTGTATCCCCTTTCAAATGCACTACTCGTTCCTTACTGCAACGCTCGCTCCCTCACATTGACGAATTAACACATAAATTGTGTCGCTATGAAATACTATGTGTTTCATGACTTCTCATTCTAAATCGAGTAAAGTTTTTATGGAAACGACAGGATTTAGTTTTGGAATTCGTGTATCCCCTTTCAAATGCACTACTCGTTCCTTACTGCAACGCTCGCTCCCTCACATTGACGAATTAACACATAAATTGTGTCGCTATGAAATACTATGGGTTTCATGACTTCTCATTCTAAATCAAATAAAGTTTTTATGGAAATGACAGGATTTAGTTTTGGAATTCGAGTATCTCCTTTCCGATGCACTATTCGTTCCTTACTGCTACGCTCGCTCTCTCACATTGACGAATTAACAGAGACATTGCGTCGCTATGAAATACTATGGGTTTCATGACTTCTCATTCTAAATCGAGTAAAGTTTTTATGGAAACGACAGGATTTAGTTTTGGAATTCGAGTATCTCCTTTCCGATGTACTATTCGTTCCTTACTGCAACCCTCGCTCCCTCACATTGACGAATTAACACAGAAATTGTATCGCTATGAAATACTATGGGTTTCATGACTTCTCATTCTAAATCGAGTAAAGTTTTTATGGAAACGACAGGATTTAGTTTTGGAATTCGTGTATCCCCTTTCAAATGCACTACTCGTTCCTTACTGCAACGCTCGCTCCCTCACATTGACGAATTAACACATAAATTGTGTCGCTATGAAATACTATGGGTTTCATGACTTCTCATTTTAAATCGAGTAAAGTTTTTATGGAAATGACAGGATTTAGTTTTGGAATTCGAGTATCTCCTTTCCGATGCACTATTCGTTCCTTACTGCTACGCTCGCTCTCTCACATTGACGAATTAACAGAGACATTGCGTCGCTATGAAATACTATGGGTTTCATGACTTCTCATTCTAAATCGAGTAAAGTTTTTATGGAAACGACAGGATTTAGTTTTGGAATTCGAGTATCTAATTTCCGATGTACTATTCGTTCCTTACTGCAACCCTCGCTCCCTCACATTGACGAATTAACACAGAAATTGTATCGCTATGAAATACTATGGGTTTCATGACTTCTCATTCTAAATCGAGTAAAGTTTTTATGGAAACGACAGGATTTAGTTTTGGAATTCGTGTATCCCCTTTCAAATGCACTACTCGTTCCTTACTGCAACGCTCGCTCCCTCACATTGACGAATTAACACATAAATTGTGTCGCTATGAAATACTATGGGTTTCATGACTTCTCATTCTAAATCGAGTAAAGTTTTTATGGAAATGACAGGATTTAGTTTTGGAATTCGAGTATCTCCTTTCCGATGCACTATTCGTTCCTTACTGCTACGCTCGCTCTCTCACATTGACGAATTAACAGAGACATTGCGTCGCTATGAAATACTATGGGTTTCATGACTTCTCATTCTAAATCGAGTAAAGTTTTTATGGAAACGACAGGATTTAGTTTTGGAATTCGAGTATCTCCTTTCCGATGTACTATTCGTTCCTTACTGCAACCCTCGCTCCCTCACATTGACGAATTAACACAGAAATTGTATCGCTATGAAATACTATGGGTTTCATGACTTCTCATTCTAAATCGAGTAAAGTTTTTATGGAAATGACAGGATTTAGTTTTGGAATTCGAGTATCTCCTTTCCGATGCACTATTCGTTCCTTACTGCTACGCTCGCTCTCTCTCATTGACGAATTAACAGAGACATTGCGTCGCTATGAAATACTATGGGTTTCATGACTTCTCATTCTAAATCGAGTAAAGTTTTTATGGAAACGACAGGATTTAGTTTTGGAATTCGAGTATCTCCTTTCCGATGTACTATTCGTTCCTTACTGCAACGCTCGCTCCCTCACATTGACGAATTAACACATAAATTGTGTCGCTATGAAATACTATGGGTTTCATGACTTCTCATTCTAAATCGAGTAAAGTTTTTATGGAAATGACAGGATTTAGTTTTGGAATTCGAGTATCTCCTTTCCGATGCACTATTCGTTCCTTACTGCTACGCTCGCTCTCTCACATTGACGAATTAACAGAGACATTGCGTCGCTATGAAATACTATGGGTTTCATGACTTCTCATTCTAAATCGAGTAAAGTTTTTATGGAAACGACAGGATTTAGTTTTGGAATTCGAGTATCTCCTTTCCGATGTACTATTCGTTCCTTACTGCAACCCTCGCTCCCTCACATTGACGAATTAACACAGAAATTGTATCGCTATGAAATACTATGGGTTTCATGACTTCTCATTCTAAATCGAGTAAAGTTTTTATGGAAACAACAGGATTTAGTTTTGGAATTCGAGTATCTCCTTTCCGATGTACTATTCGTTCCTTACTGCAACGCTCGCTCCCTCACATTGACGAATTAACACATAAATTGTGTCGCTATGAAATACTATGGGTTTCATGACTTCTCATTCTAAATCGAGTAAAGTTTTTATGGAAATGACAGGATTTAGTTTTGGAATTCGAGTATCTCCTTTCCGATGCACTATTCGTTCCTTACTGCTACGCTCGCTCTCTCACATTGACGAATTAACAGAGACATTGCGTCGCTATGAAATACTATGGGTTTCATGACTTCTCATTCTAAATCGAGTAAAGTTTTTATGGAAACGACAGGATTTAGTTTTGGAATTCGTGTATCCCCTTTCAAATGCACTACTCGTTCCTTACTGCAACGCTCGCTCCCTCACATTGACGAATTAACACATAAATTGTGTCGCTATGAAATACTATGGGTTTCATGACTTCTCATTCTAAATCGAGTAAAGTTTTTATGGAAACGACAGGATTTAGTTTTGGAATTCGAGTATCTCCTTTCCGATGTACTATTCGTTCCTTACTGCAACCCTCGCTCCCTCACATTGACGAATTAACACAGAAATTGTATCGCTATGAAATACTATGGGTTTCATGACTTCTCATTCTAAATCGAGTAAAGTTTTTATGGAAACGACAGGATTTAGTTTTGGAATTCGAGTATCTCCTTTCCGATGTACTATTCGTTCCTTACTGCAACGCTCGCTCCCTCACATTGACGAATTAACACATAAATTGTGTCGCTATGAAATACTATGGGTTTCATGACTTCTCATTCTAAATCGAGTAAAGTTTTTATGGAAATGACAGGATTTAGTTTTGGAATTCGAGTATCTCCTTTCCGATGCACTATTCGTTCCTTACTGCTACGCTCGCTCTCTCACATTGACGAATTAACAGAGACATTGCGTCGCTATGAAATACTATGGGTTTCATGACTTCTCATTCTAAATCGAGTAAAGTTTTTATGGAAACGACAGGATTTAGTTTTGGAATTCGAGTATCTCCTTTCCGATGTACTATTCGTTCCTTACTGCAACCCTCGCTCCCTCACATTGACGAATTAACACAGAAATTGTATCGCTATGAAATACTATGGGTTTCATGACTTCTCATTCTAAATCGAGTAAAGTTTTTATGGAAATGACAGGATTTAGTTTTGGAATTCGAGTATCTCCTTTCCGATGCACTATTCGTTCCTTACTGCTACGCTCGCTCCCTCACATTGACGAATTAACACATAAATTGTGTCGCTATGAAATACGATGGGTTTCATGACTTCTCATTCTAAATCGAGTAAAGTTTTTATGGAAATGACAGGATTTAGTTTTGGAATTCGAGTATGTCCTTTCCGATGCACTATTCGTTCCTTACTGCTACGCTCGCTCTCTCACATTGACGAATTAACAGAGACATTGCGTCGCTATGAAATACTATGGGTTTCATGACTTCTCATTCTAAATCGAGTAAAGTTTTTATGGAAACGACAGGATTTAGTTTTGGAATTCTAGTATCTCCTTTCCGATGTACTATTCGTTCCTTACTGCAACCCTCGCTCCCTCACATTGACGAATTAACACATAAATTGTGTCGCTATGAAATACTATGGGTTTCATGACTTCTCATTCTAAATCGAGTAAAGTTTTTATGGAAACGACAGGATTTAGTTTTGGAATTCGTGTATCCCCTTTCAAATGCACTACTCGTTCCTTACTGCAACGCTCGCTCCCTCACATTGACGAATTAACACATAAATTGTGTCGCTATGAAATACTATGGGTTTCATGACTTCTCATTCTAAATCGAGTAAAGTTTTTATGGAAACGACAGGATTTAGTTTTGGAATTCGTGTATCCCCTTTCAAATGCACTACTCGTTCCTTACTGCAACGCTCGCTCCCTCACATTGACGAATTAACACATAAATTGTGTCGCTATGAAATACTATGGGTTTCATGACTTCTCATTCTAAATCGAGTAAAGTTTTTATGGAAATGACAGGATTTAGTTTTGGAATTCGAGTATCTCCTTTCCGATGCACTATTCGTTCCTTACTGCAACGCTCGCTCCCTCACATTGACGAATTAACACATAAATTGTGTCGCTATGAAATACTATGGGTTTCATGACTTCTCATTCTAAATCGAGTAAAGTTTTTATGGAAACGACAGGATTTAGTTTTGGAATTCGTGTATCCCCTTTCAAATGCACTACTCGTTCCTTACTGCAACGCTCGCTCCCTCACATTGACGAATTAACACATAAATTGTGTCGCTATGAAATACTATGGGTTTCATGACTTCTCATTCTAAATCGAGTAAAGTTTTTATGGAAACGACAGGATTTAGTTTTGGAATTCGTGTATCCCCTTTCAAATGCACTACTCGTTCCTTACTGCAACGCTCGCTCCCTCACATTGACGAATTAACACATAAATTGTGTCGCTATGAAATACTATGGGTTTCATGACTTCTCATTCTAAATCGAGTAAAGTTTTTATGGAAACGACAGGATTTAGTTTTGGAATTCGTGTATCCCCTTTCAAATGCACTACTCGTTCCTTACTGCAACGCTCGCTCCCTCACATTGACGAATTAACACATAAATTGTGTCGCTATGAAATACTATGGGTTTCATGACTTCTCATTCTAAATCGAGTAAAGTTTTTATGGAAACGACAGGATTTAGTTTTGGAATTCGTGTATCCCCTTTCAAATGCACTACTCGTTCCTTACTGCAACGCTCGCTCCCTCACATTGACGAATTAACACATAAATTGTGTCGCTATGAAATACTATGGGTTTCATGACTTCTCATTCTAAATCGAGTAAAGTTTTTATGGAAATGACAGGATTTAGTTTTGGAATTCGAGTATCTCCTTTCCGATGCACTATTCGTTCCTTACTGCAACGCTCGCTCCCTCACATTGACGAATTAACACATAAATTGTGTCGCTATGAAATACTATGGGTTTCATGACTTCTCATTCTAAATCGAGTAAAGTTTTTATGGAAACGACAGGATTTAGTTTTGGAATTCGTGTATCCCCTTTCAAATGCACTACTCGTTCCTTACTGCAACGCTCGCTCCCTCACATTGACGAATTAACACATAAATTGTGTCGCTATGAAATACTATGGGTTTCATGACTTCTCATTCTAAATCGAGTAAAGTTTTTATGGAAACGACAGGATTTAGTTTTGGAATTCGTGTATCCCCTTTCAAATGCACTACTCGTTCCTTACTGCAACGCTCGCTCCCTCACATTGACGAATTAACACATAAATTGTGTCGCTATGAAATACTATGGGTTTCATGACTTCTCATTCTAAATCGAGTAAAGTTTTTATGGAAACGACAGGATTTAGTTTTGGAATTCGTGTATCCCCTTTCCGATGCACTATTCGTTCCTTACTGCAACGCTCGCTCCCTCACATTGACGAATTAACACATAAATTGTGTCGCTATGAAATACTATGGGTTTCATGACTTCTCATTCTAAATCGAGTAAAGTTTTTATGGAAACGACAGGATTTAGTTTTGGAATTCGTGTATCCCCTTTCAAATGCACTACTCGTTCCTTACTGCAACGCTCGCTCCCTCACATTGACGAATTAACACATAAATTGTGTCGCTATGAAATACTATGGGTTTCATGACTTCTCATTCTAAATCGAGTAAAGTTTTTATGGAAACGACAGGATTTAGTTTTGGAATTCGTGTATCCCCTTTCAAATGCACTACTCGTTCCTTACTGCAACGCTCGCTCCCTCACATTGACGAATTAACACATAAATTGTGTCGCTATGAAATACTATGGGTTTCATGACTTCTCATTCTAAATCGAGTAAAGTTTTTATGGAAATGACAGGATTTAGTTTTGGAATTCGAGTATCTCCTTTCCGATGCACTATTCGTTCCTTACTGCTACGCTCGCTCTCTCACATTGACGAATTAACAGAGACATTGCGTCGCTATGAAATACTATGGGTTTCATGACTTCTCATTCTAAATCGAGTAAAGTTTTTATGGAAACGACAGGATTTAGTTTTGGAATTCTAGTATCTCCTTTCCGATGTACTATTCGTTCCTTACTGCAACGCTCGCTCCCTCACATTGACGAATTAACACATAAATTGTGTCGCTATGAAATACTATGGGTTTCATGACTTCTCATTCTAAATCGAGTAAAGTTTTTATGGAAACGACAGGATTTAGTTTTGGAATTCGTGTATCCCCTTTCCGATGCACTATTCGTTCCTTACTGCAACGCTCGCTCCCTCACATTGACGAATTAACACATAAATTGTGTCGCTATGAAATACTATGGGTTTCATGACTTCTCATTCTAAATCGAGTAAAGTTTTTATGGAAACGACAGGATTTAGTTTTGGAATTCGTGTATCCCCTTTCAAATGCACTACTCGTTCCTTACTGCAACGCTCGCTCCCTCACATTGACGAATTAACACATAAATTGTGTCGCTATGAAATACTATGGGTTTCATGACTTCTCATTCTAAATCGAGTAAAGTTTTTATGGAAATGACAGGATTTAGTTTTGGAATTCGAGTATCTCCTTTCCGATGCACTATTCGTTCCTTACTGCAACGCTCGCTCCCTCACATTGACGAATTAACACATAAATTGTGTCGCTATGAAATACTATGGGTTTCATGACTTCTCATTCTAAATCGAGTAAAGTTTTTATGGAAACGACAGGATTTAGTTTTGGAATTCGTGTATCCCCTTTCAAATGCACTACTCGTTCCTTACTGCAACGCTCGCTCCCTCACATTGACGAATTAACACATAAATTGTGTCGCTATGAAATACTATGGGTTTCATGACTTCTCATTCTAAATCGAGTAAAGTTTTTATGGAAATGACAGGATTTAGTTTTGGAATTCGAGTATCTCCTTTCCGATGCACTATTCGTTCCTTACTGCAACGCTCGCTCCCTCACATTGACGAATTAACACATAAATTGTGTCGCTATGAAATACTATGGGTTTCATGACTTCTCATTCTAAATCGAGTAAAGTTTTTATGGAAACGACAGGATTTAGTTTTGGAATTCGTGTATCCCCTTTCAAATGCACTACTCGTTCCTTACTGCAACGCTCGCTCCCTCACATTGACGAATTAACACATAAATTGTGTCGCTATGAAATACTATGGGTTTCATGACTTCTCATTCTAAATCGAGTAAAGTTTTTATGGAAACGACAGGATTTAGTTTTGGAATTCGTGTATCCCCTTTCAAATGCACTACTCGTTCCTTACTGCAACGCTCGCTCCCTCACATTGACGAATTAACACATAAATTGTGTCGCTATGAAATACTATGGGTTTCATGACTTCTCATTCTAAATCGAGTAAAGTTTTTATGGAAACGACAGGATTTAGTTTTGGAATTCGTGTATCCCCTTTCAAATGCACTACTCGTTCCTTACTGCAACGCTCGCTCCCTCACATTGACGAATTAACACATAAATTGTGTCGCTATGAAATACTATGGGTTTCATGACTTCTCATTCTAAATCGAGTAAAGTTTTTATGGAAACGACAGGATTTAGTTTTGGAATTCGTGTATCCCCTTTCAAATGCACTACTCGTTCCTTACTGCAACGCTCGCTCCCTCACATTGACGAATTAACACATAAATTGTGTCGCTATGAAATACTATGGGTTTCATGACTTCTCATTCTAAATCGAGTAAAGTTTTTATGGAAATGACAGGATTTAGTTTTGGAATTCGAGTATCTCCTTTCCGATGCACTATTCGTTCCTTACTGCAACGCTCGCTCCCTCACATTGACGAATTAACACATAAATTGTGTCGCTATGAAATACTATGGGTTTCATGACTTCTCATTCTAAATCGAGTAAAGTTTTTATGGAAACGACAGGATTTAGTTTTGGAATTCGTGTATCCCCTTTCAAATGCACTACTCGTTCCTTACTGCAACGCTCGCTCCCTCACATTGACGAATTAACACATAAATTGTGTCGCTATGAAATACTATGGGTTTCATGACTTCTCATTCTAAATCGAGTAAAGTTTTTATGGAAACGACAGGATTTAGTTTTGGAATTCGTGTATCCCCTTTCAAATGCACTACTCGTTCCTTACTGCAACGCTCGCTCCCTCACATTGACGAATTAACACATAAATTGTGTCGCTATGAAATACTATGGGTTTCATGACTTCTCATTCTAAATCGAGTAAAGTTTTTATGGAAACGACAGGATTTAGTTTTGGAATTCGTGTATCCCCTTTCCGATGCACTATTCGTTCCTTACTGCAACGCTCGCTCCCTCACATTGACGAATTAACACATAAATTGTGTCGCTATGAAATACTATGGGTTTCATGACTTCTCATTCTAAATCGAGTAAAGTTTTTATGGAAACGACAGGATTTAGTTTTGGAATTCGTGTATCCCCTTTCAAATGCACTACTCGTTCCTTACTGCAACGCTCGCTCCCTCACATTGACGAATTAACACATAAATTGTGTCGCTATGAAATACTATGGGTTTCATGACTTCTCATTCTAAATCGAGTAAAGTTTTTATGGAAACGACAGGATTTAGTTTTGGAATTCGTGTATCCCCTTTCAAATGCACTACTCGTTCCTTACTGCAACGCTCGCTCCCTCACATTGACGAATTAACACATAAATTGTGTCGCTATGAAATACTATGGGTTTCATGACTTCTCATTCTAAATCGAGTAAAGTTTTTATGGAAATGACAGGATTTAGTTTTGGAATTCGAGTATCTCCTTTCCGATGCACTATTCGTTCCTTACTGCTACGCTCGCTCTCTCACATTGACGAATTAACAGAGACATTGCGTCGCTATGAAATACTATGGGTTTCATGACTTCTCATTCTAAATCGAGTAAAGTTTTTATGGAAACGACAGGATTTAGTTTTGGAATTCGTGTATCCCCTTTCAAATGCACTACTCGTTCCTTACTGCAACGCTCGCTCCCTCACATTGACGAATTAACACATAAATTGTGTCGC
Source organism: Schistocerca serialis cubense (assembly GCF_023864345.2). NCBI lineage: Eukaryota > Metazoa > Arthropoda > Insecta > Orthoptera > Acrididae > Schistocerca > Schistocerca serialis. Next base: position 46,761,895 of record NC_064643.1, read on the forward strand.
TATGAAATACTATGGGTTTCATGACTTCTCATTCTAAATCGAGTAAAGTTTTTATGGAAACGACAGGATTTAGTTTTGGAATTCGTGTATCCCCTTTCAAATGCACTACTCGTTCCTTACTGCAACGCTCGCTCCCTCACATTGACGAATTAACACATAAATTGTGTCGCTATGAAATACTATGGGTTTCATGACTTCTCATTCTAAATCGAGTAAAGTTTTTATGGAAACGACAGGATTTAGTTTTGGAATTCGTGTATCCCCTTTCAAATGCACTACTCGTTCCTTACTGCAACGCTCGCTCCCTCACATTGACGAATTAACACATAAATTGTGTCGCTATGAAATACTATGGGTTTCATGACTTCTCATTCTAAATCGAGTAAAGTTTTTATGGAAATGACAGGATTTAGTTTTGGAATTCGAGTATCTCCTTTCCGATGCACTATTCGTTCCTTACTGCTACGCTCGCTCTCTCACATTGACGAATTAACAGAGACATTGCGTCGCTATGAAATACTATGGGTTTCATGACTTCTCATTCTAAATCGAGTAAAGTTTTTATGGAAACGACAGGATTTAGTTTTGGAATTCTAGTATCTCCTTTCCGATGTACTATTCGTTCCTTACTGCAACCCTCGCTCCCTCACATTGACGAATTAACACATAAATTGTGTCGCTATGAAATACTATGGGTTTCATGACTTCTCATTCTAAATCGAGTAAAGTTTTTATGGAAACGACAGGATTTAGTTTTGGAATTCGTGTATCCCCTTTCAAATGCACTACTCGTTCCTTACTGCAACGCTCGCTCCCTCACATTGACGAATTAACACATAAATTGTGTCGCTATGAAATACTATGGGTTTCATGACTTCTCATTCTAAATCGAGTAAAGTTTTTATGGAAACGACAGGATTTAGTTTTGGAATTCGTGTATCCCCTTTCAAATGCACTACTCGTTCCTTACTGCAACGCTCGCTCCCTCACATTGACGAATTAACACATAAATTGTGTCGCTATGAAATACTATGGGTTTCATGACTTCTCATTCTAAATCGAGTAAAGTTTTTATGGAAATGACAGGATTTAGTTTTGGAATTCGAGTATCTCCTTTCCGATGCACTATTCGTTCCTTACTGCAACGCTCGCTCCCTCACATTGACGAATTAACACATAAATTGTGTCGCTATGAAATACTATGGGTTTCATGACTTCTCATTCTAAATCGAGTAAAGTTTTTATGGAAACGACAGGATTTAGTTTTGGAATTCGTGTATCCCCTTTCAAATGCACTACTCGTTCCTTACTGCAACGCTCGCTCCCTCACATTGACGAATTAACACATAAATTGTGTCGCTATGAAATACTATGGGTTTCATGACTTCTCATTCTAAATCGAGTAAAGTTTTTATGGAAACGACAGGATTTAGTTTTGGAATTCGTGTATCCCCTTTCAAATGCACTACTCGTTCCTTACTGCAACGCTCGCTCCCTCACATTGACGAATTAACACATAAATTGTGTCGCTATGAAATACTATGGGTTTCATGACTTCTCATTCTAAATCGAGTAAAGTTTTTATGGAAACGACAGGATTTAGTTTTGGAATTCGTGTATCCCCTTTCAAATGCACTACTCGTTCCTTACTGCAACGCTCGCTCCCTCACATTGACGAATTAACACATAAATTGTGTCGCTATGAAATACTATGGGTTTCATGACTTCTCATTCTAAATCGAGTAAAGTTTTTATGGAAATGACAGGATTTAGTTTTGGAATTCGAGTATCTCCTTTCCGATGCACTATTCGTTCCTTACTGCTACGCTCGCTCTCTCACATTGACGAATTAACAGAGACATTGCGTCGCTATGAAATACTATGGGTTTCATGACTTCTCATTCTAAATCGAGTAAAGTTTTTATGGAAACGACAGGATTTAGTTTTGGAATTCGTGTATCCCCTTTCAAATGCACTACTCGTTCCTTACTGCAACGCTCGCTCCCTCACATTGACGAATTAACACATAAATTGTGTCGCTATGAAATACTATGGGTTTCATGACTTCTCATTCTAAATCGAGTAAAGTTTTTATGGAAACGACAGGATTTAGTTTTGGAATTCGTGTATCCCCTTTCAAATGCACTACTCGTTCCTTACTGCAACGCTCGCTCCCTCACATTGACGAATTAACACATAAATTGTGTCGCTATGAAATACTATGGGTTTCATGACTTCTCATTCTAAATCGAGTAAAGTTTTTATGGAAATGACAGGATTTAGTTTTGGAATTCGAGTATCTCCTTTCCGATGCACTATTCGTTCCTTACTGCTACGCTCGCTCTCTCACATTGACGAATTAACAGAGACATTGCGTCGCTATGAAACACTATGGGTTTCATGACTTCTCATTCTAAATCGAGTAAAGTTTTTATGGAAACGACAGGATTTAGTTTTGGAATTCGTGTATCCCCTTTCAAATGCACTACTCGTTCCTTACTGCAACGCTCGCTCCCTCACATTGACGAATTAACACATAAATTGTGTCGCTATGAAATACTATGGGTTTCATGACTTCTCATTCTAAATCGAGTAAAGTTTTTATGGAAACGACAGGATTTAGTTTTGGAATTCGTGTATCCCCTTTCAAATGCACTACTCGTTCCTTACTGCAACGCTCGCTCCCTCACATTGACGAATTAACACATAAACTGTGTCGCTATGAAATACTATGGGTTTCATGACTTCTCATTCTAAATCGAGTAAAGTTTTTATGGAAACGACAGGATTTAGTTTTGGAATTCGTGTATCCCCTTTCAAATGCACTACTCGTTCCTTACTGCTACGCTTGCTCTCTCACATTGACGAATTAACAGAGACATTGCGTCGCTATGAAATACTATGGGTTTCATGACTTCTCATTCTAAATCGAGTAAAGTTTTTATGGAAACGACAGGATTTAGTTTTGGAATTCGAGTATCTCCTTTCCGATGTACTATTCGTTCCTTACTGCAACCCTCGCTCCCTCACATTGACGAATTAACACAGAAATTGTATCGCTATGAAATACTATGGGTTTCATGACTTCTCATTCTAAATCGAGTAAAGTTTTTATGGAAACGACAGGATTTAGTTTTGGAATTCGTGTATCCCCTTTCAAATGCACTACTCGTTCCTTACTGCAACGCTCGCTCCCTCATATTGACGAATTAACACATAAATTGTGTCGCTATGAAATACTATGGGTTTCATGACTTCTCATTCTAAATCGAGTAAAGTTTTTATGGAAATGACAGGATTTAGTTTTGGAATTCGAGTATCTCCTTTCCGATGCACTATTCGTTCCTTACTGCTACGCTCGCTCTCTCACATTGACGAATTAACAGAGACATTGCGTCGCTATGAAATACTATGGGTTTCATGACTTCTCATTCTAAATCGAGTAAAGTTTTTATGGAAACGACAGGATTTAGTTTTGGAATTCGAGTATCTCCTTTCCGATGTACTATTCGTTCCTTACTGCAACCCTCGCTCCCTCACATTGACGAATTAACACATAAATTGTGTCGCTATGAAATACTATGGGTTTCATGACTTCTCATTCTAAATCGAGTAAAGTTTTTATGGAAACGACAGGATTTAGTTTTGGAATTCGTGTATCCCCTTTCAAATGCACCACTCGTTCCTTACTGCAACGCTCGCTCCCTCACATTGACGAATTAACACATAAATTGTGTCGCTATGAAATACTGTGGGTTTCATGACTTCTCATTCTAAATCGAGTAAAGTTTTTATGGAAATGACAGGATTTAGTTTTGGAATTCGAGTATCTCCTTTCCGATGCACTATTCGTTCCTTACTGCTACGCTCGCTCTCTCACATTGACGAATTAACAGAGACATTGCGTCGCTATGAAATACTATGGGTTTCATGACTTCTCATTCTAAATCGAGTAAAGTTTTTATGGAAATGACAGGATTTAGCTTTGGAATTCGAGTATCTCCTTTCCGATGTACTATTCGTTCCTTACTGCTACGCTCGCTCTCTCACATTGACGAATTAACAGAGACATTGCGTCGCTATGAAATACTATGGGTTTCATGACTTCTCATTCTAAATCGAGTAAAGTTTTTATGGAAACGACAGGATTTAGTTTTGGAATTCGTGTATCCCCTTTCAAATGCACTACTCGTTCCTTACTGCAACGCTCGCTCCCTCACATTGACGAATTAACACATAAATTGTGTCGCTATGAAATACTATGGGTTTCATGACTTCTCATTCTAAATCGAGTAAAGTTTTTATGGAAATGACAGGATTTAGTTTTGGAATTCGAGTATCTCCTTTCCGATGCACTATTCGTTCCTTACTGCTACGCTCGCTCTCTCACATTGACGAATTAACAGAGACATTGCGTCGCTATGAAATACTATGGGTTTCATGACTTCTCATTCTAAATCGAGTAAAGTTTTTATGGAAACGACAGGATTTAGTTTTGGAATTCGTGTATCCCCTTTCAAATGCACTACTCGTTCCTTACTGCAACGCTCGCTCCCTCACATTGACGAATTAACACATAAATTGTGTCGCTATGAAATACTATGGGTTTCATGACTTCTCATTCTAAATCGAGTAAAGTTTTTATGGAAACGACAGGATTTAGTTTTGGAATTCGTGTATCCCCTTTCAAATGCACTACTCGTTCCTTACTGCAACGCTCGCTCCCTCACATTGACGAATTAACACATAAATTGTGTCGCTATGAAATACTATGGGTTTCATGACTTCTCATTCTAAATCGAGTAAAGTTTTTATGGAAACGACAGGATTTAGTTTTGGAATTCGTGTATCCCCTTTCAAATGCACTACTCGTTCCTTACTGCTACGCTTGCTCTCTCACATTGACGAATTAACAGAGACATTGCGTCGCTATGAAATACTATGGGTTTCATGACTTCTCATTCTAAATCGAGTAAAGTTTTTATGGAAACGACAGGATTTAGTTTTGGAATTCGAGTATCTCCTTTCCGATGTACTATTCGTTCCTTACTGCAACCCTCGCTCCCTCACATTGACGAATTAACACAGAAATTGTATCGCTATGAAATACTATGGGTTTCATGACTTCTCATTCTAAATCGAGTAAAGTTTTTATGGAAACGACAGGATTTAGTTTTGGAATTCGTGTATCCCCTTTCAAATGCACTACTCGTTCCTTACTGCAACGCTCGCTCCCTCATATTGACGAATTAACACATAAATTGTGTCGCTATGAAATACTATGGGTTTCATGACTTCTCATTCTAAATCGAGTAAAGTTTTTATGGAAATGACAGGATTTAGTTTTGGAATTCGAGTATCTCCTTTCCGATGCACTATTCGTTCCTTACTGCTACGCTCGCTCTCTCACATTGACGAATTAACAGAGACATTGCGTCGCTATGAAATACTATGGGTTTCATGACTTCTCATTCTAAATCGAGTAAAGTTTTTATGGAAACGACAGGATTTAGTTTTGGAATTCGAGTATCTCCTTTCCGATGTACTATTCGTTCCTTACTGCAACCCTCGCTCCCTCACATTGACGAATTAACACATAAATTGTGTCGCTATGAAATACTATGGGTTTCATGACTTCTCATTCTAAATCGAGTAAAGTTTTTATGGAAACGACAGGATTTAGTTTTGGAATTCGTGTATCCCCTTTCAAATGCACTACTCGTTCCTTACTGCAACGCTCGCTCCCTCACATTGACGAATTAACACATAAATTGTGTCGCTATGAAATACTATGTGTTTCATGACTTCTCATTCTAAATCGAGTAAAGTTTTTATGGAAATGACAGGATTTAGTTTTGGAATTCGAGTATCTCCTTTCCGATGCACTATTCGTTCCTTACTGCTACGCTCGCTCTCTCACATTGACGAATTAACAGAGACATTGCGTCGCTATGAAATACTATGGGTTTCATGACTTATCATTCTAAATCGAGTAAAGTTTTTATGGAAACGACAGGATTTAGTTTTGGAATTCGAGTATCTCCTTTCCGATGTACTATTCGTTCCTTACTGCAACCCTCGCTCCCTCACATTGACGAATTAACACAGAAATTGTATCGCTATGAAATACTATGGGTTTCATGACTTCTCATTCTAAATCGAGTAAAGTTTTTATGGAAACGACAGGATTTAGTTTTGGAATTCGAGTATCTCCTTTCCGATGTACTACTCGTTCCTTACTGCAACGCTCGCTCCCTCACATTGACGAATTAACACATAAATTGTGTCGCTATGAAATACTATGGGTTTCATGACTTCTCATTCTAAATCGAGTAAAGTTTTTATGGAAATGACAGGATTTAGTTTTGCAATTCGAGTATCTCCTTTCCCATGCACTATTCGTTCCTTACTGCTACGCTCGCTCTCTCACATTGACGAATTAACAGAGACATTGCGTCGCTATGAAGTACTATGGGTTTCATGACTTCTCATTCTAAATCGAGTAAAGTTTTTATGGAAACGACAGGATTTAGTTTTGGAATTCGAGTATCTCCTTTCCGATGTACTATTCGTTCCTTACTGCAACCCTCGCTCCCTCACATTGACGAATTAACACAGAAATTGTATCGCTATGAAATACTATGGGTTTCATGACTTCTCATTCTAAATCGAGTAAAGTTTTTATGGAAATGACAGGATTTAGTTTTGGAATTCGAGTATCTCCTTTCCGATGTACTATTCGTTCCTTACTGCAACGCTCGCTCCCTCACATTGACGAATTAACACATAAATTGTGTCGCTATGAAATACTATGGGTTTCATGACTTCTCATTCTAAATCGAGTAAAGTTTTTATGGAAATGACAGGATTTAGTTTTGGAATTCGAGTATCTCCTTTCCGATGCACTATTCGTTCCTTACTGCTACGCTCGCTCTCTCACATTGACGAATTAACAGAGACATTGCGTCGCTATGAAATACTATGGGTTTCATGACTTCTCATTCTAAATCGAGTAAAGTTTTTATGGAAACGACAGGATTTAGTTTTGGAATTCGAGTATCTCCTTTCCGATGAACTATTCGTTCCTTACTGCAACCCTCGCTCCCTCACATTGACGAATTAACACATAAATTGTGTCGCTATGAAATACTATGGGTTTCATGACTTCTCGTTCTAAATCGAGTAAAGTTTTTATGGAAACGACAGGATTTAGTTTTGGAATTCGTGTATCCCCTTTCAAATGCACTACTCGTTCCTTACTGCAACGCTCGCTCCCTCACATTGACGAATTAACACATAAATTGTGTCGCTATGAAATACTATGGGTTTCATGACTTCTCATTCTAAATCGAGTAAAGTTTTTATGGAAACGACAGGATTTAGTTTTGGAATTCGTGTATCCACTTTCAAATGCACTACTCGTTCCTTACTGCAACGCTCGCTCCCTCACATTGACGAATTAACACATAAATTGTGTCGCTATGAAATACTATGGGTTTCATGACTTCTCATTCTAAATCGAGTAAAGTTTTTATGGAAACGACAGGATTTAGTTTTGGAATTCGTGTATCCCCTTTCAAATGCACTACTCGTTCCTTACTGCTACGCTTGCTCTCTCACATTGACGAATTAACAGAGACATTGCGTCGCTATGAAATACTATGGGTTTCATGACTTCTCATTCTAAATCGAGTAAAGTTTTTATGGAAACGACAGGATTTAGTTTTGGAATTCGAGTATCTCCTTTCCGATGTACTATTCGTTCCTTACTGCAACCCTCGCTCCCTCACATTGACGAATTAACACAGAAATTGTATCGCTATGAAATACTATGGGTTTCATGACTTCTCATTCTAAATCGAGTAAAGTTTTTATGGAAACGACAGGATTTAGTTTTGGAATTCGTGTATCCCCTTTCAAATGCACTACTCGTTCCTTACTGCAACGCTCGCTCCCTCACATTGACGAATTAACACATAAATTGTGTCGCTATGAAATACTATGGGTTTCATGACTTCTCATTCTAAATCGAGTAAAGTTTTTATGGAAACGACAGGATTTAGTTTTGGAATTCGTGTATCCCCTTTCAAATGCACTACTCGTTCCTTACTGCTACGCTTGCTCTCTCACATTGACGAATTAACAGAGACATTGCGTCGCTATGAAATACTATGGGTTTCATGACTTCTCATTCTAAATCGAGTAAAGTTTTTATGGAAACGACAGGATTTAGTTTTGGAATTCGAGTATCTCCTTTCCGATGTACTATTCGTTCCTTACTGCAACCCTCGCTCCCTCACATTGACGAATTAACACAGAAATTGTATCGCTATGAAATACTATGGGTTTCATGACTTCTCATTCTAAATCGAGTAAAGTTTTTATGGAAACGACAGGATTTAGTTTTGGAATTCGTGTATCCCCTTTCAAATGCACTACTCGTTCCTTACTGCAACGCTCGCTCCCTCATATTGACGAATTAACACATAAATTGTGTCGCTATGAAATACTATGGGTTTCATGACTTCTCATTCTAAATCGAGTAAAGTTTTTATGGAAATGACAGGATTTAGTTTTGGAATTCGAGTATCTCCTTTCCGATGCACTATTCGTTCCTTACTGCTACGCTCGCTCTCTCACATTGACGAATTAACAGAGACATTGCGTCGCTATGAAATACTATGGGTTTCATGACTTCTCATTCTAAATCGAGTAAAGTTTTTATGGAAACGACAGGATTTAGTTTTGGAATTCGAGTATCTCCTTTCCGATGTACTATTCGTTCCTTACTGCAACCCTCGCTCCCTCACATTGACGAATTAACACATAAATTGTGTCGCTATGAAATACTATGGGTTTCATGACTTCTCATTCTAAATCGAGTAAAGTTTTTATGGAAACGACAGGATTTAGTTTTGGAATTCGTGTATCCCCTTTCAAATGCACTACTCGTTCCTTACTGCAACGCTCGCTCCCTCACATTGACGAATTAACACATAAATTGTGTCGCTATGAAATACTATGTGTTTCATGACTTCTCATTCTAAATCGAGTAAAGTTTTTATGGAAATGACAGGATTTAGTTTTGGAATTCGAGTATCTCCTTTCCGATGCACTATTCGTTCCTTACTGCTACGCTCGCTCTCTCACATTGACGAATTAACAGAGACATTGCGTCGCTATGAAATACTATGGGTTTCATGACTTATCATTCTAAATCGAGTAAAGTTTTTATGGAAACGACAGGATTTAGTTTTGGAATTCGAGTATCTCCTTTCCGATGTACTATTCGTTCCTTACTGCAACCCTCGCTCCCTCACATTGACGAATTAACACAGAAATTGTATCGCTATGAAATACTATGGGTTTCATGACTTCTCATTCTAAATCGAGTAAAGTTTTTATGGAAACGACAGGATTTAGTTTTGGAATTCGAGTATCTCCTTTCCGATGTACTACTCGTTCCTTACTGCAACGCTCGCTCCCTCACATTGACGAATTAACACATAAATTGTGTCGCTATGAAATACTATGGGTTTCATGACTTCTCATTCTAAATCGAGTAAAGTTTTTATGGAAATGACAGGATTTAGTTTTGCAATTCGAGTATCTCCTTTCCCATGCACTATTCGTTCCTTACTGCTACGCTCGCTCTCTCACATTGACGAATTAACAGAGACATTGCGTCGCTATGAAGTACTATGGGTTTCATGACTTCTCATTCTAAATCGAGTAAAGTTTTTATGGAAACGACAGGATTTAGTTTTGGAATTCGAGTATCTCCTTTCCGATGTACTATTCGTTCCTTACTGCAACCCTCGCTCCCTCACATTGACGAATTAACACAGAAATTGTATCGCTATGAAATACTATGGGTTTCATGACTTCTCATTCTAAATCGAGTAAAGTTTTTATGGAAATGACAGGATTTAGTTTTGGAATTCGAGTATCTCCTTTCCGATGTACTATTCGTTCCTTACTGCAACGCTCGCTCCCTCACATTGACGAATTAACACATAAATTGTGTCGCTATGAAATACTATGGGTTTCATGACTTCTCATTCTAAATCGAGTAAAGTTTTTATGGAAATGACAGGATTTAGTTTTGGAATTCGAGTATCTCCTTTCCGATGCACTATTCGTTCCTTACTGCTACGCTCGCTCTCTCACATTGACGAATTAACAGAGACATTGCGTCGCTATGAAATACTATGGGTTTCATGACTTCTCATTCTAAATCGAGTAAAGTTTTTATGGAAACGACAGGATTTAGTTTTGGAATTCGAGTATCTCCTTTCCGATGTACTATTCGTTCCTTACTGCAACCCTCGCTCCCTCACATTGACGAATTAACACATAAATTGTGTCGCTATGAAATACTATGGGTTTCATGACTTCTCGTTCTAAATCGAGTAAAGTTTTTATGGAAACGACAGGATTTAGTTTTGGAATTCGTGTATCCCCTTTCAAATGCACTACTCGTTCCTTACTGCAACGCTCGCTCCCTCACATTGACGAATTAACACATAAATTGTGTCGCTATGAAATACTATGGGTTTCATGACTTCTCATTCTAAATCGAGTAAAGTTTTTATGGAAACGACAGGATTTAGTTTTGGAATTCGTGTATCCACTTTCAAATGCACTACTCGTTCCTTACTGCAACGCTCGCTCCCTCACATTGACGAATTAACACATAAATTGTGTCGCTATGAAATACTATGGGTTTCATGACTTCTCATTCTAAATCGAGTAAAGTTTTTATGGAAACGACAGGATTTAGTTTTGGAATTCGTGTATCCCCTTTCAAATGCACTACTCGTTCCTTACTGCTACGCTTGCTCTCTCACATTGACGAATTAACAGAGACATTGCGTCGCTATGAAATACTATGGGTTTCATGACTTCTCATTCTAAATCGAGTAAAGTTTTTATGGAAACGACAGGATTTAGTTTTGGAATTCGAGTATCTCCTTTCCGATGTACTATTCGTTCCTTACTGCAACCCTCGCTCCCTCACATTGACGAATTAACACAGAAATTGTATCGCTATGAAATACTATGGGTTTCATGACTTCTCATTCTAAATCGAGTAAAGTTTTTATGGAAACGACAGGATTTAGTTTTGGAATTCGTGTATCCCCTTTCAAATGCACTACTCGTTCCTTACTGCAACGCTCGCTCCCTCATATTGACGAATTAACACATAAATTGTGTCGCTATGAAATACTATGGGTTTCATGACTTCTCATTCTAAATCGAGTAAAGTTTTTATGGAAATGACAGGATTTAGTTTTGGAATTCGAGTATCTCCTTTCCGATGCACTATTCGTTCCTTACTGCTACGCTCGCTCTCTCACATTGACGAATTAACAGAGACATTGCGTCGCTATGAAATACTATGGGTTTCATGACTTCTCATTCTAAATCGAGTAAAGTTTTTATGGAAACGACAGGATTTAGTTTTGGAATTCGAGTATCTCCTTTCCGATGTACTATTCGTTCCTTACTGCAACCCTCGCTCCCTCACATTGACGAATTAACACATAAATTGTGTCGCTATGAAATACTATGGGTTTCATGACTTCTCATTCTAAATCGAGTAAAGTTTTTATGGAAACGACAGGATTTAGTTTTGGAATTCGTGTATCCCCTTTCAAATGCACTACTCGTTCCTTACTGCAACGCTCGCTCCCTCACATTGACGAATTAACACATAAATTGTGTCGCTATGAAATACTATGTGTTTCATGACTTCTCATTCTAAATCGAGTAAAGTTTTTATGGAAATGACAGGATTTAGTTTTGGAATTCGAGTATCTCCTTTCCGATGCACTATTCGTTCCTTACTGCTACGCTCGCTCTCTCACATTGACGAATTAACAGTGACATTGCGTCGCTATGAAATACTATGGGTTTCATGACTTATCATTCTAAATCGAGTAAAGTTTTTATGGAAACGACAGGATTTAGTTTTGGAATTCGAGTATCTCCTTTCCGATGTACTATTCGTTCCTTACTGCAACCCTCGCTCCCTCACATTGACGAATTAACACAGAAATTGTATCGCTATGAAATACTATGGGTTTCATGACTTCTCATTCTAAATCGAGTAAAGTTTTTATGGAAACGACAGGATTTAGTTTTGGAATTCGAGTATCTCCTTTCCGATGTACTACTCGTTCCTTACTGCAACGCTCGCTCCCTCACATTGACGAATTAACACATAAATTGTGTCGCTATGAAATACTATGGGTTTCATGACTTCTCATTCTAAATCGAGTAAAGTTTTTATGGAAATGACAGGATTTAGTTTTGCAATTCGAGTATCTCCTTTCCCATGCACTATTCGTTCCTTACTGCTACGCTCGCTCTCTCACATTGACGAATTAACAGAGACATTGCGTCGCTATGAAGTACTATGGGTTTCATGACTTCTCATTCTAAATCGAGTAAAGTTTTTATGGAAACGACAGGATTTAGTTTTGGAATTCGAGTATCTCCTTTCCGATGTACTATTCGTTCCTTACTGCAACCCTCGCTCCCTCACATTGACGAATTAACACAGAAATTGTATCGCTATGAAATACTATGGGTTTCATGACTTCTCATTCTAAATCGAGTAAAGTTTTTATGGAAATGACAGGATTTAGTTTTGGAATTCGAGTATCTCCTTTCCGATGTACTATTCGTTCCTTACTGCAACGCTCGCTCCCTCACATTGACGAATTAACACATAAATTGTGTCGCTATGAAATACTATGGGTTTCATGACTTCTCATTCTAAATCGAGTAAAGTTTTTATGGAAATGACAGGATTTAGTTTTGGAATTCGAGTATCTCCTTTCCGATGCACTATTCGTTCCTTACTGCTACGCTCGCTCTCTCACATTGACGAATTAACAGAGACATTGCGTCGCTATGAAATACTATGGGTTTCATGACTTCTCATTCTAAATCGAGTAAAGTTTTTATGGAAACGACAGGATTTAGTTTTGGAATTCGAGTATCTCCTTTCCGATGTACTATTCGTTCCTTACTGCAACCCTCGCTCCCTCACATTGACGAATTAACACATAAATTGTGTCGCTATGAAATACTATGGGTTTCATGACTTCTCGTTCTAAATCGAGTAAAGTTTTTATGGAAACGACAGGATTTAGTTTTGGAATTCGTGTATCCCCTTTCAAATGCACTACTCGTTCCTTACTGCAACGCTCGCTCCCTCACATTGACGAATTAACACATAAATTGTGTCGCTATGAAATACTATGGGTTTCATGACTTCTCATTCTAAATCGAGTAAAGTTTTTATGGAAACGACAGGATTTAGTTTTGGAATTCGTGTATCCCCTTTCAAATGCACTACTCGTTCCTTACTGCTACGCTTGCTCTCTCACATTGACGAATTAACAGAGACATTGCGTCGCTATGAAATACTATGGGTTTCATGACTTCTCATTCTAAATCGAGTAAAGTTTTTATGGAAACGACAGGATTTAGTTTTGGAATTCGAGTATCTCCTTTCCGATGTACTATTCGTTCCTTACTGCAACCCTCGCTCCCTCACATTGACGAATTAACACAGAAATTGTATCGCTATGAAATACTATGGGTTTCATGACTTCTCATTCTAAATCGAGTAAAGTTTTTATGGAAACGACAGGATTTAGTTTTGGAATTCGTGTATCCCCTTTCAAATGCACTACTCGTTCCTTACTGCAACGCTCGCTCCCTCACATTGACGAATTAACACATAAATTGTGTCGCTATGAAATACTATGGGTTTCATGACTTCTCATTCTAAATCGAGTAAAGTTTTTATGGAAATGACAGGATTTAGTTTTGGAATTCGAGTATCTCCTTTCCGATGTACTATTCGTTCCTTACTGCAACCCTCGCTCCCTCACATTGACGAATTAACACATAAATTGTGTCGCTATGAAATACTATGGGTTTCATGACTTCTCATTCTAAATCGAGTAAAGTTTTTATGGAAACGACAGGATTTAGTTTTGGAATTCGTGTATCCCCTTTCAAATGCACTACTCGTTCCTTACTGCAACGCTCGCTCCCTCACATTGACGAATTAACACATAAATTGTGTCGCTATGAAATACTATGTGTTTCATGACTTCTCATTCTAAATCGAGTAAAGTTTTTATGGAAATGACAGGATTTAGTTTTGGAATTCGAGTATCTCCTTTCCGATGCACTATTCGTTCCTTACTGCTACGCTCGCTCTCTCACATTGACGAATTAACAGAGACATTGCGTCGCTATGAAATACTATGGGTTTCATGAGTTATCATTCTAAATCGAGTAAAGTTTTTATGGAAACGACAGGATTTAGTTTTGGAATTCGAGTATCTCCTTTCCGATGTACTATTCGTTCCTTACTGCAACCCTCGCTCCCTCACATTGACGAATTAACACAGAAATTGTATCGCTATGAAATACTATGGGTTTCATGACTTCTCATTCTAAATCGAGTAAAGTTTTTATGGAAACGACAGGATTTAGTTTTGGAATTCGAGTATCTCCTTTCCGATGTACTACTCGTTCCTTACTGCAACGCTCGCTCCCTCACATTGACGAATTAACACATAAATTGTGTCGCTATGAAATACTATGGGTTTCATGACTTCTCATTCTAAATCGAGTAAAGTTTTTATGGAAATGACAGGATTTAGTTTTGCAATTCGAGTATCTCCTTTCCCATGCACTATTCGTTCCTTACTGCTACGCTCGCTCTCTCACATTGACGAATTAACAGAGACATTGCGTCGCTATGAAATACTATGGGTTTCATGACTTCTCATTCTAAATCGAGTAAAGTTTTTATGGAAACGACAGGATTTAGTTTTGGAATTCGAGTATCTCCTTTCCGATGTACTATTCGTTCCTTACTGCAACCCTCGCTCCCTCACATTGACGAATTAACACAGAAATTGTATCGCTATGAAATACTATGGGTTTCATGACTTCTCATTCTAAATCGAGTAAAGTTTTTATGGAAACGACAGGATTTAGTTTTGGAATTCGAGTATCTCCTTTCCGATGTACTATTCGTTCCTTACTGCAACCCTCGCTCCCTCACATTGACGAATTAACACATAAATTGTGTCGCTATGAAATACTATGGGTTTCATGACTTCTCATTCTAAATCGAGTAAAGTTTTTATGGAAACGACAGGATTTAGTTTTGGAATTCGTGTATCCCCTTTCAAATGCACTACTCGTTCCTTACTGCAACGCTCGCTCCCTCACATTGACGAATTAACACATAAATTGTGTCGCTATGAAATACTATGGGTTTCATGACTTCTCATTCTAAATCGAGTAAAGTTTTTATGGAAATGACAGGATTTAGTTTTGGAATTCGAGTATCTCCTTTCCGATGCACTATTCGTTCCTTACTGCTACGCTCGCTCTCTCACATTGACGAATTAACAGAGACATTGCGTCGCTATGAAATACTATGGGTTTCATGACTTATCATTCTAAATCGAGTAAAGTTTTTATGGAAACGACAGGATTTAGTTTTGGAATTCGAGTATCTCCTTTCCGATGTACTATTCGTTCCTTACTGCAACCCTCGCTCCCTCACATTGACGAATTAACACAGAAATTGTATCGCTATGAAATACTATGGGTTTCATGACTTCTCATTCTAAATCGAGTAAAGTTTTTATGGAAACGACAGGATTTAGTTTTGGAATTCGAGTATCTCCTTTCCGATGTACTACTCGTTCCTTACTGCAACGCTCGCTCCCTCACATTGACGAATTAACACATAAATTGTGTCGCTATGAAATACTATGGGTTTCATGACTTCTCATTCTAAATCGAGTAAAGTTTTTATGGAAATGACAGGATTTAGTTTTGCAATTCGAGTATCTCCTTTCCCATGCACTATTCGTTCCTTACTGCTACGCTCGCTCTCTCACATTGACGAATTAACAGAGACATTGCGTCGCTATGAAATACTATGGGTTTCATGACTTCTCATTCTAAATCGAGTAAAGTTTTTATGGAAACGACAGGATTTAGTTTTGGAATTCGAGTATCTCCTTTCCGATGTACTATTCGTTCCTTACTGCAACCCTCGCTCCCTCACATTGACGAATTAACACAGAAATTGTATCGCTATGAAATACTATGGGTTTCATGACTTCTCATTCTAAATCGAGTAAAGTTTTTATGGAAATGACAGGATTTAGTTTTGGAATTCGAGTATCTCCTTTCCGATGTACTATTCGTTCCTTACTGCAACGCTCGCTCCCTCACATTGACGAATTAACACATAAATTGTGTCACTATGAAATACTATGGGTTTCATGACTTCTCATTCTAAATCGAGTAAAGTTTTTATGGAAATGACAGGATTTAGTTTTGGAATTCGAGTATCTCCTTTCCGATGCACTATTCGTTCCTTACTGCTACGCTCGCTCTCTCACATTGACGAATTAACAGAGACATTGCGTCGCTATGAAATACTATGGGTTTCATGACTTCTCATTCTAAATCGAGTAAAGTTTTTATGGAAACGACAGGATTTAGTTTTGGAATTCGAGTATCTCCTTTCCGATGTACTATTCGTTCCTTACTGCAACCCTCGCTCCCTCACATTGACGAATTAACACAGAAATTGTATCGCTATGAAATACTATGGGTTTCATGACTTCTCATTCTAAATCGAGTAAAGTTTTTATGGAAATGACAGGATTTAGTTTTGGAATTCGAGTATCTCCTTTCCGATGTACTATTCGTTCCTTACTGCAACGCTCGCTCCCTCACATTGACGAATTAACACATAAATTGTGTCGCTATGAAATACTATGGGTTTCATGACTTCTCATTCTAAATCGAGTAAAGTTTTTATGGAAATGACAGGATTTAGTTTTGGAATTCGAGTATCTCCTTTCCGATGCACTATTCGTTCCTTACTGCTACGCTCGCTCTCTCACATTGACGAATTAACAGAGACATTGCGTCGCTATGAAATACTATGGGTTTCATGACTTCTCATTCTAAATCGAGTAAAGTTTTTATGGAAACGACAGGATTTAGTTTTGGAATTCGAGTATCTCCTTTCCGATGTACTATTCGTTCCTTACTGCAACCCTCGCTCCCTCACATTGACGAATTAACACAGAAATTGTATCGCTATGAAATACTATGGGTTTCATGACTTCTCTTTCTAAATCGAGTAAAGTTTTTATGGAAATGACAGGATTTAGTTTTGGAATTCGAGTATCTCCTTTCCGATGTACTATTCGTTCCTTACTGCAACGCTCACTCCCTCACATTGACGAATTAACACATAAATTGTGTCGCTATGAAATACTATGGGTTTCATGACTTCTCATTCTAAATCGAGTACAGTTTTTATGGAAATGACAGGATTTAGTTTTGGAATTCGAGTATCTCCTTTCCGATGCACTATTCGTTCCTTACTGCTACGCTCGCTCTCTCACATTGACGAATTAACAGAGACATTGCGTCGCTATGAAATACTATGGGTTTCATGACTTCTCATTCTAAATCGAGTAAAGTTTTTATGGAAACGACAGGATTTAGTTTTGGAATTCGAGTATCTCCTTTCCGATGTACTATTCGTTCCTTACTGCAACGCTCACTCCCTCACATTGACGAATTAACACATAAATTGTGTCGCTATGAAATACTATGGGTTTCATGACTTCTCATTCTAAATCGAGTACAGTTTTTATGGAAATGACAGGATTTAGTTTTGGAATTCGAGTATCTCCTTTCCGATGCACTATTCGTTCCTTACTGCTACGCTCGCTCTCTCACATTGACGAATTAACAGAGACATTGCGTCGCTATGAAATACTATGGGTTTCATGACTTCTCATTCTAAATCGAGTAAAGTTTTTATGGAAACGACAGGATTTAGTTTTGGAATTCGAGTATCTCCTTTCCGATGTACTATTCGTTCCTTACTGCAACCCTCGCTCCCTCACATTGACGAATTAACACAGAAATTGTATCGCTATGAAATACTATGGGTTTCATGACTTCTCATTCTAAATCGAGTAAAGTTTTTATGGAAACGACAGGATTTAGTTTTGGAATTCGAGTATCTCCTTTCCGATGTACTATTCGTTCCTTACTGCAACCCTCGCTCCCTCACATTGACGAATTAACACATAAATTGTGTCGCTATGAAATACTATGGGTTTCATGACTTCTCATTCTAAATCGAGTAAAGTTTTTATGGAAACGACAGGATTTAGTTTTGGAATTCGTGTATCCCCTTTCAAATGCACTACTCGTTCCTTACTGCTACGCTTGCTCTCTCACATTGACGAATTAACAGAGACATTGCGTCGCTATGAAATACTATGGGTTTCATGACTTCTCATTCTAAATCGAGTAAAGTTTTTATGGAAACGACAGGATTTAGTTTTGGAATTCGAGTATCTCCTTTCCGATGTACTATTCGTTCCTTACTGCAACCCTCGCTCCCTCACATTGACGAATTAACACAGAAATTGTATCGCTATGAAATACTATGGGTTTCATGACTTCTCATTCTAAATCGAGTAAAGTTTTTATGGAAACGACAGGATTTAGTTTTGGAATTCGTGTATCCCCTTTCAAATGCACTACTCGTTCCTTACTGCAACGCTCGCTCCCTCATATTGACGAATTAACACATAAATTGTGTCGCTATGAAATACTATGGGTTTCATGACTTCTCATTCTAAATCGAGTAAAGTTTTTATGGAAATGACAGGATTTAGTTTTGGAATTCGAGTATCTCCTTTCCGATGCACTATTCGTTCCTTACTGCTACGCTCGCTCTCTCACATTGACGAATTAACAGAGACATTGCGTCGCTATGAAATACTATGGGTTTCATGACTTCTCATTCTAAATCGAGTAAAGTTTTTATGGAAACGACAGGATTTAGTTTTGGAATTCGAGTATCTCCTTTCCGATGTACTATTCGTTCCTTACTGCAACCCTCGCTCCCTCACATTGACGAATTAACACATAAATTGTGTCGCTATGAAATACTATGGGTTTCATGACTTCTCATTCTAAATCGAGTAAAGTTTTTATGGAAACGACAGGATTTAGTTTTGGAATTCGTGTATCCCCTTTCAAATGCACTACTCGTTCCTTACTGCAACGCTCGCTCCCTCACATTGACGAATTAACACATAAATTGTGTCGCTATGAAATACTATGGGTTTCATGACTTCTCATTCTAAATCGAGTAAAGTTTTTATGGAAATGACAGGATTTAGTTTTGGAATTCGAGTATCTCCTTTCCGATGCACTATTCGTTCCTTACTGCTACGCTCGCTCTCTCACATTGACGAATTAACAGAGACATTGCGTCGCTATGAAATACTATGGGTTTCATGACTTATCATTCTAAATCGAGTAAAGTTTTTATGGAAACGACAGGATTTAGTTTTGGAATTCGAGTATCTCCTTTCCGATGTACTATTCGTTCCTTACTGCAACCCTCGCTCCCTCACATTGACGAATTAACACAGAAATTGTATCGCTATGAAATACTATGGGTTTCATGACTTCTCATTCTAAATCGAGTAAAGTTTTTATGGAAACGACAGGATTTAGTTTTGGAATTCGAGTATCTCCTTTCCGATGTACTACTCGTTCCTTACTGCAACGCTCGCTCCCTCACATTGACGAATTAACACATAAATTGTGTCGCTATGAAATACTATGGGTTTCATGACTTCTCATTCTAAATCGAGTAAAGTTTTTATGGAAATGACAGGATTTAGTTTTGCAATTCGAGTATCTCCTTTCCCATGCACTATTCGTTCCTTACTGCTACGCTCGCTCTCTCACATTGACGAATTAACAGAGACATTGCGTCGCTATGAAGTACTATGGGTTTCATGACTTCTCATTCTAAATCGAGTAAAGTTTTTATGGAAACGACAGGATTTAGTTTTGGAATTCGAGTATCTCCTTTCCGATGTACTATTCGTTCCTTACTGCAACCCTCGCTCCCTCACATTGACGAATTAACACAGAAATTGTATCGCTATGAAATACTATGGGTTTCATGACTTCTCATTCTAAATCGAGTAAAGTTTTTATGGAAATGACAGGATTTAGTTTTGGAATTCGAGTATCTCCTTTCCGATGTACTATTCGTTCCTTACTGCAACGCTCGCTCCCTCACATTGACGAATTAACACATAAATTGTGTCGCTATGAAATACTATGGGTTTCATGACTTCTCATTCTAAATCGAGTAAAGTTTTTATGGAAATGACAGGATTTAGTTTTGGAATTCGAGTATCTCCTTTCCGATGCACTATTCGTTCCTTACTGCTACGCTCGCTCTCTCACATTGACGAATTAACAGAGACATTGCGTCGCTATGAAATACTATGGGTTTCATGACTTCTCATTCTAAATCGAGTAAAGTTTTTATGGAAACGACAGGATTTAGTTTTGGAATTCGAGTATCTCCTTTCCGATGTACTATTCGTTCCTTACTGCAACCCTCGCTCCCTCACATTGACGAATTAACACATAAATTGTGTCGCTATGAAATACTATGGGTTTCATGACTTCTCATTATAAATCGAGTAAAGTTTTTATGGAAACGACAGGATTTAGTTTTGGAATTCGTGTATCCCCTTTCAAATGCACTACTCGTTCCTTACTGCAACGCTCGCTCCCTCACATTGACGAATTAACACATAAATTGTGTCGCTATGAAATACTATGGGTTTCATGACTTCTCATTCTAAATCGAGTAAAGTTTTTATGGAAACGACAGGATTTAGTTTTGGAATTCGTGTATCCCCTTTCAAATGCACTACTCGTTCCTTACTGCTACGCTTGCTCTCTCACATTGACGAATTAACAGAGACATTGCGTCGCTATGAAATACTATGGGTTTCATGACTTCTCATTCTAAATCGAGTAAAGTTTTTATGGAAACGACAGGATTTAGTTTTGGAATTCGAGTATCTCCTTTCCGATGTACTATTCGTTCCTTACTGCAACCCTCGCTCCCTCACATTGACGAATTAACACAGAAATTGTATCGCTATGAAATACTATGGGTTTCATGACTTCTCATTCTAAATCGAGTAAAGTTTTTATGGAAACGACAGGATTTAGTTTTGGAATTCGTGTATCCCCTTTCAAATGCACTACTCGTTCCTTACTGCAACGCTCGCTCCCTCACATTGACGAATTAACACATAAATTGTGTCGCTATGAAATACTATGGGTTTCATGACTTCTCATTCTAAATCGAGTAAAGTTTTTATGGAAATGACAGGATTTAGTTTTGGAATTCGAGTATCTCCTTTCCGATGCACTATTCGTTCCTTACTGCTACGCTCGCTCTCTCACATTGACGAATTAACAGAGACATTGCGTCGCTATGAAATACTATGGGTTTCATGACTTCTCATTCTAAATCGAGTAAAGTTTTTATGGAAACGACAGGATTTAGTTTTGGAATTCGAGTATCTCCTTTCCGATGTACTATTCGTTCCTTACTGCAACCCTCGCTCCCTCACATTGACGAATTAACACATAAATTGTGTCGCTATGAAATACTATGGGTTTCATGACTTCTCATTCTAAATCGAGTAAAGTTTTTATGGAAACGACAGGATTTAGTTTTGGAATTCGTGTATCCCCTTTCAAATGCACTACTCGTTCCTTACTGCAACGCTCGCTCCCTCACATTGACGAATTAACACATAAATTGTGTCGCTATGAAATACTATGGGTTTCATGACTTCTCATTCTAAATCGAGTAAAGTTTTTATGGAAATGACAGGATTTAGTTTTGGAATTCGAGTATCTCCTTTCCGATGCACTATTCGTTCCTTACTGCTACGCTCGCTCTCTCACATTGACGAATTAACAGAGACATTGCGTCGCTATGAAATACTATGGGTTTCATGACTTATCATTCTAAATCGAGTAAAGTTTTTATGGAAACGACAGGATTTAGTTTTGGAATTCGAGTATCTCCTTTCCGATGTACTATTCGTTCCTTACTGCAACCCTCGCTCCCTCACATTGACGAATTAACACAGAAATTGTATCGCTATGAAATACTATGGGTTTCATGACTTCTCATTCTAAATCGAGTAAAGTTTTTATGGAAACGACAGGATTTAGTTTTGGAATTCGAGTATCTCCTTTCCGATGTACTACTCGTTCCTTACTGCAACGCTCGCTCCCTCACATTGACGAATTAACACATAAATTGTGTCGCTATTAAATACTATGGGTTTCATGACTTCTCATTCTAAATCGAGTAAAGTTTTTATGGAAATGACAGGATTTAGTTTTGGAATTCGAGTATCTCCTTTCCGATGCACTATTCGTTCCTTACTGCTACGCTCGCTCTCTCACATTGACGAATTAACAGAGACATTGCGTCGCTATGAAATACTATGGGTTTCATGACTTCTCATTCTAAATCGAGTAAAGTTTTTATGGAAACGACAGGATTTAGTTTTGGAATTCGTGTATCCCCTTTCAAATGCACTACTCGTTCCTTACTGCAACGCTCGCTCCCTCACATTGACGAATTAACACATAAATTGTGTCGCTATGAAATACTGTGGGTTTCATGACTTCTCATTCTAAATCGAGTAAAGTTTTTATGGAAATGACAGGATTTAGTTTTGGAATTCGAGTATCTCCTTTCCGATGTACTATTCGTTCCTTACTGCAACGCTCGCTCCCTCACATTGACGAATTAACACATAAATTGTGTCACTATGAAATACTATGGGTTTCATGACTTCTCATTCTAAATCGAGTAAAGTTTTTATGGAAATGACAGGATTTAGTTTTGGAATTCGAGTATCTCCTTTCCGATGCACTATTCGTTCCTTACTGCTACGCTCGCTCTCTCACATTGACGAATTAACAGAGACATTGCGTCGCTATGAAATACTATGGGTTTCATGACTTCTCATTCTAAATCGAGTAAAGTTTTTATGGAAACGACAGGATTTAGTTTTGGAATTCGAGTATCTCCTTTCCGATGTACTATTCGTTCCTTACTGCAACCCTCGCTCCCTCACATTGACGAATTAACACAGAAATTGTATCGCTATGAAATACTATGGGTTTCATGACTTCTCATTCTAAATCGAGTAAAGTTTTTATGGAAATGACAGGATTTAGTTTTGGAATTCGAGTATCTCCTTTCCGATGTACTATTCGTTCCTTACTGCAACGCTCGCTCCCTCACATTGACGAATTAACACATAAATTGTGTCGCTATGAAATACTATGGGTTTCATGACTTCTCATTCTAAATCGAGTAAAGTTTTTATGGAAATGACAGGATTTAGTTTTGGAATTCGAGTATCTCCTTTCCGATGCACTATTCGTTCCTTACTGCTACGCTCGCTCTCTCACATTGACGAATTAACAGAGACATTGCGTCGCTATGAAATACTATGGGTTTCATGACTTCTCATTCTAAATCGAGTAAAGTTTTTATGGAAACGACAGGATTTAGTTTTGGAATTCGAGTATCTCCTTTCCGATGTACTATTCGTTCCTTACTGCAACCCTCGCTCCCTCACATTGACGAATTAACACAGAAATTGTATCGCTATGAAATACTATGGGTTTCATGACTTCTCATTCAAAATCGAGTAAAGTTTTTATGGAAATGACAGGATTTAGTTTTGGAATTCGAGTATCTCCTTTCCGATGTACTATTCGTTCCTTACTGCAACGCTCACTCCCTCACATTGACGAATTAACACATAAATTGTTTCGCTATGAAATACTATGGGTTTCATGACTTCTCATTCTAAATCGAGTACAGTTTTTATGGAAATGACAGGATTTAGTTTTGGAATTCGAGTATCTCCTTTCCGATGCACTATTCGTTCCTTACTGCTACAATCGCTCTCTCACATTGACGAATTAACAGAGACATTGCGTCGCTATGAAATACTATGGGTTTCATGACTTCTCATTCTAAATCGAGTAAAGTTTTTATGGAAACGACAGGATTTAGTTTTGGAATTCGAGTATCTCCTTTCCGATGTACTATTCGTTCCTTACTGCAACCCTCGCTCCCTCACATTGACGAATTAACACAGAAATTGTATCGCTATGAAATACTATGGGTTTCATGACTTCTCATTCTAAATCGAGTAAAGTTTTTATGGAAACGACAGGATTTAGTTTTGGAATTCGAGTATCTCCTTTCCGATGTACTATTCGTTCCTTACTGCAACGCTCGCTCCCTCACATTGACGAATTAACACATAAATTGTGTCGCTATGAAATACTATGGGTTTCATGACTTCTCATTCTAAATCGAGTAAAGTTTTTATGGAAATGACAGGATTTAGTTTTGGAATTCGTGTATCCCCTTTCAAATGCACTACTCGTTCCTTACTGCAACGCTCGCTCCCTCACATTGACGAATTAACACATAAATTGTGTCGCTATGAAATACTATGGGTTTCATGACTTCTCATTCTAAATCGAGTAAAGTTTTTATGGAAACGACAGGATTTAGTTTTGGAATTCGAGTATCTCCTTTCCGATGCACTATTCGTTCCTTACTGCTACGCTCGCTCCCTCACATTGACGAATTAACAGAGACATTGCGTCGCTATGAAATACTATGGGTTTCATGACTTCTCATTCTAAATCGAGTAAAGTTTTTATGGAAACGACAGGATTTAGTTTTGGAATTCGAGTATCTCCTTTCCGATGTACTATTCGTTCCTTACTGCAACGCTCGCTCCCTCACATTGACGAATTAACACATAAATTGTATCGCTATGAAATACTATGGGTTTCATGACTTCTCATTCTAAATCGAGTAAAGTTTTTATGGAAACGACAGGATTTAGTTTTGGAATTCGTGTATCCCCTTTCATATGCACTACTCGTTCCTTACTGCAACGCTCGCTCCCTCACATTGACGAATTAACACATAAATTGTGTCGCTATGAAATACTATGGGTTTCATGACTTCTCATTCTAAATCGAGTAAAGTTTTTATGGAAATGACAGGATTTAGTTTTGGAATTCGAGTATCTCCTTTCCGATGCACTATTCGTTCCTTACTGCTACGCTCGCTCTCTCACATTGACGAATTAACAGAGACATTGCGTCGCTATGAAATACTATGGGTTTCATGACTTCTCATTCTAAATCGAGTAAAGTTTTTATGGAAACGACAGGATTTAGTTTTGGAATTCGAGTATCTCCTTTCCGATGTACTATTCGTTCCTTACTGCAACCCTCGCTCCCTCACATTGACGAATTAACACAGAAATTGTATCGCTATGAAATACTATGGGTTTCATGACTTCTCATTCTAAATCGAGTAAAGTTTTTATGGAAACGACAGGATTTAGTTTTGGAATTCGAGTATCTCCTTTCCGATGTACTATTCGTTCCTTACTGCAACGCTCGCTCCCTCACATTGACGAATTAACACATAAATTGTGTCGCTATGAAATACTATGGGTTTCATGACTTCTCATTCTAAATCGAGTAAAGTTTTTATGGAAATGACAGGATTTAGTTTTGGAATTCGAGTATCTCCTTTCCGATGCACTATTCGTTCCTTACTGCTACGCTCGCTCTCTCACATTGACGAATTAACAGAGACATTGCGTCGCTATGAAATACTATGGGTTTCATGACTTCTCATTCTAAATCGAGTAAAGTTTTTATGGAAACGACAGGATTTAGTTTTGGAATTCGAGTATCTCCTTTCCGATGTACTATTCGTTCCTTACTGCAACCCTCGCTCCCTCACATTGACGAATTAACACAGAAATTGTATCGCTATGAAATACTATGGGTTTCATGACTTCTCATTCTAAATCGAGTAAAGTTTTTATGGAAATGACAGGATTTAGTTTTGGAATTCGAGTATCTCCTTTCCGATGTACTATTCGTTCCTTACTGCAACGCTCGCTCCCTCACATTGACGAATTAACACATAAATTGTGTCGCTATGAAATACTATGGGTTTCATGACTTCTCATTCTAAATCGAGTAAAGTTTTTATGGAAATGACAGGATTTAGTTTTGGAATTCGAGTATCTCCTTTCCGATGCACTATTCGTTCCTTACTGCTACGCTCGCTCTCTCACATTGACGAATTAACAGAGACATTGCGTCGCTATGAAATACTATGGGTTTCATGACTTCTCATTCTAAATCGAGTAAAGTTTTTATGGAAACGACAGGATTTAGTTTTGGAATTCGAGTATCTCCTTTCCGATGTACTATTCGTTCCTTACTGCAACCCTCGCTCCCTCACATTGACGAATTAACACAGAAATTGAATCGCTATGAAATACTATGGGTTTCATGACTTCTCATTCTAAATCGAGTAAAGTTTTTATGGAAACGACAGGATTTAGTTTTGGAATTCGAGTATCTCCTTTCCGATGTACTATTCGTTCCTTACTGCAACGCTCGCTCCCTCACATTGACGAATTAACACATAAATTGTGTCGCTATGAAATACTATGGGTTTCATGACTTCTCATTCTAAATCGAGTAAAGTTTTTATGGAAATGACAGGATTTAGTTTTGGAATTCGTGTATCCCCTTTCAAATGCACTACTCGTTCCTTACTGCAACGCTCGCTCCCTCACATTGACGAATTAACACATAAATTGTGTCGCTATGAAATACTATGGGTTTCATGACTTCTCATTCTAAATCGAGTAAAGTTTTTATGGAAACGACAGGATTTAGATTTGGAATTCGAGTATCTCCTTTCCGATGCACTATTCGTTCCTTACTGCTACGCTCGCTCCCTCACATTGACGAATTAACAGAGACATTGCGTCGCTATGAAATACTATGGGTTTCATGACTTCTCATTCTAAATCGAGTAAAGTTTTTATGGAAACGACAGGATTTAGTTTTGGAATTCGAGTATCTCCTTTCCGATGTACTATTCGTTCCTTACT
Organism: Schistocerca serialis cubense; assembly: GCF_023864345.2. Classification (NCBI taxonomy): domain Eukaryota; kingdom Metazoa; phylum Arthropoda; class Insecta; order Orthoptera; family Acrididae; genus Schistocerca; species Schistocerca serialis. The sequence goes on from NC_064643.1 coordinate 46,788,876, forward strand.
GCAACGCTCGCTCCCTCACATTGACGAATTAACACATAAATTGTATCGCTATGAAATACTATGGGTTTCATGACTTCTCATTCTAAATCGAGTAAAGTTTTTATGGAAACGACAGGATTTAGTTTTGGAATTCGTGTATCCCCTTTCAAATGCACTACTCGTTCCTTACTGCAACGCTCGCTCCCTCACATTGACGAATTAACACATAAATTGTGTCGCTATGAAATACTATGGGTTTCATGACTTCTCATTCTAAATCGAGTAAAGTTTTTATGGAAATGACAGGATTTAGTTTTGGAATTCGAGTATCTCCTTTCCGATGCACTATTCGTTCCTTACTGCTACGCTCGCTCTCTCACATTGACGAATTAACAGAGACATTGCGTCGCTATGAAATACTATGGGTTTCATGACTTCTCATTCTAAATCGAGTAAAGTTTTTATGGAAACGACAGGATTTAGTTTTGGAATTCGAGTATCTCCTTTCCGATGTACTATTCGTTCCTTACTGCAACCCTCGCTCCCTCACATTGACGAATTAACACAGAAATTGTATCGCTATGAAATACTATGGGTTTCATGACTTCTCATTCTAAATCGAGTAAAGTTTTTATGGAAATGACAGGATTTAGTTTTGGAATTCGAGTATCTCCTTTCCGATGTACTATTCGTTCCTTACTGCAACGCTCGCTCCCTCACATTGACGAATTAACACATAAATTGTGTCGCTATGAAATACTATGGGTTTCATGACTTCTCATTCTAAATCGAGTAAAGTTTTTATGGAAATGACAGGATTTAGTTTTGGAATTCGAGTATCTCCTTTCCGATGCACTATTCGTTCCTTACTGCTACGCTCGCTCTCTCACATTGACGAATGAACAGAGACATTGCGTCGCTATGAAATACTATGGGTTTCATGACTTCTCATTCTAAATCGAGTAAAGTTTTTATGGAAACGACAGGATTTAGTTTTGGAATTCGAGCATCTCCTTTCCGATGTACTATTCGTTCCTTACTGCAACGCTCGCTCCCTCACATTGACGAATTAACACATAAATTGTGTCGCTATGAAATACTATGGGTTTCATGACTTCTCATTCTAAATCGAGTAAAGTTTTTATGGAAATGACAGGATTTAGTTTTGGAATTCGAGTATCTCCTTTCCGATGCACTATTCGTTCCTTACTGCTACGCTCGCTCTCTCACATTGACGAATTAACAGAGACATTGCGTCGCTATGAAATACTATGGGTTTCATGACTTCTCATTCTAAATCGAGTAAAGTTTTTATGGAAACGACAGGATTTAGTTTTGGAATTCGAGTATCTCCTTTCCGATGTACTATTCGTTCCTTACTGCAACCCTCGCTCCCTCACATTGACGAATTAACACAGAAATTGTATCGCTATGAAATACTATGGGTTTCATGACTTCTCATTCTAAATCGAGTAAAGTTTTTATGGAAACGACAGGATTTAGTTTTGGAATTCGAGTATCTCCTTTCCGATGTACTATTCGTTCCTTACTGCAACGCTCGCTCCCTCACATTGACGAATTAACACATAAATTGTGTCGCTATGAAATACTATGGGTTTCATGACTTCTCATTCTAAATCGAGTAAAGTTTTTATGGAAATGACAGGATTTAGTTTTGGAATTCGAGTATCTCCTTTCCGATGCACTATTCGTTCCTTACTGCTGCGCTCGCTCTCTCACATTGACGAATTAACAGAGACATTGCGTCGCTATGAAATACTATGGGTTTCATGACTTCTCATTCTAAATCGAGTAAAGTTTTTATGGAAACGACAGGATTTAGTTTTGGAATTCGTGTATCCCCTTTCAAATGCACTACTCGTTCCTTACTGCAACGCTCGCTCCCTCACATTGACGAATTAACACATAAATTGTGTCGCTATGATATACTATGGGTTTCATGACTTCTCATTCTAAATCGAGTAAAGTTTTTATGGAAAAGACAGGATTTAGTTTTGGAATTCGTGTATCCCCTTTCAAATGCACTACTCGTTCCTTACTGCAACGCTCGCTCCCTCACATTGACGAATTAACACATAAATTGTGTCGCTATGAAATACTATGGGTTTCATGACTTCTCATTCTAAATCGAGTAAAGTTTTTATGGAAATGACAGGATTTAGTTTTGGAATTCGAGTATCTCCTTTCCGATGCACTATTCGTTCCTTACTGCTACGCTCGCTCTCTCACATTGACGAATTAACAGAGACATTGCGTCGCTATGAAATACTATGGGTTTCATGACTTCTCATTCTAAATCGAGTAAAGTTTTTATGGAAACGACAGGATTTAGTTTTGGAATTCGAGTATCTCCTTTCCGATGTACTATTCGTTCCTTACTGCAACCCTCGCTCCCTCACATTGACGAATTAACACAGAAATTGTATCGCTATGAAATACTATGGGTTTCATGACTTCTCATTCTAAATCGAGTAAAGTTTTTATGGAAACGACAGGATTTAGTTTTGGAATTCGAGTATCTCCTTTCCGATGTACTATTCGTTCCTTACTGCAACGCTCGCTCCCTCACATTGACGAATTAACACATAAATTGTGTCGCTATGAAATACCTTGGGTTTCATGACTTCTCATTCTAAATCGAGTAAAGTTTTTATGGAAATGACAGGATTTAGTTTTGGAATTCGAGTATCTCCTTTCCGATGCACTATTCGTTCCTTACTGCTACGCTCGCTCTCTCACATTGACGAATTAACAGAGACATTGCGTCGCTATGAAATACTATGGGTTTCATGACTTCTCATTCTAAATCGAGTAAAGTTTTTATGGAAACGACAGGATTTAGTTTTGGAATTCGTGTATCCCCTTTCAAATGCACTACTCGTTCCTCACTGCAACGCTCGCTCCCTCACATTGACGAATTAACACATAAATTGTGTCGCTATGAAATACTATGGGTTTCATGACTTCTCATTCTAAATCGAGTAAAGTTTTTATGGAAACGACAGGATTTAGTTTTGGAATTCGAGTATCTCCTTTCCGATGTACTATTCGTTCCTCACTGCAACCCTCGCTCCCTCACATTGACGAATTAACACAGAAATTGAACCCTATGAAATACTATGGGTTTCATGACTTCTCATTCTAAATCGAGTAAAGTTTTTATGGAAACGACAGGATTTAGTTTTGGAATTCGTGTATCCCCTTTCAAATGCACTACTCGTTCCTTACTGCAACGCTCGCTCCCTCACATTGACGAATTAACACATAAATTGTGTCGCTATGAAATACTATGGGTTTCATGACTTCTCATTCTAAATCGAGTAAAGTTTTTATGGAAATGACAGGATTTAGTTTTGGAATTCGAGTATCTCCTTTCCGATGCACTATTCGTTCCTTACTGCTACGCTCGCTCTCTCACATTGTTGAATTAACAGAGACATTGCGTCGCTATGAAATACTATGGGTTTCATGACTTCTCATTCTAAATCGAGTAAAGTTTTTATGGAAACGACAGGATTTAGTTTTGGAATTCGAGTATCTCCTTTCCGATGTACTATTCGTTCCTTACTGCAACCCTCGCTCCCTCACATTGACGAATTAACACAGAAATTGTATCGCTATGAAATACTATGGGTTTCATGACTTCTCATTCTAAATCGAGTAAAGTTTTTATGGAAACGACAGGATTTAGTTTTGGAATTCGTGTATCCCCTTTCAAATGCACTACTCGTTCCTTACTGCAACGCTCGCTCCCTCACATTGACGAATTAACACATAAATTGTGTCGCTATGAAATACTATGGGTTTCATGACTTCTCATTCTAAATCGAGTAAAGTTTTTATGGAAATGACAGGATTTAGTTTTGGAATTCGAGTATCTCCTTTCCGATGCACTATTCGTTCCTTACTGCTACGCTCGCTCTCTCACATTGACGAATTAACAGAGACATTGCGTCGCTATGAAATACTATGGGTTTCATGACTTCTCATTCTAAATCGAGTAAAGTTTTTATGGAAACGACAGGATTTAGTTTTGGAATTCGAGTATCTCCTTTCCGATGTACTATTCGTTCCTTACTGCAACCCTCGCTCCCTCACATTGACGAATTAACACAGAAATTGTATCGCTATGAAATACTATGGGTTTCATGACTTCTCATTCTAAATCGAGTAAAGTTTTTATGGAAACGACAGGATTTAGTTTTGGAATTCGTGTATCCCCTTTCAAATGCACTACTCGTTCCTTACTGCAACGCTCGCTCCCTCACATTGACGAATTAACACATAAATTGTGTCGCTATGAAATACTATGGGTTTCATGACTTCTCATTCTAAATCGAGTAAAGTTTTTATGGAAATGACAGGATTTAGTTTTGGAATTCGAGTATCTCCTTTCCGATGCACTATTCGTTCCTTACTGCTACGCTCGCTCTCTCACATTGACGAATTAACAGAGACATTGCGTCGCTATGAAATACTATGGGTTTCATGACTTCTCATTCTAAATCGAGTAAAGTTTTTATGGAAACGACAGGATTTAGTTTTGGAATTCGAGTATCTCCTTTCCGATGTACTATTCGTTCCTTACTGCAACCCTCGCTCCCTCACATTGACGAATTAACACAGAAATTGTATCGCTATGAAATACTATGGGTTTCATGACTTCTCATTCTAAATCGAGTAAAGTTTTTATGGAAACGACAGGATTTAGTTTTGGAATTCGAGTATCTCCTTTCCGATGTACTATTCGTTCCTTACTGCAACGCTCGCTCCCTCACATTGACGAATTAACACATAAATTGTGTCGCTATGAAATACTATGGGTTTCAAGACTTCTCATTCTAAATCGAGTAAAGTTTTTATGGAAATGACAGGATTTAGTTTTGGAATTCGAGTATCTCCTTTCCGATGCACTATTCGTTCCTTACTGCTACGCTCGCTCTCTCACATTGACGAATTAGCAGAGACATTGCGTCGCTATGAAATACTATGGGTTTCATGACTTCTCATTCTAAATCGAGTAAAGTTTTTATGGAAACGACAGGATTTAGTTTTGGAATTCGTGTATCCCCTTTCAAATGCACTACTCGTTCCTTACTGCAACGCTCGCTCCCTCACATTGACGAATTAACACATAAATTGTGTCGCTATGAAATACTATGGGTTTCATGACTTCTCATTCTAAATCGAGTAAAGTTTTTATGGAAACGACAGGATTTAGTTTTGGAATTCGTGTATCCCCTTTCAAATGCACTACTCGTTCCTTACTGCAACGCTCGCTCCCTCACATTGACGAATTAACACATAAATTGTGTCGCTATGAAATACTATGGGTTTCATGACTTCTCATTCCAAATCGAGTAAAGTTTTTATGGAAATGACAGGATTTAGTTTTGGAATTCGAGTATCTCCTTTCCGATGCACTATTCGTTCCTTACTGCTACGCTCGCTCTCTCACATTGACGAATTAACAGAGACATTGCGTCGCTATGAAATACTATGGGTTCCATGACTTCTCATTCTAAATCGAGTAAAGTTTTTATGGAAACGACAGGATTTAGTTTTGGAATTCGAGTATCTCCTTTCCGATGTACTATTCGTTCTTTACTGCAACGCTCGCTCCCTCACATTGACGAATTAACACATAAATTGTGTCGCTATGAAATACTATGGGTTTCATGACTTCTCATTCTAAATCGAGTAAAGTTTTTATGGAAATGACAGGATTTAGTTTTGGAATTCGAGTATCTCCTTTCCGATGCACTATTCGTTCCTTACTGCTACGCTCGCTCTCTCACATTGACGAATTAACAGAGACATTGCGTCGCTATGAAATAATATGGGTTTCATGACTTCTCATTCTAAATCGAGTAAAGTTTTTATGGAAACGACAGGATTTAGTTTTGGAATTCGTGTATCCCCTTTCAAATGCACTACTCGTTCCTTACTGCAACGCTCGCTCCCTCACATTGACGAATTAACACATAAATTGTGTCGCTATGAAATACTATGGGTTTCATGACTTCTCATTCTAAATCGAGTAAAGTTTTTATGGAAACGACAGGATTTAGTTTTGGAATTCGAGTATCTCCTTTCCGATGTACTATTCGTTCCTTACTGCAACCCTCGCTCCCTCACATTGACGAATTAACACAGAAATTGTATCGCTATGAAATACTATGGGTTTCATGACTTCTCATTCTAAATCGAGTAAAGTTTTTATGGAAACGACAGGATTTAGTTTTGGAATTCGTGTATCCCCTTTCAAATGCACTACTCGTTCCTTACTGCAACGCTCGCTCCCTCACATTGACGAATTAACACATAAATTGTGTCGCTATGAAATACTATGGGTTTCATGACTTCTCATTCTAAATCGAGTAAAGTTTTTATGGAAATGACAGGATTTAGTTTTGGAATTCGAGTATCTCCTTTCCGATGCACTATTCGTTCCTTACTGCTACGCTCGCTCTCTCACATTGACGAATTAACAGAGACATTGCGTCGCTATGAAATACTATGGGTTTCATGACTTCTCATTCTAAATCGAGTAAAGTTTTTATGGAAACGACAGGATTTAGTTTTGGAATTCGAGTATCTCCTTTCCGATGTACTATTCGTTCCTTACTGCAACCCTCGCTCCCTCACATTGACGAATTAACACAGAAATTGTATCGCTATGAAATACTATGGGTTTCATGACTTCTCATTCTAAATCGAGTAAAGTTTTTATGGAAACGACAGGATTTAGTTTTGGAATTCGTGTATCCCCTTTCAAATGCACTACTCGTTCCTTACTGCAACGCTCGCTCCCTCACATTGACGAATTAACACATAAATTGTGTCGCTATGAAATACTATGGGTTTCATGACTTCTCATTCTAAATCGAGTAAAGTTTTTATGGAAATGACAGGATTTAGTTTTGGAATTCGAGTATCTCCTTTCCGATGCACTATTCGTTCCTTACTGCTACGCTCGCTCTCTCACATTGACGAATTAACAGAGACATTGCGTCGCTATGAAATACTATGGGTTTCATGACTTCTCATTCTAAATCGAGTAAAGGTTTTATGGAAACGACAGGATTTAGTTTTGGAATTCGAGTATCTCCTTTCCGATGTACTATTCGTTCCTTACTGCAACCCTCGCTCCCTCACATTGACGAATTAACATAGAAATTGTATCGCTATGAAATACTATGGGTTTCATGACTTCTCATTCTAAATCGAGTAAAGTTTTTATGGAAACGACAGGATTTAGTTTTGGAATTCGTGTATCCCCTTTCAAATGCACTACTCGTTCCTTACTGCAACGCTCGCTCCCTCACATTGACGAATTAACACATAAATTGTGTCGCTATGAAATACTATGGGTTTCATGACTTCTCATTCTAAATCGAGTAAAGTTTTTATGGAAATGACATGATTTAGTTTTGGAATTCGAGTATCTCCTTTCCGATGCACTATTCGTTCCTTACTGCTACGCTCGCTCTCTCACATTGACGAATTAACAGAGACATTGCGTCGCTATGAAATACTATGGGTTTCATGACTTCTCATTCTAAATCGAGTAAAGTTTTTATGGAAACGACAGGATTTAGTTTTGGAATTCGAGTATCTCCTTTCCGATGTACTATTCGTTCCTTACTGCAACCCTCGCTCCCTCACATTGACGAATTAACACAGAAATTGTATCGCTATGAAATACTATGGGTTTCATGACTTCTCATTCTAAATCGAGTAACGTTTTTATGGAAACGAGAGGATTTAGTTTTGGAATTCGTGTATCTTCTTTCAAATGCACTACTCGTTCCTTACTGCAACGCTCGCTCCCTCACATTGACGAATTAACACATAAATTGTGTCGCTATGAAATACTATGGGTTTCATGACTTCTCATTCTAAATCGAGTAAAGTTTTTATGGAAATGACAGGATTTAGTTTTGGAATTCGAGTATCTCCTTTCCGATGCACTATTCGTTCCTTACTGCTACGCTCGCTCTCTCACATTGACGAATTAACAGAGACATTGCGTCGCTATGAAATACTATGGGTTTCATGACTTCTCATTCTAAATCGAGTAAAGTTTTTATGGAAACGACAGGATTTAGCTTTGGAATTCGAGTATCTCCTTTCCGATGTACTATTCGTTCCTTACTGCAACCCTCGCTCCCTCACATTGACGAATTAACACATAAATTGTGTCGCTATGAAATGCTATGGGTTTCATGACTTCTCATTCTAAATCGAGTAAAGTTTTTATGGAAATGACAGGATTTAGTTTTGGAATTCGAGTATCTCCTTTCCGATGTACTATTCGTTCCTTACTGCAACGCTCGCTCCCTCACATTGACGAATTAACACATAAATTGTGTCGCTATGAAATACTATGGGTTTCATGACTTCTCATTCTAAATCGAGTAAAGTTTTTATGGAAATGACAGGATTTAGTTTTGGAATTCGAGTATCTCCTTTCCGATGCACTATTCGCTCCTTACTGCTACGCTCGCTCTCTCACATTGACGAATTAACAGAGACATTGCGTCGCTATGAAATACTATGGGTTTCATGACTTCTCATTCTAAATCGAGTAAAGTTTTTATGGAAACGACAGGGTTCAGTTTTGGAATTCGAGTATCTCCTTTCCGATGTACTATTCGTTCCTTACTGCAACGCTCGCTCTCTCACATTGACGAATTAACAGAGACATTGCGTCGCTATGAAATACTATGGGTTTCATGACTTCTCATTCAAAATCGAGTGAAGTTTTTATGGAAACGACAGGATTTAGTTTTGGAATTCGAGTATCTCCTTTCCGATGTACTATTCGTTCCTTACTGCAACCCTCGCTCCCTCACATTGACGAATTAACACAGAAATTGTATCGCTATGAAATACTATGGGTTTCATGACTTCTCATTCTAAATCGAGTAACGTTTTTATGGAAACGACAGGATTTAGTTTTGGAATTCGTGTATCCCCTTTCAAATGCACTACTCGTTCCTTACTGCAACGCTCGCTCCCTCACATTGACGAATTAACACATAAATTGTGTCGCTATGAAATACTATGGGTTTCATGACTTCTCATTCTAAATCGAGTAAAGTTTTTATGGAAATGACAGGATTTAGTTTTGGAATTCGAGTATCTCCTTTCCGATGTACTATTCGTTCCTTACTGCAACGCTCGCTCCCTCACATTGACGAATTAACACATAAATTGTGTCGCTATGAAATACTATGGGTTTCATGACTTCTCATTCTAAATCGAGTAAAGTTTTTATGGAAATGACAGGATTTAGTTTTGGAATTCGAGTATCTCCTTTCCGATGCACTATTCGTTCCTTACTGCTACGCTCGCTCTCTCACATTGACGAATTAACAGAGACATTGCGTCGCTATGAAATACTATGGGTTTCATGACTTCTCATTCTAAATCGAGTAAAGTTTTTATGGAAACGACAGGATTTAGTTTTGGAATTCGAGTATCTCCTTTCCGATGTACTATTCGTTCCTTACTGCAACCCTCGCTCCCTCACATTGACGAATTAACACAGAAATTGTATCGCTATGAAATACTATGGGTTTCATGACTTCTCATTCTAAATCGAGTAACGTTTTTATGGAAACGACAGGATTTAGTTTTGGAATTCGTGTATCCCCTTTCAAATGCACTACTCGTTCCTTACTGCAACGCTCGCTCCCTCACATTGACGAATTAACACATAAATTGTGTCGCTATGAAATACTATGGGTTTCATGACTTCTCATTCTAAATCGAGTAAAGTTTTTATGGAAATGACAGGATTTAGTTTTGGAATTCGAGTATCTCCTTTCCGATGCACTATTCGTTCCTTACTGCTACGCTCGCTCTCTCACATTGACGAATTAACAGAGACATTGCGTCGCTATGAAATACTATGGGTTTCATGACTTCTCATTCTAAATCGAGTAAAGTTTTTATGGAAACGACAGGATTTAGTTTTGGAATTCGAGTATCTCCTTTCCGATGTACTATTCGTTCCTTACTGCAACCCTCGCTCCCTCACATTGACGAATTAACACAGAAATTGTATCGCTATGAAATACTATGGGTTTCATGACTTCTCATTCTAAATCGAGTAACGTTTTTATGGAAACGACAGGATTTAGTTTTGGAATTCGTGTATCCCCTTTCAAATGCACTACTCGTTCCTTACTGCAACGCTCGCTCCCTCACATTGACGAATTAACACATAAATTGTGTCGCTATGAAATACTATGGGTTTCATGACTTCTCATTCTAAATCGAGTAAAGTTTTTATGGAAACGACAGGATTTAGTTTTGGAATTCGAGTATCTCCTTTCCGATGTACTATTCGTTCCTTACTGCAACCCTCGCTCCCTCACATTGACGAATTAACACAGAAATTGTATCGCTATGAAATACTATGGGTTTCATGACTTCTCATTCTAAATCGAGTAACGTTTTTATGGAAACGACAGGATTTAGTTTTGGAATTCGTGTATCCCCTTTCAAATGCACTACTCGTTCCTTACTGCAACGCTCGCTCCCTCACATTGACGAATTAACACATAAATTGTGTCGCTATGAAATACTATGGGTTTCATGACTTCTCATTCTAAATCGAGTAAAGTTTTTATGGAAATGACAGGATTTAGTTTTGGAATTCGAGTATCTCCTTTCCGATGCACTATTCGTTCCTTACTGCTACGCTCGCTCTCTCACATTGACGAATTAACAGAGACATTGCGTCGCTATGAAATACTATGGGTTTCATGACTTCTCATTCTAAATCGAGTAAAGTTTTTATGGAAACGACAGGATTTAGTTTTGGAATTCGAGTATCTCCTTTCCGATGTACTATTCGTTCCTTACTGCAACCCTCGCTCCCTCACATTGACGAATTAACACAGAAATTGTATCGCTATGAAATACTATGGGTTTCATGACTTCTCATTCTAAATCGAGTAACGTTTTTATGGAAACGACAGGATTTAGTTTTGGAATTCGTGTATCCCCTTTCAAATGCACTACTCGTTCCTTACTGCAACGCTCGCTCCCTCACATTGACGAATTAACACATAAATCGTGTCGCTATGAAATACTATGGGTTTCATGACTTCTCATTCTAAATCGAGTAAAGTTTTTATGGAAATGACAGGATTTAGTTTTGGAATTCGAGTATCTCCTTTCCGATGTACTATTCGTTCCTTACTGCAACGCTCGCTCCCTCACATTGACGAATTAACACATAAATTGTGTCGCTATGAAATACTATGGGTTTCATGACTTCTCATTCTAAATCGAGTAAAGTTTTTATGGAAATGACAGGATTTAGTTTTGGAATTCGAGTATCTCCTTTCCGATGCACTATTCGTTCCTTACTGCTACGCTCGCTCTCTCACATTGACGAATTAACAGAGACATTGCGTCGCTATGAAATACTATGGGTTTCATGACTTCTCATTCTAAATCGAGTAAAGTTTTTATGGAAACGACAGGATTTAGTTTTGGAATTCGAGTATCTCCTTTCAAATGCACTACTCGTTCCTTACTGCAACCCTCGCTCCCTCACATTGACGAATTAACACAGATATTGTATCGCTATGAAATACTATGGGTTTCATGACTTCTCATTCTACATCGAGTAACGTTTTTATGGAAACGACAGGATTTAGTTTTGGAATTCGTGTATCCCCTTTCAAATGCACTACTCGTTCCTTACTGCAACGCTCGCTCCCTCACATTGACGAATTAACACATAAATTGTGTCGCTATGAAATACTATGGGTTTCATGACTTCTCATTCTAAATCGAGTAAAGTTTTTATGGAAATGACAGGATTTAGTTTTGGAATTCGAGTATCTCCTTTCCGATGCACTATTCGTTCCTTACTGCTACGCTCGCTCTCTCACATTGACGAATTAACAGAGACATTGCGTCGCTATGAGATACTATGGGTTTCATGACTTCTCATTCTAAATCGAGTAAAGTTTTTATGGAAACGACAGGATTTAGTTTTGGAATTCGAGTATCTCCTTTCCGATGTACTATTCGTTCCTTACTGCAACCCTCGCTCCCTCACATTGACGAATTAACACAGAAATTGTATCGCTATGAAATACTATGGGTTTCATGACTTCTCATTCTAAATCGAGTAAAGTTTTTATGGAAACGACAGGATTTAGTTTTGGAATTCGTGTATCCCCTTTCAAATGCACTACTCGTTCCTTACTGCAACGCTCGCTCCCTCACATTGACGAATTAACACATAAATTGTGTCGCTATGAAATACTATGGGTTTCATGACTTCTCATTCTAAATCGAGTAAAGTTTTTATGGAAATGACAGGATTTAGTTTTGGAATTCGAGTATCTCCTTTCCGATGCACTATTCGTTCCTTACTGCTACGCTCGCTCTCTCACATTGACGAATTAACAGAGACATTGCGTCGCTATGAAATACTATGGGTTTCATGACTTCTCATTCTAAATCGAGTAAAGTTTTTATGGAAACGACAGGATTTAGTTTTGGAATTCGTGTATCCCCTTTCAAATGCACTACTCGTTCCTTACTGCAACGCTCGCTCCCTCACATTGACGAATTAACACATAAATTGTGTCGCTATGAAATACTATGGGTTTCATGACTTCTCATTCTAAATCGAGTAAAGTTTTTATGGAAATGACAGGATTTAGTTTTGGAATTCGAGTATCTCCTTTCCGATGCACTATTCGTTCCTTACTGCTACGCTCGCTCTCTCACATTGACGAATTAACAGAGACATTGCGTCGCTATGAAATACTATGGGTTTCATGACTTCTCATTCTAAATCGAGTAAAGTTTTTATGGAAACGACAGGATTTAGTTTTGGAATTCGAGTATCTCCTTTCCGATGTACTATTCGTTCCTTACTGCAACCCTCGCTCCCTCACATTGACGAATTAACACAGAAATTGTATCGCTATGAAATACTATGGGTTTCATGACTTCTCATTCTAAATCGAGTAAAGTTTTTATGGAAACGACAGGATTTAGTTTTGGAATTCGTGTATCGCCTTTCAAATGCACTACTCGTTCCTTACTGCAACGCTCGCTCCCTCACATTGACGAAATAACACATAAATTGTGTCGCTATGAAATACTATGGGTTTCATGACTTCTCATTCTAAATCGAGTAAAGTTTTTATGGAAATGACAGGATTTAGTTTTGGAATTCGAGTATCTCCTTTCCGATGCACTATTCGTTCCTTACTGCTACGCTCGCTCTCTCACATTGACGAATTAACAGAGACATTGCGTCGCTATGAAATACTATGGGTTTCATGACTTCTCATTCTAAATCGAGTAAAGTTTTTATGGAAACGACAGGATTTAGTTTTGGAATTCGAGTATCTCCTTTCCGATGTACTATTCGTTCCTTACTGCAACCCTCGCTCCCTCACATTGACGAATTAACACAGAAATTGTATCGCTATGAAATACTATGGGTTTCATGACTTCTCATTCTAAATCGAGTAACGTTTTTATGGAAACGACAGGATTTTGTTTTGGAATTCGTGTATCCCCTTTCAAATGCACTACTCGTTCCTTACTGCAACGCTCGCTCCCTCACATTGACGAATTAACACATAAATTGTGTCGCTATGAAATACTATGGGTTTCATGACTTCTCATTCTAAATCGAGTAAAGTTTTTATGGAAACGACAGGATTTAGTTTTGGAATTCGAGTATCTCCTTTCCGATGTACTATTCGTTCCTTACTGCAACCCTCGCTCCCTCACATTGACGAATTAACACAGAAATTGTATCGCTATGAAATACTATGGGTTTCATGACTTCTCATTCTAAATCGAGTAACGTTTTTATGGAAACGACAGGATTTAGTTTTGGAATTCGTGTATCCCCTTTCAAATGCACTACTCGTTCCTTACTGCAACGCTCGCTCCCTCACATTGACGAATTAACACATAAATTGTGTCGCTATGAAATACTATGGGTTTCATGACTTCTCATTCTAAATCGAGTAAAGTTTTTATGGAAATGACAGGATTTAGTTTTGGAATTCGAGTATCTCCTTTCCGATGCACTATTCGTTCCTTACTGCTACGCTCGCTCTCTCACATTGACGATAATTAACAGAGACATTGCGTCGCTATGAAATACTATGGGTTTCATGACTTCTCATTCTAAATCGAGTAAAGTTTTTATGGAAACGACAGGATTTAGTTTTGGAATTCGTGTATCCCCTTTCAAATGCACTACTCGTTCCTTACTGCAACGCTCGCTCCCTCACATTGACGAATTAACACATAAATTGTGTCGCTATGAAATACTATGGGTTTCATGACTTCTCATTCTAAATCGAGTAAAGTTTTTATGGAAATGACAGGATTTAGTTTTGGAATTCGAGTATCTCCTTTCCGATGCACTATTCGTTCCTTACTGCTACGCTCGCTCTCTCACATTGACGAATTAACAGAGACATTGCGTCGCTATGAAATACTATGGGTTTCATGACTTCTCATTCTAAATCGAGTAAAGTTTTTATGGAAACGACAGGATTTAGTTTTGGAATTCGAGTATCTCCTTTCCGATGTACTATTCGTTCCTTACTGCAACCCTCGCTCCCTCACATTGACGAATTAACACAGAAATTGTATCGCTATGAAATACTATGGGTTTCATGACTTCTCATTCTAAATCGAGTAACGTTTTTATGGAGACGACAGGATTTAGTTTTGGAATTCGTGTATCCCCTTTCAAATGCACTACTCGTTCCTTACTGCAACGCTCGCTCCCTCACATTGACGAATTAACACATAAATTGTGTCGCTATGAAATACTATGGGTTTCATGACTTCTCATTCTAAATCGAGTAAAGTTTTTATGGTAATGACAGGATTTAGTTTTGGAATTCGAGTATCTCCTTTCCGATGCACTATTCGTTCCTTACTGCTACGCTCGCTCTCTCACATTGACGAATTAACAGAGACATTGCGTCGCTATGAAATACTATGGGTTTCATGACTTCTCATTCTAAATCGAGTAAAGTTTTTATGGAAACGACAGGATTTAGTTTTGGAATTCGAGTATCTCCTTTCCGATGTACTATTCGTTCCTTACTGCAACCCTCGCTCCCTCACATTGACGAATTAACACAGAAATTGTATCGCTATGAAATACTATGGGTTTCATGACTTCTCATTCTAAATCGAGTAACGTTTTTATGGAAACGACAGGATTTAGTTTTGGAATTCGTGTATCCCCTTTCAAATGCACTACTCGTTCCTTACTGCAACGCTCGCTCCCTCACATTGACGAATTAACACATAAATTGTGTCGCTATGAAATACTATGGGTTTCATGACTTCTCATTCTAAATCGAGTAAAGTTTTTATGGAAATGACAGGATTTAGTTTTGGAATTCGAGTATCTCCTTTCCGATGCACTATTCGTTCCTTACTGCTACGCTCGCTCTCTCACATTGACGAATTAACAGAGACATTGCGTCGCTATGAAATACTATGGGTTTCATGACTTCTCATTCTAAATCGAGTAAAGTTTTTATGGAAACGACAGGATTTAGTTTTGGAATTCGTGTATCCCCTTTCAAATGCACTACTCGTTCCTTACTGCAACGCTCGCTCCCTCACATTGACGAATTAACACATAAATTGTGTCGCTATGAAATACTATGGGTTTCATGACTTCTCATCCTAAATCGAGTAAAGTTTTTATGGAAATGACAGGATTTAGTTTTGGAATTCGAGTATCTCCTTTCCGATGCACTATTCGTTCCTTACTGCTACGCTCGCTCTCTCACATTGACGAATTAACAGAGACATTGCGTCGCTATGAAATACTATGGGTTTCATGACTTCTCATTCTAAATCGAGTAAAGTTTTTATGGAAACGACAGGATTTAGTTTTGGATTTCGAGTATCTCCTTTCCGATGTACTATTCGTTCCTTACTGCAACCCTCGCTCCCTCACATTGACGATTAACACAGAAATTGTATCGCTATGAAATACTATGGGTTTCATGACTTCTCATTCTAAATCGAGTAAAGTTTTTATGGAAACGACAGGGTTTAGTTTTGGAATTCGTGTATCCCCTTTCAAATGCACTACTCGTTCCTTACTGCAACGCTCGCTCCCTCACATTGACGAAATAACACATAAATTGTGTCGCTATGAAATACTATGGGTTTCATGACTTCTCATTCTAAATCGAGTAAAGTTTTTATGGAAATGACAGGATTTAGTTTTGGAATTCGAGTATCTAATTTCCGATGCACTATTCGTTCCTTACTGCTACGCTCGCTCTCTCACATTGACGAATTAACAGAGACATTGCGTCGCTATGAAATACTATGGGTTTCATGACTTCTCATTCTAAATCGAGTAAAGTTTTTATGGAAACGACAGGATTTAGTTTTTGAATTCGAGTATCTCCTTTCCGATGTACTATTCGTTCCTTACTGCAACCCTCGCTCCCTCACATTGACGAATTAACACAGAAATTGTATCGCTATGAAATACTATGGGTTTCATGACTTCTCATTCTAAATCGAGTAACGTTTTTATGGAAATGACAGGATTTAGTTTTGGAATTCGAGTATCTCCTTTCCGATGCACTATTCGTTCCTTACTGCTACGCTCGCTCTCTCACATTGACGAATTAACAGAGACATTGCGTCGCTATGAAATACTATGGGTTTCATGACTTCTCATTCTAAATCGAGTAAAGTTTTTATGGAAACGACAGGATTTAGTTTTGGAATTCGAGCATCTCCTTTCCGATGTACTATTCGTTCCTTACTGCAACGCTCGCTCCCTCACATTGACGAATTAACAGAGACATTGCGTCGCTATGAAATACTATGGGTTTCATGACTTCTCATTCTAAATCGAGTAAAGTTTTTATGGAAACGACAGGATTTAGTTTTGGAATTCGTGTATCCCCTTTCAAATGCACTACTCGTTCCTTACTGCAACGCTCGCTCCCTCACATTGACGAATTAACACATAAATTGTGTCGCTATGAAATACTATGGGTTTCATGACTTCTCATTCTAAATCGAGTAAAGTTTTTATGGAAATGACAGGATTTAGTTTTGGAATTCGAGTATCTCCTTTCCGATGCACTATTCGTTCCTTACTGCTACGCTCGCTCTCTCACATTGACGAATTAACAGAGACATTGCGTCGCTATGAAATACTATGGGTTTCATGACTTCTCATTCTAAATCGAGTAAAGTTTTTATGGAAACGACAGGATTTAGTTTTGGAATTCGAGTATCTCCTTTCCGATGTACTATTCGTTCCTTACTGCAACCCTCGCTCCCTCACATTGACGAATTAACACAGAAATTGTATCGCTATGAAATACTATGGGTTTCATGACTTCTCATTCTAAATCGAGTAACGTTTTTATGGAAACGACAGGATTTAGTTTTGGAATTCGTGTATCCCCTTTCAAATGCACTACTCGTTCCTTACTGCAACGCTCGCTCCCTCACATTGACGAATTAACACATAAATTGTGTCGCTATGAAATACTATGGGTTTCATGACTTCTCATTCTAAATCGAGTAAAGTTTTTATGGTAATGACAGGATTTAGTTTTGGAATTCGAGTATCTCCTTTCCGATGCACTATTCGTTCCTTACTGCTACGCTCGCTCTCTCACATTGACGAATTAACAGAGACATTGCGTCGCTATGAAATACTATGGGTTTCATGACTTCTCATTCTAAATCGAGTAAAGTTTTTATGGAAACGACAGGATTTAGTTTTGGAATTCGAGTATCTCCTTTCCGATGTACTATTCGTTCCTTACTGCAACCCTCGCTCCCTCACATTGACGAATTAACAGAGACATTGCGTCGCTATGAAATACTATGGGTTTCATGACTTCTCATTCTAAATCGAGTAAAGTTTTTATGGAAACGACAGGATTTAGTTTTGGAATTCGTGTATCCCCTTTCAAATGCACTACTCGTTCCTTACTGCAACGCTCGCTCCCTCACATTGACGAATTAACACATAAATTGTGTCGCTATGAAATACTATGGGTTTCATGACTTCTCATCCTAAATCGAGTAAAGTTTTTATGGAAATGACAGGATTTAGTTTTGGAATTCGAGTATCTCCTTTCCGATGCACTATTCGTTCCTTACTGCTACGCTCGCTCTCTCACATTGACGAATTAACAGAGACATTGCGTCGCTATGAAATACTATGGGTTTCATGACTTCTCATTCTAAATCGAGTAAAGTTTTTATGGAAACGACAGGATTTAGTTTTGGATTTCGAGTATCTCCTTTCCGATGTACTATTCGTTCCTTACTGCAACCCTCGCTCCCTCACATTGACGAATTAACACAGAAATTGTATCGCTATGAAATACTATGGGTTTCATGACTTCTCATTCTAAATCGAGTAAAGTTTTTATGGAAACGACAGGGTTTAGTTTTGGAATTCGTGTATCCCCTTTCAAATGCACTACTCGTTCCTTACTGCAACGCTCGCTCCCTCACATTGACGAAATAACACATAAATTGTGTCGCTATGAAATACTATGGGTTTCATGACTTCTCATTCTAAATCGAGTAAAGTTTTTATGGAAATGACAGGATTTAGTTTTGGAATTCGAGTATCTCCTTTCCGATGCACTATTCGTTCCTTACTGCTACGCTCGCTCTCTCACATTGACGAATTAACAGAGACATTGCGTCGCTATGAAATACTATGGGTTTCATGACTTCTCATTCTAAATCGAGTAAAGTTTTTATGGAAACGACAGGATTTAGTTTTGGAATTCGAGTATCTCCTTTCCGATGTACTATTCGTTCCTTACTGCAACCCTCGCTCCCTCACATTGACGAATTAACACAGAAATTGTATCGCTATGAAATACTATGGGTTTCATGACTTCTCATTCTAAATCGAGTAAAGTTTTTATGGAAACGACAGGGTTTAGTTTTGGAATTCGTGTATCCCCTTTCAAATGCACTACTCGTTCCTTACTGCAACGCTCGCTCCCTCACATTGACGAATTAACACATAAATTGTGTCGCTATGAAATACTATAGGTTTCATGACTTCTCATTCTAAATCGAGTAAAGTTTTTATGGAAATGACAGGATTTAGTTTTGGAATTCGAGCATCTCCTTTCCGATGCACTATTCGTTCCTTACTGCTACGCTCGCTCTCTCACATTGACGAATTAACAGAGACATTGCGTCGCTATGAAATACTATGGGTTTCATGACTTCTCATTCTAAATCGAGTAAAGTTTTTATGGAAATGACAGGATTTAGTTTTGGAATTCGAGTATCTCCTTTCCGATGTACTATTCGTTCCTTACTGCAACGCTCGCTCCCTCACATTGACGAATTAACAGAGACATTGCGTCGCTATGAAATACTATGGGTTTCATGACTTCTCATTCTAAATCGAGTAAAGTTTTTATGGAAACGACAGGATTTAGTTTTGGAATTCGAGTATCTCCTTTCCGATGTACTATTCGTTCCTTACTGCAACCCTCGCTCCCTCACATTGACGAATTAACAGAGACATTGCGTCGCTATGAAATACTATGGGTTTCATGACTTCTCATTCTAAATCGAGTAAAGTTTTTATGGAAACGACAGGATTTAGTTTTGGAATTCGTGTATCCCCTTTCAAATGCACTACTCGTTCCTTACTGCAACGCTCGCTCCCTCACATTGACGAATTAACACATAAATTGTGTCGCTATGAAATACTATGGGTTTCATGACTTCTCATCCTAAATCGAGTAAAGTTTTTATGGAAATGACAGGATTTAGTTTTGGAATTCGAGTATCTCCTTTCCGATGCACTATTCGTTCCTTACTGCTACGCTCGCTCTCTCACATTGACGAATTAACAGAGACATTGCGTCGCTATGAAATACTATGGGTTTCATGACTTCTCATTCTAAATCGAGTAAAGTTTTTATGGAAACGACAGGATTTAGTTTTGGATTTCGAGTATCTCCTTTCCGATGTACTATTCGTTCCTTACTGCAACCCTCGCTCCCTCACATTGACGAATTAACACAGAAATTGTATCGCTATGAAATACTATGGGTTTCATGACTTCTCATTCTAAATCGAGTAAAGTTTTTATGGAAACGACAGGGTTTAGTTTTGGAATTCGTGTATCCCCTTTCAAATGCACTACTCGTTCCTTACTGCAACGCTCGCTCCCTCACATTGACGAAATAACACATAAATTGTGTCGCTATGAAATACTATGGGTTTCATGACTTCTCATTCTAAATCGAGTAAAGTTTTTATGGAAATGACAGGATTTAGTTTTGGAATTCGAGTATCTCCTTTCCGATGCACTATTCGTTCCTTACTGCTACGCTCGCTCTCTCACATTGACGAATTAACAGAGACATTGCGTCGCTATGAAATACTATGGGTTTCATGACTTCTCATTCTAAATCGAGTAAAGTTTTTATGGAAACGACAGGATTTAGTTTTGGAATTCGAGTATCTCCTTTCCGATGTACTATTCGTTCCTTACTGCAACCCTCGCTCCCTCACATTGACGAATTAACACAGAAATTGTATCGCTATGAAATACTATGGGTTTCATGACTTCTCATTCTAAATCGAGTAAAGTTTTTATGGAAACGACAGGGTTTAGTTTTGGAATTCGTGTATCCCCTTTCAAATGCACTACTCGTTCCTTACTGCAACGCTCGCTCCCTCACATTGACGAATTAACACATAAATTGTGTCGCTATGAAATACTATGGGTTTCATGACTTCTCATTCTAAATCGAGTAAAGTTTTTATGGAAATGACAGGATTTAGTTTTGGAATTCGAGCATCTCCTTTCCGATGCACTATTCGTTCCTTACTGCTACGCTCGCTCTCTCACATTGACGAATTAACAGAGACATTGCGTCGCTATGAAATACTATGGGTTTCATGACTTCTCATTCTAAATCGAGTAAAGTTTTTATGGAAATGACAGGATTTAGTTTTGGAATTCGAGCATCTCCTTTCCGATGCACTATTCGTTCCTTACTGCTACGCTCGCTCTCTCACATTGACGAATTAACAGAGACATTGCGTCGCTATGAAATACTATGGGTTTCATGACTTCTCATTCTAAATCGAGTAAAGTTTTTATGGAAACGACAGGATTTAGTTTTGGAATTCGAGTATCTCCTTTCCGATGTACTATTCGTTCCTTACTGCAACGCTCGCTCCCTCACATTGACGAAATAACACATAAATTGTGTCGCTATGAAATACTATGGGTTTCATGACTTCTCATCCTAAATCGAGTAAAGTTTTTATGGAAATGACAGGATTTAGTTTTGGAATTCGAGTATCTCCTTTCCGATGCACTATTCGTTCCTTACTGCTACGCTCGCTCTCTCACATTGACGAATTAACAGAGACATTGCGTCGCTATGAAATACTATGGGTTTCATGACTTCTCATTCTAAATCGAGTAAAGTTTTTATGGAAACGACAGGATTTAGTTTTGGATTTCGAGTATCTCCTTTCCGATGTACTATTCGTTCCTTACTGCAACCCTCGCTCCCTCACATTGACGAATTAACACAGAAATTGTATCGCTATGAAATACTATGGGTTTCATGACTTCTCATTCTAAATCGAGTAAAGTTTTTATGGAAACGACAGGGTTTAGTTTTGGAATTCGTGTATCCCCTTTCAAATGCACTACTCGTTCCTTACTGCAACGCTCGCTCCCTCACATTGACGAAATAACACATAAATTGTGTCGCTATGAAATACTATGGGTTTCATGACTTCTCATTCTAAATCGAGTAAAGTTTTTATGGAAATGACAGGATTTAGTTTTGGAATTCGAGTATCTCCTTTCCGATGCACTATTCGTTCCTTACTGCTACGCTCGCTCTCTCACATTGACGAATTAACAGAGACATTGCGTCGCTATGAAATACTATGGGTTTCATGACTTCTCATTCTAAATCGAGTAAAGTTTTTATGGAAACGACAGGATTTAGTTTTGGAATTCGAGTATCTCCTTTCCGATGTACTATTCGTTCCTTACTGCAACCCTCGCTCCCTCACATTGACGAATTAACACAGAAATTGTATCGCTATGAAATACTATGGGTTTCATGACTTCTCATTCTAAATCGAGTAAAGTTTTTATGGAAACGACAGGGTTTAGTTTTGGAATTCGTGTATCCCCTTTCAAATGCACTACTCGTTCCTTACTGCAACGCTCGCTCCCTCACATTGACGAATTAACACATAAATTGTGTCGCTATGAAATACTATGGGTTTCATGACTTCTCATTCTAAATCGAGTAAAGTTTTTATGGAAATGACAGGATTTAGTTTTGGAATTCGAGCATCTCCTTTCCGATGCACTATTCGTTCCTTACTGCTACGCTCGCTCTCTCACATTGACGAATTAACAGAGACATTGCGTCGCTATGAAATACTATGGGTTTCATGACTTCTCATTCTAAATCGAGTAAAGTTTTTATGGAAACGACAGGATTTAGTTTTGGAATTCGAGTATCTCCTTTCCGATGTACTATTCGTTCCTTACTGCAACCCTCGCTCCCTCACATTGACGAATTAACACAGAAATTGTATCGCTATGAAATACTATGGGTTTCATGACTTCTCATTCTAAATCGAGTAACGTTTTTATGGAAACGACAGGATTTAGTTTTGGAATTCGTGTATCCCCTTTCAAATGCACTACTCGTTCCTTACTGCAACGCTCGCTCCCTCACATTGACGAATTAACACATAAATTGTGTCGCTATGAAATACTATGGGTTTCATGACTTCTCATTCTAAATCGAGTAAAGTTTTTATGGAAATGACAGGATTTAGTTTTGGAATTCGAGTATCTCCTTTCCGATGCACTATTCGTTCCTTACTGCTACGCTCGCTCTCTCACATTGACGAATTAACAGAGACATTGCGTCGCTATGAAATACTATGGGTTTCATGACTTCTCATTCTAAATCGAGTAAAGTTTTTATGGAAACGACAGGATTTAGTTTTGGATTTCGAGTATCTCCTTTCCGATGTACTATTCGTTCCTTACTGCAACCCTCGCTCCCTCACATTGACGAATTAACACAGAAATTGTATCGCTATGAAATACTATGGGTTTCATGACTTCTCATTCTAAATCGAGTAAAGTTTTTATGGAAACGACAGGGTTTAGTTTTGGAATTCGTGTATCCCCTTTCAAATGCACTACTCGTTCCTTACTGCAACGCTCGCTCCCTCACATTGACGAAATAACACATAAATTGTGTCGCTATGAAATACTATGGGTTTCATGACTTCTCATTCTAAATCGAGTAAAGTTTTTATGGAAATGACAGGATTTAGTTTTGGAATTCGAGTATCTCCTTTCCGATGTACTATTCGTTCCTTACTGCAACCCTCGCTCCCTCACATTGACGAATTAACACAGAAATTGTATCGCTATGAAATACTATGGGTTTCATGACTTCTCATTCTAAATCGAGTAACGTTTTTATGGAAACGACAGGATTTAGTTTTGGAATTCGTGTATCCCCTTTCAAATGCACTACTCGTTCCTTACTGCAACGCTCGCTCCCTCACATTGACGAATTAACACATAAATTGTGTCGCTATGAAATACTATGGGTTTCATGACTTCTCATTCTAAATCGAGTAAAGTTTTTATGGAAATGACAGGATTTAGTTTTGGAATTCGAGTATCTCCTTTCCGATGCACTATTCGTTCCTTACTGCTACGCTCGCTCTCTCACATTGACGAATTAACAGAGACATTGCGTCGCTATGAAATACTATGGGTTTCATGACTTCTCATTCTAAATCGAGTAAAGTTTTTATGGAAACGACAGGATTTAGTTTTGGAATTCGTGTATCCCCTTTCAAATGCACTACTCGTTCCTTACTGCAACGCTCGCTCCCTCACATTGACGAATTAACACATAAATTGTGTCGCTATGAAATAGTATGGGTTTCATGACTTCTCATTCTAAATCGAGTAAAGTTTTTATGGAAATGACAGGATTTAGTTTTGGAATTCGAGTATCTCCTTTCCGATGCACTATTCGTTCCTTACTGCTACGCTCGCTCTCTCACATTGACGAATTAACAGAGACATTGCGTCGCTATGAAATACTATGGGTTTCATGACTTCTCATTCTAAATCGAGTAAAGTTTTTATGGAAACGACAGGATTTAGTTTTGGAATTCGAGTATCTCCTTTCCGATGTACTATTCGTTCCTTACTGCAACCCTCGCTCCCTCACATTGACGAATTAACACAGAAATTGTATCGCTATGAAATACTATGGGTTTCATGACTTCTCATTCTAAATCGAGTAAAGTTTTTATGGAAACGACAGGATTTAGTTTTGGAATTCGTGTATCCCCTTTCAAATGCACTACTCGTTCCTTACTGCAACGCTCGCTCCCTCACATTGACGAAATAACACATAAATTGTGTCGCTATGAAATACTATGGGTTTCATGACTTCTCATTCTAAATCGAGTAAAGTTTTTATGGAAATGACAGGATTTAGTTTTGGAATTCGAGTATCTCCTTTCCGATGCACTATTCGTTCCTTACTGCTACGCTCGCTCTCTCACATTGACGAATTAACAGAGACATTGCGTCGCTATGAAATACTATGGGTTTCATGACTTCTCATTCTAAATCGTGTAAAGTTTTTATGGAAACGACAGGATTTAGTTTTGGAATTCGAGTATCTCCTTTCCGATGTACTATTCGTTCCTTACTGCAACCCTCGGTCCCTCACATTGACGAATTAACACAGAAATTGTATCGCTATGAAATACTATGGGTTTCATGACTTCTCATTCTAAATCGAGTAACGTTTTTATGGAAACGACAGGATTTAGTTTTGGAATTCGTGTATCCCCTTTCAAATGCACTACTCGTTCCTTACTGCAACGCTCGCTCCCTCACATTGACGAATTAACACATAAATTGTGTCGCTATGAAATACTATGGGTTTCATGACTTCTCATTCTAAATCGAGTAAAGTTTTTATGGAAATGACAGGATTTAGTTTTGGAATTCGAGTATCTCCTTTCCGATGCACTATTCGTTCCTTACTGCTACGCTCGCTCTCTCACATTGACGAATTAACAGAGACATTGCGTCGCTATGAAATACTATGGGTTTCATGACTTCTCATTCTAAATCGAGTAAAGTTTTTATGGAAACGACAGGATTTAGTTTTGGAATTCGAGTATCTCCTTTCCGATGTACTATTCGTTCCTTACTGCAACCCTCGCTCCCTCACATTGACGAATTAACACAGAAATTGTATCGCTATGAAATACTATGGGTTTCATGACTTCTCATTCTAAATCGAGTAACGTTTTTATGGAAACGACAGGATTTAGTTTTGGAATTCGTGTATCCCCTTTCAAATGCACTACTCGTTCCTTACTGCAACGCTCGCTCCCTCACATTGACGAATTAACACATAAATTGTGTCGCTATGAAATACTATGGGTTTCATGACTTCTCATTCTAAATCGAGTAAAGTTTTTATGGAAATGACAGGATTTAGTTTTGGAATTCGAGTATCTCCTTTCCGATGCACTATTCGTTCCTTACTGCTACGCTCGCTCTCTCACATTGACGAATTAACAGAGACATTGCGTCGCTATGAAATACTATGGGTTTCATGACTTCTCATTCTAAATCGAGTAAAGTTTTTATGGAAACGACAGGATTTAGTTTTGGAATTCGTGTATCCCCTTTCAAATGCACTACTCGTTCCTTACTGCAACGCTCGCTCCCTCACATTGACGAATTAACACATAAATTGTGTCGCTATGAAATACTATGGGTTTCATGACTTCTCATCCTAAATCGAGTAAAGTTTTTATGGAAATGACAGGATTTAGTTTTGGAATTCGAGTATCTCCTTTCCGATGCACTATTCGTTCCTTACTGCTACGCTCGCTCTCTCACATTGACGAATTAACAGAGACATTGCGTCGCTATGAAATACTATGGGTTTCATGACTTCTCATTCTAAATCGAGTAAAGTTTTTATGGAAACGACAGGATTTAGTTTTGGATTTCGAGTATCTCCTTTCCGATGTACTATTCGTTCCTTACTGCAACCCTCGCTCCCTCACATTGACGAATTAACACAGAAATTGTATCGCTATGAAATACTATGGGTTTCATGACTTCTCATTCTAAATCGAGTAAAGTTTTTATGGAAACGACAGGGTTTAGTTTTGGAATTCGTGTATCCCCTTTCAAATGCACTACTCGTTCCTTACTGCAACGCTCGCTCCCTCACATTGACGAAATAACACATAAATTGTGTCGCTATGAAATACTATGGGTTTCATGACTTCTCATTCTAAATCGAGTAAAGTTTTTATGGAAATGACAGGATTTAGTTTTGGAATTCGAGTATCTCCTTTCCGATGCACTATTCGTTCCTTACTGCTACGCTCGCTCTCTCACATTGACGAATTAACAGAGACATTGCGTCGCTATGAAATACTATGGGTTTCATGACTTCTCATTCTAAATCGAGTAAAGTTTTTATCGAAACGACAGGATTTAGTTTTGGAATTCGAGTATCTCCTTTCCGATGTACTATTCGTTCCTTACTGCAACCCTCGCTCCCTCACATTGACGAATTAACACAGAAATTGTATCGCTATGAAATACTATGGGTTTCATGACTTCTCATTCTAAATCGAGTAACGTTTTTATGGAAACGACAGGATTTAGTTTTGGAATTCGTGTATCCCCTTTCAAATGCACTACTCGTTCCTTACTGCAACGCTCGCTCCCCCACATTGACGAATTAACACATAAATTGTGTCGCTATGAAATACTATGGGTTTCATGACTTCTCATTCTAAATCGAGTAAAGTTTTTATGGAAATGACAGGATTTAGTTTTGGAATTCGAGTATCTCCTTTCCGATGCACTATTCGTTCCTTACTGCTACGCTCGCTCTCTCACATTGACGAATTAACAGAGACATTGCGTCGCTATGAAATACTATGGGTTTCATGACTTCTCATTCTAAATCGAGTAAAGTTTTTATGGAAACGACAGGATTTAGTTTTGGAATTCGAGTATCTCCTTTCCGATGTACTATTCGTTCCTTACTGCAACCCTCGCTCCCTCACATTGACGAATTAACACAGAAATTGTATCGCTATGAAATACTATGGGTTTCATGACTTCTCATTCTAAATCGAGTAACGTTTTTATGGAAACGACAGGATTTAGTTTTGGAATTCGTGTATCCCCTTTCAAATGCACTACTCGTTCCTTACTGCAACGCTCGCTCCCTCACATTGACGAATTAACACATAAATTGTGTCGCTATGAAATACTATGGGTTTCATGACTTCTCATTCTAAATCGAGTAAAGTTTTTATGGAAATGACAGGATTTAGTTTTGGAATTCGAGCATCTCCTTTCCGATGCACTATTCGTTCCTTACTGCTACGCTCGCTCTCTCACATTGACGAATTAACAGAGACATTGCGTCGCTATGAAATACTATGGGTTTCATGACTTCTCATTCTAAATCGAGTAAAGTTTTTATGGAAACGACAGGATTTAGTTTTGGAATTCGAGTATCTCCTTTCCGATGTACTATTCGTTCCTTACTGCAACCCTCGCTCCCTCACATTGACGAATTAACACAGAAATTGTATCGCTATGAAATACTATGGGTTTCATGACTTCTCATTCTAAATCGAGTAACGTTTTTATGGAAACGATAGGATTTAGTTTTGGAATTCGTGTATCCCCTTTCAAATGCACTACTCGTTCCTTACTGCAACGCTCGCTCCCTCACATTGACGAATTAACACATAAATTGTGTCGCTATGAAATACTATGGGTTTCATGACTTCTCATTCTAAATCGAGTAAAGTTTTTATGGAAATGACAGGATTTAGTTTTGGAATTCGAGTATCTCCTTTCCGATGCACTATTCGTTCCTTACTGCTACGCTCGCTCTCTCACATTGACGAATTAACAGAGACATTGCGTCGCTATGAAATACTATGGGTTTCATGACTTCTCATTCTAAATCGAGTAAAGTTTTTATGGAAACGACAGGATTTAGTTTTGGATTTCGAGTATCTCCTTTCCGATGTACTATTCGTTCCTTACTGCAACCCTCGCTCCCTCACATTGACGAATTAACACAGAAATTGTATCGCTATGAAATACTATGGGTTTCATGACTTCTCATTCTAAATCGAGTAAAGTTTTTATGGAAACGACAGGGTTTAGTTTTGGAATTCGTGTATCCCCTTTCAAATGCACTACTCGTTCCTTACTGCAACGCTCGCTCCCTCACATTGACGAAATAACACATAAATTGTGTCGCTATGAAATACTATGGGTTTCATGACTTCTCATTCTAAATCGAGTAAAGTTTTTATGGAAATGACAGGATTTAGTTTTGGAATTCGAGTATCTCCTTTCCGATGCACTATTCGTTCCTTACTGCTACGCTCGCTCTCTCACATTGACGAATTAACAGAGACATTGCGTCGCTATGAAATACTATGGGTTTCATGACTTCTCATTCTAAATCGAGTAAAGTTTTTATGGAAACGACAGGATTTAGTTTTGGAATTCGTGTATCCCCTTTCAAATGCACTACTCGTTCCTTACTGCAACGCTCGCTCCCTCACATTGACGAATTAACACATAAATTGTGTCGCTATGAAATAGTATGGGTTTCATGACTTCTCATTCTAAATCGAGTAAAGTTTTTATGGAAATGACAGGATTTAGTTTTGGAATTCGAGTATCTCCTTTCCGATGCACTATTCGTTCCTTACTGCTACGCTCGCTCTCTCACATTGACGAATTAACAGAGACATTGCGTCGCTATGAAATACTATGGGTTTCATGACTTCTCATTCTAAATCGAGTAAAGTTTTTATGGAAACGACAGGATTTAGTTTTGGAATTCGAGTATCTCCTTTCCGATGTACTATTCGTTCCTTACTGCAACCCTCGCTCCCTCACATTGACGAATTAACACAGAAATTGTATCGCTATGAAATACTATGGGTTTCATGACTTCTCATTCTAAATCGAGTAAAGTTTTTATGGAAACGACAGGATTTAGTTTTGGAATTCGTGTATCCCCTTTCAAATGCACTACTCGTTCCTTACTGCAACGCTCGCTCCCTCACATTGACGAAATAACACATAAATTGTGTCGCTATGAAATACTATGGGTTTCATGACTTCTCATTCTAAATCGAGTAAAGTTTTTATGGAAATGACAGGATTTAGTTTTGGAATTCGAGTATCTCCTTTCCGATGCACTATTCGTTCCTTACTGCTACGCTCGCTCTCTCACATTGACGAATTAACAGAGACATTGCGTCGCTATGAAATACTATGGGTTTCATGACTTCTCATTCTAAATCGAGTAAAGTTTTTATGGAAACGACAGGATTTAGTTTTGGAATTCGAGTATCTCCTTTTCGATGTACTATTCGTTCCTTACTGCAACCCTCGGTCCCTCACATTGACGAATTAACACAGAAATTGTATCGCTATGAAATACTATGGGTTTCATGACTTCTCATTCTAAATCGAGTAACGTTTTTATGGAAACGACAGGATTTAGTTTTGGAATTCGTGTATCCCCTTTCAAATGCACTACTCGTTCCTTACTGCAACGCTCGCTCCCTCACATTGACGAATTAACACATAAATTGTGTCGCTATGAAATACTATGGGTTTCATGACTTCTCATTCTAAATCGAGTAAAGTTTTTATGGAAATGACAGGATTTAGTTTTGGAATTCGAGTATCTCCTTTCCGATGCACTATTCGTTCCTTACTGCTACGCTCGCTCTCTCACATTGACGAATTAACAGAGACATTGCGTCGCTATGAAATACTATGGGTTTCATGACTTCTCATTCTAAATCGAGTAAAGTTTTTATGGAAACGACAGGATTTAGTTTTGGAATTCGAGTATCTCCTTTCCGATGTACTATTCGTTCCTTACTGCAACCCTCGCTCCCTCACATTGACGAATTAACACAGAAATTGTATCGCTATGAAATACTATGGGTTTCATGACTTCTCATTCTAAATCGAGTAACGTTTTTATGGAAACGACAGGATTTAGTTTTGGAATTCGTGTATCCCCTTTCAAATGCACTACTCGTTCCTTACTGCAACGCTCGCTCCCTCACATTGACGAATTAACACATAAATTGTGTCGCTATGAAATACTATGGGTTTCATGACTTCTCATTCTAAATCGAGTAAAGTTTTTATGGAAATGACAGGATTTAGTTTTGGAATTCGAGTATCTCCTTTCCGATGCACTATTCGTTCCTTACTGCTACGCTCGCTCTCTCACATTGACGAATTAACAGAGACATTGCGTCGCTATGAAATACTATGGGTTTCATGACTTCTCATTCTAAATCGAGTAAAGTTTTTATGGAAACGACAGGATTTAGTTTTGGAATTCGTGTATCCCCTTTCAAATGCACTACTCGTTCCTTACTGCAACGCTCGCTCCCTCACATTGACGAATTAACACATAAATTGTGTCGCTATGAAATACTATGGGTTTCATGACTTCTCATCCTAAATCGAGTAAAGTTTTTATGGAAATGACAGGATTTAGTTTTGGAATTCGAGTATCTCCTTTCCGATGCACTATTCGATCCTTACTGCTACGCTCGCTCTCTCACATTGACGAATTAACAGAGACATTGCGTCGCTATGAAATACTATGGGTTTCATGACTTCTCATTCTAAATCGAGTAAAGTTTTTATGGAAACGACAGGATTTAGTTTTGGATTTCGAGTATCTCCTTTCCGATGTACTATTCGTTCCTTACTGCAACCCTCGCTCCCTCACATTGACGAATTAACACAGAAATTGTATCGCTATGAAATACTATGGGTTTCATGACTTCTCATTCTAAATCGAGTAAAGTTTTTATGGAAACGACAGGGTTTAGTTTTGGAATTCGTGTATCCCCTTTCAAATGCACTACTCGTTCCTTACTGCAACGCTCGCTCCCTCACATTGACGAAATAACACATAAATTGTGTCGCTATGAAATACTATGGGTTTCATGACTTCTCATTCTAAATCGAGTAAAGTTTTTATGGAAATGACAGGATTTAGTTTTGGAATTCGAGTATCTCCTTTCCGATGCACTATTCGTTCCTTACTGCTACGCTCGCTCTCTCACATTGACGAATTAACAGAGACATTGCGTCGCTATGAAATACTATGGGTTTCATGACTTCTCATTCTAAATCGAGTAAAGTTTTTATGGAAACGACAGGATTTAGTTTTGGAATTCGAGTATCTCCTTTCCGATGTACTATTCGTTCCTTACTGCAACCCTCGTTCCCTCACATTGACGAATTAACACAGAAATTGTATCGCTATGAAATACTATGGGTTTCATGACTTCTCATTCTAAATCGAGTAACGTTTTTATGGAAACGACAGGATTTAGTTTTGGAATTCGTGTATCCCCTTTCAAATGCACTACTCGTTCCTTACTGCAACGCTCGCTCCCTCACATTGACGAATTAACACATAAATTGTGTCGCTATGAAATACTATGGGTTTCATGACTTCTCATTCTAAATCGAGTAAAGTTTTTATGGAAATGACAGGATTTCGTTTTGGAATTCGAGTATCTCCTTTCCGATGCACTATTCGTTCCTTACTGCTACGCTCGCTCTCTCACATTGACGAATTAACAGAGACATTGCGTCGCTATGAAATACTATGGGTTTCATGACTTCTCATTCTAAATCGAGTAAAGTTTTCATGGAAACGACAGGATTTAGTTTTGGAATTCGAGTATCTCCTTTCCGATGTACTATTCGTTCCTTACTGCAACCCTCGCTCCCTCACATTGACGAATTAACACAGAAATTGTATCGCTATGAAATACTATGGGTTTCATGACTTCTCATTCTAAATCGAGTAACGTTTTTATGGAAACGACAGGATTTAGTTTTGGAATTCGTGTATCCCCTTTCAAATGCACTACTCGTTCCTTACTGCAACGCTCGCTCCCTCACATTGACGAATTAACACATAAATTGTGTCGCTATGAAATACTATGGGTTTCATGACTTCTCATTCTAAATCGAGTAAAGTTTTTATGGAAATGACAGGATTTAGTTTTGGAATTCGAGCATCTCCTTTCCGATGCACTATTCGTTCCTTACTGCTACGCTCGCTCTCTCACATTGACGAATTAACAGAGACATTGCGTCGCTATGAAATACTATGGGTTTCATGACTTCTCATTCTAAATCGAGTAAAGTTTTTATGGAAACGACAGGATTTAGTTTTGGAATTCGAGTATCTCCTTTCCGATGTACTATTCGTTCCTTACTGCAACCCTCGCTCCCTCACATTGACGAATTAACACAGAAATTGTATCGCTATGAAATACTATGGGTTTCATGACTTCTCATTCTAAATCGAGTAACGTTTTTATGGAAACGACAGGATTTAGTTTTGGAATTCGTGTATCCCCTTTCAAATGCACTACTCGTTCCTTACTGCAACGCTCGCTCCCTCACATTGACGAATTAACACATAAATTGTGTCGCTATGAAATACTATGGGTTTCATGACTTCTCATTCTAAATCGAGTAAAGTTTTTATGGAAATGACAGGATTTAGTTTTGGAATTCGAGTATCTCCTTTCCGATGCACTATTCGTTCCTTACTGCTACGCTCGCTCTCTCACATTGACGAATTAACAGAGACATTGCGTCGCTATGAAATACTATGGGTTTCATGACTTCTCATTCTAAATCGAGTAAAGTTTTTATGGAAACGACAGGATTTAGTTTTGGATTTCGAGTATCTCCTTTCCGATGTACTATTCGTTCCTTACTGCAACCCTCGCGCCCTCACATTGACGAATTAACACAGAAATTGTATCGCTATGAAATACTATGGGTTTCATGACTTCTCATTCTAAATCGAGTAAAGTTTTTATGGAAACGACAGGGTTTAGTTTTGGAATTCGTGTATCCCCTTTCAAATGCACTACTCGTTCCTTACTGCAACGCTCGCTCCCTCACATTGACGAAATAACACATAAATTGTGTCGCTATGAAATACTATGGGTTTCATGACTTCTCATTCTAAATCGAGTAAAGTTTTTATGGAAATGACAGGATTTAGTTTTGGAATTCGAGTATCTCCTTTCCGATGCACTATTCGTCCCTTACTGCTACGCTCGCTCTCTCACATTGACGAATTAACAGAGACATTGCGTCGCTATGAAATACTATGGGTTTCATGACTTCTCATTCTAAATCGAGTAAAGTTTTTATGGAAACGACAGGATTTAGTTTTGGAATTCGAGTATCTCCTTTCCGATGTACTATTCGTTCCTTACTGCAACCCTCGCTCCCTCACATTGACGAATTAACACAGAAATTGTATCGCTATGAAATACTATGGGTTTCATGACTTCTCATTCTAAATCGAGTAACGTTTTTATGGAAACGACAGGATTTAGTTTTGGAATTCGTGTATCCCCTTTCAAATGCACTACTCGTTCCTTACTGCAACGCTCGCTCCCTCACATTGACGAATTAACACATAAATTGTGTCGCTATGAAATACTATGGGTTTCATGACTTCTCATTCTAAATCGAGTAAAGTTTTTATGGAAATGACAGGATTTAGTTTTGGAATTCGAGTATCTCCTTTCCGATGCACTATTCGTTCCTTACTGCTACGCTCGCTCTCTCACATTGACGAATTAACAGAGACATTGCGTCGCTATGAAATACTATGGGTTTCATGACTTCTCATTCTAAATCGAGTAAAGTTTTTATGGAAACGACAGGATTTAGTTTTGGAATTCGAGTATCTCCTTTCCGATGTACTATTCGTTCCTTACTGCAACCCTCGCTCCCTCACATTGACGAATTAACACAGAAATTGTATCGCTATGAAATACTATGGGTTTCATGACTTCTCATTCTAAATCGAGTAACGTTTTTATGGAAACGACAGGATTTAGTTTTGGAATTCGTGTATCCCCTTTCAAATGCACTACTCGTTCCTTACTGCAACGCTCGCTCCCTCACATTGACGAATTAACACATAAATTGTGTCGCTATGAAATACTATGGGTTTCATGACTTCTCATTCTAAATCGAGTAAAGTTTTTATGCAAATGACAGGATTTAGTTTTGGAATTCGAGCATCTCCTTTCCGATGCACTATTCGTTCCTTACTGCTACGCTCGCTCTCTCACATTGACGAATTAACAGAGACATTGCGTCGCTATGAAATACTATGGGTTTCATGACTTCTCATTCTAAATCGAGTAAAGTTTTTATGGAAACGACAGGATTTAGTTTTGGAATTCGAGCATCTCCTTTCCGATGTACTATTCGTTCCTTACTGCAACCCTCGCTCCCTCACATTGACGAATTAACACAGAAATTGTATCGCTATGAAATACTATGGGTTTCATGACTTCTCATTCTAAATCGAGTAACGTTTTTATGGAAACGACAGGATTTAGTTTTGGAATTCGTGTATCCCCTTTCAAATGCACTACTCGTTCCTTACTGCAACGCTCGCTCCCTCACATTGACGAATTAACACATAAATTGTGTCGCTATGAAATACTATGGGTTTCATGACTTCTCATTCTAAATCGAGTAAAGTTTTTATGGAAATGACAGGATTTAGTTTTGGAATTCGAGTATCTCCTTTCCGATGCACTATTCGTTCCTTACTGCTACGCTCGCTCTCTCACATTGACGAATTAACAGAGACATTGCGTCGCTATGAAATACTATGGGTTTCATGACTTCTCATTCTAAATCGAGTAAAGTTTTTATGGAAACGACAGGATTTAGTTTTGGAATTCGAGTATCTCCTTTCCGATGTACTATTCGTTCCTTACTGCAACCCTCGCTCCCTCACATTGACGAATTAACACAGAAATTGTATCGCTATGAAATACTATGGGTTTCATGACTTCTCATTCTAAATCGAGTAACGTTTTTATGGAAACGACAGGATTTAGTTTTGGAATTCGTGTATCCCCTTTCAAATGCACTACTCGTTCCTTACTGCAACGCTCGCTCCCTCACATTGACGAATTAACACATAAATTGTGTCGCTATGAAATACTATGGGTTTCATGACTTCTCATTCTAAATCGAGTAAAGTTTTTATGGAAATGACAGGATTTCGTTTTGGAATTCGAGTATCTCCTTTCCGATGCACTATTCGTTCCTTACTGCTACGCTCGCTCTCTCACATTGACGAATTAACAGAGACATTGCGTCGCTATGAAATACTATGGGTTTCATGACTTCTCATTCTAAATCGAGTAAAGTTTTTATGGAAACGACAGGATTTAGTTTTGGAATTCGAGTATCTCCTTTCCGATGTACTATTCGTTCCTTACTGCAACCCTCGCTCCCTCACATTGACGAATTAACACAGAAATTGTATCGCTATGAAATACTATGGGTTTCATGACTTCTCATTCTAAATCGAGTAACGTTTTTATGGAAACGACAGGATTTAGTTTTGGAATTCGTGTATCCCCTTTCAAATGCACTACTCGTTCCTTACTGCAACGCTCGCTCCCTCACATTGACGAATTAACACATAAATTGTGTCGCTATGAAATACTATGGGTTTCATGACTTCTCATTCTAAATCGAGTAAAGTTTTTATGGAAATGACAGGATTTAGTTTTGGAATTCGAGTATCTCCTTTCCGATGCACTATTCGTTCCTTACTGCTACGCCCGATCTCTCACATTGACGAATTAACAGAGACATTGCGTCGCTATGAAATACTATGGGTTTCATGACTTCTCATTCTAAATCGAGTAAAGTTTTTATGGAAACGACAGGATTTAGTTTTGGAATTCGAGTATCTCCTTTCCGATGTACTATTCGTTCCTTACTGCAACCCTCGCTCCCTCACATTGACGAATTAACACAGAAATTGTATCGCTATGAAATACTATGGGTTTCATGACTTCTCATTCTAAATCGAGTAAAGTTTTTATGGAAACGACAGGATTTAGTTTTGGAATTCGTGTATCCCCTTTCAAATGCACTACTCGTTCCTTACTGCAACGCTCGCTCCCTCACATTGACGAATTAACACATAAATTGTGTCGCTATGAAATACTATGGGTTTCATGACTTCTCATTCTAAATCGAGTAAAGTTTTTATGGAAATGACAGGATTTAGTTTTGGAATTCGAGTATCTCCTTTCCGATGCACTATTCGTTCCTTACTGCTACGCTCGCTCTCTCACATTGACGAATTAACAGAGACATTGCGTCGCTATGAAATACTATGGGTTTCATGACTTCTCATTCTAAATCGAGTAAAGTTTTTATGGAAACGACAGGATTTTGTTTTGGAATTCGTGTATCCCCTTTCAAATGCACTACTCGTTCCTTACTGCAACGCTCGCTCCCTCACATTGACGAATTAACACATAAATTGTGTCGCTATGAAATACTATGGGTTTCATGACTTCTCATTCTAAATCGAGTAAAGTTTTTATGGAAATGACAGGATTTAGTTTTGGAATTCGAGTATCTCCTTTCCGATGCACTATTCGTTCCTTACTGCTACGCTCGCTCTCTCACATTGACGAATTAACAGAGACATTGCGTCGCTATCAAATACTATGGGTTTCATGACTTCTCATTCTAAATCGAGTAAAGTTTTTATGGAAACGACAGGATTTAGTTTTGGAATTCGAGTATCTCCTTTCCGATGTACTATTCGTTCCTTACTGCAACCCTCGCTCCCTCACATTGACGAATTAACACAGAAATTGTATCGCTATGAAATACTATGGGTTTCATGACTTCTCATTCTAAATCGAGTAAAGTTTTTATGGAAACGACAGGATTTAGTTTTGGAATTCGTGTATCCCCTTCCAAATGCACTACTCGTTCCTTACTGCAACGCTCGCTCCCTCACATTGACGAATTAACACATAAATTGTGTCGCTATGAAATACTATGGGTTTCATGACTTCTCATTCTAAATGGAGTAAAGTTTTTATGGAAATGACAGGATTTAGTTTTGGAATTCGAGTATCTCCTTTCCGATGCACTATTCGATCCTTACTGCTACGCTCGCTCTCTCACATTGACGAATTAACAGAGACATTGCGTCGCTATGAAATACTATGGGTTTCATGACTTCTCATTCTAAATCGAGTAAAGTTTTTATGGAAACGACAGGATTTAGTTTTGGAATTCGAGTATCTCCTTTCCGATGTACTATTCGTTCCTTACTGCAACCCTCGCTCTCTCACATTGACGAATTAACAGAGACATTGCGTCGCTATGAAATACTATGGGTTTCATGACTTCTCATTCTAAATCGAGTAAAGTTTTTATGGAAACGACAGGATTTAGTTTTGGAATTCGAGTATCTCCTTTCAAATGCACTACTCGTTCCTTACTGCAACGCTCGCTCCCTCACATTGACGAATTAACAGAGACATTGCGTCGCTATGAAATACTATGGGTTTCATGACTTCTCATTCTAAATCGAGTCAAGTTTTTATGGAAACGACAGGATTTAGTTTTGGAATTCGAGTATCTCCTTTCCGATGTACTATTCGTTCCTTACTGCAACCCTCGCTCTCTCACATTGACGAATTAACACAGAAATTGTATCGCTATGAAATACTATGGGTTTCATGACTTCTCATTCTAAATTGAGTAAAGTTTTTATGGAAACGACAGGATTTAGTTTTGGAATTCGTGTATCCCCTTTCAAATGCACTACTCGTTCCTTACTGCAACGCTCGCTCCCTCACATTGACGAATTAACACATAAATTGTGTCGCTATGAAATACTATGGGTTTCATGACTTCTCATTCTAAATCGAGTAAAGTTTTTATGGAAATGACAGGATTTAGTTTTGGAATTCGAGTATCTCCTTTCCGATGCACTATTCGTTCCTTACTGCTACGCTCGCTCTCTCACATTGACGAATTAACAGAGACATTGCGTCGCTATGAAATACTATGGGTTTCATGACTTCTCATTCTAAATCGAGTAAAGTTTTTATGGAAACGACAGGATTTAGTTTTGGAATTCGAGTATCTCCTTTCCGATGTACTATTCGTTCCTTACTGCAACCCTCGCTCCCTCACATTGACGAATTAACACAGAAATTGTATCGCTATGAAATACTATGGGTTTCATGACTTCTCATTCTAAATCGAGTAAAGTTTTTATGGAAACGACAGGATTTAGTTTTGGAATTCGTGTATCCCCTTCCAAATGCACTACTCGTTCCTTACTGCAACGCTCGCTCCCTCACATTGACGAATTAACACATAAATTGTGTCGCTATGAAATACTATGGGTTTCATGACTTCTCATTCTAAATGGAGTAAAGTTTTTATGGAAATGACAGGATTTAGTTTTGGAATTCGAGTATCTCCTTTCCGATGCACTATTCGTTCCTTACTGCTACGCTCGCTCTCTCACATTGACGAATTAACAGAGACATTGCGTCGCTATGAAATACTATGGGTTTCATGACTTCTCATTCTAAATCGAGTAAAGTTTTTATGGAAACGACAGGATTTAGTTTTGGGATTCGAGTATCTCCTTTCCGATGTACTATTCGTTCCTTACTGCAACCCTCGCTCTCTCACATTGACGAATTAACAGAGACATTGCGTCGCTATGAAATACTATGGGTTTCATGACTTCTCATTCTAAATCGAGTAAAGTTTTTATGGAAACGACAGGATTTAGTTTTGGAATTCGAGTATCTCCTTTCAAATGCACTACTCGTTCCTTACTGCAACGCTCGCTCCCTCACATTGACGAATTAACAGAGACATTGCGTCGCTATGAAATACTATGGGTTTCATGACTTCTCATTCTAAATCGAGTCAAGTTTTTATGGAATCGACAGGATTTAGTTTTGGAATTCGAGTATCTCCTTTCCGATGTACTATTCGTTCCTTACTGCAACCCTCGCTCCCTCACATTGACGAATTAACACAGAAATTGTATCGCTATGAAATACTATGGGTTTCATGACTTCTCATTCTAAATTGAGTAAAGTTTTTATGGAAACGACAGGATTTAGTTTTGGAATTCGTGTATCCCCTTTCAAATGCACTACTCGTTCCTTACTGCAACGCTCGCTCCCTCACATTGACGAATTAACACATAAATTGTGTCGCTATGAAATACTATGGGTTTCATGACTTCTCATTCTAAATCGAGTAAAGTTTTTATGGAAATGACAGGATTTAGTTTTGGAATTCGAGTATCTCCTTTCCGATGCACTATTCGTTCCTTACTGCTACGCTCGCTCTCTCACATTGACGAATTAACAGAGACATTGCGTCGCTATGAAATACTATGGGTTTCATGACTTCTCATTCTAAATCGAGTAAAGTTTTTATGGAAACGACAGGATTTAGTTTTGGAATTCGAGTATCTCCTTTCCGATGTACTATTCGTTCCTTACTGCAACCCTCGCTCCCTCACATTGACGAATTAACACAGAAATTGTATCGCTATGAAATACTATGGGTTTCATGACTTCTCATTCTAAATCGAGTAAAGTTTTTATGGAAACGACAGGATTTAGTTTTGGAATTCGTGTATCCCCTTTCAAATGCACTACTCGTTCCTTACTGCAACGCTCGCTCCCTCACATTGACGAATTAACACATAAATTGTGTCGCTATGAAATACTATGGGTTTCATGACTTCTCATTCTAAATCGAGTAAAGTTTTTATGGAAATGACAGGATTTAGTTTTGGAATTCGAGTATCTCCTTTCCGATGCACTATTCGTTCCTTACTGCTAAGCTCGCTCTCTCACATTGACGAATTAACAGAGACATTGCGTCGCTATGAAATACTATGGGTTTCATGACTTCTCATTCTAAATCGAGTAAAGTTTTTATGGAAACGACAGGATTTAGTTTTGGAATTCGTGTATCCCCTTTCAAATGCACTACTCGTTCCTTACTGCAACGCTCGCTCCCTCACATTGACGAATTAACACATAAATTGTGTCGCTATGAAATACTATGGGTTTCATGACTTCTCATTCTAAATCGAGTAAAGTTTTTATGGAAACGACAGGATTTAGTTTTGGAATTCGAGTATCTCCTTTCCGATGTACTATTCGTTCCTTACTGCAACCCTCGCTCCCTCACATTGACGAATTAACACAGAAATTGTATCGCTATGAAATACTATGGGTTTCATGACTTCTCATTCTAAATCGAGTAAAGTTTTTATGGAAACGACAGGATTTAGTTTTGGAATTCGTGTATCCCCTTTCAAATGCACTACTCGTTCCTTACTGCAACGCTCGCTCCCTCACATTGACGAATTAACACATAAATTGTGTCGCTATGAAATACTATGGGTTTCATGACTTCTCATTCTAAATCGAGTAAAGTTTTTATGGAAATGACAGGATTTAGTTTTGGAATTCGAGTATCTCCTTTCCGATGCACTATTCGTTCCTTACTGCTACGCTCGCTCTCTCACATTGACGAATTAACAGAGACATTGCGTCGCTATGAAATACTATGGGTTTCATGACTTCTCATTCTAAATCGAGTAAAGTTTTTATGGAAACGACAGGATTTAGTTTTGGAATTCGAGTATCTCCTTTCCGATGTACTATTCGTTCCTTACTGCAACCCTCGCTCCCTCACATTGACGAATTAACACAGAAATTGTATCGCTATGAAATACTATGGGTTTCATGACTTCTCATTCTAAATCGAGTAACGTTTTTATGGAAACGACAGGATTTAGTTTTGGAATTCGTGTATCCCCTTTCAAATGCACTACTCGTTCCTTACTGCAACGCTCGCTCCCTCACATTGACGAATTAACACATAAATTGTGTCGCTATGAAATACTATGGGTTTCATGACTTCTCATTCTAAATCGAGTAAAGTTTTTATGGAAATGACAGGATTTAGTTTTGGAATTCGAGTATCTCCTTTCCGATGCACTATTCGTTCCTTACTGCTACGCTCGCTCTCTCACATTGACGAATTAACAGAGACATTGCGTCGCTATGAAATACTATGGGTTTCATGACTTCTCATTCTAAATCGAGTAAAGTTTTTATGGAAACGACAGGATTTAGTTTTGGAATTCGTGTATCCCCTTTCAAATGCACTACTCGTTCCTTACTGCAACGCTCGCTCCCTCACATTGACGAATAAACACAGAAATTGTGTCGCTATGAAATACTATGGCTTTCATGACTTCTCATTCTAAATCGAGTAAAGTTTTTATGGAAATGACAGGATTTAGTTTTGGAATTCGAGTATCTCCTTTCCGATGCACTATTCGTTCCTTACTGCTACGCTCGCTCTCTCACATTGACGAATTAACAGAGACATTGCGTCGCTATGAAATACTATGGGTTTCATGACTTCTCATTCTAAATCGAGTAAAGTTTTTATGGAAACGACAGGATTTAGTTTTGGAATTCGAGTATCTCCTTTCCGATGTACTATTCGTTCCTTACTGCAACCCTCGCTCCCTCACATTGACGAATTAACACAGAAATTGTATCGCTATGAAATACTATGGGTTTCATGACTTCTCATTCTAAATCGAGTAAAGTTTTTATGGAAACGACAGGATTTAGTTTTGGAATTCGTGTATCCCCTTTCAAATGCACTACTCGTTCCTTACTGCAACGCTCGCTCCCTCACATTGACGAATTAACACATAAATTGTGTCGCTATGAAATACTATGGGTTTCATGACTTCTCATTCTAAATCGAGTAAAGTTTTTATGGAAATGACAGGATTTAGTTTTGGAATTCGAGTATCTCCTTTCCGACGCACTATTCGTTCCTTACTGCTACGCTCGCTCTCTCACATTGACGAATTAACAGAGACATTGCGTCGCTATGAAATACTATGGGTTTCATGACTTCTCATT
Source organism: Schistocerca serialis cubense (assembly GCF_023864345.2). Taxonomy (NCBI): domain Eukaryota; kingdom Metazoa; phylum Arthropoda; class Insecta; order Orthoptera; family Acrididae; genus Schistocerca; species Schistocerca serialis. The sequence continues at coordinate 46,830,948 of NC_064643.1, forward strand.
CTAAATCGAGTAAAGTTTTTATGGAAACGACAGGATTTAGTTTTGGAATTCGAGTATCTCCTTTCCGATGTACTATTCGTTCCTTACTGCAACCCTCGCTCTCTCACATTGACGAATTAACAGAGACATTGCGTCGCTATGAAATACTATGGGTTTCATGACTTCTCATTCTAAATCGAGTAAAGTTTTTATGGAAATGACAGGATTTAGTTTTGGAATTCGAGTATCTCCTTTCCGATGCACTATTCGTTCCTTACTGCTACGCTCGCTCTCTCACATTGACGAATTAACAGAGACATTGCGTCGCTATGAAATACTATGGGTTTCATGACTTCTCATTCTAAATCGAGTAAAGTTTTTATGGAAACGACAGGATTTAGTTTTGGAATTCGTGTATCCCCTTTCAAATCCACTACTCGTTCCTTACTGCAACGCTCGCTCCCTCACATTGACGAATTAACACATAAATTGTGTCGCTATGAAATACTATGGGTTTCATGACTTCTCATTCTAAATCGAGTAAAGTTTTTATGGAAACGACAGGATTTAGTTTTGGAATTCGAGTATCTCCTTTCCGATGTACTATTCGTTCCTTACTGCAACCCTCGCTCCCCCACATTGACGAATTAACACATAAATTGTGTCGCTATGAAATACTATGGGTTTCATGACTTCTCATTCTAAATCGAGTAAAGTTTTTATGGAAATGACAGGATTTAGTTTTGGAATTCGAGTATCTCCTTTCCGATGCACTATTCGTTCCTTACTGCTACGCTCGCTCTCTCACATTGACGAATTAACAGAGGCATTGCGTCGCTATGAAATACTATGGGTTTCATGACTTCTCATTCTAAATCGAGTAAAGTTTTTATGGAAACGACAGGATTTAGTTTTGGAATTCGAGTATCTCCTTTCCGATGTACTATTCGTTCCTTACTGCAACCCTCGCTCCCTCACATTGACGAATTAACACAGAAATTGTATCGCTATGAAATACTATGGGTTTCATGACTTCTCATTCTAAATCGAGTAAAGTTTTTATGGAAACGACAGGATTTAGTTTTGGAATTCGTGTATCCCCTTTCAAATGCACTACTCGTTCCTTACTGCAACGCTCGCTCCCTCACATTGACGAATTAACACATAAATTGTGTCGCTATGAAATACTATGGGTTTCATGACTTCTCATTCTAAATCGAGTAAAGTTTTTATGGAAATGACAGGATTTAGTTTTGGAATTCGAGTATCTCCTTTCCGATGCACTATTCGTTCCTTACTGCTACGCTCGCTCTCTCACATTGACGAATTAACAGAGACATTGCGTCGCTATGAAATACTATGGGTTTCATGACTTCTCATTCTAAATCGAGTAAAGTTTTTATGGAAATGACAGGATTTAGTTTTGGAATTCGAGTATCTCCTTTCCGATGCACTATTCGTTCCTTACTGCTACGCTCGCTCTCTCACATTGACGAATTAACAGAGACATTGCGTCGCTATGAAATACTATGGGTTTCATGACTTCTCATTCTAAATCGAGTAAAGTTTTTATGGAAACGACAGGATTTAGTTTTGGAATTCGTGTATCCCCTTTCAAATGCACTACTCGTTCCTTACTGCAACGCTCGCTCCCTCACATTGACGAATTAACACATAAATTGTGTCGCTATGAAATACTTTGGGTTTCATGACTTCTCATTCTAAATCGAGTAAAGTTTTTATGGAAATGAAAGGATTTAGTTTTGGAATTCGAGTATCTCCTTTCCGATGCACTATTCGTTCCTTACTGCTACGCTCGCTCTCTCACATTGACGAATTAACAGAGACATTGCGTCGCTATGAAATACTATGGGTTTCATGACTTCTCATTCTAAATAGAGTAAAGTTTTTATGGAAACGACAGGATTTAGTTTTGGAATTCGAGTATCTCCTTTCCGATGTACTATTCGTTCCTTACTGCAACCCTCGCTCCCTCACATTGACGAATTAACAGAGACATTGCGTCGCTATGAAATACTATGGGTTTCATGACTTCTCATTCTAAATCGAGTAAAGTTTTTATGGAAATGACGGGATTTAGTTTTGGAATTCGAGTATCTCCTTTCCGATGTACTATTCGTTCCTTACTGCAACCCTCGCTCTCTCACATTGACGAATTAACAGAGACATTGCGTCGCTATGAAATACTATGGGTTTCATGACTTCTCATTCTAAATCGAGTAAAGTTTTTATGGAAATGACAGGATTTAGTTTTGGAATTCGAGTATCTCCTTTCCGATGCACTATTCGTTCCTTACTGCTACGCTCGCTCTCTCACATTGACGAATTAACAGAGACATTGCGTCGCTATGAAATACTATGGTTTTCATGACTTCTCATTCTAAATCGAGTAATGTTTTTATGGAAATGACAGGATTTAGTTTTGGAATTCGAGTATCTCCTTTCCGATGTACTATTCGTTCCTTACTGCTACGCTCGCTCTCTCACATTGACGAATTAACAGAGACATTGCGTCGCTATGAAATACTATGGGTTTCATGACTTCTCATTCTAAATCGAGTAAAGTTTTTATGGAAACGACAGGATTTAGTTTTGGAATTCGAGTATCTCCTTTCCGATGTACTATTCGTTCCTTACTGCAACCCTCGCTCTCTCACATTGACGAATTAACACAGAAATTGTATCGCTATGAAATACTATGGGTTTCATGACTTCTCATTCTAAATCGAGTAAAGTTTTTATGGAAACGACAGGATTTAGTTTTGGAATTCGTGTATCCCCTTTCAAATGCACTACTCGTTCCTTACTGCAACGCTCGCTCCCTCACATTGACGAATTAACACATAAATTGTGTCGCTATGAAATACTATGGGTTTCATGACTTCTCATTCTAAATCGAGTAAAGTTTTTATGGAAATGACAGGATTTAGTTTTGGATTTCGAGTATCTCCTTTCCGATGTACTATTCGTTGCTTACTGCTACGCTCGCTCTCTCACATTGACGAATTAACAGAGACATTGCGTCGCTATGAAATACTATGGGTTTCATGACTTCTCATTCTAAATCGAGTAAAGTTTTTATGGAAATGACAGGATTTAGTTTTGGAATTCGAGTATCTCCTTTCCGATGCACTATTCGTTCCTTACTGCTACGCTCGCTCTCTCACACTGACGAATTAACAGAGACATTGCGTCGCTATGAAATACTATGGTTTTCATGACTTCTCATTCTAAATCGAGTAAAGTTTTTATGGAAATGACAGGATTTAGTTTTGGAATTCGAGTATCTCCTTTCCGATGTACTATTCGTTCCTTACTGCAACCCTCGCTCTCTCACATTGACGAATTAACAGAGACATTGCGTCGCTATGAAATACTATGGGTTTCATGACTTCTCATTCTAAATCGAGTAAAGTTTTTATGGAAATGACAGGATTTAGTTTTGGAATTCGAGTATCTCCTTTCCGATGCACTATTCGTTCCTTACTGCTACGCTCGCTCTCTCACATTGACGAATTAACAGAGACATTGCGTCGCTATGAAATACTATGGTTTTCATGACTTCTCATTCTAAATCGAGTAAAGTTTTTATGGAAATGACAGGATTTAGTTTTGGAATTCGAGTATCTCCTTTCCGATGCACTATTCGTTCCTTACTGCAACCCTCGCTCTCTCACATTGACGAATTAACAGAGACATTGCGTCGCTATGAAATACTATGGGTTTCATGACTTCTCATTCTAAATCGAGTAAAGTTTTTATGGAAATGACAGGATTTAGTTTTGGAATTCGAGTATCTCCTTTCCGATGTACTATTCGTTCCTTACTGCAACCCTCGCTCTCTCACATTGACGAATTAACAGAGACATTGCGTCGCTATGAAATACTATGGGTTTCATGACTTCTCATTCTAAATCGAGTAAAGTTTTTATGGAAATGACAGGATTTAGTTTTGGAATTCGAGTATCTCCTTTCCGATGCACTATTCGTTCCTTACTGCTACGCTCGCTCTCTCACATTGACGAATTAACAGAGACATTGCGTCGCTATGAAATACTATGGTTTTCATGACTTCTCATTCTAAATCGAGTAAAGTTTTTATGGAAATGACAGGATTTAGTTTTGGAATTCGAGTATCTCCTTTCCGATGAACTATTCGTTCCTTACTGCTACGCTCGCTCTCTCACATTGACGAATTAACAGAGACATTGCGTCGCTATGAAATACTATGGGTTTCATGACTTCTCATTCTAAATCGAGTAAAGTTTTTATGGAAATGACAGGATTTAGTTTTGGAATTCGAGTATCTCCTTTCCGATGCACTATTCGTTCCTTACTGCTACGCTCGCTCTCTCACATTGACGAATTAACAGAGACATTGCGTCGCTATGAAATACTATGGTTTTCATGACTTCTCATTCTAAATCGAGTAAAGTTTTTATGGAAATGACAGGATTTAGTTTTGGAATTCGAGTATCTCCTTTCCGATGTACTATTCGTTCCTTACTGCAACCCTCGCTCTCTCACATTGACGAATTAACACAGAAATTGTATCGCTATGAAATACTATGGGTTTCATGACTTCTCATTCTAAATCGAGTAAAGTTTTTATGGAAACGACAGGATTTAGTTTTGGAATTCGTGTATCCCCTTTCAAATGCACTACTCGTTCCTTACTGCAACGCTCGCTCCCTCACATTGACGAATTAACACATAAATTGTGTCGCTATGAAATACTATGGGTTTCATGACTTCTCATTCTAAATCGAGTAAAGTTTTTATGGAAATGACAGGATTTAGTTTTGGATTTCGAGTATCTCCTTTCCGATGTACTATTCGTTGCTTACTGCTACGCTCGCTCTCTCACATTGACGAATTAACAGAGACATTGCGTCGCTATGAAATACTATGGGTTTCATGACTTCTCATTCTAAATCGAGTAAAGTTTTTATGGAAATGACAGGATTTAGTTTTGGAATTCGAGTATCTCCTTTCCGATGCACTATTCGTTCCTTACTGCTACGCTCGCTCTCTCACACTGACGAATTAACAGAGACATTGCGTCGCTATGAAATACTATGGTTTTCATGACTTCTCATTCTAAATCGAGTAAAGTTTTTATGGAAATGACAGGATTTAGTTTTGGAATTCGAGTATCTCCTTTCCGATGTACTATTCGTTCCTTACTGCAACCCTCGCTCTCTCACATTGACGAATTAACAGAGACATTGCGTCGCTATGAAATACTATGGGTTTCATGACTTCTCATTCTAAATCGAGTAAAGTTTTTATGGAAATGACAGGATTTAGTTTTGGAATTCGAGTATCTCCTTTCCGATGCACTATTCGTTCCTTACTGCTACGCTCGCTCTCTCACATTGACGAATTAACAGAGACATTGCGTCGCTATGAAATACTATGGTTTTCATGACTTCTCATTCTAAATCGAGTAAAGTTTTTATGGAAATGACAGGATTTAGTTTTGGAATTCGAGTATCTCCTTTCCGATGCACTATTCGTTCCTTACTGCAACCCTCGCTCTCTCACATTGACGAATTAACAGAGACATTGCGTCGCTATGAAATACTATGGGTTTCATGACTTCTCATTCTAAATCGAGTAAAGTTTTTATGGAAATGACAGGATTTAGTTTTGGAATTCGAGTATCTCCTTTCCGATGTACTATTCGTTCCTTACTGCAACCCTCGCTCTCTCACATTGACGAATTAACAGAGACATTGCGTCGCTATGAAATACTATGGGTTTCATGACTTCTCATTCTAAATCGAGTAAAGTTTTTATGGAAATGACAGGATTTAGTTTTGGAATTCGAGTATCTCCTTTCCGATGCACTATTCGTTCCTTACTGCTACGCTCGCTCTCTCACATTGACGAATTAACAGAGACATTGCGTCGCTATGAAATACTATGGTTTTCATGACTTCTCATTCTAAATCGAGTAAAGTTTTTATGGAAATGACAGGATTTAGTTTTGGAATTCGAGTATCTCCTTTCCGATGAACTATTCGTTCCTTACTGCTACGCTCGCTCTCTCACATTGACGAATTAACAGAGACATTGCGTCGCTATGAAATACTATGGGTTTCATGACTTCTCATTCTAAATCGAGTAAAGTTTTTATGGAAATGACAGGATTTAGTTTTGGAATTCGAGTATCTCCTTTCCGATGCACTATTCGTTCCTTACTGCTACGCTCGCTCTCTCACATTGACGAATTAACAGAGACATTGCGTCGCTATGAAATACTATGGTTTTCATGACTTCTCATTCTAAATCGAGTAAAGTTTTTATGGAAATGACAGGATTTAGTTTTGGAATTCGAGTATCTCCTTTCCGATGTACTATTCGTTCCTTACTGCAACCCTCGCTCTCTCACATTGACGAATTAACAGAGACATTGCGTCGCTATGAAATACCATGTGTTTCATGACTTCTCATTCTAAATCGAGTAAAGTTTTTATGGAAATGACAGGATTTAGTTTTGGAATTCGAGTATCTCCTTTCCGATGTACTATTCGTTCCTTACTGCAACCCTCGCTCTCTCACATTGACGAATTAACAGAGACATTGCGTCGCTATGAAATACTATGGGTTTCATGACTTCTCATTCTAAATCGAGTAAAGTTTTTATGGAAATGACAGGATTTAGTTTTGGAATTCGAGTATCTCCTTTCCGATGCACTATTCGTTCCTTACTGCTACGCTCGCTCTCTCACATTGACGAATTAACAGAGACATTGCGTCGCTATGAAATACTATGGTTTTCATGACTTCTCATTCTAAATCGAGTAAAGTTTTTATGGAAATGACAGGATTTAGTTTTGGAATTCGAGTATCTCCTTTCCGATGCACTATTCGTTCCTTACTGCTACGCTCGCTCTCTCACATTGACGAATTAACAGAGACATTGCGTCGCTATGAAATACTATGGGTTTCATGACTTCTCATTCTAAATCGAGTAAAGTTTTTATGGAAATGACAGGATTTAGTTATGGAATTCGAGTATCTCCTTTCCGATGCACTATTCGTTCCTTACTGCTACGCTCGCTCTCTCACATTGACGAATTAACAGAGACATTGCGTCGCTATGAAATACTATGGGTTTCATGACTTCTCATTCTAAATCGAGTAAAGTTTTTATGGAAATGACAGGATTTAGTTTTGGAATTCGAGTATCTCCTTTCCGATGCACTATTCGTTCCTTACTGCTACGCTCGCTCTCTCACATTGACGAATTAACAGAGACATTGCGTCGCTATGAAATACTATGGTTTTCATGACTTCTCATTCTAAATCGAGTAAAGTTTTTATGGAAATGACAGGATTTAGTTTTGGAATTCGAGTATCTCCTTTCCGATGCACTATTCGTTCCTTACTGCAACCCTCGCTCTCTCACATTGACGAATTAACAGAGACATTGCGTCGCTATGAAATACTATGGGTTTCATGACTTCTCATTCTAAATCGAGTAAAGTTTTTATGGAAATGACAGGATTTAGTTTTGGAATTCGAGTATCTCCTTTCCGATGTACTATTCGTTCCTTACTGCAACCCTCGCTCTCTCACATTGACGAATTAACAGAGACATTGCGTCGCTATGAAATACTATGGGTTTCATGACTTCTCATTCTAAATCGAGTAAAGTTTTTATGGAAATGACAGGATTTAGTTTTGGAATTCGAGTATCTCCTTTCCGATGCACTATTCGTTCCTTACTGCTACGCTCGCTCTCTCACATTGACGAATTAACAGAGACATTGCGTCGCTATGAAATACTATGGTTTTCATGACTTCTCATTCTAAATCGAGTAAAGTTTTTATGGAAATGACAGGATTTAGTTTTGGAATTCGAGTATCTCCTTTCCGATGAACTATTCGTTCCTTACTGCTACGCTCGCTCTCTCACATTGACGAATTAACAGAGACATTGCGTCGCTATGAAATACTATGGGTTTCATGACTTCTCATTCTAAATCGAGTAAAGTTTTTATGGAAATGACAGGATTTAGTTTTGGAATTCGAGTATCTCCTTTCCGATGCACTATTCGTTCCTTACTGCTACGCTCGCTCTCTCACATTGACGAATTAACAGAGACATTGCGTCGCTATGAAATACTATGGTTTTCATGACTTCTCATTCTAAATCGAGTAAAGTTTTTATGGAAATGACAGGATTTAGTTTTGGAATTCGAGTATCTCCTTTCCGATGTACTATTCGTTCCTTACTGCAACCCTCGCTCTCTCACATTGACGAATTAACAGAGACATTGCGTCGCTATGAAATACCATGTGTTTCATGACTTCTCATTCTAAATCGAGTAAAGTTTTTATGGAAATGACAGGATTTAGTTTTGGAATTCGAGTATCTCCTTTCCGATGTACTATTCGTTCCTTACTGCAACCCTCGCTCTCTCACATTGACGAATTAACAGAGACATTGCGTCGCTATGAAATACTATGGGTTTCATGACTTCTCATTCTAAATCGAGTAAAGTTTTTATGGAAATGACAGGATTTAGTTTTGGAATTCGAGTATCTCCTTTCCGATGCACTATTCGTTCCTTACTGCTACGCTCGCTCTCTCACATTGACGAATTAACAGAGACATTGCGTCGCTATGAAATACTATGGTTTTCATGACTTCTCATTCTAAATCGAGTAAAGTTTTTATGGAAATGACAGGATTTAGTTTTGGAATTCGAGTATCTCCTTTCCGATGCACTATTCGTTCCTTACTGCTACGCTCGCTCTCTCACATTGACGAATTAACAGAGACATTGCGTCGCTATGAAATACTATGGGTTTCATGACTTCTCATTCTAAATCGAGTAAAGTTTTTATGGAAATGACAGGATTTAGTTATGGAATTCGAGTATCTCCTTTCCGATGCACTATTCGTTCCTTACTGCTACGCTCGCTCTCTCACATTGACGAATTAACAGAGACATTGCGTCGCTATGAAATACTATGGGTTTCATGACTTCTCATTCTAAATCGAGTAAAGTTTTTATGGAAATGACAGGATTTAGTTTTGGAATTCGAGTATCTCCTTTCCGATGCACTATTCGTTCCTTACTGCTACGCTCGCTCTCTCACATTGACGAATTAACAGAGACATTGCGTCGCTATGAAATACTATGGTTTTCATGACTTCTCATTCTAAATCGAGTAAAGTTTTTATGGAAATGACAGGATTTAGGTTTGGAATTCGAGTATCTCCTTTCCGATGCACTATTCGTTCCTTACTGCTACGCTCGCTCTCTCACATTGACGAATTAACAGAGACATTGCATCGCTATGAAATACTATGGGTTTCATGACTTCTCATTCTAAATCGAGTAAAGTTTTTATGGAAATGACAGGATTTAGTTTTGGAATTCGAGTATCTCCTTTCCGATGCACTATTCGTTCCTTACTGCTACGCTCGCTCTCTCACATTGACGAATTAACAGAGGCATTGCGTCGCTATGAAATACTATGGGTTTCATGACTTCTCATTCTAAATCGAGTAAAGTTTTTATGGAAATGACAGGATTTAGTTTTGGAATTCGAGTATCTTCCTTTCCGATGTTACTATTCGTTCCTTACTGCTACGCTCGCTCTCTCACATTGACGAATTAACAGAGACATTGCGTCGCTATGAAATACTATGGGTTTCATGACTTCTCATTCTAAATCGAGTAAAGTTTTTATGGAAATGACAGGATTTAGTTTTGGAATTCGAGTATCTCCTTTCCGATGTACTATTCGTTCCTTACTGCTACGCTCGCTCTCTCACATTGACGAATTAACAGAGACATTGCGTCGCTATGAAATACTATGGGTTTCATGACTTCTCATTCTAATCGAGTAAAGTTTTTATGGAAATGACAGGATTTAGTTTTGGAATTCGAGTATCTCCTTTCCGATGTACTATTCGTTCCTTACTGCTACGCTCGCTCTCTCACATTGACGAATTAACAGAGACATTGCGTCGCTATGAAATACTATGGGTTTCATGACTTCTCATTCTAAATCGAGTAAAGTTTTTATGGAAATGACAGGATTTAGTTTTGGAATTCGAGTATCTCCTTTCCGATGTACTATTCGTTCCTTACTGCTACGCTCGCTCTCTCACATTGACGAATTAACAGAGACATTGCGTCGCCTATGAAATACTATGGGTTTCATGACTTCTCATTCTAAATCGAGTAAAGTTTTTATGGAAATGACAGGATTTAGTTTTGGAATTCGAGTATCTCCTTTCCGATGTACTATTCGTTCCTTACTGCTACGCTCGCTCTCTCACATTGACGAATTAACAGAGACATTGCGTCGCTATGAAATACTATGGGTTTCATGACTTCTCATTCTAAATCGAGTAAAGTTTTTATGGAAATGACAGGATTTAGTTTTGGAATTCGAGTATCTCCTTTCCGATGTACTATTCGTTCCTTACTGCTACGCTCGCTCTCTCACATTGACGAATTAACAGAGACATTGCGTCGCTATGAAATACTATGGGTTTCATGACTTCTCATTCTAAATCGAGTAAAGTTTTTATGGAAATGACAGGATTTAGTTTTGGAATTCGAGTATCTCCTTTCCGATGTACTATTCGTTCCTTACTGCTACGCTCGCTCTCTCACATTGACGAATTAACAGAGACATTGCGTCGCTATGAAATACTATGGGTTTCATGACTTCTCATTCTAAATCGAGTAAAGTTTTTATGGAAATGACAGGATTTAGTTTTGGAATTCGAGTATCTCCTTTCCGATGTACTATTCGTTCCTTACTGCTACGCTCGCTCTCTCACATTGACGAATTAACAGAGACATTGCGTCGCTATGAAATACTATGGGTTTCATGACTTCTCATTCTAAATCGAGTAAAGTTTTTATGGAAATGACAGGATTTAGTTTTGGAATTCGAGTATCTCCTTTCCGATGTACTATTCGTTCCTTACTGCTACGCTCGCTCTCTCACATTGACGAATTAACAGAGACATTGCGTCGCTATGAAATACTATGGGTTTCATGACTTCTCATTCTAAATCGAGTAAAGTTTTTATGGAAATGACAGGATTTAGTTTTGGAATTCGAGTATCTCCTTTCCGATGTACTATTCGTTCCTTACTGCTACGCTCGCTCTCTCACATTGACGAATTAACAGAGACATTGCGTCGCTATGAAATACTATGGGTTTCATGACTTCTCATTCTAAATCGAGTAAAGTTTTTATGGAAATGACAGGATTTAGTTTTGGAATTCGAGTATCTCCTTTCCGATGTACTATTCGTTCCTTACTGCTACGCTCGCTCTCTCACATTGACGAATTAACAGAGACATTGCGTCGCTATGAAATACTATGGGTTTCATGACTTCTCATTCTAAATCGAGTAAAGTTTTTATGGAAATGACAGGATTTAGTTTTGGAATTCGAGTATCTCCTTTCCGATGTACTATTCGTTCCTTACTGCTACGCTCGCTCTCTCACATTGACGAATTAACAGAGACATTGCGTCGCTATGAAATACTATGGGTTTCATGACTTCTCATTCTAAATCGAGTAAAGTTTTTATGGAAATGACAGGATTTAGTTTTGGAATTCGAGTATCTCCTTTCCGATGTACTATTCGTTCCTTACTGCTACGCTCGCTCTCTCACATTGACGAATTAACAGAGACATTGCGTCGCTATGAAATACTATGGGTTTCATGACTTCTCATTCTAAATCGAGTAAAGTTTTTATGGAAATGACAGGATTTAGTTTTGGAATTCGAGTATCTCCTTTCCGATGTACTATTCGTTCCTTACTGCTACGCTCGCTCTCTCACATTGACGAATTAACAGAGACATTGCGTCGCTATGAAATACTATGGGTTTCATGACTTCTCATTCTAAATCGAGTAAAGTTTTTATGGAAATGACAGGATTTAGTTTTGGAATTCGAGTATCTCCTTTCCGATGTACTATTCGTTCCTTACTGCTACGCTCGCTCTCTCACATTGACGAATTAACAGAGACATTGCGTCGCTATGAAATACTATGGGTTTCATGACTTCTCATTCTAAATCGAGTAAAGTTTTTATGGAAATGACAGGATTTAGTTTTGGAATTCGAGTATCTCCTTTCCGATGTACTATTCGTTCCTTACTGCTACGCTCGCTCTCTCACATTGACGAATTAACAGAGACATTGCGTCGCTATGAAATACTATGGGTTTCATGACTTCTCATTCTAAATCGAGTAAAGTTTTTATGGAAATGACAGGATTTAGTTTTGGAATTCGAGTATCTCCTTTCCGATGTACTATTCGTTCCTTACTGCTACGCTCGCTCTCTCACATTGACGAATTAACAGAGACATTGCGTCGCTATGAAATACTATGGGTTTCATGACTTCTCATTCTAAATCGAGTAAAGTTTTTATGGAAATGACAGGATTTAGTTTTGGAATTCGAGTATCTCCTTTCCGATGTACTATTCGTTCCTTACTGCTACGCTCGCTCTCTCACATTGACGAATTAACAGAGACATTGCGTCGCTATGAAATACTATGGGTTTCATGACTTCTCATTCTAAATCGAGTAAAGTTTTTATGGAAATGACAGGATTTAGTTTTGGAATTCGAGTATCTCCTTTCCGATGTACTATTCGTTCCTTACTGCTACGCTCGCTCTCTCACATTGACGAATTAACAGAGACATTGCGTCGCTATGAAATACTATGGGTTTCATGACTTCTCATTCTAAATCGAGTAAAGTTTTTATGGAAATGACAGGATTTAGTTTTGGAATTCGAGTATCTCCTTTCCGATGTACTATTCGTTCCTTACTGCTACGCTCGCTCTCTCACATTGACGAATTAACAGAGACATTGCGTCGCTATGAAATACTATGGGTTTCATGACTTCTCATTCTAAATCGAGTAAAGTTTTTATGGAAATGACAGGATTTAGTTTTGGAATTCGAGTATCTCCTTTCCGATGTACTATTCGTTCCTTACTGCTACGCTCGCTCTCTCACATTGACGAATTAACAGAGACATTGCGTCGCTATGAAATACTATGGGTTTCATGACTTCTCATTCTAAATCGAGTAAAGTTTTTATGGAAATGACAGGATTTAGTTTTGGAATTCGAGTATCTCCTTTCCGATGTACTATTCGTTCCTTACTGCTACGCTCGCTCTCTCACATTGACGAATTAACAGAGACATTGCGTCGCTATGAAATACTATGGGTTTCATGACTTCTCATTCTAAATCGAGTAAAGTTTTTATGGAAATGACAGGATTTAGTTTTGGAATTCGAGTATCTCCTTTCCGATGTACTATTCGTTCCTTACTGCTACGCTCGCTCTCTCACATTGACGAATTAACAGAGACATTGCGTCGCTATGAAATACTATGGGTTTCATGACTTCTCATTCTAAATCGAGTAAAGTTTTTATGGAAATGACAGGATTTAGTTTTGGAATTCGAGTATCTCCTTTCCGATGCACTATTCGTTCCTTACTGCTACGCTCGCTCTCTCACATTGACGAATTAACAGAGACATTGCGTCGCTATGAAATACTATGGGTTTCATGACTTCTCATTCTAAATCGAGTAAAGTTTTTATGGAAATGACAGGATTTAGTTTTGGAATTCGAGTATCTCCTTTCCGATGTACTATTCGTTCCTTACTGCTACGCTCGCTCTCTCACATTGACGAATTAACAGAGACATTGCGTCGCTATGAAATACTATGGGTTTCATGACTTCTCATTCTAAATCGAGTAAAGTTTTTATGGAAATGACAGGATTTAGTTTTGGAATTCGAGTATCTCCTTTCCGATGTACTATTCGTTCCTTACTGCTACGCTCGCTCTCTCACATTGACGAATTAACAGAGACATTGCGTCGCTATGAAATACTATGGGTTTCATGACTTCTCATTCTAAATCGAGTAAAGTTTTTATGGAAATGACAGGATTTAGTTTTGGAATTCGAGTATCTCCTTTCCGATGTACTATTCGTTCCTTACTGCTACGCTCGCTCTCTCACATTGACGAATTAACAGAGACATTGCGTCGCTATGAAATACTATGGGTTTCATGACTTCTCATTCTAAATCGAGTAAAGTTTTTATGGAAATGACAGGATTTAGTTTTGGAATTCGAGTATCTCCTTTCCGATGTACTATTCGTTCCTTACTGCTACGCTCGCTCTCTCACATTGACGAATTAACAGAGACATTGCGTCGCTATGAAATACTATGGGTTTCATGACTTCTCATTCTAAATCGAGTAAAGTTTTTATGGAAATGACAGGATTTAGTTTTGGAATTCGAGTATCTCCTTTCCGATGTACTATTCGTTCCTTACTGCTACGCTCGCTCTCTCACATTGACGAATTAACAGAGACATTGCGTCGCTATGAAATACTATGGGTTTCATGACTTCTCATTCTAAATCGAGTAAAGTTTTTATGGAAATGACAGGATTTAGTTTTGGAATTCGAGTATCTCCTTTCCGATGTACTATTCGTTCCTTACTGCTACGCTCGCTCTCTCACATTGACGAATTAACAGAGACATTGCGTCGCTATGAAATACTATGGGTTTCATGACTTCTCATTCTAAATCGAGTAAAGTTTTTATGGAAATGACAGGATTTAGTTTTGGAATTCGAGTATCTCCTTTCCGATGTACTATTCGTTCCTTACTGCTACGCTCGCTCTCTCACATTGACGAATTAACAGAGACATTGCGTCGCTATGAAATACTATGGGTTTCATGACTTCTCATTCTAAATCGAGTAAAGTTTTTATGGAAATGACAGGATTTAGTTTTGGAATTCGAGTATCTCCTTTCCGATGTACTATTCGTTCCTTACTGCTACGCTCGCTCTCTCACATTGACGAATTAACAGAGACATTGCGTCGCTATGAAATACTATGGGTTTCATGACTTCTCATTCTAAATCGAGTAAAGTTTTTATGGAAATGACAGGATTTAGTTTTGGAATTCGAGTATCTCCTTTCCGATGTACTATTCGTTCCTTACTGCTACGCTCGCTCTCTCACATTGACGAATTAACAGAGACATTGCGTCGCTATGAAATACTATGGGTTTCATGACTTCTCATTCTAAATCGAGTAAAGTTTTTATGGAAATGACAGGATTTAGTTTTGGAATTCGAGTATCTCCTTTCCGATGCACTATTCGTTCCTTACTGCTACGCTCGCTCTCTCACATTGACGAATTAACAGAGACATTGCGTCGCTATGAAATACTATGGGTTTCATGACTTCTCATTCTAAATCGAGTAAAGTTTTTATGGAAATGACAGGATTTAGTTTTGGAATTCGAGTATCTCCTTTCCGATGTACTATTCGTTCCTTACTGCTACGCTCGCTCTCTCACATTGACGAATTAACAGAGACATTGCGTCGCTATGAAATACTATGGGTTTCATGACTTCTCATTCTAAATCGAGTAAAGTTTTTATGGAAATGACAGGATTTAGTTTTGGAATTCGAGTATCTCCTTTCCGATGTACTATTCGTTCCTTACTGCTACGCTCGCTCTCTCACATTGACGAATTAACAGAGACATTGCGTCGCTATGAAATACTATGGGTTTCATGACTTCTCATTCTAAATCGAGTAAAGTTTTATGGAAATGACAGGATTTAGTTTTGGAATTCGAGTATCTCCTTTCCGATGTACTATTCGTTCCTTACTGCTACGCTCGCTCTCTCACATTGACGAATTAACAGAGACATTGCGTCGCTATGAAATACTATGGGTTTCATGACTTCTCATTCTAAATCGAGTAAAGTTTTTATGGAAATGACAGGATTTAGTTTTGGAATTCGAGTATCTCCTTTCCGATGCACTATTCGTTCCTTACTGCTACGCTCGCTCTCTCACATTGATGAATTAACAGAGACATTGCGTCGCTATGAAATACTATGGGTTTCATGACTTCTCATTCTAAATCGAGTAAAGTTTTTATGGAAATGACAGGATTTAGTTTTGGAATTCGAGTATCTCCTTTCCGATGTACTATTCGTTCCTTACTGCTACGCTCGCTCTCTCACATTGACGAATTAACACAGAAATTGTATCGCTATGAAATACTATGGGTTTCATGACTTCTCATTCTAAATCGAGTAAAGTTTTTATGGAAATGACAGGATTTAGTTTTGGAATTCGAGTATCTCCTTTCGATGTACTATTCGTTCCTTACTGCTACTCTCGCTCTCTCACATTGACGAATTAACAGAGACATTGCGTCGCTATGAAATACTATGGGTTTCATGACTTCTCATTCTAAATCGAGTAAAGTTTTTATGGAAATGACAGGATTTAGTTTTGGAATTCGAGTATCTCCTTTCCGATGCACTATTCGTTCCTTACTGCTACGCTCGCTCTCTCACATTGACGAATTAACAGAGACATTGCGTCGCTATGAAATACTATGGGTTTCATGACTTCTCATTCTAAATCGAGTAAAGTTTTTATGGAAATGACAGGATTTAGTTTTGGAATTCGAGTATCTCCTTTCCGATGTACTATTCGTTCCTTACTGCTACGCTCGCTCTCTCACATTGACGAATTAACACAGAAATTGTATCGCTATGAAATACTGTGGGTTTCATGACTTCTCATTCTAAATCGAGTAAAGTTTTTATGGAAATGACAGGATTTAGTTTTGGAATTCGAGTATCTCCTTTCCGATGTACTATTCGTTCCTTACTGCTACGCTCGCTCTCTCACATTGACGAATTAACAGAGACATTGCGTCGCTATGAAATACTATGGGTTTCATGACTTCTCATTCTAAATCGAGTAAAGTTTTTATGGAAATAACAGGATTTAGTTTTGGAATTCGAGTATCTCCTTTCCGATGTACTATTCGTTCCTTACTGCTACGCTCGCTCTCTCACATTGACGAATTAACAGAGACATTGCGTCGCTATGAAATACTATGGGTTTCATGACTTCTCATTCTAAATCGAGTAAAGTTTTTATGGAAATGACAGGATTAGTTTTGGAATTCGAGTATCTCCTTTCCGATGTACTATTCGTTCCTTACTGCTACGCTCGCTCTCTCACATTGACGAATTAACAGAGACATTGCGTCGCTATGAAATACTATGGGTTTCATGACTTCTCATTCTAAATCGAGTAAAGTTTTTATGGAAATGACAGGATTTAGTTTTGGAATTCGAGTATCTCCTTTCCGATGCACTATTCGTTCCTTACTGCTACGCTCGCTCTCTCACATTGACGAATTAACAGAGACATTGCGTCGCTATGAAATACTATGGGTTTCATGACTTCTCATTCTAAATCGAGTAAAGTTTTTATGGAAATGACAGGATTTAGTTTTGGAATTCGAGTATCTCCTTTCCGATGTACTATTCGTTCCTTACTGCTATGCTCGCTCTCTCACATTGACGAATTAACAGAGACATTGCGTCGCTATGAAATACTATGGGTTTCATGACTTCTCATTCTAAATCGAGTAAAGTTTTTATGGAAATGACAGGATTTAGTTTTGGAATTCGAGTATCTCCTTTCCGATGTACTATTCGTTCCTTACTGCTACGCTCGCTCTCTCACATTGACGAATTAACAGAGACATTGCGTCGCTATGAAATACTATGGGTTTCATGACTTCTCATTCTAAATCGAGTAAGGTTTTTATGGAAATGACAGGATTTAGTTTTGGAATTCGAGTATCTCCTTTCCGATGCACTATTCGTTCCTTACTGCTACGCTCGCTCTCTCACATTGACGAATTAACAGAGACATTGCGTCGCTATGAAATACTATGGTTTTCATGACTTCTCATTCTAAATCGAGTAAAGTTTTTATGTAAATGACAGGATTTAGTTTGGAATTCGAGTATCTCCTTTCCGATGCACTATTCGTTCCTTACTGCTACGCTCGCTCTCTCACATTGACGAATTAACAGAGACATTGCGTCGCTATGAAATACTATGGGTTTCATGACTTCTCATTCTAAATCGAGTAAAGTTTTTATGGAAATGACAGGATTTAGGTTTGGAATTCGAGTATCTCCTTTCCGATGCACTATTCGTTCCTTACTGCTACGCTCGCTCTCTCACATTGACGAATTAACAGAGACATTGCGTCGCTATGAAATACTATGGGTTTCATGACTTCTCATTCTAAATCGAGTAAAGTTTTTATGGAAATGACAGGATTTAGTTTTGGAATTCGAGTATCTCCTTTCCGATGTACTATTCGTTCCTTACTGCTACGCTCGCTCTCTCACATTGACGAATTAACAGAGACATTGCGTCGCTATGAAATACTATGGGTTTCATGACTTCTCATTCTAAATCGAGTAAAGTTTTTATGGAAATGACAGGATTTAGTTTTGGAATTCGAGTATCTCCTTTCCGATGTACTATTCGTTCCTTACTGCTACGCTCGCTCTCTCACATTGACGAATTAACAGAGACATTGCGTCGCTATGAAATACTATGGGTTTCATGACTTCTCATTCTAAATCGAGTAAGGTTTTTATGGAAATGACAGGATTTAGTTTTGGAATTCGAGTATCTCCTTTCCGATGCACTATTCGTTCCTTACTGCTACGCTCGCTCTCTCACATTGACGAATTAACAGAGACATTGCGTCGCTATGAAATACTATGGTTTTCATGACTTCTCATTCTAAATCGAGTAAAGTTTTTATGGAAATGACAGGATTTAGTTTTGGAATTCGAGTATCTCCTTTCCGATGCACTATTCGTTCCTTACTGCTACGCTCGCTCTCTCACATTGACGAATTAACAGAGACATTGCGTCGCTATGAAATACTATGGGTTTCATGACTTCTCATTCTAAATCGAGTAAAGTTTTTATGGAAATGACAGGATTTAGGTTTGGAATTCGAGTATCTCCTTTCCGATGCACTATTCGTTCCTTACTGCTACGCTCGCTCTCTCACATTGACGAATTAACAGAGACATTGCGTCGCTATGAAATACTATGGGTTTCATGACTTCTCATTCTAAATCGAGTAAAGTTTTTATGGAAATGACAGGATTTAGTTTTGGAATTCGAGTATCTCCTTTCCGATGTACTATTCGTTCCTTACTGCTACGCTCGCTCTCTCACATTGACGAATTAACAGAGACATTGCGTCGCTATGAAATACTATGGGTTTCATGACTTCTCATTCTAAATCGAGTAAAGTTTTTATGGAAATGACAGGCTTTAGTTTTGGAATTCGAGTATCTCCTTTCCGATGTACTATTCGTTCCTTACTGCTACGCTCGCTCTCTCACATTGACGAATTAACAGAGACATTGCGTCGCTATGAAATACTATGGGTTTCATGACTTCTCATTCTAAATCGAGTAAGGTTTTTATGGAAATGACAGGATTTAGTTTTGGAATTCGAGTATCTCCTTTCCGATGCACTATTCGTTCCTTACTGCTACGCTCGCTCTCTCACATTGACGAATTAACAGAGACATTGCGTCGCTATGAAATACTATGGTTTTCATGACTTCTCATTCTAAATCGAGTAAAGTTTTTATGGAAATGACAGGATTTAGTTTTGGAATTCGAGTATCTCCTTTCCGACGCACTATTCGTTCCTTACTGCTACGCTCGCTCTCTCACATTGACGAATTAACAGAGACATTGCGTCGCTATGAAATACTATGGGTTTCATGACTTCTCATTCTAAATCGAGTAAAGTTTTTATGGAAATGACAGGATTTAGTTTTGGAATTCGAGTATCTCCTTTCCGATGCACTATTCGTTCCTTACTGCTACGCTCGCTCTCTCACATTGACGAATTAACAGAGACATTGCGTCGCTATGAAATACTATGGTTTTCATGACTTCTCATTCTAAATCGAGTAAAGTTTTTATGGAAATGACAGCATTTAGTTTTGGAATTCGAGTATCTCCTTTCCGATGTACTATTCGTTCCTTACTGCTACGCTCGCTCTCTCACATTGACGAATTAACACAGAAATTGTATCGCTATGAAATACTATGTGTTTCATGACTTCTCATTCTAAATCGAGTAAAGTTTTTATGGAAATGACAGGATTTAGTTTTGGAATTCAAGTATCTCCTTTCCGATGTACTATTCGTTCCTTACTGCTACGCTCGCTCTCTCACATTGACGAATTAACAGAGACATTGCGTCGCTATGAAATACTATGGGTTTCATGACTTCTCATTCTAAATCGAGTAAAGTTTTTATGGAAATGACAGGATTTAGTTTTGGAATTCGAGTATCTCCTTTCCGATGTACTATTCGTTCCTTACTGCTACGCTCGCTCTCTCACATTGACGAATTAACAGAGACATTGCGTCGCTATGAAATACTATGGGTTTCATGACTTCTCATTCTAAATCGAGTAAAGTTTTTATGGAAATGACAGGATTTAGTTTTGGAATTCGAGTATCTCCTTTCCGATGTACTATTCGTTCCTTACTGCTACGCTCGCTCTCTCACATTGACGAATTAACAGAGACATTGCGTCGCTATGAAATACTATGGGTTTCATGACTTCTCATTCTAAATCGAGTAAAGTTTTTATGGAAATGACAGGATTTAGTTTTGGAATTCGAGTATCTCCTTTCCGATGCACTATTCGTTCCTTACTGCTACGCTCGCTCTCTCACATTGACGAATTAACAGAGACATTGCGTCGCTATGAAATACTATGGGTTTCATGACTTCTCATTCTAAATCGAGTAAAGTTTTTATGGAAATGACAGGATTTAGTTTTGGAATTCGAGTATCTCCTTTCCGATGCACTATTCGTTCCTTACTGCTACGCTCGCTCTCTCACATTGACGAATTAACAGAGACATTGCGTCGCTATGAAATACTATGGGTTTCATGACTTCTCATTCTAAATCGAGTAAAGTTTTTATGGAAATGACAGGATTTAGTTTTGGAATTCGAGTATCTCTTTTCCGATGCACTATTCGTTCCTTACTGCTACGCTCGCTCTCTCACATTGACGAATTAACAGAGACATTGCGTCGCTATGAAATACTATGGTTTTCATGACTTCTCATTCTAAATCGAGTAAAGTTTTTATGGAAACGACAGGATTTAGTTTTGGAATTCGAGTATCTCCTTTCCGATGTACTATTCGTTCCTTACTGCTACGCTCGCTCTCTCACATTGACGAATTAACAGAGACATTGCGTCGCTATGAAATACTATGGGTTTCATGACTTCTCATTCTAAATCGAGTAAAGTTTTTATGGAAATGACAGGATTTAGTTTTGGAATTCGAGTATCTCCTTTCCGATGCACTATTCGTTCCTTACTGCTACGCTCGCTCTCTCACATTGACGAATTAACAGAGACATTGCGTCGCTATGAAATACTATGGGTTTCATGACTTCTCATTCTAAATCGAGTAAAGTTTTTATGGAAATGACAGGATTTAGTTTTGGAATTCGAGTATCTCCTTTCCGATGCACTATTCGTTCCTTACTGCTACGCTCGCTCTCTCACATTGACGAATTAACAGAGACATTGCGTCGCTATGAAATACTATGGGTTTCATGACTTCTCATTCTAAATCGAGTAAAGTTTTTATGGAAATGACAGGATTTAGTTTTGGAATTCGAGTATCTCCTTTCCGATGCACTATTCGTTCCTTACTGCTACGCTCGCTCTCTCACATTGACGAATTAACAGAGACATTGCGTCGCTATGAAATACTATGGTTTTCATGACTTCTCATTCTAAATCGAGTAAAGTTTTTATGGAAACGACAGGATTTAGTTTTGGAATTCGAGTATCTCCTTTCCGATGTACTATTCGTTCCTTACTGCAACCCTCGCTCCCTCACATTGACGAATTAACACAGAAATTGTATCGCTATGAAATACTATGGGTTTCATGACTTCTCATTCTAAATCGAGTAAAGTTTTTATGGAAACGACAGGATTTAGTTCTGGAATTCGAGTATCTCCTTTCCGATGTACTATTCGTTCCTTACTGCAACCCTCGCTCCCTCACATTGACGAATTAACAGAGACATTGCGTCGCTATGAAATACTATGGGTTTCATGACTTCTCATTCTAAATCGAGTAAAGTTTTTATGGAAACGACAGGATTTAGTTTTGGAATTCGAGTATCTCCTTTCCGATGTACTATTCGTTCCTTACTGCAACCCTCGCTCCCTCACATTGACGAATTAACACAGAAATTGTATCGCTATGAAATACTATGGGTTTCATGACTTCTCATTCTAAATCGAGTAAAGTTTTTATGGAAATGACAGGATTTAGTTTTGGAATTCGAGTATCTCCTTTCCGATGCACTATTCGTTCCTTACTGCTACGCTCGCTCTCTCACATTGACGAATTAACAGAGACATTGCGTCGCTATGAAATACTATGGTTTTCATGACTTCTCATTCTAAATCGAGTAAAGTTTTTATGGAAACGACAGGATTTAGTTTTGGAATTCGAGTATCTCCTTTCCGATGTACTATTCGTTCCTTACTGCAACCCTCGCTCCCTCACATTGACGAATTAACACAGAAATTGTATCGCTATGAAATACTATGGGTTTCATGACTTCTCATTCTAAATCGAGTAAAGTTTTTATGGAAACGACAGGATTTAGTTTTGGAATTCGAGTATCTCCTTTCCGATGTACTATTCGTTCCTTACTGCAACCCTCGCTCCCTCACATTGACGAATTAACACAGAAATTGTATCGCTATGAAATACTATGGGTTTCATGACTTCTCATTCTAAATCGAGTAAAGTTTTTATGGAAATGACAGGATTTAGTTTTGGAATTCGAGTATCTCCTTTCCGATGCACTATTCGTTCCTTACTGCTACGCTCGCTCTCTCACATTGACGAATTAACAGAGACATTGCGTCGCTATGAAATACTATGGGTTTCATGACTTCTCATTCTAAATCGAGTAAAGTTTTTATGGAAACGACAGGATTTAGTTTTGGAATTCGAGTATCTCCTTTCCGATGTACTATTCGTTCCTTACTGCAACCCTCGCTCCCTCACATTGACGAATTAACACAGAAATTGTATCGCTATGAAATACTATGGGTTTCATGACTTCTCATTCTAAATCGAGTAAAGTTTTTATGGAAACGACAGGATTTAGTTTTGGAATTCGAGTATCTCCTTTCCGATGTACTATTCGTTCCTTACTGCAACCCTCGCTCCCTCACATTGACGAACTAACACATAAATTGTGTCGCTATGAAATACTATGGGTTTCATGACTTCTCATTCTAAATCGAGTAAAGTTTTTATGGAAATGACAGGATTTAGTTTTGGAATTCGAGTATCTCCTTTCCGATGCACTATTCGTTCCTTACTGCTACGCTCGCTCTCTCACATTGACGAATTAACAGAGACATTGCGTCGCTATGAAATACTATGGGTTTCATGACTTCTCATTCTAAATCGAGTAAAGTTTTTATGGAAACGACAGGATTTAGTTTTGGAATTCGTGTATCCCCTTTCCGATGCACTATTCGTTCCTTACTGCTACGCTCGCTCTCTCACATTGACGAATTAACAGAGACATTGCGTCGCTATGAAATACTATGGGTTTCATGACTTCTCATTCTAAATCGAGTAAAGTTTTTATGGAAATGACAGGATTTAGTTTTGGAATTCGAGTATCTCCTTTCCGATGCACTATTCGTTCCTTACTGCTACGCTCGCTCTCTCACATTGACGAATTAACAGAGACATTGCGTCGCTATGAAATACTATGGGTTTCATGACTTCTCATTCTAAATCGAGTAAAGTTTTTATGGAAACGACAGGATTTAGTTTTGGAATTCGTGTATCCCCTTTCCGATGCACTATTCGTTCCTTACTGCTACGCTCGCTCTCTCACATTGACGAATTAACAGAGACATTGCGTCGCTATGAAATACTATGGGTTTCATGACTTCTCATTCTAAATCGAGTAAAGTTTTTATGGAAATGACAGGATTTAGTTTTGGAATTCGAGTATCTCCTTTCCGATGCACTATTCGTTCCTTACTGCTACGCTCGCTCTCTCACATTGACGAATTAACAGAGACATTGCGTCGCTATGAAATACTATGGGTTTCATGACTTCTCATTCTAAATCGAGTAAAGTTTTTATGGAAATGACAGGATTTAGTTTTGGAATTCGAGTATCTCCTTTCCGATGCACTATTCGTTCCTTACTGCTACGCTCGCTCTCTCACATTGACGAATTAACAGAGACATTGCGTCGCTATGAAATACTATGGGTTTCATGACTTCTCATTCTAAATCGAGTAAAGTTTTTATGGAAATGACAGGATTTAGTTTTGGAATTCGAGTATCTCCTTTCCGATGCACTATTCGTTCCTTACTGCTACGCTCGCTCTCTCACATTGACGAATTAACAGAGACATTCCGTCGCTATGAAATACTATGGGTTTCATGACTTCTCATTCTAAATCGAGTAAAGTTTTTATGGAAATGACAGGATTTAGTTTTGGAATTCGAGTATCTCCTTTCCGATGCACTATTCGTTCCTTACTGCTACGCTCGCTCTCTCACATTGACGAATTAACAGAGACATTGCGTCGCTATGAAATACTATGGGTTTCATGACTTCTCATTCTAAATCGAGTAAAGTTTTTATGGAAATGACAGGATTTAGTTTTGGAATTCGAGTATCTCCTTTCCGATGCACTATTCGTTCCTTACTGCTACGCTCGCTCTCTCACATTGACGAATTAACAGAGACATTGCGTCGCTATGAAATACTATGGGTTTCATGACTTCTCATTCTAAATCGAGTAAAGTTTTTATGGAAATGACAGGATATAGTTTTGGATTTCGAGTATCTCCTTTCCGATGCACTATTCGTTCCTTACTGCTACGCTCGCTCTCTCACATTGACGAATTAACAGAGACATTGCGTCGCTATGAAATACTATGGGTTTCATGACTTCTCATTCTAAATCGAGTAAAGTTTTTATGGAAATGACAGGATTTAGTTTTGGAATTCGAGTATCTCCTTTCCGATGCACTATTCGTTCCTTACTGCTACGCTCGCTCTCTCACATTGACGAATTAACAGAGACATTGCGTCGCTATGAAATACTATGGGTTTCATGACTTCTCATTCTAAATCGAGTAAAGTTTTTATGGAAATGACAGGATTTAGTTTTGGAATTCGAGTATCTCCTTTCCGATGCACTATTCGTTCCTTACTGCTACGCTCGCTCTCTCACATTGACGAATTAACAGAGACATTGCGTCGCTATGAAATACTATGGGTTTCATGACTTCTCATTCTAAATCGAGTAAAGTTTTTATGGAAATGACAGGATTTAGTTTTGGAATTCGAGTATCTCCTTTCCGATGCACTATTCGTTCCTTACTGCTACGCTCGCTCTCTCACATTGACGAATTAACAGAGACATTGCGTCGCTATGAAATACTATGGGTTTCATGACTTCTCATTCTAAATCGAGTAAAGTTTTTATGGAAATGACGGGATTTAGTTTTGGAATTCGAGTATCTCCTTTCCGATGCACTATTCGTTCCTTACTGCTACGCTCGCTCTCTCACATTGACGAATTAACAGAGACATTGCGTCGCTATGAAATACTATGGGTTTCATGACTTCTCATTCTAAATCGAGTAAAGTTTTTATGGAAATGACAGGATTTAGTTTTGGAATTCGAGTATCTCCTTTCCGATGCACTATTCGTTCCTTACTGCTACGCTCGCTCTCTCACATTGACGAATTAACAGAGACATTGCGTCGCTATGAAATACTATGGGTTTCATGACTTCTCATTCTAAATCGAGTAAAGTTTTTATGGAAATGACAGGATTTAGTTTTGGAATTCGAGTATCTCCTTTCCGATGCACTATTCGTTCCTTACTGCTACGCTCGCTCTCTCACATTGACGAATTAACAGAGACATTGCGTCGCTATGAAATACTATGGGTTTCATGACTTCTCATTCTAAATCGAGTAAAGTTTTTATGGAAATGACGGGATTTAGTTTTGGAATTCGAGTATCTCCTTTCCGATGCACTATTCGTTCCTTACTGCTACGCTCGCTCTCTCACATTGACGAATTAACAGAGACATTGCGTCGCTATGAAATACTATGGGTTTCATGACTTCTCATTCTAAATCGAGTAAAGTTTTTATGGAAATGACAGGATTTAGTTTTGGAATTCGAGTATCTCCTTTCCGATGCACTATTCGTTCCTTACTGCTACGCTCGCTCTCTCACATTGACGAATTAACAGAGACATTGCGTCGCTATGAAATACTATGGGTTTCATGACTTCTCATTCTAAATCGAGTAAAGTTTTTATGGAAATGACAGGATTTAGTTTTGGAATTCGAGTATCTCCTTTCCGATGCACTATTCGTTCCTTACTGCTACGCTCGCTCTCTCACATTGACGAATTAACAGAGACATTGCGTCGCTATGAAATACTATGGGTTTCATGACTTCTCATTCTAAATCGAGTAAAGTTTTTATGGAAATGACGGGATTTAGTTTTGGAATTCGAGTATCTCCTTTCCGATGCACTATTCGTTCCTTACTGCTACGCTCGCCCTCTCACATTGACGAATTAACAGAGACATTGCGTCGCTATGAAATACTATGGGTTTCATGACTTCTCATTCTAAATCGAGTAAAGTTTTTATGGAAATGACAGGATTTAGTTTTGGAATTCGAGTATCTCCTTTCCGATGCACTATTCGTTCCTTACTGCTACGCTCGCTCTCTCACATTGACGAATTAACAGAGACATTGCGTCGCTATGAAATACTATGGGTTTCATGACTTCTCATTCTAAATCGAGTAAAGTTTTTATGGAAATGACGGGATTTAGTTTTGGAATTCGAGTATCTCCTTTCCGATGCACTATTCGTTCCTTACTGCTACGCTCGCTCTCTCACATTGACGAATTAACAGAGACATTGCGTCGCTATGAAATACTATGGGTTTCATGACTTCTCATTCTAAATCGAGTAAAGTTTTTATGGAAATGACAGGATTTAGTTTTGGAATTCGAGTATCTCCTTTCCGATGCACTATTCGTTCCTTACTGCTACGCTCGCTCTCTCACATTGACGAATTAACAGAGACATTGCGTCGCTATGAAATACTATGGGTTTCATGACTTCTCATTCTAAATCGAGTAAAGTTTTTATGGAAATGACAGGATTTAGTTTTGGAATTCGAGTATCTCCTTTCCGATGCACTATTCGTTCCTTACTGCTACGCTCGCTCTCTCACATTGACGAATTAACAGAGACATTGCGTCGCTATGAAATACTAAGGGTTTCATGACTTCTCATTCTAAATCGAGTAAAGTTTTTATGGAAATGACGGGATTTAGTTTTGGAATTCGAGTATCTCCTTTCCGATGCACTATTCGTTCCTTACTGCTACGCTCGCTCTCTCACATTGACGAATTAACAGAGACATTGCGTCGCTATGAAATACTATGGGTTTCATGACTTCTCATTCTAAATCGAGTAAAGTTTTTATGGAAATGACAGGATTTAGTTTTGAAATTCGAGTATCTCCTTTCCGATGCACTATTCGTTCCTTACTGCTACGCTCGCTCTCTCACATTGACGAATTAACAGAGACATTGCGTCGCTATGAAATACTATGGGTTTCATGACTTCTCATTCTAAATCGAGTAAAGTTTTTATGGAAATGACGGGATTTAGTTTTGGAATTCGAGTATCTCCTTTCCGATGCACTATTCGTTCCTTACTGCTACGCTCGCTCTCTCACATTGACGAATTAACAGAGACATTGCGTCGCTATGAAATACTATGGGTTTCATGACTTCTCATTCTAAATCGAGTAAAGTTTTTATGGAAATGACAGGATTTAGTTTTGGAATTCGAGTATCTCCTTTCCGATGCACTATTCGTTCCTTACTGCTACGCTCGCTCTCTCACATTGACGAATTAACAGAGACATTGCGTCGCTATGAAATACTATGGGTTTCATGACTTCTCATTCTAAATCGAGTAAAGTTTTTATGGAAATGACGGGATTTAGTTTTGGAATTCGAGTATCTCCTTTCCGATGCACTATTCGTTCCTTACTGCTACGCTCGCTCTCTCACATTGACGAATTAACAGAGACATTGCGTCGCTATGAAATACTATGGGTTTCATGACTTCTCATTCTAAATCGAGTAAAGTTTTTATGGAAATGACAGGATTTAGTTTTGGAATTCGAGTATCTCCTTTCCGATGCACTATTCGTTCCTTACTGCTACGCTCGCTCTCTCACATTGACGAATTAACAGAGACATTGCGTCGCTATGAAATACTATGGGTTTCATGACTTCTCATTCTAAATCGAGTAAAGTTTTTATGGAAATGACAGGATTTAGTTTTGGAATTCGAGTATCTCCTTTCCGATGCACTATTCGTTCCTTACTGCTACGCTCGCTCTCTCACATTGACGAATTAACAGAGACATTGCGTCGCTATGAAATACTATGGGTTTCATGACTTCTCATTCTAAATCGAGTAAAGTTTTTATGGAAATGACAGGATTTAGTTTTGGAATTCGAGTATCTCCTTTCCGATGCACTATTCGTTCCTTACTGCTACGCTCGCTCTCTCACATTGACGAATTAACAGAGACATTGCGTCGCTATGAAATACTATGGGTTTCATGACTTCTCATTCTAAATCGAGTAAAGTTTTTATGGAAACGACAGGATTTAGTTTTGGAATTCGAGTATCTCCTTTCCGATGCACTATTCGTTCCTTACTGCTACGCTCGCTCTCTCACATTGACGAATTAACAGAGACATTGCGTCGCTATGAAA
This sequence comes from Schistocerca serialis cubense, assembly GCF_023864345.2. Taxonomy (NCBI): domain Eukaryota; kingdom Metazoa; phylum Arthropoda; class Insecta; order Orthoptera; family Acrididae; genus Schistocerca; species Schistocerca serialis. The sequence goes on from NC_064643.1 coordinate 46,859,820, forward strand.
TACTATGGGTTTCATGACTTCTCATTCTAAATCGAGTAAAGTTTTTATGGAAATGACAGGATTTAGTTTTGGAATTCGAGTATCTCCTTTCCGATGCACTATTCGTTCCTTACTGCTACGCTCGCTCTCTCACATTGACGAATTAACAGAGACATTGCGTCGCTATGAAATACTATGGGTTTCATGACTTCTCATTCTAAATCGAGTAAAGTTTTTTATGTTAAATGACGGGATTTAGTTTTGGAATTCGAGTATCTCCTTTCCGATGCACTATTCGTTCCTTACTGCTACGCTCGCTCTCTCACATTGACGAATTAACAGAGACATTGCGTCGCTATGAAATACTATGGGTTTCATGACTTCTCATTCTAAATCGAGTAAAGTTTTTATGGAAATGACGGGATTTAGTTTTGGAATTCGAGTATCTCCTTTCCGATGCACTATTCGTTCCTTACTGCTACGCTCGCTCTCTCACATTGACGAATTAACAGAGACATTGCGTCGCTATGAAATACTATGGGTTTCATGACTTCTCATTCTAAATCGAGTAAAGTTTTTATGGAAATGACAGGATTTAGTTTTGGAATTCGAGTATCTCCTTTCCGATGCACTATTCGTTCCTTACTGCTACGCTCGCTCTCTCACATTGACGAATTAACAGAGACATTGCGTCGCTATGAAATACTATGGGTTTCATGACTTCTCATTCTAAATCGAGTAAAGTTTTTATGGAAATGACAGGATTTAGTTTTGGAATTCGAGTATCTCCTTTCCGATGCACTATTCGTTCCTTACTGCTACGCTCGCTCTCTCACATTGACGAATTAACAGAGACATTGCGTCGCTATGAAATACTATGGGTTTCATGACTTCTCATTCTAAATCGAGTAAAGTTTTTATGGAAATGACGGGATTTAGTTTTGGAATTCGAGTATCTCCTTTCCGATGCACTATTCGTTCCTTACTGCTACGCTCGCTCTCTCACATTGACGAATTAACAGAGACATTGCGTCGCTATGAAATACTATGGGTTTCATGACTTCTCATTCTAAATCGAGTAAAGTTTTTATGGAAATGACAGGATTTAGTTTTGGAATTCGAGTATCTCCTTTCCGATGCACTATTCGTTCCTTACTGCTACGCTCGCTCTCTCACATTGACGAATTAACAGAGACATTGCGTCGCTATGAAATACTATGGGTTTCATGACTTCTCATTCTAAATCGAGTAAAGTTTTTATGGAAATGACGGGATTTAGTTTTGGAATTCGAGTATCTCCTTTCCGATGCACTATTCGTTCCTTACTGCTACGCTCGCTCTCTCACATTGACGAATTAACAGAGACATTGCGTCGCTATGAAATACTATGGGTTTCATGACTTCTCATTCTAAATCGAGTAAAGTTTTTATGGAAATGACAGGATTTAGTTTTGGAATTCGAGTATCTCCTTTCCGATGCACTATTCGTTCCTTACTGCTACGCTCGCTCTCTCACATTGACGAATTAACAGAGACATTGCGTCGCTATGAAATACTATGGGTTTCATGACTTCTCATTCTAAATCGAGTAAAGTTTTTATGGAAATGACAGGATTTAGTTTTGGAATTCGAGTATCTCCTTTCCGATGCACTATTCGTTCCTTACTGCTACGCTCGCTCTCTCACATTGACGAATTAACAGAGACATTGCGTCGCTATGAAATACTATGGGTTTCATGACTTCTCATTCTAAATCGAGTAAAGTTTTTATGGAAATGACGGGATTTAGTTTTGGAATTCGAGTATCTCCTTTCCGATGCACTATTCGTTCCTTACTGCTACGCTCGCTCTCTCACATTGACGAATTAACAGAGACATTGCGTCGCTATGAAATACTATGGGTTTCATGACTTCTCATTCTAAATCGAGTAAAGTTTTTATGGAAATGACAGGATTTAGTTTTGGAATTCGAGTATCTCCTTTCCGATGCACTATTCGTTCCTTACTGCTATGCTCGCTCTCTCACATTGACGAATTAACAGAGACATTGCGTCGCTATGAAATACTATGGGTTTCATGACTTCTCATTCTAAATCGAGTAAAGTTTTTATGGAAATGACAGGATTTAGTTTTGGAATTCGAGTATCTCCTTTCCGATGCACTATTCGTTCCTTACTGCTACGCTCGCTCTCTCACATTGACGAATTAACAGAGACATTGCGTCGCTATGAAATACTATGGGTTTCATGACTTCTCATTCTAAATCGAGTAAAGTTTTTATGGAAATGACAGGATTTAGTTTTGGAATTCGAGTATCTCCTTTCCGATGCACTATTCGTTCCTTACTGCTACGCTCGCTCTCTCACATTGACGAATTAACAGAGACATTGCGTCGCTATGAAATACTATGGGTTTCATGACTTCTCATTCTAAATCGAGTAAAGTTTTTATGGAAATGACAGGATTTAGTTTTGGAATTCGAGTATCTCCTTTCCGATGCACTATTCGTTCCTTACTGCTACGCTCGCTCTCTCACATTGACGAATTAACAGAGACATTGCGTCGCTATGAAATACTATGGGTTTCATGACTTCTCATTCTAAATCGAGTAAAGTTTTTATGGAAATGACAGGATTTAGTTTTGGAATTCGAGTATCTCCTTTCCGATGTACTATTCGTTCCTTACTGCTACGCTCGCTCTCTCACATTGACGAATTAACAGAGACATTGCGTCGCTATGAAATACTATGGGTTTCATGACTTCTCATTCTAAATCGAGTAAAGTTTTTATGGAAATGACAGGATTTAGTTTTGGAATTCGAGTATCTCCTTTCCGATGCACTATTCGTTCCTTACTGCTACGCTCGCTCTCTCACATTGACGAATTAACAGAGACATTGCGTCGCTATGAAATACTATGGGTTTCATGACTTCTCATTCTAAATCGAGTAAAGTTTTTATGGAAATGACAGGATTTAGTTTTGGAATTCGAGTATCTCCTTTCCGATGCACTATTCGTTCCTTACTGCTACGCTCGCTCTCTCACATTGACGAATTAACAGAGACATTGCGTCGCTATGAAATACTATGGGTTTCATGACTTCTCATTCTAAATCGAGTAAAGTTTTTATGGAAACGACAGGATTTAGTTTTGGAATTCGTGTATCCCCTTTCAAATGCACTACTCGTTCCTTACTGCAACGCTCGCTCCCTCACATTAACGAATTAACACATAAATTGTGTCGCTATGAAATACTATGGGTTTCATGACTTCTCATTCTAAATCGAGTAAAGTTTTTATGGAAATGACAGGATTTAGTTTTGGAATTCGAGTATCTCCTTTCCGATGTACTATTCGTTCCTTACTGCTACGCTCGCTCTCTCACATTGACGAATTAACAGAGACATTGCGTCGCTATGAAATACTATGGGTTTCATGACTTCTCATTCTAAATCGAGTAAAGTTTTTATGGAAATGACAGGATTTAGTTTTGGAATTCGAGTATCTCCTTTCCGATGCACTATTCGTTCCTTACTGCTACGCTCGCTCTCTCACATTGACGAATTAACAGAGACATTGCGTCGCTATGAAATACTATGGGTTTCATGACTTCTCATTCTAAATCGAGTAAAGTTTTTATGGAAATGACAGGATTTAGTTTTGGAATTCGAGTATCTCCTTTCCGATGCACTATTCGTTCCTTACTGCTACGCTCGCTCTCTCACATTGACGAATTAACAGAGACATTGCGTCGCTATGAAATACTATGGGTTTCATGACTTCACATTCTAAATCGAGTAAAGTTTTTATGGAAATGACAGGATTTAGTTTTGGAATTCGAGTATCTCCTTTCCGATGCACTATTCGTTCCTTACTGCTACGCTCGCTCTCTCACATTGACGAATTAACAGAGACATTGCGTCGCTATGAAATACTATGGGTTTCATGACTTCTCATTCTAAATCGAGTAAAGTTTTTATGGAAATGACAGGATTTAGTTTTGGAATTCGAGTATCTCCTTTCCGATGCACTATTCGTTCCTTACTGCTACGCTCGCTCTCTCACATTGACGAATTAACAGAGACATTGCGTCGCTATGAAATACTATGGGTTTCATGACTTCTCATTCTAAATCGAGTAAAGTTTTTATGGAAATGACAGGATTTAGTTTTGGAATTCGAGTATCTCCTTTCCGATGTACTATTCGTTCCTTACTGCTACGCTCGCTCTCTCACATTGACGAATTAACAGAGACATTGCGACGCTATGAAATACTATGGGTTTCATGACTTCTCATTCTAAATCGAGTAAAGTTTTTATGGAAATGACAGGATTTAGTTTTGGAATTCGAGTATCTCCTTCCCGATGCACTATTCGTTCCTTACTGCTACGCTCGCTCTCTCACATTGACGAATTAACAGAGACATTGCGTCGCTATGAAATACTATGGGTTTCATGACTTCTCATTCTAAATCGAGTAAAGTTTTTATGGAAATGAAAGGATTTAGTTTTGGAATTCGAGTATCTCCTTTCCGATGCACTATTCGTTCCTTACTGCTACGCTCGCTCTCTCACATTGACGAATTAACAGAGACATTGCGTCGCTATGAAATACTATGGGTTTCATGACTTCTCATTCTAAATCGAGTAAAGTTTTTATGGAAACGACAGGATTTAGTTTTGGAATTCGTGTATCCCCTTTCAAATGCACTACTCGTTCCTTACTGCTACGCTCGCTCCCTCACATTGACGAATTAACACATAAATTGTGTCGCTATGAAATACTATGGGTTTCATGACTTCTCATTCTAAATCGAGTAAAGTTTTTATGGAAATGACGGGATTTAGTTTTGGAATTCGAGTATCTCCTTTCCGATGCACTATTCGTTCCTTACTGCTACGCTCGCTCTCTCACATTGACGAATTAACAGAGACATTGCGTCGCTATGAAATACTATGGGTTTCATGACTTCTCATTCTAAATCGAGTAAAGTTTTTATGGAAATGACAGGATTTAGTTTTGGAATTCGAGTATCTCCTTTCCGATGCACTATTCGTTCCTTACTGCTACGCTCGCTCTCTCACATTGACGAATTAACAGAGACATTGCGTCGCTATGAAATACTATGGGTTTCATGACTTCTCATTCTAAATCGAGTAAAGTTTTTATGGAAATGACAGGATTTAGTTTTGGAATTCGAGTATCTCCTTTCCGATGCACTATTCGTTCCTTACTGCTACGCTCGCTCTCTCACATTGACGAATTAACAGAGACATTGCGTCGCTATGAAATACTATGGGTTTCATGACTTCTCATTCTAAATCGAGTAAAGTTTTTATGGAAATGACAGGATTTAGTTTTGGAATTCGAGTATCTCCTTTCCGATGCACTATTCGTTCCTTACTGCTACGCTCGCTCTCTCACATTGACGAATTAACAGAGACATTGCGTCGCTATGAAATACTATGGGTTTCATGACTTCTCATTCTAAATCGAGTAAAGTTTTTATGGAAATGACAGGATTTAGTTTTGGAATTCGAGTATCTCCTTTCCGATGCACTATTCGTTCCTTACTGCTACGCTCGCTCTCTCACATTGACGAATTAACAGAGACATTGCGTCGCTATGAAATACTATGGGTTTCATGACTTCTCATTCTAAATCGAGTAAAGTTTTTATGGAAATGACGGGATTTAGTTTTGGAATTCGAGTATCTCCTTTCCGATGCACTATTCGTTCCTTACTGCTACGCTCGCTCTCTCACATTGACGAATTAACAGAGACATTGCGTCGCTATGAAATACTATGGGTTTCATGACTTCTCATTCTAAATCGAGTAAAGTTTTTATGGAAATGACAGGATTTAGTTTTGGAATTCGAGTATCTCCTTTCCGATGCACTATTCGTTCCTTACTGCTACGCTCGCTCTCTCACATTGACGAATTAACAGAGACATTGCGTCGCTATGAAATACTATGGGTTTCATGACTTCTCATTCTAAATCGAGTAAAGTTTTTATGGAAATGACAGGATTTAGTTTTGGAATTCGAGTATCTCCTTTCCGATGCACTATTCGTTCCTTACTGCTACGCTCGCTCTCTCACATTGACGAATTAACAGAGGCATTGCGTCGCTATGAAATACTATGGGTTTCATGACTTCTCATTCTAAATCGAGTAAAGTTTTTATGGAAACGACAGGATTTAGTTTTGGAATTCGTGTATCCCCTTTCAAATGCACTACTCGTTCCTTACTGCAACGCTCGCTCCCTCACATTAACGAATTAACACATAAATTGTGTCGCTATGAAATACTATGGGTTTCATGACTTCTCATTCTAAATCGAGTAAAGTTTTTATGGAAATGACAGGATTTAGGTTTGGAATTCGAGTATCTCCTTTCCGATGTACTATTCGTTCCTTACTGCTACGCTCGCTCTCTCACATTGACGAATTAACAGAGACATTGCGACGCTATGAAATACTATGGGTTTCATGACTTCTCATTCTAAATCGAGTAAAGTTTTTATGGAAATGACAGGATTTAGTTTTGGAATTCGAGTATCTCCTTTCCGATGCACTATTCGTTCCTTACTGCTACGCTCGCTCTCTCACATTGACGAATTAACAGAGACATTGCGTCGCTATGAAATACTATGGGTTTCATGACTTCTCATTCTAAATCGAGTAAAGTTTTTATGGAAATGAAAGGATTTAGTTTTGGAATTCGAGTATCTCCTTTCCGATGCACTATTCGTTCCTTACTGCTACGCTCGCTCTCTCACATTGACGAATTAACAGAGACATTGCGTCGCTATGAAATACTATGGGTTTCATGACTTCTCATTCTAAATCGAGTAAAGTTTTTATGGAAACGACAGGATTTAGTTTTGGAATTCGTGTATCCCCTTTCAAATGCACTACTCGTTCCTTACTGCTACGCTCGCTCCCTCACATTGACGAATTAACACATAAATTGTGTCGCTATGAAATACTATGGGTTTCATGACTTCTCATTCTAAATCGAGTAAAGTTTTTATGGAAATGACGGGATTTAGTTTTGGAATTCGAGTATCTCCTTTCCGATGCACTATTCGTTCCTTACTGCTACGCTCGCTCTCTCACATTGACGAATTAACAGAGACATTGCGTCGCTATGAAATACTATGGGTTTCATGACTTCTCATTCTAAATCGAGTAAAGTTTTTATGGAAATGACAGGATTTAGTTTTGGAATTCGAGTATCTCCTTTCCGATGCACTATTCGTTCCTTACTGCTACGCTCGCTCTCTCACATTGACGAATTAACAGAGACATTGCGTCGCTATGAAATACTATGGGTTTCATGACTTCTCATTCTAAATCGAGTAAAGTTTTTATGGAAATGACAGGATTTAGTTTTGGAATTCGAGTATCTCCTTTCCGATGCACTATTCGTTCCTTACTGCTACGCTCGCTCTCTCACATTGACGAATTAACAGAGACATTGCGTCGCTATGAAATACTATGGGTTTCATGACTTCTCATTCTAAATCGAGTAAAGTTTTTATGGAAATGACAGGATTTAGTTTTGGAATTCGAGTATCTCCTTTCCGATGCACTATTCGTTCCTTACTGCTACGCTCGCTCTCTCACATTGACGAATTAACAGAGACATTGCGTCGCTATGAAATACTATGGGTTTCATGACTTCTCATTCTAAATCGAGTAAAGTTTTTATGGAAATGACAGGATTTAGTTTTGGAATTCGAGTATCTCCTTTCCGATGCACTATTCGTTCCTTACTGCTACGCTCGCTCTCTCACATTGACGAATTAACAGAGACATTGCGTCGCTATGAAATACTATGGGTTTCATGACTTCTCATTCTAAATCGAGTAAAGTTTTTATGGAAATGACGGGATTTAGTTTTGGAATTCGAGTATCTCCTTTCCGATGCACTATTCGTTCCTTACTGCTACGCTCGCTCTCTCACATTGACGAATTAACAGAGACATTGCGTCGCTATGAAATACTATGGGTTTCATGACTTCTCATTCTAAATCGAGTAAAGTTTTTATGGAAATGACAGGATTTAGTTTTGGAATTCGAGTATCTCCTTTCCGATGCACTATTCGTTCCTTACTGCTACGCTCGCTCTCGCACATTGACGAATTAACAGAGACATTGCGTCGCTATGAAATACTATGGGTTTCATGACTTCTCATTCTAAATCGAGTAAAGTTTTTATGGAAATGACAGGATTTAGTTTTGGAATTCGAGTATCTCCTTTCCGATGCACTATTCGTTCCTTACTGCTACGCTCGCTCTCTCACATTGACGAATTAACAGAGGCATTGCGTCGCTATGAAATACTATGGGTTTCATGACTTCTCATTCTAAATCGAGTAAAGTTTTTATGGAAACGACAGGATTTAGTTTTGGAATTCGTGTATCCCCTTTCAAATGCACTACTCGTTCCTTACTGCAACGCTCGCTCCCTCACATTAACGAATTAACACATAAATTGTGTCGCTATGAAATACTATGGGTTTCATGACTTCTCATTCTAAATCGAGTAAAGTTTTTATGGAAATGACAGGATTTAGTTTTGGAATTCGAGTATCTCCTTTCCGATGTACTATTCGTTCCTTACTGCTACGCTCGCTCTCTCACATTGACGAATTGACAGAGACATTGCGTCGCTATGAAATACTATGGGTTTCATGACTTCTCATTCTAAATCGAGTAAAGTTTTTATGGAAATGACAGGATTTAGTTTTGGAATTCGAGTATCTCCTTTCCGATGCACTATTCGTTCCTTACTGCTACGCTCGCTCTCTCACATTGACGAATTAACAGAGACATTGCGTCGCTATGAAATACTATGGGTTTCATGACTTCTCATTCTAAATCGAGTAAAGTTTTTATGGAAATGACAGGATTTAGTTTTGGAATTCGAGTATCTCCTTTCCGATGCACTATTCGTTCCTTACTGCTACGCTCGCTCTCTCACATTGACGAATTAACAGAGACATTGCGTCGCTATGAAATACTATGGGTTTCATGACTTCACATTCTAAATCGAGTAAAGTTTTTATGGAAATGACAGGATTTAGTTTTGGAATTCGAGTATCTCCTTTCCGATGCACTATTCGTTCCTTACTGCTACGCTCGCTCTCTCACATTGACGAATTAACAGAGACATTGCGTCGCTATGAAATACTATGGGTTTCATGACTTCTCATTCTAAATCGAGTAAAGTTTTTATGGAAATGACAGGATTTAGTTTTGGAATTCGAGTATCTCCTTTCCGATGCACTATTCGTTCCTTACTGCTACGCTCGCTCTCTCACATTGACGAATTAACAGAGACATTGCGTCGCTATGAAATACTATGGGTTTCATGACTTCTCATTCTAAATCGAGTAAAGTTTTTATGGAAATGACAGGATTTAGTTTTGGAATTCGAGTATCTCCTTTCCGATGTACTATTCGTTCCTTACTGCTACGCTCGCTCTCTCACATTGACGAATTAACAGAGACATTGCGACGCTATGAAATACTATGGGTTTCATGACTTCTCATTCTAAATCGAGTAAAGTTTTTATGGAAATGACAGGATTTAGTTTTGGAATTCGAGTATCTCCTTTCCGATGCACTATTCGTTCCTTACTGCTACGCTCGCTCTCTCACATTGACGAATTAACAGAGACATTGCGTCGCTATGAAATACTATGGGTTTCATGACTTCTCATTCTAAATCGAGTAAAGTTTTTATGGAAATGAAAGGATTTAGTTTTGGAATTCGAGTATCTCCTTTCCGATGCACTATTCGTTCCTTACTGCTACGCTCGCTCTCTCACATTGACGAATTAACAGAGACATTGCGTCGCTATGAAATACTATGGGTTTCATGACTTCTCATTCTAAATCGAGTAAAGTTTTTATGGAAACGACAGGATTTAGTTTTGGAATTCGTGTATCCCCTTTCAAATGCACTACTCGTTCCTTACTGCTACGCTCGCTCCCTCACATTGACGAATTAACACATAAATTGTGTCGCTATGAAATACTATGGGTTTCATGACTTCTCATTCTAAATCGAGTAAAGTTTTTATGGAAATGACAGGATTTAGTTTTGGAATTCGAGTATCTCCTTTCCGATGTACTATTCGTTCCTTACTGCTACGCTCGCTCTCTCACATTGACGAATTAACAGAGACATTGCGTCGCTATGAAATACTATGGGTTTCATGACTTCTCATTCTAAATCGAGTAAAGTTTTTATGGAAATGACAGGATTTAGTTTTGGAATTCGAGTATCTCCTTTCCGATGCACTATTCGTTCCTTACTGCTACGCTCGCTCTCTCACATTGACGAATTAACAGAGACATTGCGTCGCTATGAAATACTATGGGTTTCATGACTTCTCATTCTAAATCGAGTAAAGTTTTTATGGAAACGACAGGATTTAGTTTTGGAATTCGTGTATCCCCTTTCAAATGCACTACTCGTTCCTTACTGCAACGCTCGCTCCCTCACATTGACGAATTAACACATAAATTGTGTCGCTATGAAATACTATGGGTTTCATGACTTCTCATTCTAAATCGAGTAAAGTTTTTATGGAAATGACAGGATTTAGTTTTGGAATTCGAGTATCTCCTTTCCGATGCACTATTCGTTTCTTACTGCAAGGCTCGATCTCTCACACTGAAGAATTAACACAGAAATTGTGTCGCTATGAAATACTATGGGTTTCATGACTTCTCATTCTAAATCGAGTAAAATTTTTATTTAAACGACAGGATTATTTTTGGAATTCGAGTATCTCCTTTCCGATGCACTATTCGTTTCTTACTGCAACGCTCGCTCCCTCACACTTAAGAATTAACACAGAAATTGCGTCGCTATGAAATACAATGGGTTCTATGACTACTGCTTCTAAATCGAGTAACGTTTCTATGTAAACGACAGGATTTTGTTTTGGGATACGAGTATCTCCTTTCCGATGCACTATTCGTTTCTTACTGCAACGCTCACTCCCTCACACTGATGAAGTAACACAGAAATTGCGTCGCTATTAAATACAATGGGTTCTATGACTACTGCTTCTAAATCGAGTAACGTTTCTATGTAAACGACAGGATTTTGTTTTGGGATACGAGTATCTCCTTTCCGATGCACTATTCGTTTCTTACTGCAACGCTCACTCCCTCACACTGATGAATTAACACAGAAATTGCGTCGCTATGAAATACAATGGGTTCTATGACTACTGCTTCTAAATCGAGTAACGTTTCTATGTAAACGACAGGATTTTGTTTTGGGATACGAGTATCTCCTTTCCGATGCACTATTCGTTTCTTACTGCAACGCTCACTCCCTCACACTGATGAATTAACACAGAAATTGCGTCGCTATGAAATACAATGGGTTCTATGACTATTGCTTCTAAATCGAGTAACGTTTCTATGTAAACGACAGGATTTTGTTTTGGGATACGAGTATCTCCTTTAGGATGCACTATTCGTTTCTTACTGCAACGCTCACTCCCTCACACTGATGAATTAACACAGAAATTGCGTCGCTATGAAATACAATGAGTTCTATGACTACTGCTTCTAAATCGAGTAACGTTTCTATGTAAACGACAGGATTTTGTTTTGGGATACGAGTATCTCCTTTCCGATGCACTAATCGTTCCTTACTGCAACGCTCGCTCCCTCACATTGACGAATTAACACAGAAATTGTGTCGCTATGAAATACTATGGGTTTCATGACTTCTCATTCTAAATCGAGTAAAATTTTTATTTAAACGACAGGATTATTTTTGGAATTCGAGTATCTCCTTTCCGATGCACTATTCGTTTCTTACTGCAACGCTCGCTCCCTCACACTTAAGAATTAACACAGAAATTGCGTCGCTATGAAATACAATGGGTTCTATGACTACTCCTTCTAAATCGTGAAACATTTCTATGTAAACGACAGGATTTTGTTTTGGGATACGAGTATATCCTTTCCGATGCACTATTCGTTTCTTACTGCAACGCTCGATCCCTCACACTGAAGAATTAACACAAAAATTGCATCGCTATGAAATACAATGGGTTCTATGACTACTTCTTCTAAAACGAGTAACGTTTCTATGTAAGCGACAGGATTTAGTTTTGGGATACGAGTATCTCCTTTCCGATGCACTATTCGTTTCTTACTGCAACGCTCGCTCCCTCACACTCAAGAATTAACACCGAAATTGCGTCGCTATGAAATACAATGGGTTCTATGACCACTCCTTCTAATTCGAGTAACGTTTCTATGTAAACGACAGGACTTAGTTTTGGGATATTAGTATCTCCTTTCCGATGCACTATTCGTTTCTTACTGCAACGCTCGCTCCCTCACACTGAAGAATTAACACAGAAATTGCGTCGCAATGAAATACAATGGGTTCTTTGACTACTCCTTCCAAATCGAGTAACGTTTCTATGTAAGCGACAGGATTTAGTTTTGGGAAACGAGTATCTCCTTTCCGATGCACTATTCGTTTCTTACTGCAACGCTCGCTCCCTCACACTGAAGAATTAACACAGAAATTGGGTCGCTATGAAATACAATGGGTTCTATGACTACACCTTCTAATTCGAGTAACGTTTCTATAAAAACGACACGATTTAGTTTTGGGATACGAGTATCTCCGTTCCGATGCACTATTTGTTTCTTACTGCAACGCTCGCTCCCTCACACTGAAGAATTAACACAGAAATTGTGTCGCTATAAAATACAATGGGTTCTATGACTACTCCTTCTAAATCGAGTAACGTTTCTATGTAAACGACAGGATTTAGTTTTGGGTTACGAGTATCTCCTTTCCGATGCACTATTCGATTCTTACTGCAACGCTCTCTCCCTCACACTGAAGAATTAACACAGAATTTGCGTCGCTATGAAATACAATGTGTTCTATGACTACTCCTTCTAAATCGAGTAACGTTTCTATGTAAACGACAGGATTTAGTTTTGGGATAAGAGTATCTCATTTCCGATCCGCTATTGATTTCTTACCGCAACGCTCGCTCCCTCACACTGAAGAATTAACACAGAAATTGCGTCGCTATGAAATACAATGGGTTCTATGACTACTTCTTCTAAATCGAGTAACGTTTCTATGTAAACGACAGGATTTAGTTTTGGGATATGAGTATCTCCTTTCCGATGCACTAATCGTTCCTTACTGCAACGCTCGCTCCCTCACATTGACGAATTAAGACAGAAATTGTGTCGCTATGAATTACTATGGGTTTCATGACTTCTTATTCTAAATCGAGTAAAGGTTTTATGGAAACGACAGGATTTAGTTTTGGAATTCGAGTATCTCCTTTTTGATGCACTATTCGTTCGTTACTGCAACGCTCGCTCCCTCACATTGACGAATTACCACAGAAATTGTGTCGCTATGAAATACTATGGGTTTCATGACTTCTCATTCCAAATCGAGTAAGGTTTTTATGGAACCGACAGGATTTAGTTTTGGAATTCGAGTATCTCCTTTCCGATGCACTATTCGTTTCTTACTGCAACGCTCGCTCCCTCACATTGACGAATTAACACAGAGATTGTGTCGCTATGAAATACTATGGGTTTCATGACTTCTCATTATAAATCGAGTAAAGGTTTTATGGAAACGACAGGATTTAGTTTCGGAATTCGAGTATCTCCTTTCCGATGCACTATTCGTTCCTTACTGCAACGATCGCTCCCTCACATGGACGAATTAACACAGAGATTGTGTCGCTATGAAATACTATGGGTTTCATGACTTCTCATTCTAAATCGAGTAAAGGTTTTATGGAAACGACAGGATTTAGTTTTTGAATTCGTGTATCTCCTTTCCGATGCACTATTCGTTTCTTACTACAACGCTCGCTCCCTCACACTGAAGAAATAACACAGAAATTGCGTCGCTATGAAATACAATGGGTTTCATGACTTCTCATTCTAAATCGAGTAAAGTTTTTATTGAAACGACAGGATTTAGTTTTTGAATTCGTGTATCTCCTTTCCGATGCACTATTCGTTTCTTACTACAACGCTCGCTCCCTCACACTGAAGAAATAACACAGAAATTGCGTCGCTATGAAATACAATGGGTTTCATGACTTCTCATTCTAAATCGAGTAAAGTTTTTATTGAAACGACAGGATTTAGTTTTGGAATTCAAGTATCTCCTTTCCGATGCACTATTCGTTTCTTACTGCAACGCTCGCTCCCTCACATTGACGAATTATCACAGATATTGTGTCGCTATGAAATACTATGTGTTTCATGACTTCTCATTCTAAATCGAGTAAAGTTTTTATGGAATGACAGGATTTAGTTTTACAATTCGAGTATCTCCTTTCCGATGCACTATTCGTTTCTTACTGCAACGCTCGCTCCCTCACATTGACGAATTGACAAAGAGATTGTGTCGCTATGAAATACTATGGGTTTCAAGACTTCTCATTCTAAATCGAGTAAAGGCTTTATGGAAACGACAGGATTTAGTTTTGGAATTCGAGTATCTCCTTTCCGATGCACTATTCGTTCCTTACCGCAACGCTCGCTCCCTCACATTGACGAATTAACACAGAAATTGTGTCGCTATGAAATACTATGGGTTTCATGACTTCTCATTCTAAATCGAGTAACGTTTTTATGGAAACGACAGGGTTTAATTTTGGAATTCGAGTATCTGCTTTCCGATGCACTATTCGTTTCTTACTGCAACGCTCGCTCCATCACATTGACGAGTTAACACAGAAATTGAGTCGCTATGAAAGACTATGGGTTTCATGACTTCTCATTCTAAATCGAGTAAAGTTTTTATGGAAACGTCAGGATTTAGTTTTGGAATTCGAGTATCTCCTTTCCGATGCACTATTCGTTTCTTACTGCAACGCTCGCTCCCTCACATTGACGAATTAACACAGAGATTGTGTCGCTATGAAATACTATGGGCTTCATGACTTCTCATTCTAAATCGAGTAAAGGTTTTATGGAAACGACAGGATTAAGTTTTGGAATTCGAGTATCTCCTTTCCGATGCACTATTCGTTCCTTACTGCAACGCTCTCTTCCTCACATAGACGAATTAACACAGAGATTGTGTCGATATGAAATACTATGAGTTTCATGACTTCTCATTCTAAATCGAGTTAAGTTTTTATGGAAACGACAGGATTTAGTTTTGGAATTCGAGTATCTCCTTTCCGAGCACTATTCGTTTCTTACTGCAACGCTCGCTCCCTCACACTGAAGAATTAACACAGAAATTGCGTCGCTATGAAATACAATGAATTCTATGACTACTCCATCTGAATCGAGTAACGTTTCTATGTAAACGACAGGATGTAGTTTTGGGACACGAGTATCTCCTTTCCGATGCACTATTCGTTCCTTACTGCAACCCTCGCTCCCTCACATTCACGAATTAACACAGAAATTGTGTCGCTATGAAATACTATGGGTTTCATGACTTCTCATTCTAAACCGAGAATAGTTTTTATGGAAACGAGAGGATTTAGTTTAGGAATTCGAGTATCTCCTTTTCGATGCACTATTCGTTCCTTACTGCAACGCTCGCTCCCTCACATTGACGAATTAACACAGAAATTGTGTCGCTATGAAATACTATGGGTTTCATGACTTCTCATTCTAAATCGAGTAACGTTTTTATGGAAACGACAGGGTCTAATTTTGGAATTCGAGTATCTCTTTTCCGATGCACTATTCGTTTCTTACTGCAACGCTCGCTCCCTCACATTGACGAGTTAACACAGAAATTGAGTCGCTATGAAAGACTATGGGTTTCATGACTTCTCATTCTAAATCGAGTAAAGTTTTTATGGAAACGTCAGGATTTAGTTTTGGAATTCGAGTATCTCCTTTCCGATGCACTATTCGTTTCTTACTGCAACGCTCGCTCCCTCACATTGACGAATTAACACAGAGATTGTGTCGCTATGAAATACTATGGGTTTCATGACTTCTCATTCTGAATCGAGTAAAGGTTTTATGGAAACGACAGGATTAAGTTTTGGAATTCGAGTATCTCCTTTCCGATGCACTATTCGTTCCTTACTGCAACGCTCGCTCCCTCACATTGACGAATTAACACAGAAATTGTGTCGCTACGAAATGCTATGTGTTTCAAGACATCTCATTCTAAATCGAGTAAAGTTTTTATGGAAACGACAGGATTTAGTTTTGGAATTCGAGTATCTCCTTTCCGATGCACTATTCGTTCCTTACTGCAACGCTCGCTCCCACACACTGAAGAATTATCACAGAAATTGCGTCGCTATGAAATACAATGGGTTCTATGACTACTCCTTCTAAATCGAGTAACGTTTCTATGTAAACGGTAGGATTTAGTTTTGGGATACGAGTATCTTCTTTCCGATGCACTATTCGTTCCTTCCTGCAACGCTCGCTCCCTCACATTGACGAATTAACACAGAAATTGTGTTGCTAAGAAATACTATGGGTTTCATGACTCTTCGTTCTAAATAGAGTAAAGTTTTTATGGAAACGACAGGATTTAGTTTTGGAATTCGAGTATCTCCTTTCCGATGCACTATTCGTTCCTTACTGCAACGCTCGCTCCCTCACACTGAAGAATTAACACAGAAATTGCGTCGCTATGAAATGCAATGGGTTCTATGACTACTCCTTCTAAATCGAGTAACGTTTCTATGTAAACGACTGGATTTAGTTTTGGGATACGAGTATCTCCTTTAAGATGCACTATTCGTTCCTTACTGCAACGCTCGCTCCCTCACATTGACGAATTAACACAGAGATTGTGTCGCTATGAAATATTATGGGTTTCATGACTTCTCATTCTAAATCGAGTAAAGGTTTTATGGAAGCGACAGGATTTAGTTTTTGAATTCGAGTATCTCCTTTCCGATGCACTATTCGTTTCTTACTGCAACGCTCGCTCCCTCACACTGAAGAATTAACACAAGAATTGCGTCGCTATGTAATTCAATGGTTTTCATGACTTCACATTCTAAATCGAGTAACGTTTGTATGGAAACGACAGGATTTTGTTTTGGAATTCGAGTATCTCCTTTCCGATGCACTATTCGTTTCTTACTGCAACGCTCGCTCCCTCACATTGACGAATTAACACAGAGATTGTGTCGCTATGAAATACTATGGGTTTCATTACTTCTCATTCTAAATTGAGTAAAGATTTTATGGAAACGACAGGATTTAGTTTTGGAATTCGAGTATCTCCTTTCCGATGCACTATTCGTTTCTTACTGCAACGCACGCTCCCTCACATTGACGAAGTAACACAGAGATTGTGACGCTATGAAATACTATGGGTATAAAGACTTATTCTGAATTGAGTAAAGGTTTTATGGAAGCGACAGGATTTAGTTTTGGAATTCGAGTTTCTCCTTTCCGATGCACTATTCGTTTCCTACTGCAACGCTCGCTCCCTCACATTGACGTCTTAACACAGTGATTGTGTCGCTATGAAATACTATGGGTTTCATGACTTCTCATTCTAAGTAAAGGTTTTATGGAACCGACAGGATTTAGTTTTGGAATTCGAGTATCTCCTTTCCGATGCACTATTCGCCCCTTACCGCAACGCTCGCTCCCTCACATTGACGAATTAACACAGAGATTGTAACGCTATGAAATACTATGGGTTTCATGACTTCTCATTCTAAATCGAGTAAAGGTTATATGGAAACGACAGAATTTAGTTTTGGAATTCGAGTATCTCCTTTCCGATGCACTATTCGTTCCTTACTGCAACGCTCGCTCCCTCACATTGACGAATTAACACAGAGATTGTGTCGCTATGAAATACTATGGGTCTCATGACTTCTCATTCTAAATCGAGTAAAATTTTTTTGGAAACGACAGGATATAGTTTTGGAATTCGAGTATCTCTTTTCCGATGCACTATTCGTTTCTTACTGCAACGTTCGCTCCCTCACATTGACGAATTAACACAGAAATTGTGTCGCTATGAAATACTATGGATTTCATGACTTCTCATTCTAAATCGAGTAAAGTTTTTATGGAAACGACAGGATTTAGTTTTGGAATTCGAGTATCTCCTTTCCGATGCACTATTCGTTTCTTACTGCAACGCTCGCTCCCTCACATTGACGAATTAACACAGAGGTTGTGTCGCTGTGAAATACTATGGGTTTCATGACTTCTCATTCTAAACCGAGAATAGTTTTTATGGAAACGAGAGGATTTAGTTTAGGAATTCGAGTATCTCCTTTTCGATGCACTATTCGTTCCTTACTGCAACGCTCGCTCCCTCACATTGACGAATTAACACAGAAATTGTGTCGCTATGAAATACTATGGGTTTCATGACTTCTCATTCTAAATCGAGTAACGTTTTTATGGAAACGACAGGGTCTAATTTTGGAATTCGAGTATCTCTTTTCCGATGCACTATTCGTTTCTTACTGCAACGCTCGCTCCCTCACATTGACGAGTTAACACAGAAATTGAGTCGCTATGAAAGACTATGGGTTTCATGACTTCTCATTCTAAATCGAGTAAAGTTTTTATGGAAACGTCAGGATTTAGTTTTGGAATTCGAGTATCTCCTTTCCGATGCACTATTCGTTTCTTACTGCAACGCTCGCTCCCTCACATTGACGAATTAACACAGAGATTGTGTCGCTATGAAATACTATGGGTTTCATGACTTCTCATTCTGAATCGAGTAAAGGTTTTATGGAAACGACAGGATTAAGTTTTGGAATTCGAGTATCTCCTTTCCGATGCACTATTCGTTCCTTACTGCAACGCTCGCTCCCTCACATTGACGAATCAACACAGAAATTGTGTCGCTACGAAATGCTATGTGTTTCAAGACATCTCATTCTAAATCGAGTAAAGTTTTTATGGAAACGACAGGATTTAGTTTTGGAATTCGAGTATCTCCTTTCCGATGCACTATTCGTTCCTTACTGCAACGCTCGCTCCCTCACACTGAGGAATTAACACAGAAATTGCGTCGCTATGAAATGCAATGGGTTCTATGACTACTCCTTCTAAATCGAGTAACGTTTCTATGTAAACGACTGGATTTAGTTTTGGGATACGAGTATCTCCTTTAAGATGCACTATTCGTTCCTTACTGCAACGCTCGCTCCCTCACATTGACGAATTAACACAGAGATTGTGTCGCTATGAAATATTATGGGTTTCATGACTTCTCATTCTAAATCGAGTAAAGGTTTTATGGAAACGACAGGATTTAGTTTTTGAATTCGAGTATCTCCTTTCCGATGCACTATTCGTTTCTTACTGCAACGCTCGCTCCCTCACACTGAAGAATTAACACAAGAATTGCGTCGCTATGTAATTCAATGGTTTTCATGACTTCACATTCTAAATCGAGTAACGTTTTTATGGAAACGACAGGATTTTGTTTTGGAATTCGAGTATCTCCTTTCCGATGCACTATTCGTTTCTTACTGCAACGCTCGCTCCCTCACATTGACGAATTAACACAGAGATTGTGTCGCTATGAAATACTATGGGTTTCATGACTTCTCATTCTAAATTGAGTAAAGATTTTATGGAAACGACAGGATTTAGTTTTGGAATTCGAGTATCTCCTTTCCGATGCACTATTCGTTTCTTACTGCAACGCACGCTCCCTCACATTGACGAAGTAACACAGAGATTGTGACGCTATGAAATACTATGGGTATAAAGACTTATTCTGAATTGAGTAAAGGTTTTATGGAAGCGACAGGATTTAGTTTTGGAATTCGAGTTTCTCCTTTCCGATGCACTATTCGTTTCCTACTGCAACGCTCGCTCCCTCACATTGACGTCTTAACACAGTGATTGTGTCGCTATGAAATACTATGGGTTTCATGACTTCTCATTCTAAGTAAAGGTTTTATGGAACCGACAGGATTTAGTTTTGGAATTCGAGTATCTCCTTTCCGATGCACTATTCGCCCCTTACCGCAACGCTCGCTCCCTCACATTGACGAATTAACACAGAGATTGTAACGCTATGAAATACTATGGGTTTCATGACTTCTCATTCTAAATCGAGTAAAGGTTATATGGAAACGACAGAATTTAGTTTTGGAATTCGAGTATCTCCTTTCCGATGCACTATTCGTTCCTTACTGCAACGCTCGCTCCCTCACATTGACGAATTAACACAGAGATTGTGTCGCTATGAAATACTATGGGTTTCATGACTTCTCATTCTAAATCGAGTAAAATTTTTTTGGAAACGACAGGATATAGTTTTGGAATTCGAGTATCTCTTTTCCGATGCACTATTCGTTTCTTACTGCAACGTTCGCTCCCTCACATTGACGAATTAACACAGAAATTGTGTCGCTATGAAATACTATGGATTTCATGACTTCTCATTCTAAATCGAGTAAAGTTTTTATGGAAACGACAGGATTTAGTTTTGGAATTCGAGTATCTCCTTTCCGATGCACTATTCGTTTCTTACTGCAACGCTCGCTCCCTCACATTGACGAATTAACACAGAGGTTGTGTCGCTGTGAAATACTATGGGTTTCATGACTTCTCATTCTAAATCGAGTAAAGGTTTTATGGAAACGACAGGATTAAGTTTTGGAATTCGAGTATCTCCTTTCCGATGCACTATTCATTCCTTACTGCTACGCTCGCTCCCTCACATTGACGAATTAACACAGATATTGTGTCGCTATGAAATACTATGGGTTTCATGACTTCTCATTCTAAATTGAGTAAAGATTTTATGGAAACGACAGGATTTAGTTTTGGAATTCGAGTATCTCCTTTCAGATGCACTATTCGTTCCTTACTGCAACGCTCGCGCCCTCACATTGATGAATTAACACAGAAATTGCGTCGCTATGAAATACTATGGATTCTATGACTTCTCTCTCTAAATCGAGTTTCGTTTCTATGTAAACGACAGGCTTTTCTTTTGGGATACGATTATCTCCTTTCCGATGCACTATTCGTCCCTTACTGCACCCTTCGCTCCCTCACATTGACGAATTAACACAGAAATTGTGTCGCTATGAGATACTATGGGTTGCATGACTTCTCATTCTAAATCGAGTAAAGTTTTTATGGAAACGACAGGATTTAGTTATGGAATTCGAGTATCTCCTTTCCGATGCTCTATTCGTTCCTTACTGCAACGCTCGCTCCCTCACATTGATGAATTAACACAGAAATTGCGTCGCTATGAAATACAATGGGTTCTATGACTACTCCTTCTAAATCGAGTAACGTTTCTATGGAAACGACAGGATTTAGTTTTGGGATACGAGTATCTACTTTCAGATGCACCATTCGTTGTTTACTGCAACCCTCGCTCCCTCACATTGACGAGTTAACACAGAAATTGCGTCGCTATGAAATACTTTGGGTTCTATGACTTCTCTCTCTAAATCGAGTCTCGTTTCTATGTAAACGACAGGATTTTCTATCGGAATACGATTATCTCCTTTCAGATGCACTATACGTTCCATACTGCACCCTTCGCTCCCTCACGTTGACGAATTAACACAGAAACTGTGTCGCTATGAAATACTATGGGTTTCATGACTTCTCATTCTAAATCGAGTAAAGTTCTTATGGAAACGACAGGAAATAGTTTTGGAATTCGATTATCTCCTTTCCGATGCACTATTCGTTCCTTACTGCAACGCTCTATAAAATAAATAAAATGAATAAAAAAATGTTATTGTTATTTTAAATATGTTAATTATTCTATCTGTATGATGGTGATTGTGATTGCAATTGTATTTGCTTATCTGGAACGTGGACGTTTAATTATTCGGTATCAGACGCTTGACAATGACTTTTTCGTAAAGGCAATGTTACTCGTAGTTGACCGTGAAATAAAACTGAATAATCGGACTTCGTAATTAAATCGTTTCCTAAGACTGCTGCGGTAGGTGCGGACTCATAATCTAAATCTCAATATTACAATAATTTGCCAGCCATGCCAATACGTCGTACAGAGGTGATTGTCTACTAAACATAAAAAAGTTACACAGTTAGTTAAATCAGATATATTCAATTAATAAGCCTACAGTTCATAATCCTACTTACTTTTATAAATATAAATTCTTTACAGAATCGAGTGCCTAGTGTGGTTGCAACTCGCAGTATTCTTCTATAACATGAAATATGGCGGTGTGCCAGACAATAAAATAAAATACGTGCTTCTCGCACCACTTCAACCAGAGCTCTCTCTTCCTTAATCAAACATAAGAGTAACGTAATTGTGCTTTTGTTTTATCAGCGACACAGCGCTGCAGTTGTGTGCCATAGGCTTTATTTATTTGTCACTGATTATTTATTTAATTAATATTTCGCGTTTCCGAGGAAACTCACGCTCGGCATGCAAATGTGCCTTTATATTGCCCCCTGAATTGCGAGGCGAAAGGACACACCTGCAGGCGAGCAATTCACCTAAAGGCACAAGAAAATCTAAGTAATCTACAACTATTTACATGACTTACATTACACATTATACACATTATATACAAAATTTGATTGACGCGGGTGCGCCGTAAAAGTTCTTATGTTGGCAGATAGAGTGCGCGCATGCGCAGAAGCGTCTGTGTAACTGCAGCACTGCCGTTATATCGTACAGTTAGATCACGCGGCACAGTATTGCAGATCATATTGTTCGTGTGTGCGCGTTTTTCAGTCGTTGCACAAAGAAAATATTCAACCAGGATTACATATGAAGACTACATTCTACGACAGGTAACTTAGTTTTAAATTTACAATATTTGTTATAACACAATACAACTTAGATTGTTAAATGTTCTTAGTTACATAGTATTGTTTTGAAATACTTCAAAGAAAAATGACCGTATTTTTCAGGTGTGTTGACCTATACACATCGTGTCGTTATTACAGTTCATATTCATCCGCTGCACAATAATTTTTTTTACAGGTTAGTATCGTCGTGGTAAAGTTTTTTGATCACAGTAACATCGTTGTATAACAACGTGATTAATACATAAGCGTGTCCATTTCTCATTTCCATTATAGTCGTAGTGATGCAGTTCGTTGTGACCAAAAGCATTGCTTATTACAGATCAGACGTGACCCGTCGAGTAATTGGTCCACGTGCAGTTCGTTTTTTACATTCCGCGGAAGCTTGGTTGCAGAACCTCGGACGGCACATAGCTGGCGTCGATCCTTGGACAGTCCAAGTAAGAGTGTCCGTCACATTTCGAGAACATTTCATTCCCTGAAGTACCAACCAAAATTCTTCCACCCGTCGTGTTGTTTTCTGGACAGGCACTTTGTGTCCATTTAATCCAGTTAACATCTTGAAGTTGGGTACTGTAGTAATATCACTAGACGATGCACGAATTATGCACTTCACATTTTCAGTTTTTTGCTGAATATAGCTCACCTAAATGTTCGTAGTTATTAATCAAGGAAATCGTTCATCGCGTTTACATAGATACGCTGCATAATGAATGGCATTAACAGTTTCTTTCACATGGGTTTCCGCGTAGTTGCAGAGTTAGTAATGTTCGTTAATGTCCGTGAACAGTGGTTCACTATGCAATGTCCTTTTGGCACTCGTTTTGTTCAAATTTTTGCATAGTAACAGTTGCACTATACATCAGTTTAAAAAATAAGTAATTATACATACACACATCACATATTTTCTTAGCATAAACATAATATAGTTGCACATAAACATGTTTACATCATCATTACATCGCTATAGGTTATTACATTGTGTCACATTTGATTACATGAATTGCAGATATTTACATCCTCTTTAGCGGTTTTGCTGGGATATTATCGATGTTTTTTGTGATGTCATCTGAAATTAAGATAGGTTAGACACAACATTTATTACATCAGTAGGCGAGACCAGGCGTTTTCACTACTCAATAAATATTCAAAATAGTAAGAGAGAGAAAATGTTCGATTCCTCGCGTTTTGTGCGTGTGTGTAGAGTGTCTGTGTGGCCTTGACTACTGATAGATGCTTTTCGTGTTGAGAGATGTGCGTCTAATCTATTTCCCAAAGTAAAAGATCGCTTCACAGATGACGTCTGTCAGTTCGTCAGGTGTCACACCAAGTCAGTGGTACCTTCAGTAACAAATGTTCCGTGAAAAATTAATATGTCATCCACTGCTACGTAATCATAAATTTCACTTTAATATTCCGTCTTTTAGGTGGAGGCGCGCGCTGAAAGAAGAGTTCTTCTGTCTTCAACTACGTCACTGGAACCGCTGAAATGAAAATTTCTATACTACTTATTATCTGTGTTGTCACAACAGAGTTTTTCGAGTTGCTTAGCAAAATTTTGATGGGTATGACTTTGACATTATTCAGCATGAAATGCTCTATGATCTCGGTGTGCGTTTAGCCCAATAATTTTGTTAGTTCTAGGATGTTGTAACAGATACGCACCAGGATGGGGTATGTTAATAATTATATACGGTCCTTCATATAGCAGACGCCACTTAGCGTTGCGTCGTTTGAGTGCTACAGATTTATGATGAGTATGAAGTAGTACAAGCATTCCTACCTCGAATTTTTGTTTTCTTTTTATTATGTTTCTGTGATGTTTGTTTCGTATTTGTGCGTGATGTGTCAATGTAGTCAATACTTCTTTTATTTTCTGTTCAGGTGTGATTTCCTTGTCTGACAACTTAGGTAATGGTTCTATCCACTGATCGTTCTGTTTGCAATTGAACATGATCTCGTTAGGTGTGTAATTCGTATCGTAAATATTTAAGTTATTGTGTACGTCTTCGAAAAGACTTAGGTAGGACACCCAATTAGTATGCTTTGATGAAATATAGGTCCTCATGAAACGGTTTAATTCTCGGAAAAGTCTCTCAGTCGCGTTACATTGTGGACTAAACCTCGAAATAAATATACTTTTAATGTTATTGTCCTTCAAGAAATTTCTCCATTTGTACCCAGAGTAGTATGCTGCATTATCTGATAGAATTGCTTTAGGTTTTCCCACGTGCGTCAGGTAATCACTTGAGAACCTTCGTATTATAGCATTTGCAGTGGCGGATTTTAAAGCATAAAGTTTTACATGTTTAGAAAATATACCGTAAAAAGCTAAGATATATTTGACGCCTCCAGAGCTTGCTGGATGCGGTCCACTGATGTCAGTACACAGAATTTCCAGGGGTTTACTGGGTAAAATAGAATGTAAATCTGTTTTTGTGGATAAATTCTGAGGTTTTGATTTTTGACATATGACACATGTTTTCAGTTCCCTGTAAATTTTTCTTCTCATATTGCTAAAATAACAGTATGTGCTGAGCTTCGCTAAACACTTTTTTGTCCCATAATGACCCCAAACTAAGTGTGTGTGCCAAATTAGATTACGTTCAGAATCTTTGGGAATGCATACACACCAGTTAGTAGCATTTGGATGTCGGCGGTAAAATAACACATCATTGTGTAACTTGTAATACTTAGTCAAAGGATGATTGTGTTTTTCTACCAGTAATGTTATTATCTTATACCAGTGAGGATCAGATTTTTGTAATTCAGCCATGTTTCTGCACATATCAATATAATATTGGTGATACTGCTTGTCTTGCATTAAGAGAATCCTGTAGTCATTTATATTTTCTAAGGCACTGTTGGTATCATTCATACCTTGTGGAAGTCTAGACAAAGTGTCTGCAATGGTGTTGTCCTTACCTCTTATGTACTTAATTTCAAAAGAGTAGTTCTGAAGTGTGACTGCCCATCGTGATAGTCTAGGATGTACAAGTTTACAAGTTAACAAAAATGTCAGGGCCTGGTGATCGGTGTAAATTACCGTATGTTTTCCAAATAAATAATAATTGAATTTCTTGAATGCCCATACTATGGAAAGTGTTTCTAACTCAGTAGTGGAGTATGTACGCTCACATTCAGTTAGAGTGCGACTCGCAAACCCAATAATTCTTATCTATTCCTCCTCTTTATTCTTTACAACTTGAAATAAGCAACAGCCCAAGCCAGTACGTGAAGCGTCACAAGTCATACAAAAATCTATATTGAAATCTGGATGGCTCAATATGTTAGCATTCACTAAAGCATGTTTAATTGTATTAAAGTCATTCTGGCACTGTTCCGACCAGATCCAAACTTGATTCTTTCTGAGTAGATTTAGCAGATGTTTACTGTTCAAAAGTGGTTGTGGCAAAAAACGTCTGAAAAGTGAACATAGCCCAAGGAATGATTTTAACTGCTTTTTAGTTCGAGGGCTAGGAAAGTTTCTGATAGCATCTAATTTACTGGGATCCGGACGTATGCCCTGTGAATTAATGATATGTCATAAATACTTTATCTCACTGCAACCAAATTTTGATTTTCTTAGGTTGGCTGTGACTCCAGCTTGTGCAAATTTTTCTAAAATTCTTTGAAGAGTGTCAACGTGTTCATTCCAAGATTGTGTAGCTATCAGTATATCATCTACATAGTGTGTGACTGTCTCAACTAAATCGTCGCCAAGCACGGTATCCAGGGCTGTAATGAATACCCCAGAGCTGACATTCAGTCCGAAGGGTAGAACACTAAACTGATAGGTTCGCCCTCCGAACATAAATGCAGTATATTTCCGAGAATCAGGAGTGATACCCACCTGCCAAAACGAATTAGCGAGATCTATTGTGGAAAAATATTTTGCATCTAGAAATTTCTGTAATTGCTCTTCTAAATTTTCAGGTTTTGTGTGAACCGGTAAAATTATTTCATTAATAGCTCGTGCGTCTAACACTAACCTAATGCTTCCATTTGATTTTTTGACAACAAGTAGAGGACTACAATAAGGTGAGGTGGATGGTTCAATGACCTTCCAGTCTAACATTTGTTTTAATTCTTGCCACACAGCAGGTCGTTGAGATAACGGTACGTTATATGTCTTATGGTAGAAGATCTTGTGAGGCTTAACTTCAATCTTGTACACATACGTGTTGATAACACCTAATCGTTTGGTAAAAACTTGTAAATATTTGGATAACACTTCCTGTAGTTTTATACGTTCATGTACACTGAGAGCTGTAGCTTCACTTATCTTATGATCTAGCAATGTTTTCAAGTCCATTAGCTCTGTGTCAGATGAGTGTGTTTGCATGTCTTGAATGTCATTGTCAAGTACTAACTGAACCTTGTACCCTGTACAGTGTTTGTCATGCTTTAGAGTTCTCCTGTCCAAATCAATAATAATTACACTGCCTTTATCATTTAAAATACATTTACCTTTGGAGAAGTCTATAATGCAGTCCTTCTCGCTCATAATATCTATTCCTAATATGCAATTTGTCACAAGGTTTTGTACAACCAGGAATGGCCATTGTACGGTTCCATTACCTATTTTAACGTTTACAAAAACTTGCTTCGTAACCCTACATGACTTATTACCTAGTGCAGTAGTTATTTTACAGTTTTGGGCAGGAAACTCAGGCACAGGTTCCAATTCACACATCTTTTTATAGAAATTAAAAGACAAAACGCTCACAGCTGCACCTGTATCTAGGATAATAGTAGTTGGAATCCCACCTACTACACCAGTAGTAGATGCTAAAACAATTTCATTTGTGTTTAAACGACATTGTGTACTGTCTTGTAAAAGTTCATCTGATATATTGTTATTGTGGTTGTATCTTATAAATAAAACAGGTAGTTTTTGTTTAGAATTACTCGGCATATCATTATTCTGTTGTTCATGTGTGGTGTCAAATAACTGATTAACATTGAAGTCGCCCCCCAAGAATTCTTCAGCCACGACCTGGGGCAAAGTAGTGACTGTTTCTAGTTTGTTGGATTATCATTTGTACTAGGTACTGATACAGATTGAGGTTGTGCATCAGGTGTCATTTCTATTATATTCACATTCGGATATTGCCTATTATGATCTCCAAACTTTTGCGGTTGTTGTTGCTGTTGCGCATTATAACTTACCTGTCGGTCGTAAGGTATGCTCCAATTTTGACCTGGTGGCTGCTGTGGTAAAGCAGAGTTTGACTGAAAGTACTGATCGTTACGAGTCCAACCTTGATGCTGTCTTGGCTCGTAGTTATTATTATTTCTATTTCTGTTTGTGTTTTTGTTATTACCTTTGTATCCCGTTGTTACCGTTGTAGTTATTACCGCGGTGCCTTTTGTATGGATTGCCGCATGAAATGTTATTACTGTTGTAACTATTGTTTGCATTGGAATACGCGTGTTGATTTTGATTTCCGTACTGAGACGGCATGTGAGTTTGCTGTTTTTGTTGTACCGCGTATCCAACTGTGGGCGCGCCAGAATTGTGTTGGCAAGCCTGCATGTTTTGCATACCACTAGTGTAAACATTGTGGCTGCTGTTTTGCCGCGCGAAGCGCTGATCTTCAAGTAACATGTCAACCGAATCTAAAGCTGTTAAAAAATGATCTGAATCGTCATCCGGGATATGTAGAAGTTTTTCCTTAATGTTGAAAGGCAATTTGGCCTTCAACACTCGGAGTATATCACGCGTTGCGACTGGTTCGTCTAAAAAATGTCCCATGTTCAAGTATTTTTCAAAATATCTGCGTAAGTTACCATTTTTACTGTTAAAAGTTTCAGGTTCTAAAATTTGTCTTCTGAGTCGCTCCTGGACGGATTGCGACCAGAATTTTTTCAGAAAAGCACGCTCAAACTCACTGTACGTGGTACATACGTCAGCTTGACTGTATGCCCAGACAGCTGCATCGCCTTGGATGTAACCGACAATATATGAAATCTTTTTCCGGTCACTCCAAGTGCGTGGAAATGCGTTACTAAAAGACTTAAGAAAAATCACCGGATGAATGGTTCGTTTTTCTGGGATAAAAATCTGAAATTGCCTGTGTTTCATTAAGCTTTCATCTTCCTTCGCATTGTGATATGGATTTATTCCACTGTAATTACTGGTATGTTCAGCTGGCGAGTAATTACGATAATGTTGCTGTGGTTTACCATGATAGTAGCTTGTGTTTGTGTTTCCACATCGTGGTATGTGTTGTAGTCGTGGTGTGTTTTGTTCTTGTGTATTTGTCGTGTGCGGAATGTGTGTATCATACTCGAATGTATATTGGTTTCTGAACTGTACATTTTGACTGATATTTTCGTTACATTCAGACTGTTATTAGTAATGTATTGCGCTACGGAGTCGTGCACAATTGTTGGTAAATTTTCACGTAAGCATCTATCAAAATGTTTGTCTTTGTTCTCAACCCAATCATGAAATTCTTTATTAATATTTTGAAAATGAGCTGTGGCATCTGATTGTAAGATGTCAGTCAGGTGTTGTTCAATATTGTCAAATTTATGCTGTACGTCAGTAATTCGTTTTTCAAGATTGTCATGTACTGAAGGATATGTTTGAATTTGTTCAGTAA
Organism: Schistocerca serialis cubense; assembly: GCF_023864345.2. Lineage (NCBI taxonomy): Eukaryota > Metazoa > Arthropoda > Insecta > Orthoptera > Acrididae > Schistocerca > Schistocerca serialis. The sequence continues at coordinate 46,889,208 of NC_064643.1, forward strand.
GAACTTCACACGTGACATTAAGGTTTTTTACTTGTGTCTGTAAAAGTGCTACGTCAGTTGTAGTCTTTTCTTGTCTCGTATTGAGCTGGCAAAATTTAGTACTGAGTTCGGTCATCTGTTTGGTCAGTGTGGCGTCTATAAGTTCCACACGCTTACATAAAGTGTCATTACCTATCTTGATTGCTATGAGATCAGATTTGATTTCGTCATTTTGTGTTTTTAACTGTTCGTTTTGTGTCTCTAATTGTGCCTTTAAGGTTGCCATATTTTCGGCGTTTTGTTTCATTAGCATTTGTAACATGTCGGCAATGTTTACCGTTTGCAAGGTCTCTGCCCCCGCCGCGTCATTAGACGTGACGTCATGCATTAACATGGGCTCTGATTGAGATTTTGAAATTTTTGTAGTGGACGGCCTATTGTCAAAATTTTCATCAACACTTGCGTCAATGTTTGATGAATCGTCACTACCGGTTGCTGTCGTAAAGTCATTTTCTAACACTTGTCTCACGTCCGAGTCGGATTGCGTCTGAATAGTACGTCCTTGCTGTTCCATTTTTGCGTATTGTTTTCTAGTTATTACCATGCCACACGTGATATATGTTTCAAAAAAATTTTTGACACTGATTTTAAAATAAAATGTAGTTGAGCATGAATCGCTCGTAGCAACAATGGCTGTCTGTTAATTTAAAAATATAAACTGAATTTGAGATTATTGGTAATGGCTGCTAGCCATGTTACATGATATCGTACAGAAGTCGGCCATATTGTACACTCGTGTATTGCTATTGTTGCATACGTTATTGTTTAGGGAAAAGTACTGAGAATGAAATTTATCACTGAAACTGTTATGCGGAAAAGGAGCACTACAGAATTTACTGAAAGGCTAATACACTGAATTATACGTCTGGTCAAGCCTACCAATGCAAAGATGCTGCGTCTTACCTTATTTTGCTGGAAGTTTCATTGCGTCTTCCCGCAAAATTTCAGAATTGGAAAATATCTTCAGATTTTGTTATCTCTTATACATTGACGTCCAGGTCCAGAAAGTTGATTTTTTACATGAAACAAAGAGAACAATGTAACAAATGACAAAACAACAAGTCCGACACGCAGTCGCCAATATAAAATAAATAAAATGAATAAAAAAATGTTATTGTTATTTTAAATATGTTAATTATTCTATCTGTATGATGGTGATTGTGATTGCAATTGTATTTGCTTATCTGGAACGTGGACGTTTAATTATTCGGTATCAGACGCTTGACAATGGCTTTTTCGTAAAGGCAATGTTACTCGTAGTTGACCGTGAAATAAAACTGAATAATCGGACTTCGTAATTAAATCGTTTCCTAAGACTGCTGCGGTAGGTGCGGACTCATAATCTAAATCTCAATATTACAATAATTTGCCAGCCATGCCAATACGTCGTACAGAGGTGATTGTCTACTAAACATAAAAAAGTTACACAGTTAGTTAAATCAGATATATTCAATGAATAAGCCTACAGTTCATAATCCTACTTACTTTTATAAATATAAATTCTTTACAGAATCGAGTGCCTAGTGTGGTTGCAACGCGCAGTATTCTTCTATAACATGAAATATGGCGGTGTGCGGTGTGCCACTTCAACCAGAGCTCCCCTTTCTTAATCAAACATAAGAGTAACGTAATTGTGCTTTTGTTTTATCAGCGACACAGCGCTGTAGTTGTGTGCCATAGGCTTTATTTATTTGTCACTCATTATTTATTTAACTAATATTTCACGTTTCCGAGGAAACTTACGCTCGGCATGCAAATGTGCCTTTATAGCTCGCTCCCTCACATTGATGAATTAACACAGAAATTGCGTCGCTATGAGATACAATGGGTTGTATGACTACTCCATCTAAATCGAGTAACATTTCTATGGAAACGACAGGCTTTAGTTTTGGAATTCGAGTATCTCCTTTCAGATGCACTATTCGTTCCTTACTGCAACCCTCGCACCCCCACATTGACGAAATAACACAGAAATTGCGTCGCTATGAAATACAATGGGTTCTATGACCACTCCATCTAAATCGAGTAACGTTTCTATGGAAACGACAGGATTTAACTTTGGGATACGAGTATCTCCTTTCAGATGCACCATTCGTTCTTTACTGCAACCCTCGCTCCCTCACATTGACGAATTAACACAGAAATAGAGTCGCTATGAAATACTATGGGTTCCATGACTTCTCCTTCTAAATCGAGTAACGTTTCCATGGAAACAACAGTATTTTCCTTTGGGATACGAGTATCTCCTTTCCGATGCACCATTCGTTCTTTACTGCAACCCTCGCTCCCTCACATAGACGAATTAACACAGAACTTGCGTCGCTATGAGATACTTTGGGTTCTATGACTTCTCTCTCGAAAATCGAGTCTCGGTTCTATGTTAACGACAGGATTTTCTTTTGGGATACGAATATCTCCTTTCCGATGCACTATTCGTTCCTTACTGCACCCTTCGCTCCCTCACATTGACGAATTAACACAGAAATTGTGTCGCTATGAAATACTATGGGTTTCATGACTTCTCATTCTAAATCGAGTAAAGTTTTTATGGAAACGACAGGATTTAGTTTTGGAATTCGAGTATCTCCTTTCCGATGCACTATTCGTTCCTTACTGCAACGCTCGCTCCCTCACACTGAAGAATTATCACAGAAGATGCGTCGCTATGAAATACAATGGGTTCTATGACTACTCCTTCTAAATCGAGTAACGTTTCTATGGAAACGACAGGATTTAGTTTTGGGATACGAGAATCTCCTTTCAGATGCACCATTCGTTCTTTACTGCAACCCTCGCTCCCTCACATTGACGAATTAACACAGAAATTGCGTCGCTATGAAATACTATGTGTTCTATGCCTTCTCTCTCTAAATCGAGTCTCGCTTCTATGTAAACGACAGGATTTTCTTTTAGGAAACGATTATCCCCTTTCCGATGCACTATTCGTTCCTTACTGCACCCTTCGCTCCCTCACATTGACGAATTAACACAGAAATTGTGTCGCTATGAAATACTATGGGTTTCATGACTTCTCATTCTAAATCAAGTAAAGTTTTTATGGAAACGACAGGATTTAGTTTTGGAATTCGAGTATCTCCTTTCCGATGCACCATTCGTTCCTTGCTGCTACGCTCGCTCCCTCACATTGATGAATTAACACAGAAATTGCGTCGCTATGAAATACTATGTGTTCTATGACTTCTCCTGCTAAATAGAGTAACGTTTCTATGCAAACGACAGGTTTTAGTTTTAGGATACGAGTATCTCCTTTCCGATGCACCAATCTTTCTTTACTGCGACCCCCGCTCCCTCACATTGCCGAATTAACACAGATATTGCGTCGCTATGAAATACTACGGGTTTAATGACTTCTCCTTCTAAATCGAGTAACGTTTCTATGGAAACGACAGGATTTAATTTTGGGATACGAGTATCTCCTTTCCGATGCACTATTCGTTCTTTAGTGCACCCTCGCCCCCTCACTTTGACGAATTACCACAGAAACTGCGTCGCTATGAAATACTATGGGTTTCATGACTTCTCATTCTAAATCGAGTTAAGTTTCTACGGAAACTACAGGATTTAATTTTGGGATACGTGTATCTCCTTTCCGATGCACTAGTCGTTCCTTACTGCAACCCTCGCTCGCTCACATTGACGAATTAACACAGAAATTGCGTCGCTATGAAATACTATGGGTTCTATTACTACACCTGCTAAATAGAGTCTCGTTTCTATTGAAATGACAGGAATTTCATTTGGGATTCGAGTTTCTCCTTTCCGATGCACTATTCTTTGTTTACTGCCACCCTCGCCCCTGGCATTGACGAATTAACACAGAAATTGTGTCGCTATGTAATACTTTGGGTTTCATGACTTCTCATTCTAAATCGAGTTAAGTTTCTACGGAAACTACAGGATTTAATTTTGGGATACGTGTATATCCTTTCCGATGCACTACTCGTTCCTTACTGCAACCCTCGCTCCCTCACATTGACGAATTAACACAGAAATTGCGTCGCTATGAAATACTATGGGTTCTATTACTACTCCTGCTAAATAGAGTCTCGTTTCTATTGAAATGACAGGATTTTCATTTGGGATTCGAGTTTCTCCTTTCCGATGCACTATTCTTTGTTTACTGCCACCCTCGCCCCTGGCATTGACGAATTAACACAGAAATTGTGTCGCTATGAAATACTATGGGTTTCATGACTTCTCATTCAAAATAGAGTAAAGTTTCTATGGAAACGACACGATTTAGTTTTGAGACATCTGTATCACCTTTCCGACGCACGATTCGTTCCTTACTGCAACCCTCGCTCCCTCACATTGACGAATTAACACAGAAATTGCGTCGCTATGAAATACTATGGATTCTGTAACTTGTCCTTCTAAATCGAGTAACAAAATTATGGAAACGACTGGTTTTAGTTTTGGGATACGAGTATCTCCATTCCGATGCACTATTTGTTCTTTACTGCAACCCTCGTTTCCTCACTTTGGCGAATTAACACAGAAATTGCGTCGCTATGAAATATTATGGGTTCTATGACTTCTCCTGATAAATGGAGTAACGTTTCTATGGAAACGACAGGATTTAGTTTTTGGATACGAGTATCTCCTTTCCGATGCACCAATCGTTCTTTACTGCCACCCTCGCCCCTCACATTGACGAATTAACACAGAAATTGTGTCGCTATGAAATACTTTGGGTTTCATGACTTCTCATTCTAAATCGAGTAAAGTTTCTATGGAAACGACACGATTTAGTTTTGGGACACCTGTATCTCCTTTCCGATGCACTATTCATTCCTTACTGCAAACCTCGCTCCCTCACATTGATTAATTAACACAGAAATAGCAACGCTATGAAATACAATGGCTTCAATGACTTCTCCTTCCAAATCGTGTCTCATTTCTATGGATACGAATGTATTTTCTATTTTGATACGAGTATCTTCTTTCCGATGCAATATTCGTTCTTTACTGCAACCCTCGCCCCCTCACTTTGACGAATAAACACAGAAATTGCGTCGCTATGAAATACTATGGGTTCTATGACTTCTCCTTCAAAATCGAGTAACGTATCTATAGAAACGACAGGATTTAGTTTTGGGATACGAGTATCTCCATTCCGATGCACTATTCGTTCTTTACTGCAAACCTCGCTCCCTCACATTGACGAATGAACATAAAAATTGCGTCGCTATGAAATACTATGGGTTCTATCACTTCTCCTTCTCAATGGAGTCAAGTTTCTATGGAAACGAGATGATTTTCTTATGGGATACGGGTTTATCCTTTCTGATGCAACATTCGTTCTTCACTGCAACCGTCGCTCCCTCACATTGTCGAATTAACACAGAAATCGCGACGCAGTGAAATACTATGGGTTCTAGCACTTCTCCTGCTAAATCGAGTCTCGTTTCTATGGAAACGACAGGATTTTTTTTTGGGTTACGAGTATCTTCTTTCCGATGCAATATTCGTTCTTTACTGCAACCCTCGCTCCCTCACATTGGCGAATTAACACAGAAATTGCGTCGCTATGACATGCTATGGGTTTTAAGACTTCCTATGCTAAATCGAGTAACGTTTCTATGGAAGCGACAGGACTTAGTTTTTGGATACGAGTATCTCCTTTCCGATGCACCTATCGTTCTTTACTGCGACCCTTGCTCCCTCACATTGCCGAATTAACACAGAAATTGCGTCGCTATGAAATTCTATGGGTTCTGTGACTTCTCCTGCTAAATCAAGTAACGTTTCAATGGAAACGACAGGATTTAGTTTTAGGGTACGGGTATCTCCTTTCCGATGCACCATTCGTTCTTTACTGCAAACCCCGCTCCATCACATTGACGAATTAACACAGATATTGCGTCGCTATGTAATACTATGGGTTCTAGGACGTCTTCTGCTAAATCGAGTCTCGTTTCTATGGAAACGACAGGATTTTCTTTTGGGATACGAGTATCTTCTTTCCGATGCAATTTCCGTTCTTTTCTGCAACCCTCGCTCCCTCACATTGGCGCATTAACACAGAAATTGAGTCCCTATGAGATACTATGGGTTCTATGACTTCTCCTTCTAATTTGAGTAACGTATCTATGGAAACAACAGGATTTAGTTTTTGATACGAGTATCTCCTATCCCATGCACTATTCGTTCTTTACTGCAACCCTCGCTCCCTCACATTGCCGAATTAACACAGAAATTGCGTCGCTATGAAATACTATGGGTTCTATGACTTTACCTTCTAAATCGGGTATCGTTTCTATGGAAACGACAGGATATTGTTTTGGGATACGAGTATTTCCTTTCCGATGCACCATTCGGTCTCAACTGCAAGCTTCGCTCCCTCACATTGACTAATTAACACAGAAATTGGTTCGCTGTGAAATACTATCGGGTCTATGACTTCTCCTGCTAAATCGAGTCTCGTTTCTGTGTAAACGACAGGATTTTCTTTTGGATACGATTATCTCCATTCCGATGCACTATTCGTTCTTTACTGCAACCCTCGCTCCCTCACATTGACGAATTAACGCAGAAATTGCGTCGCTATGAAATACTATGGGTTCTATGACGTCTCCATCGAAATCGAGTAACGTTTGTATGGAAACGAAAGGATTAATTTTTGGGATACGAGTATCTTCGTTCCGATGCACCATTCGCTGTTTACTGCAACCCCCGGTCCCTCACATTGCCGAAGTAACTCAGAAACTGCGTCGCTATGATATACTATGGGTTCTATGACTTCTCCCGCTAAATCGAAACTCGTTTCCATTAAAATGACAGGATTTTCATTTGGGATACGAGTATCTCCTTTCTGATGCACTATTCGTTCTTTACTGCAACCCTTTGCACCCTCACAATGACGAATTAACGCAGAAATAGCGTCGCTATGAAATACTGTGGGATCTATGATTTCTCTTTCTAAATCGAGTAACAGTTCCATGGAAACAGCAGGATTTAGTTTTGGGATACGAGTATCTTATTTCCGATGCATTATTTGATCTTTACTGCAACCCTCGCTCCCTCAAATTGGCGATTTAACTTAGAAATTGCGTCGCTATGAAATTCTATGGGTTCTATGACTTCTTCTTCTAAATCGAGTAAAGTTTCTATGGAGATGACATTATTTAGTTTTGGGATTCGATTATTTCCATTCCGATGCAATATTCGTTCTTTACTGCAACGGTCGCTCCCTCACACTGACGAATTAACACAGAAATTGCGTCGCTATGAAATACTATGGGTTCAATTACTTCTCCTTGTAAATCGAGTAACGTTTCTAAGGAAACGACAGGATTTTCCTTTGGGATACGAGTATCTAATGTCAGATGCACTATTCGAACTTTACTGCAACCCTTGCTCCCTCACATTGACGAAGTAACACAGAAATGGCGTCGCTATAAAATACTATGGGTTCCATGACTTCTCCCTCTAAATCGAGTAACGTTTCTATGGAGACAACAGTATTTTCTTTTGGGATACGAGTATCTCCTTTCCGATGCACTATTTGTACTTTACTGCAATTCTCGCTCCCTCACATTGGCGAATTAACACAGAAATTGCGTCGCTATGAAATACTATGGGTTCTATGACTTCTCCAGCAAAATCGTGTAACGTTTCTATGGAAACGACAGGATTTAGTTTTGGGATACGAGTATCTCCTTTCCGATGCACCATTCGTTCATTACTGCGAGCCCGGGTCCTTCACATTGCCGAATTAACTCAGAAATTGCGTCGCTATGAAATACTTTGGGTTGTATGACTTCTCCCGCTAAATCGACTCTCGTTTCTATTGAAATGACAGGATTTTGATATTGGATAGGAGTATCTCCTTTCCGATGCACTATTCGTTCTTTACTGCAACCCTCGCTCCCTCACATTGACGAATTAACACAGAAATTGCGTCTCTCCGAAATACTACGTTTTCTATGACTACTTGTTCTAAATCGAGTATTTTTTCTATGGAGACGACAGGATTTAGTTTTGGGATACGAGTATCTCCTTTCCGATGCACCATTCTTTCTTTACTGCAACCCTCGCTCCCTCACGCTGACGAATTAACACAGAAATTGCGTCGCTATGAAATACTATGGGTTCTATGACTACTCCTGCTAAATCGAGTATCGTTTCTATGGAAACGAAAGGATTTTGTTTTAGGATACGAGTATCTCCTTTCCGATGCACCATTCGGTCTCTACTGCAAGCGTCGCTCCCTCACATTGACGAATTAACACAGATATTGGGTCGCTGTGAAATACTATGGGGGCTATGACTACTCCTGCTAAATAGAGTCTCGTTTCTATGTAAACGACAGGATTTTCATTTGTGATACTTGTATCTCCTTTCTGATGCACTATTCGTTCTTTACTGCAACCCTCGCTCCCTCACTTTGGGGATTTAACACAGAACTTGCGTCGCTATGAAGTACTATGGGTTCTATTACTTCTCCTTCTAAATCGAGTAACGTTTCTATGGAGGCGACAGGATTTAGTTTTGGGATACGAGTATCTCCTTTCCGATGCACCATTCGTTCTTTACTGCAACCCTCGCTCCGTCACATTGACGAATTAACACTGAAATTGCGTCGCTACTATATACTGTGGGTTCTATGACTTCTCTTGCTAAATCAAGTCTCGTTTCTATGGAAACGACAGGTTTCTCTTTTGGGATACGAATATCTCCTTACCGATGCACTATTCCATCTTTACTGCAACCCTCGCTCCCTCACATTGACGAATTCACACAGAAATTGCGTCGCTATGAAATAGTATGGTTCAAATGGCTCTGAGCACTATGGGACTCAACTGCTGAGGTCATTAGTCCCCTAGAACTTAGAACTAGTTAAACCTAACTAACCTAAGGACATCACAAACATCCAAGCCCGAGGCAGGATTCGAACCTGCGACCGTAGCGGTCTTGCGGTTCCAAACTGCAGCGCCTTTAACCGCACGGCCACTTCGGCCGGCCGAAATAGTATGGGTTCTATGACTTCTCCTTCTAAATCGAGCAACGTTTCTATGGAAACGGCAGGATTTTCTTTTGGGATACTAGTATCTCCTTTCCGAAGCACTATTCCTTCTTTACTGTAACCCTTGCTCCCTCACATTGACGAATTAACACAGAAATGGCGTCGCTATAAAATACTACGGGTTCCATTACTTCTCCTTCTAAATCGAGTAACGTCTCAATGGAAACAACAGTAATTTCTTTTGGGATACGAGTATCTCCTTACCGATGCACTATTTTTTCTTTACTGCAACCCTCGCTCCCTCACATTGGCGAATTAACTCATAAATCGCGTCGCTATGAAATACTATGGGTTCTATGACTTCTCCTACTATATCGAATGCCGTGTCTATGGAATCGACAGGATTTTCCTTAGCGATGCGAGTATCAATATTCCGAAGCACCATTCGTTCTTTACTGCAACCCTCGCTCCCTCACATTGGCGAATTAACACAGAAATTACGTCGCTATGAAATAATATAGGTTCTATACATTCTCCTTCTAAATCGAATAACGTTTCAATGGAAACGACATGATTAAGTTCTGGGATACGAGTATCTCCTCTCCGATGCACCATTCGTTCATTACTGCAACCCCAGGTCCCTCACATTGCCGAATTAACTCAGAAATTGCGTCGCTATGAAATACTTTGGGTTCTATGACTTCTCCAGCTAAATCGAGTCTCGTTTCTATTGAGATGACAGGATTTTGATTTGGGATACGAGTATCTCCTTTCCGATACACTATTCGTTCTTTACTGCACCCTCGCTCCCTCACATTGACGAATTAACACAGAAATTGCGTCGCTATGAAATACTGTGGGTTCTATGACTTCTCCTTCTAAATCGAGTATCGTTTCTATGGAAGCGACAGGATTTAGTTTTTGGTTACGAGTATCTCCCTTCTGATGCAACATTCGTTCATTACTGGAACCCCAGGTCCCTCACATTGCAGAATTAACTCAGAAATTTCGTCGCTATGAAGTACTTTGGGTTCTATGACATCTCCAGCTAAATCGAGTCTCGCTTCTATTGAAATGACAGGATTTTGATTTGGGATATGAGTATCTCCTTAACGATGCACTATTCGTTCTTTACTGCAACTCTCGCTCCCTCACATTGACGAATTAACACAGAAATTGCGTCGCTATGAAATACTCTGGGTTCTATGACTTCTGATTCTAAGTCGAGTAACGTTTCTATGGAATCGACAGGATTAAATTTTGGGATACGAGTAGCTCCCTTCGGATGCACCATTCGTTCTTTACTGCAACCCTTGCTCCCTCACATTGACGAATTAACACAGAAAAAGCGTCGCTATGAAATAGTATGGGTTCCATGACTTCTCCTTCTAAATCGCGTAACGCTTCCATGGAAACAACAGTATTTTCTTTTGGGATACGAGTATCTCCTTTCCGATGCACTATTTGTTCTTTACTGCAACCCTCGCTCCCTTATAGGCGAATTAACACAGAAATTGCGTCGCTATGAAATACTATGGGTTCTATGACTACTTCTTCTAAATCGAGTATCTTTTCTATGGAGACGACAGGATTTAGTTTTGGGATACGAGTATCTCCTTTCCGATGCACCATTCTATCTTTACTGCAAGCCTCGCTCCCTCACATTGACGAATTAACACAGAAATTGCGTCGCTATGAAATTCTATGGGTTCTCTGACGTCTCCTGCTAAATCGAGACTCGTTTCTATTGAAATGTCAGGATTTTCATTTGGGTAACGAGTATTCCCTTCCCGACCCTCTATTCGTTCTTTACTGCTACCCTCGCTCCCTCACATTGACGAATTAACACAGAAATTGAGTCGCTATGAAATACTATGGGTTCTATGAGTTCTCCTTCTAAATCGAGTAACGTATCTATGGAAACAACAGGATTTAGTTTTTGATACAAGTATCTCCTATACGATGCACTATTCGTTCTTTACTGCAACCCTCGCTCCCTCACATTGCCGAATTAACACAGGAGTTGCGTCGCTATGAAATACTATGGGTTCTATGACTTTACCTTCTAAATCGAGTATCGTTTCTAAGGAAACGAAAGGATTTAGTTTCGGGATACGACTATCTCCTTTCCGATGCACCATTCGTTTGTTACTGCAAACCCAGGTCCCTCACATTGCCGAATTAACTCAGAAATAGCGTCGCTATGAAATACTTTGGGTTCTATGACTTCTCCAGCTAAATCGAGTCTCGGTTCTATAGAAATGACAGGATTTTGATTTGGGATACGAGTATCTCCTTTCCGATGCACTATTCGTTCTTTACTGAAACCCTCGCTCCCTCACATTGACGAATTAACACAGAAATTGCGTCGCTTTGAAATACTGTGGGTTCTATGACTTCTCCTTCTAAATCGAGTAACGTTTTTATGGAAACGACAGGATTTAGTGTTAGGATACGAGTATCTCCTTTCCGATGCACCATTCGTTCTTTACTGCAACTCTCGTTCCCTCACTTTGACGAATTAACATAGAAATGGCGTCGCTATGAAATACTATGGGTTCTAAGACTTCTATTGCTAAATCGAGTAACGTTTCTATGGAGACAACAGTATTTTCTTTTGGGATACGAGTATCTCCTATCCGATGCACCATTCGTTGTTTACTGCAACCTTTGCTCCCTCACATTGACAAATTAACACAGAAATAGCGTCGCTATGAAATACTATGGGTTCCATGACTTCTCCTTCTTAATCGAGTAACGTTTCCACGAAAACAACAGTATTTTCTTTTGGGATACGAGTATCTCCTTTCCGACGCACTATATGTCCTTTACCGCAACCCTCGCTCCCTCACATTGGCGAATTAACACAGAAACTGCGTCGCTGTCAAATACTATGGGTTCTATGACTACTTCTTCTAAATCGAGTATCTTTTCTATGGAGACGACAGGATTTAGTTTTGGGATACGAGTATCTCCTTTCCGATGCACCATTCTTTCTTTACTGCAAGCCGCGCTCCCTCACATTGACGAATTAACACAGAAATTGCGTCGCTATGAAATACTATGGGTTCTATGACTATTCCTGCTAATTCAAGTCTCGTTTCTATGGAAACGACAGGATTTTCTTTGGGATACGTATATCTCCTTTCCGATGCACTATTCGATATTTACTGCAACCCTCGCTCTCTTACACTGACGAGTTAACACAGAAATTGCGCCGCTATGAAATAATACAGGTTCTATACATTCTCCTTCTAAATCGAGTAACGTTTCAATCGAAACGACATGATTAAGTTTTGGGATACGTGTATCTCCTTTCCGACGCACCATTCGTTCATTACTGCAAACCCAGGTCCCTCACATTGCCGAATTAACTCAGAAATTGCGTCGCTATGAAATACTTTGGGTTCTATGACTTCTCCAGCCAAATCGAGTCTCGGTTCTATTGAAATGACAGGATTTTGATTTGGGATACGAGTATCTCCTTTCCGATCCACTATTCGTTCTTTACTGAAACCCTCGCTCCCTCACATCGACGAATTAACACAGAAATTGCGTCGCTTTGAAATACTGTGGGTTCTATGACTTCTGCTTCTAAATCGAGTAACGTTTCTATGGAAACGACAGGATTTAGTTTTAGGATAGGAGTATCTCCTTTCCGATGCACCATTCGTTCTTTACTGCAACTCTCGTTCCCTCACTTTGACGAATTAACATAGAAATGGCGTCGCTATGAAATACTATGGGTTCTATGACTTCTCGTTCTAAATCGAGTAACGCTTCTATGGAAACGACTGGATTTAGTTTAGGGATACGAGTATCTCCTTTGTGAAGCACCTTTCGTTCTTTACTGAAACCCTCGCTCCCTCACATTGACGAATTATCACAGAAATAGCGTCGCTATGAAATACTATGGGTTCTATGACATCTCCTTGTCTATCGAATGACGTATCTATGAAAACAAGGGGATTTAGTTTTGGGATACGAGTATCTCCTTTCCGATGCACTGTTCGTTCTTTACTGCAACTCCCGCTCCCTCACATTCTCGATGTAACACAGAAATTGCGTCGCTATGATATTCAATAGGTTCTATGACTTCTCCTTCTTAATTGAGTAAAGTTTCTATGGAGACGACATTATTTAGTTTTGGGATACGAGTATCTCCTTTCCGATGCACCATTCGTTCTTCACTGCAACCCTCACTCCCTCAGATTGACGAATTAACACAGAAATTGCGTCAGTTTGAAATACTGTGGGTTCTATGACTTCTCCTTCTAAATCGAGTAACGTTTCTATGAAAACGACAGGATTTTCTTTTGGGATACGAATATCTCCTTTCCGATGCACTATTCGTTCTTTACTGCAACCCTCGCTACGTCACATTGACGAATTAACACAGAAATTGCGTCGCTTTAAAACACTATGCCTTCTAGGACTTCTCCTTCTAAATCGAGTAACGTATCAATGGAACCGTCTGGATTTAGTTTCGGGATACGAGTATGTCCTTTCCAATCCACAATTCGTTCTTTGCTGCAACCCTCGCTACCTCACATTGGCGACATAACACAGAAATTCCGTCGCTATGAAATACTATGGGTTCTATGACTTCTCCTTCTAAATCGAGTCTCATGTCTATGGAAACTACAGGATTTGCCTTAGGGATACGAGTATCTTCTTTCCGATGCAATATTCGTTCTTTACTGCAACCGTCGCCCCTAACATTGACGAATTAACACAGAAATTACGTCGCCATGAAATACCTAGGGCTCTATGACTTCTCCTGCTAAATCGAGTAACGTATCTATGGAAACGACGGAAGTTAGTTATGGGATACGAGTATCTCCTTTCCGATCCATCATTCGTTCTTTACTGCAACCCCCTGTCCCTCACATTGACGAATCAACTCAGAAATTGCGTCGCTATGACATTCAATAGGTTCTATGACTTCTCCTTCTTAATTGAGTAAAGTTTCTATGGAGACGACATTATTTAGTTTTGGGATACGAGTATCTCCTTTCCGATGCACCATTCGTTCTTCACTGCAACCCTCATTCCCTCAGATTGACGAATTAACACAGAAATTGCGTCACTTTGAAATACTGTGGGTTCTATGACTTCTCCTTCTAAATCGAGTAACGTATCTATGGAAACAACAGGATTTAGTTTTTGATACAAGTATCTCCTATACGATGCACTATTCGTTCTTTACTGCAACCCTCGCTCCCTCACATTGCCGAATTAACACAGAAGTTGCGTCGCTATGAAATACTATGGGTTCTATGACTTTACCTTCTAAATCGAGTATCGTTTCTAAGGAAACGAAAGGATTTAGTTTCGGGATACGACTATCTCCTTTCCGATGCACCATTCGTTTGTTACTGCAAACCCAGGTCCCTCACATTGCCGAATTAACTCAGAAATTGCGTCGCTATGAAATACTTTGGGTTCTATGACTTCTCCAGCTAAATCGAGTCTCGGTTCTATTGAAGTGACAGGATTTTGATTTGGGATACGAGTATCTCCTTTCCGATGCACTATTCGTTCTTTACTGAAACCCTCGCTCCCTCACATTGACGAATTAACACAGAAATTGCGTCGCTTTGAAATACTGTGGGTTCTATGACTTCTCCTTCTAAATCGAGTAACGTTTCTATGGAAACGACAGGATTTAGTATTAGGATACGAGTATCTCCTTTCCGATGCACCATTCGTTCTTTATTGCAACTCTCGTTCCCTCACTTTGACGAATTAACATAGAAATGGCGTCGCTATGAAATACTATGGGTTCTAAGACTTCTATTGCTAAATCGAGTAACGTTTCTATGGAAACGAATTGATTTAGTTCTTGGATACGAGTATCTCCTTTTCGATTTACCATTCGTTCTTTACTGCAACCCCCGCTACCTCACATTGCTGAACTAACACAGAAATTGCGTCGCTATGAAACACTATGCGTTCTGTGACTTCCCCTGCTAAATCGAGTCTGGTTTCTATCGAATTGAAAGGATTCTCATTTGGGATACGAGTATCTCCTTTCCGATGCTCTATTCCTTCTTTACTGCAACCCTAGCTCCCTCACATTGACGAATTACCACTGAAATTGCGTCGCTATAAAATACTTTGGGTTCTATGACTTCTCCTTCTAAATCGAGTAACGTTTCTATGGAGACAACAGTATTTTCTTTTGGGATACGAGTATCTCCTTTCCGATGCACCATTCGTTGTATACTGCAACCCTTGCTCCCTCACATTGACAAATTAACACAGAAATAGCGTCGCTATGAAATACTATGGGTTCCATGACATCTCATTCTTAATCGAGTAACGTTTTCACGAAAACAACAGTATTTTCTTTTGGGATACGTGTATCTCCTTTCCGATGCACCATTCGTTCATTACTGCAAACCCAGGTCCCTCACATTGCCGAATTAACTCAGAAATTGCGTCGCTATGAAATACTTTGGGTTCTATGACTTCTCCAGCCAAATCGAGTCTCGGTTCTATTGAAATGACAGGATTTTGATTTGGGATACGAGTATCTCCTTTCCGATCCACTATTCGTTCTTTACTGAAACCCTCGCTCCCTCACATCGACGAATTAACACAGAAATTGCGTCGCTTTGAAATACTGTGGGTTCTATGACTTCTGCTTCTAAATCGAGTAACGTTTCTATGGAAACGACAGGATTTAGTTTTAGGATAGGAGTATCTCCTTTCCGATGCACCATTCGTTCTTTACTGCAACTCTCGTTCCCTCACTTTGACGAATTAACATAGAAATGGCGTCGCTATGAAATACTATGGGTTCTATGACTTCTCGTTCTAAATCGAGTAACGCTTCTATGGAAACGACTGGATTTAGTTTAGGGATACGAGTATCTCCTTTGTGAAGCACCTTTCGTTCTTTACTGAAACCCTCGCTCCCTCACATTGACGAATTATCACAGAAATAGCGTCGCTATGAAATACTATGGGTTCTATGACATCTCCTTGTCAATCGAATGACGTATCTATGAAAACAAGGGGATTTAGTTTTGGGATACGAGTATCTCCTTTCCGATGCACTGTTCGTTCTTTACTGCAACTCCCGCTCCCTCACATTCTCGATGTAACACAGAAATTGCGTCGCTATGATATTCAATAGGTTCTATGACTTCTCCTTCTTCATTGAGTAAAGTTTCTATGGAGACGACATTATTTAGTTTTGGGATACGAGTATCTCCTTTCCGATGCACCATTCGTTCTTCACTGCAACCCTCACTCCCTCAGATTGACGAATTAACACAGAAATTGCGTCACTTTGAAATACTGTGGGTTCTATGACTTCTCCTTCTAAATCGAGTAACGTTTCTATGAAAACGACAGGATTTTCTTTTGGGATACGAATATCTCCTTTCCGATGCACTATTCGTTCTTTACTGCAACCCTCGCTACGTCACATTGACGAATTAACACAGAAATTGCGTCGCTTTAAAACACTATGCCTTCTAGGACTTCTCCTTCTAAATCGAGTAACGTATCAATGGAACCGTCTGGATTTAGTTTCGGGATACGAGTATGTCCTTTCCAATCCACAATTCGTTCTTTGCTGCAACCCTCGCTACCTCACATTGGCGACATAACACAGAAATTCCGTCGCTATGAAATACTATGGGTGCTATGACTTCTCCTTCTAAATCGAGTCTCATGTCTATGGAAACTACAGGATTTTCATTTGGGATATGAGTATCTCCTTTCCGATACACTATTCGTTCTTTACCGCAACCCTCGCTCCCCAACAGTGGCGAATTAACACAGAAGTTGCGTCCCTATGAAATACTATGGGTTCCATGAGGTCTCCGTCTATATCGAGTAGCGTATCTATATAAACGACGAGATTTAGTTATGGGATACGAGTATCTCCTTTCCGATGCACCATTCTATCTTTACTGCAACCCTCGATTCCTCACATTGACGAATTAACACAGAAATTGCGTCGCTATGAAATTCTATGGGTTCTCTGACGTCTCCTGCTAAATCGAGACTCGTTTCTATTGAAATGTCAGGATTTTCATTTGGGTAACGAGTATTCCCTTCCCGACCCTCTATTCGTTCTTTACTGCTACCCTCGCTCCCTCACATTGACGAATTAACACAGAAATTGAGTCGCTATGAAATACTATGGGTTCTATGAGTTCTCCTTCTAAATCGAGTAACGTATCTATGGAAACAACAGGATTTAGTTTTTGATACAAGTATCTCCTATACGATGCACTATTCGTTCTTTACTGCAACCCTCGCTCCCTCACATTGCCGAATTAACACAGAAGTTGCGTCGCTATGAAATACTATGGGTTCTATGACTTTACCTTCTAAATCGAGTATCGTTTCTAAGGAAACGAAAGGATTTAGTTTCGGGATACGACTATCTCCTTTCCGATGCACCATTCGTTTGTTACTGCAAACCCAGGTCCCTCACATTGCCGAATTAACTCAGAAATTGCGTCGCTATGAAATACTTTGGGTTCTATGACTTCTCCAGCTAAATCGAGTCTCGGTTCTATTGAAACGACAGGATTTTGATTTGGGATACGAGTATCTCCTTTCCGATGCACTATTCGTTCTTTACTGAAACCCTCGCTCCCTCACATTGACGAATTAACACAGAAATTGCGTCGCTTTGAAATACTGTGGGTTCTATGACTTCTCCTTCTAAATCGAGTAACGTTTCTATGGAAACGACAGGATTTAGTGTTAGGATACGAGTATCTCCTTTCCGATGCACCATTCGTTCTTTACTGCAACTCTCGTTCCCTCACTTTGACGAATTAACATAGAAATGGCGTCGCTATGAAATACTGAAACGTCCCCTTTGAACAACTATACATATGACTGTGCTTAAACTGACACACAATATTTTGTTAGCGCAACGCAATCTGACTTTCAAAATTCCCTACAAAAGAATGGCCCTGACTAACATTAAACTATACCTTTCACAAATCACTTACCTCACAAAAATCTTCGCTGCTCAAGCTACTGCAATACAGCGAGCGCCACTACTGCCAGCTAAATAAAAGATTCAAACTACTGAAGGCACTAACTATTGATAGGGATAGTTAGCAAATGAAAGATATTAGTAGAGAACAAACAATGTATTTACCTTGATATCATCATATATAAATATAGCAGTTCATGACAAATTTCAAAACTCCGCCATCTCTCTCTCCACATCCACCACTGCTGGCGGCTCACCTCCAACTGCGCAACGCTACGCGCTGTTCACAGCCAGCTGCCTAACACTACAATGGCGAGTATTACAACAATGCAAAGCAGACACAGACTGCCCACAGCACAGCCAGTGATTTTCATATTGAGCGCTACGTAACGTTGCCAATAAGAAAACATAAACAGCCTACTTACGTAGAGAAAACATAAACAGCCTACTTACAATACTATGGGTTCTAAGACTTCTATTGCTAAATCGAGTAACGTTTCTATGGAAACGAATGGATTTAGTTCTTGGATACGAGTATCTCCTTTTCGATTTACCATTCGTTCTTTACTGCAACCCCCGCTACCTCACATTGCTGAACTAACACAGAAATTGCGTCGCTATGAAACACTATGCGTTCTGTGACTTCCCCTGCTAAATCGAGTCTGGTTTCTATCGAATTGAAAGGATTCTCATTTGGGATACGAGTATCTCCTTTCCGATGCTCTATTCCTTCTTTACTGCAACCCTAGCTCCCTCACATTGACGAATTACCACTGAAATTGCGTCGCTATAAAATACTATGGGTTCTATGACTTCTCCTTCTAAATCGAGTAACGTTTCTGTGGAGACAACAGTATTTTCTTTTGGGATACGAGTATCTCCTTTCCGATGCACCATTCGTTGTTTACTGCAACCCTTGCTCCCTCACACTGACAAATTAACACAGAAATAGCGTCGCTATGAAATACTATGGGTTCCATGACTTCTCCTTCTTAATCGAGTAACGTTTCCACGAAAACAACAGTATTTTCTTTTGGGATACGAGTATCTCCTTTCCGACGCACTATATGTTCTTTACCGCAACCCTCGCTCCCTCACATTGGCGAATTAACACAGAAACTGCGTCGCTGTCAAATACTATGGGTTCTATGACTACTTCTTCTAAATCGAGTATCTTTTCTATGGAGACGACAGGATTTAGTTTTGGGATACGAGTATCTCCTTTCCGATGCACCATTCTTTCTTTACTGCAAGCCGCGCTCCCTCACATTGACGAATTAACACAGAAATTACGTCGCTATGAAATACTATGGGTTCTATGACTATTCCTGCTAATTCAAGTCTCGTTTCTATGGAAACGACAGGATTTTCTTTGTAATACGTATATCTCCTTTCCGATGCACTATTCGTTATTTACTGCAACCCTCGCTCTCTCACACTGACGAGTTAACACAGAAATGGCGCCGCTATGAAATAATACAGGTTCTATACATTCTCCTTCTAAATCGAGTAACGTTTCAATCGAAACGACATGATTAAGTTTTGGGATACGTGTATCCCCTTTCCGATGCACCATTCGTTCATTACTGCAAACCCAGGTCCCTCACATTGCCGAATTAACTCAGAAATTGCGTCGCTATGAAATACTTTGGGTTCTATGACTTCTCCAGCCAAATCGAGTCTCGGTTCTATTGAAATGACAGGATTTTGATTTGGGATACGAGTATATCCTTTCCGATCCACTATTCGTTCTTTACTGACACCCTCGCTCCCTCACATCGACGAATTAACACAGAAATTGCGTCGCTTTGAAATACTGTGGGTTCTATGACTTCTGCTTTTAAATCGAGCAACGTTTCTATGGAAACGACAGGATTTAGTTTTAGGATAGGAGTATCTCCTTTCCGATGCACCATTCGTTCTTTACTGCAACTCTCGTTCCCTCACTTTGACGAATTAACATAGAAATGGCGTCGCTATGAAATACTATGGGTTCTATGACTTCTCGTTCTAAATCGAGTAACGCTTCTATGGAAACGACTGGATTTAGTTTAGGGATACGAGTATCTCCTTTGTGAAGCACCTTTCGTTCTTTACTGAAACCCTCGCTCCCTCACATTGACGAATTATCACAGAAATAGCGTCGCTATGAAATACTATGGGTTCTATGACATCTCCTTGTCAATCGAATGACGTATCTATGAAAACAAGGGGATTTAGTTTTGGGATACGAGTATCTCCTTTCCGATGCACTGTTCGTTCTTTACTGCAACTCCCGCTCCCTCACATTCTCGATGTAACACAGAAATTGCGTCGCTATGATATTCAATAGGTTCTATGACTTCTCCTTCTTCATTGAGTAAAGTTTCTATGGAGACGACATTATTTAGTTTTGGGATACGAGTATCTCCTTTCCGATGCACCATTCGTTCTTCACTGCAACCCTCACTCCCTCAGATTGACGAATTAACACAGAAATTGCGTCACTTTGAAATACTGTGGGTTCTATGACTTCTCCTTCTAAATCGAGTAACGTTTCTATGAAAACGACAGGATTTTCTTTTGGGATACGAATATCTCCTTTCCGATGCACTATTCGTTCTTTACTGCAACCCTCGCTACGTCACATTGACGAATTAACACAGAAATTGCGTCGCTTTAAAACACTATGCCTTCTAGGACTTCTCCTTCTAAATCGAGTAACGTATCAATGGAACCGTCTGGATTTAGTTTCGGGATACGAGTATGTCCTTTCCAATCCACAATTCGTTCTTTGCTGCAACCCTCGCTACCTCACATTGGCGACATAACACAGAAATTCCGTCGCTATGAAATACTATGGGTTCTATGACTTCTCCTTCTAAATCGAGTCTCATGTCTATGGAAACTACAGGATTTGCTTTAGGGATACGAGTATCTTCTTTCCGATGCAATATTCGTTCTTTACTGCAACCGTCGCCCCTAACATTGACGAATTAACACAGAAATTACGTCGCCATGAAATACCTAGGGCTCTATGACTTCTCCTGCTAAATCGAGTAACGTATCTATGGAAACGACGGAAGTTAGTTATGGGATACGAGTATCTCCTTTCCGATGCATCATTCGTTCTTTACTGCAACCCCCTGTCCCTCACATTGACGAATCAACTCAGAAATTGCGTCGCTATGATATTCAATAGGTTCTATGACTTCTCCTTCTTAATTGAGTGAAGTTTCTATGGAGACGACATTATTTAGTTTTGGGATACGAGTATCTCCTTTCCGATGCACCATTCGTTCTTCACTGCAACCCTCACTCCCTCAGATTGACGAATTAACACAGAAATTGCGTCACTTTGAAATACTGTGGGTTCTATGACTTCTCCTTCTAAATCGAGTAACGTTTCTATGAAAACGACAAGATTTTCTTTTGGGATTCGAATATCTCCTTTCCGATGCACTATTCGTTCTTTAATGCAACCCTCGCTACGTCACATTGACGAATTAACACAGAAATTGCGTCGCTTTAAAACACTATGCCTTCTAGGACTTCTCCTTCTAAATCGAGTAACGTATCAATGGAACCGTCTGGATTTAGTTTCGGGATACGAGTATGTCCTTTCCAATCCACAATTCGTTCTTTGCTGCAACCCTCGCTACCTCACATTGGCGACATAACACAGAAATTCCGTCGCTATGAAATACTATGGGTTCTATGACTTCTCCTTCTAAATCTAGTCTCATGTCTATGGAAACTACAGGATTTGCTTTAGGGATACGAGTATCTTCTTTCCGATGCAATATTCGTTCTTTACTGCAACCGTCGCCCCTAACATTGACGAATTAACACAGAAATTACGTCGCCATGAAATACCTAGGGCTCTATGACTTCTCCTGCTAAATCGAGTAACGTATCTATGGAAACGACGGAAGTTAGCTATGGGATACGAGTATCTCCTTTCCGATGCATCATTCGTTCTTTACTGCAACCCCCTGTCCCTCACATTGACGAATCAACTCAGAAATTGCGTCGCTATGATATTCAATAGGTTCTATGACTTCTCCTTCTTAATTGAGTAAAGTTTCTATGGAGACGACATTATTTAGTTTTGGGATACGAGTATCTCCTTTCCGATGCACCATTCGTTCTTCACTGCAACCCTCAATCCCTCAGATTGACGAATTAACACAGAAATTGCGTCACTTTGAAATACTGTGTGTTCTTTGACTTCTCCTTCTACATCGAGTAACGTATCTATGGAAACGACAGGATTTAGTTTTGGGATACGAGTATCTCTTTTCCGATGCAGTATTCGTACTTTACTGCAACCCTCGATTCCTCACATTGACGAATTAATACAGAAATTGCGTCGCTATGAAAAACTATGGGTTCTATGACTTGTCCTACTAAATCGAGTAACGTTTCTATGGAGACGACTGGATTTAGTTTTGGGATACGAGTATCTCCTTTCAGATGCACCATTCGTTCTTTACTGCAACCCTCGCTCCCTCACATTGACGAATTAACACAGAAAGTTCGCCGTTATGAAATACTATGGGTTCTATGACTTGTCCATTTAAATCGAGAACGTAACTATGGAAACGACATGATTTAGATTTGGGATACGAGTATCTCCTTTCGATGCACTATTCGTTCTGTACTGCAACCCTCGCTCCCTCAAATTGGCGAATAAACACAGAAATTGCGTCGCTATGAAATACTATGGGATATATGACTTCTGCTGCTAAATCGAGTAACGTTTGTATGGAAACAACAGGATTTAGTTTTTGGATACGAGTATCTCCTTTCCGATGCACCATTCGTTCGTTACTGCGACACCCGCTCCCTCACATTGACGAAATAACACAGAAATTGCGCCGCTATGAAATACTATGGGTTCCAAGATTTCTCCTGCTAAATCGAGTCTCATGTCTATGGAATCGACTGGATTTTCTTTAGGGATACCAGTATCTCCTTTCCGATGCACTATTCGTTCTATACTGCAATCCTCGCTCCCTCACATTGACGAATTAACACAGAAATTGCGTCGCTATGAAATACTATAGGACCTTTACCTTCTCCTTCTAAATGGAGTAACGTTTCTATGGAAACGACATGATTACGTTTTGGGATACGAGTATCTCCATTCCGATGCACCATTCGTTCTTTACTGCAACCCCCGATCCCTCACATTGCGACGCTATGAAATACTATGGGTTATACGACTTCTCCTGCTATATCGAGTCTCGTTTCTATTGAAATGACAGGATTTTAATTTGGGATACGAGTATCTCCTTTCCGATGCACTATTCGTTCTATACTGCAACCCTCGCTCCCTCACATTGACGAATTAACACAGAAATTGCGTCGCCATGAAATACTGTAGGTTCTATGACTTCTCGTTCTAAATCGAGTAGCGTATGTATGGAAACGACAGGATTTAGTTTTGAGATACGAGTAGCTCCTTTCCGATGCAGTATTCGTTCTTTACGGCACCCCTCGATTCCTCACATTGACGAATTAATACAGAAATTGCAACGCTAGAATTCCTATGGGTTCAATGACTTCTCCTTGTAAATCGAGTGACGTATCTATGGAAAAAGGGGATTTAGTTTTGTGATACGAGTATCCGCTTTCCGATGCACTATTCGTTCATTACTGCAACCCTCGGTCCCTCACATTGGCAATTTAACACCGAAATTGCGTCGCTATGAAATACTATGGGTTCTATGACTTGTCCATTTAAATCGAGTAACGTAACTATGGAAACGACGGGATTTAGATTTGGGATACGAGTATCTATTTTCCGATGCACTATTCGTTCTTAACTGCAACCCTCGCTCCCTCACAATGACGAATTAACACAGAAATTGAGTCGCTTTGAAATAGTATGGGTTTTATTACTTCTCCTTCTATATCGAGCAACCTTTCTAAATAAACGATAGGGTGTATTTTTGGGATACGTGTATCTCCTTTCCGATGCACTATTCGTTCTTCACTGCAATCCTCGCTCCCTCACATTGACGAATTATCATAGAAATTGCGTCGCTATGAAATACTATGGGTTCTATGACTTCTCCTTCTAAATCGAGTAACTGTTCTATGGAAACGACAGGATTACTTTTGGTATACGAGTATCTCCTTTCCGATGCACCATTCGTTCTTTACGGCAAACCTCGATCCCCCACATTGACGTATTAAAACAGAAATTGCGTCGCTATGAAATACTATGGGTTCTATGACTACTCCTTCAAAATCTAGTAAAGTATCTATGGAAACAACAGGATATAGTTTTAGAATACGAGTATCTCCATTCCGATTTACTATTCGATCTCTACCGCAAGCGTCGCTCCCTCACATTGACGAATTAACACAGAAATTGCGTCGCTGTGAAATACTATAGGTTCTATACCTTCTCCTTCTAAGTCGAGTAATGTTTCTATGGAAACGACAGGATTAAGTTTTGGGATACGAGTATCTCCTTTCCGATGCACCTTTCGTTCTTTACTGCAACCCCCGCTCCCTCACAATGCTGAATTAACACAGAAATTGCGTCGCTACGAAATGCTATGGGTTCTATGACTCCTCCTTCTAAATCGAGTATAGTATCTATGGAAACTACAGGACTTAGTTTTGGGATACAAGTATCTCCTTTCCGATGCACTATTCGGTCTCTACCGCAAGCTTCGCTCCCTCACATTGACGAATTAACACAGAAATTGCATCGCTGTGAATTAGTATGTGTTCTACTACCTCTCCTTCAAAATCGAGCGACGTTTCTACGGAAACGACAGGATTCATTTTTGGCATACGTGTATCTCCATTGCGATGCACCATTCTTTCTTTACTGCAAACCTCGCTCTCTCACATTGACGAATTAACATAGAAATTGCGTCGCTATGAAATAATGTGGGTTCAATGACTTCTCATTCTAAGTCGAGTAACGTTTCTATGGAAACGACAGTATTACTGTTGGGATACGAGTATCTCCTTTCCGATGCACCATTCGTTCTTTACTGCAACAATCGCTCCCTCACATTGACGAATTAACAAAGGAATTGGGTCGCTGTGAAATAGTATGAGTTCTATTACTTTTCCTTCAAAATCGAGCGACATTTCTACGGAAACGACAGGATTCATTTTTGGGATACGTGTATCTCCTTTCCGATGCACCATTTGTTCTTTACGGCAATCCTTGCTCCCTCACATTGACGAATTAACATAGCAATTGCGTCGCTATGAAATACTGTGGGTTCTAAGACTTCTCTTTCTAAATCGAGTAACGTTTCTATGGAAACCACTGGATTACTCTTGGGATACGAGTATCTCCTTTCCGATGCACCATTCGTTCTTTACTGCAACCCTCGCTCCCTCACATTGACGAATTAACACAGAAATTGCGTCGCTATGAAATACTATGGGTTGTATGACTCTTCCTTCTAAATCGAGTAACGTTTCTATGGAAACAACAGGATTTAGTTTTGGGATTCGAGTATCTCTTTTCCGATGTACTATTCGGTCTCTACCGCAAGCTTCGCTCCCTCACATTGACGAATTAACACAGAAATTGCGTCGCTGTGAAATACTATGGTTTCTACGACTTCTCCTACTAAATCGAGTAACGTTTATATGGGGACGACAGGAATTAGTTTTGTGATACAAGTATCTCCTTTCCCACTCACCATTCGTTCTTACTGCAACCCTCGCCCCCTCACATTGACGAATTAACACAGAAATCGCGTCGCTATGAAATACTATGGGTTTTATGAATTCTCCTTCTAAATCGATAACGTTTCTATGGAGGCGACAGGATTTAGTTTTGGGATACGAGTATCTAATTTCCGATGCACCATTCGTTCTTTACTGCAACCCTCGCTCCGTCACATTAACGAATTAACACAGAAATTGCGTCGCTATTATATAATGCGGGTTTTATGACTTCTGCTGCTAAATCAAGTCTCGTTTCTATGGAAACGACAGGATTTTCTTTTGGGATACGAATATCTCCTTTCCGATGCACTATTCGTTCTTTACTGCAACCCTCGCTCACTCACATTGACGAATTAACACAGAAATTGCGTCGCTATGAAATACTATGGGTTCTATGACTTGTCCTTTTAAATCGAGTAACGTATCCATGGAAACTCAGGATTTAGGATTTGGGATACGAGTATCTCCTTTCCGATGCGCTATTCGTTCTTTACTGCAACCCTCGCTCCCTCACATTAACGAATTAACACAGAAAATGCGTCGCTATGAAATACAGTGGGTTCTATGACTTCTCCAGCTAAATCGAATTACGTTTCTACGGAAACGACAGGACTTAGTTTTTGGATACGAGTATCTCCTTTCCGATGCACCAATCGTTCTTTACTGCAACCCTCGCTCCCTCACATTAACGAATTAACACAGAAATAGCGTCGCTATGAGATACTATGGATTCTATACCTACTCCTTCTTATTCGAGTAACGTTTTTATGGAAACGACAGGATTAAGTTTTGGGATACGAGTATCTCCTTTCCGATGCACTATTCGTTCTTTACTGCAAACCTCGCTCCCTCACATTGGCGCATTATCACAGATATTGCGTCGCTATGAAATACTATGGGTTCATTGACTTCTAATGCTAAATCGAGTAACGTTCCTATGGAAACGACAGGATTTAGATTTGGGGTACGAGTAACTCCTTTCCGGTGCACCATTCGTTCTTTACTGCAACCTTCGCTCCCTCACATTGTCGAATTAACGCAGTAATTGCGTCGCTATGAAATACTATGGGTTCTATGACGTCTCCTTCCAAATCGAGTAACGTTTCTATGGAAACGAAAGGATCAAATTTTGGGATACGAGTATCTCCTTTCCGATGCACAATTCGTTCTTTACGGCAACCCTCGCTCCCTCATATTGACGAATTAACATAGAAATTGCGTCGCTATGAAATAATGTGGGTTCAATGACTTCTCATTCTAAGTCGAGTAACGTTTCTATGGAAACGACAGTATTACTGTTGGGATACGAGTATCTCCTTTCCGATGCACCATTCGTTCTTTACTGCAACAATCGCTCCCTCACATTGACGAATTAACAAAGGAATTGGGTCGCTGTGAAATAGTATGAGTTCTATTACTTTTCCTTCAAAATCGAGCGACATTTCTACGGAAACGACAGGATTCATTTTTGGGATACGTGTATCTCCTTTCCGATGCACCATTTGTTCTTTACGGCAATCCTTGCTCCCTCACATTGACGAATTAACATAGCAATTGCGTCGCTATGAAATACTGTGGGTTCTAAGACTTCTCTTTCTAAATCGAGTAACGTTTCTATGGAAACCACTGGATTACTCTTGGGATACGAGTATCTCCTTTCCGATGCACCATTCGTTCTTTACTGCAACCCTCGCTCCCTCACATTGACGAATTAACACAGAAATTGCGTCGCTATGAAATACTATGGGTTGTATGACTCTTCCTTCTAAATCGAGTAACGTTTCTATGGAAACAACAGGATTTAGTTTTGGGATTCGAGTATCTCTTTTCCGATGTACTATTCGGTCTCTACCGCAAGCTTCGCTCCCTCACATTGACGAATTAACACAGAAATTGCGTCGCTGTGAAATACTATGGTTTCTACGACTTCTCCTACTAAATCGAGTAACGTTTATATGGGGACGACAGGAATTAGTTTTGTGATACAAGTATCTCCTTTCCCACTCACCATTCGTTCTTACTGCAACCCTCGCCCCCTCACATTGACGAATTAACACAGAAATCGCGTCGCTATGAAATACTATGGGTTTTATGAATTCTCCTTCTAAATCGATAACGTTTCTATGGAGGCGACAGGATTTAGTTTTGGGATACGAGTATCTAATTTCCGATGCACCATTCGTTCTTTACTGCAACCCTCGCTCCGTCACATTAACGAATTAACACAGAAATTGCGTCGCTATTATATAATGCGGGTTTTATGACTTCTGCTGCTAAATCAAGTCTCGTTTCTATGGAAACGACAGGATTTTCTTTTGGGATACGAATATCTCCTTTCCGATGCACTATTCGTTCTTTACTGCAACCCTCGCTCACTCACATTGACGAATTAACACAGAAATTGCGTCGCTATGAAATACTATGGGTTCTATGACTTGTCCTTTTAAATCGAGTAACGTATCCATGGAAACTCAGGATTTAGGATTTGGGATACGAGTATCTCCTTTCCGATGCGCTATTCGTTCTTTACTGCAACCCTCGCTCCCTCACATTAACGAATTAACACAGAAATAGCGTCGCTATGAGATACTATGGATTCTATACCTACTCCTTCTTATTCGAGTAACGTTTTTATGGAAACGACAGGATTAAGTTTTGGGATACGAGTATCTCCTTTCCGATGCACTATTCGTTCTTTACTGCAAACCTCGCTCCCTCACATTGGCGCATTAACACAGATATTGCGTCGCTATGAAATACTATGGGTTCATTGACTTCTAATGCTAAATCGAGTAACGTTCCTATGGAAACGACAGGATTTAGATTTGGGGTACGAGTAACTCCTTTCCGGTGCACCATTCGTTCTTTACTGCAACCTTCGCTCCCTCACATTGTCGAATTAACGCAGTAATTGCGTCGCTATGAAATACTATGGGTTCTATGACGTCTCCTTCCAAATCGAGTAACGTTTCTATGGAAACGAAAGGATCAAATTTTGGGATACGAGTATCTCCTTTCCGATGCACAATTCGTTCTTTACGGCAACCCTCGCTCCCTCATATTGACGAATTAACATAGAAATTGTGTCGCTATGATATACTATAAGTTCTATGACCTTTCCTTCTAAATCGAGTAACGTATCTATGGAGGCGACAGGATTTAGTTTTGGGATACGAGTATCTCCTATCCGATGCACCATTCGTTCTTTACTGCAACCCTCGCTCCCCCACATTTATGAATGAACACAGAAATTGCGACGCTATGATATACTATGGGTTCTATTCCTTCTCCTTCTAAATCGCGTACCTTTTCTATGGAAACGACAGGATTAAGTATTGGGATACGAGTATCTCCTTCCGATGCACCATTCGTTCCCTACTGCAACCCCCGCTCCCTCACATCGCCGAATTAACGCAGAAATTGCGTCGCTATGAAATAGGTTGGGTTCTCGGACTTCTCCTGCTAAATCGTGTCTCGATTCTATGGAAACGACAGGATATTCCATTTTGATACGAGTATCTTCTTTCCGATCCGATATTCGTTCTTTACTGTAACCCTCGCCGCCTCACATTGACGAGTTAACACAGAAATTGCGTCGCTATGAAATACTATGGGTTCTATGACTACTCTTGCTAAATGGAGTCTCGTTTCTATTGAACTGAAAGGATTTTCGTTTGGGATTCGAGTATCTCCTTTCCGATGCACTATTCGTTCTTTACTGCAAACCTCGCTCCCTCACATTGACGAATTAACACAGAAATTGCGTCGCTATGAAATACTATGGGTTCTATGAATTCTCCTTCTAAATCGAGTAACGTTTCTATGGAAACGACTGGATTTAGTTTTGGGATACGAGTATCTGCTTTCCGATGCACCATTCGTTCTTTACTGCAACCCTCGCTAACTCACATTGACGAATTAACACAGAAATTGCATCGCTATGAAATACTATGGGTTCTATGTTTCCTCCTTCCAAATCGAGTAACGTGTCTATGGAAACGACAGGATTTGGTTTTGGGATACGAGCATCTCCTTTCCGATGCACTATTCGTTCTTTACTGCTTCCCTCGCTCCCTCACATTGACGAATAAACATAGAAATGCTATGGGTTGCATGACTTCTCCTTCTAAATCGTGTAACGATTTCGTGGAAACGACAGGATTTAATTTTGGGATACGAGTATCTCCTTTCTGAAGAACCCGTCGTTCTTTACAGCAACCCTCGCTGTCTCACATTGGCGATTTAACACAGAAATTGCGTCGCTATGAAATTCTATGGGTTCTGTGAATTTTCCTTCTAAAACGAGTAAAGTTTCTATAGAGACGACATTATTTAGTTTTGGGATACGAGTATCTCCTTTCCATTGCACTAATCGTTCTTTACTGCAACCCTCGCTCCCTTAGTTTGACGAATTAACACAGAAATTGCGTCGCTATGAAATACTATGGGTTCTATGACTTCTCCTGCTAAATCAAGTCTCGTTTCAATGGAAACGACAGGATTTTCCTTTGGGATACGAATGTCTCCTATCCGATGCACTATTCGTTCTTTACTGCAAACCTCGCTCCCTCACATTGACGAATTAACACAGAAATTGCGTCGCTATGAAATACTATGGGTTCTATGAATTCTCCTTCTAAATCGAGTAACGTTTCTATGGAAAGGACAGGATTTAGATTTGGGTACGAGTTTCTTCTTTCCGATGCACCAACACTCGTTCCCTCTCATTGACGAATTAACACAGAATTTGCGCCGCGATGAAATACTGTGGGTTCTATGACTTCTCCAGCTAAATCAAGTGTCGTTTCTATGGAAACGACAGGATTTTCTTTTGGGATACGAATATCTCCTATCCGATGCACTATTCGTTCCTTCCTGCAGCCCTCGCTCCCTCACATTGACGATATAACACAGAAATTCTGCCGCTATAAAATACTATGGGTTCTATGTCTTCTCCTTCTAAATCGAGTAACGTATCAATGAAAACGACAGGATTTTGTTTTGTGATACGTATATCTCATTACCGATGCACTATTTGTTCTTTACTGCAACCCTCGATCCCTCACATTGGCGAATTAACACAGAAATTGCGTCGCTATGAAATAATATGGGTTCTATGACTTCTCCTGCAAAATGGAGTAACGATTCTATGGAAGCGACAGGATCTAATTTTTGGATACGAGTGTCTCCTTCCGATGCACCATTCGTTCTTTACTGCAACGCTCGCTCCCTCACATTGACGAATTTACACAGAAATTTCGCAGCTATAAAATACTATGGGCTCCATGACTTCTCCTTCTAAATCGAGTAACGTTTCTAACGAAACAACAGTATTTTCTGTTGGGATACGAGTATCTCCTTTCCGATGCACAATTCTTTCTTTACTGCAACCCGTGCTCCTTCACATTGACGAATTAACACAGAAATTGCGTCGCTATGAAATACTATGGGTTCTGTGACTTCTATTTCTAAAACGAGTACCGTTTCTAGGGAAACAATAGTATTTTCTGTTGGGATACGAGTATCTCCTTTCCGATGCACTATTCGTTCTTTACTGCTACCCTCGCTCCCTCACATTGACGAATTAACACAGAAACACTATGGGTTCCATGACTTCTCCTCCTAAATCGAGTAACGATTCCGTTAGGACGACAGGTTTTAGTTTTGGGATACGAGTATCTCCTTTCCGATGCACCATTCGTTCTTTACTGCAACCCTCGCTCCCTCACATTGACGAATTAACACAGAAATTGCGTCGCTATAAAATACTATGGGTTCTATGACTTCTCCTTCTAAATCGAGTAACGTATCTATGGAAACGACAGGATTTAGTTTTGGGATACGAGTATCTCCTTTCCGATGCACTATTCGTTCTTTACTGCTTCCCTCGCTCCATCACAATGACGAATTAACACAGAAATGCTATGGGTTCCATGACTTTTCCCTCTAAATCGAGTAACGATTCCGTGGAAACGACAGGATTTAACCATGGGATACGAGTGTCTCCTTTCCGATGCACCATTCGTTCTTTGCTGCAACACACGTTCCCTCTCACTGACGAATTAACACAGAAATTGCGTCGCTATGAATTACAATGGTTTCTATGACTCTTCCTTGTAAATCGAGTCTCGTTTCTTTGGAATCGACAGGATTTAGTTTTTGGGATGCGAGTATCTCCTTTCTGATGCACCATTCGTTCTTTACTGCAACGATCGCTCCCTCACATTGACGAATTAACAGAGAAATGGGGTCGCTAAGAAATACTACGGGTTCTTTGACTTCTTTTTCTAACTCGAGTAACGCTTCTATGGAAAAGACAGGATTCTCTTTTGGGATACGAGTACCTCCTTTCCGATGCACCATTCGTTCTTTGCTGCAACACACGTTCCCTCTCACTGACGAATTAACACAGAAATTGCGTCGCAATGTAATACTATGGGTTCTGTGGCTTTTATTTCTAAAACGAGTAACGTATCTATGGAAACGACAGGATTTTCTTTCGGGATACGAGTATCTCCTTTCCGATGCACTTCTCGTTCTGTACTGCAATCCTCGCTCCCTCTAATTGACGAATTTACACAGAAATTTCGTAGCTGTGAAATACTATGGGTTCCATGACTTCTCCTTCTACATCGAGTAACGTTTCTATGGAAACAACCGTATTTTCTGTTGGGATACGAGTATCTCCGTTCCGATGCACTATTCGTTCTTTACTGCAACCCTCGCTCCCTCACATTGACGAAGTAACACAGAAATTGCGTCGCTATGAAATACTATGGGTTTTATGACTTCTTATGCTAAATCGAGTCTCGTATCTTTGAAAACAACCGGTATTAGTTTTGGGATACGAGTATCTCATTTCCGATGCACTATTCGTTCTTTACTGCAACCCTCGCTGCCTCACATTGACGAATTAACACAGAATTTTATATCGCTATGAAATACTCTGGGTTCTATGAATTCTCCTTCTACATTGAGTAACGTTTCTATGGAAACGACTGGATTTAGTTTTGGGATACGAGTATCTCCTTTCCGATGCACCATGCGATCTTTACTGCAACCCTAGCGCATTCACATTGACGAATTAACATAGAATTTGCAACGCAATAAAATACTATGGGTTCTAAGACTTCTCCATCTAAATCGAGTAACGCTTCTATGGAAACGACTGGATTTAGTTTTGGGATACGAGTATCTTCTTTCTGAAGAACCTGTCGTTCTTTACAGCAACCCTCGCTCCCCCACATTGACGAATTAACACAGAAATTGCGTCGCTATAAAATACTATGAGTTCTACGATTCCTCCTGCTAAATCGAGTCTCGTTTCTATGGAGACTACAGGATTTTCTTTTGGGATACGAGTATCTCCATTCCGATGCACTATTCGTTCTTTACTGCAACACTCGCTCCCTCACATTGGCGAATTAACACAGAAATTGCGTCGCTATGAAATACTATGTGTTCTAGGACTTCTCCTTCTAAATCGAGTAACGTATCTATTGAAACGACAGGATTTAGTTTTGGGATACGAGTATCTCCTTTCCGATACACTATTCGTTCTTTACAGCAATCCTCTGTCCCTCACATTGGCGATTTAACACAGAAATTGCGTCGCTATGAAATACTATGCGTTCTCTGGCTTCTCCTTCTAAATCGAGTAACCTTTCTATGGAAACGACAGGATTTTCTTTTGGGTTTCGAGTATCTCCTTTCCGATGCTCTATTCGTTCTTTACCGCAACCCTCGCTCCCTCACACTGACGAATTAACACAGAAATTCCGTCGCTAAGAAATACTGTGGGTTCTATGACTTCTCCTTCTAAATCGAGTCTCGTATCTATGGAAACGACAGGATTAATTTTCGGATATAAGTATCTCCTCCTCCGATGCACCATTCGTTCTTTTCTGAACCCTCGCTCCCTCACATTGACGAATTAACACAGAAATTGCGTCGCTATGAAATACTGTGGGTTCTATGAATTTTCCTTCTAAATCGAGTAACGTTTCTATGGAAACGGCAGGATATAGTTTTGGGATACGAGTATCTCCATTCCGATGCACCATTCGTTCTTTACTCCAACCCTCGCTCCCTCACATTGACGAATTAACACATTAATTGCGTCGCTATGAAATACTATGGGCCCTATGACTTCTCCTGCATTGTGGAGCCTCGTTTCTATGGAAACGACAGGATTTACTTTTGGGATACTAGTATCTCCTTTCCGATGCACCATTCGTTCTTTACCGTAACCCTCGCTCCCTCACACTGACGAATTAACACAGGAATTCCGTCGCTAAGAAATACTATGGGTTCTATGACTTCTCCTTCTACATCGAGTCTCGTATCTATGGAAACGACAGGATTAATTTTCGGATATAAGTATCTCCTCCTCCGATGCACCATTCGTTCTTTTCTGAACCCTCGCTCCCTCACATTGACGAATTAACACAGAAATTGCGTCGCTATGAAATACTGTGGGTTCTATGAATTTTCCTTCTAAATCGAGTAACGTTTCTATGGAAACGGCAGGATATAGTTTTGGGATACGAGTATCTCCTTTCCGATGCACTATTCGTTCTTTACTGAACCCTCGCTCCCTTACATTGACGAATTAACATAGAAATTGCGTCGCTATGAAGTACTGTGGGTTCTATGAATTTTCCTTCTAAATCGAGTAACGTTTCTACGGAAACGGCAGGATATAGTTTTGGGATACGAGTATCTCCATTCCGATGCCCCATTCGTTATTTACTCCAACCCTCGCTCCCTCACATTGACGAATTAACACATTAATTGCGTCGCTATGAAATACCATGGGCCCTATGACTTCTCCTGCAAAATCGAGTCTCGTTTCTATGGAGACGACAGGATTCACTTTTGGGATACGAGTATCTCCTTTCCGATGCACCATTCGTTCTTTACTGCAACCCTCGCTCCCTCATATTGACGAATTAACACAGAAATTGCGTCGCTATGAAATACTATGGGTTCTATGACTTCTCCTTCTAAATCGAGTCTCGTTTCTATGGAAACGACAGGATTTAGTTTTGGGATACGAGTATCTCCTTTCCGATGCACAATTCGTTCATTACTGCAACCCTCGCACCCTTACATTGAGGAACTAGCACAGAAATACCTTCGCTGTGAAATACTATGGTTTCTATGACTCCTTTTTCTAAATCGCGTTTTGTTTCTATGGAAACGACAGGATTTGGTTTTCGGAAACGAGTATCTCCTTTCCGATGCTCTATTCGTTGTTTACTGCAACCCTCGCTCCCACACATTGACGAATTGAAGCAGAAATTGCGTCGCTATGAGATACTATGGGTTCTACGACTTCTCCTTCCATATCGTGTCTCGTTTCAATGGAAACGACAGGATTTAATTTTGGAATACGTGTATCTCCTTTCCGATGCACAATTCGTTCTTTACTGCAATCCTCGCTCCCTCGCATTGACGAATTAACACAGAAATTGCGTCGCTATGAAATAGTTTGGGTTCTATGTCTTCGCCTTCTAAATCGCGTAACGTTTCTATGGAAACGACAGGATTTAGTTGAGGGGTACGTGTATATCCTTTCCGATGCACAATTCGTTTTTTACTGCTACCCACGCTCCCTCACATTGTCGATCTAACACAGAAATTGCGTCGCTATGAAATAGTATGGGTTCTATGTCTTCGCCTTCTAAATCGAGTAACGTTTCTATGGATACGACAGGATTTAGTTTTGGGACACGATTATCTCCTTTCCGATGCACCATTCGTTCTATACTGCAACAATCGTTCCCTCACATTAACGAATTAACACAGAATTTGTGTCGCTATGAAATACTATAGGTTCTGTGACTTCTCCTGCAAAATCGAGTTTCGTTTCTATGGATCCGGCAGGATTTTCTTTTGGGATTCGAGTATCTCCTTTCCGATGCACTAGTCGTTCTTTGCTGCAGCCCCCGCCCCCTCACATTACCGATTTGACACAGTAATTGCGTCGATATGAAATACTGTGGCTTCTAAAACTTCTCCTGCTAAATCGAGTCTCGTTTCTATTGAAATGAGAGGATTTTCTATTGGGATACGTGTATCTCCTTTCTGATGCTCTATTCGTTCTTTACTGCAACCCTCGCTCCCTCACATTGACAAATTAACACAGAAATTGGGTCGCTATGAAATACTAAGGGTTCTACGAATTCTCATTCTGAATCGAGTACCGTATCTATGGAAACTACAGGATTTAGTTTTGGGATACGAGTATCTCCTTCCTGATGCACCATTCGTTCTTTACTGCACCCTCGCACCCTCACATTGACGAATTATCACAGAAATTGCGTCGCAATGAAATACCATGGGTTCTATGAATTCTCCTTGTAAATCGAGTAAAGTTTCTATGGAAGCGACAGGATTTAGTTTTGTAATTCGAGTATCTCCTTTCCGATGCACTATTCGTTCTTTACTCCAACCCTAGCTCCCTCACACTGACGAATTAACACAGAAATTGCGTCGCTATTAAATACTATTTGACCTATGACTTCTCCTGATACATCGAGTCTCGTTTCCATGGAAACGACAGGATTTTCCATTGGGATACGAGTATCTCCTATCCGATGCACTATTCGTTCTTTACTGCAACCCTCGCTCCCCCACATTGACGAATTACCCCAGAGATGTCGTCGCTATAAAATACTATGGGTTCTATGACTTCGCCTTCTAAATCGAGTAAAGTTTCTATGGAAACATAAGGATTTTCTTTTATGATACGAGTATCTCCTTTCCGATGCACTATTCGTTCTTTACTGCAACCCTCGCTCCCTCATATTGACGAATTAACACTGAAATTGCTTCTTAATCAAATACTGTGCGTACTATGACTTCTCCTTCAAAATCTAGTAATGTTTCTATAGAAACGACAGGATTTTCTTTTGGGATACGAGTATCTCCAATCCGATGAACTATTCGTTCTTTGCTGCAGCCCTCGCTCTCCCACATTGACGAATTAACACAGAAATTGCGTCGCTATGATATACTGCGGGTTCTATGACTTCTCCTGCCAAATCGAGTAACGCTTCTATGGAAGCGTCAGGATTTAGTTTTGGGATACGAGTATCTCCTTTCCGATGCACCGTTCGTACTTTACTGCAACCCTCACTCCCTCATATTGACGAATGAACACAGAAATTGTGTCGCAATGAAATACGATGGGTTCTGTGACTACTCCTGCTAGTTCGAGTCTCGTTTCTGTGGAAACGACATAATCCTCTATTGGGATACGAGTATCTCCTTTCCGATGCACTATTCGTTCGTTACTGCAACTTTCGCTCCCTCATATTGACGAATTAACACAAAAATGGCATCGCTATGAAATACTATGGGTTCTATGATTTCTCCTTCTAAATGCAGTAGCGTTTCTATGGAAACGACAGGATTTTCTTTTGGGATACGAGTATCTCCTTTCCGATGCACTATTCGTTCTTTACTGCAACCTTCGCTACCTCACATTGACGCCTTAACACAGATATTGCGTCGCTATGAAATACTATGGTTTAAATGACTTCTCCTTCTAAGTTGAGTCTCGTTTCTATGGAAACGACAGGATTTAGTTTTGGGATACGAGTATCTCCTTTCTGATTCACCATTCGTTCTATACTACACCACTTGCTCCCTCACATTGACGAATTAAAGCAGATATTGCGTCGCTATGAAATACTATGGCTTCTATGACCTCTCCTTCTAAATCGAGCAACATTTCTATGGAAACGACTGCATTTTCTGTTGGGAAACGAGTATCTCCTTTCCGATGCACTATTCGTTCTTTACAGCATCCCTCGCTCCCTCATACTGACGAATTAACACAGAAATTGCGTCGCTATGACTTACTATGGGTTCTATGACTTCTCCTTCTAAATCGAGTCTCGTTTCTATGGAAACGACAGGATTTAGTTTTGGGATAGGAGTATCTCCTTACCGATGCACCACTCGTTCTTTACTGCAATACTCGCTCCCTCACATAGACAAATTAAAGCAGAAATAGCGTCGCTATGAAATACTATGGGTTCTATGACTTCCCTTTCTAAATCAAGCCTCGTTTCAATGGAAACGACAGGATTTAGTTGTGATATACGAGTATCTCTTTTCTGATGCACAATTCGTTTTTTACTGCAACCCTCGTTCCCTCGCATTGACGAATTAGCACAGGCAGTGCGTCGCTATGAAATACTATTGGTTCTATGACATATCCTTCTAAATCGAGTAACGTTTCTATGGATACGACAGGATTTTGTTTTGGCAAACGAGTATCTCCTGTCCGATGCTCCATTCGTTCATTACTGCAACCCTCGCTCCCTATTACTGACGAATTAACACAGAAATTGCGTCGCTATGAATTATTATGGGTTCTATGACTTCTCCTTCTAAATCGAGTCTCGTTTCTATGGATACGACAGGATTTTGTTTTGGGATACGAGTATCTCCTCTCCGATGCACTATTCGTTCTTTACTGCAGCCCTCGGTCCCTCTAAATGACCAATTAACACAGAAATAGCGTCGCTAAGAAATTCTATGGGTTCTATGACTTCTTGTGCTAAATCGTGTTTCGTTTCTATGGAAACTACAGGATTTAGTTTTGGGATCCGAGTAGCTCCATTCCGATGCGCCATTCGTTCTTTACTGCAACCCACGCTCCCTCGCATTGACAGACTAACACAGAAATTGCGTCGCTATGAAATACTATAGGGTCTATGACTTCTCCTGCTAAATCGAGTCCCGTTTCTATGGAAGCGACAGGGTATTTTTCTTTTGGGATACGAGTATCTCCTTTCCGAAGCCCTATTCGTTGTTTACTGCAGCCCTCGCCCATTCACATTGACGAATTAACACAGAAATTGCGCCGCCATGAAATACTATGGGCTCTATGACTTCTCCTTCTAAATCGTGTAATGCTTCTATTGAAACGACAGGATTTAGTTTTGGGATACGACTATCTTCATTCCGATGCACTATTCGTTCTTTACTGCAACCTTTGCTACCTCACACTGACGAATTAACACAGAAATTGCGTCGCAATTAAATACTATTTGTTCTATGACTTCTCATTCTAAATCCAGTCCCGTTTCTATGGAAATGCCAGGATTTTCGTTTGGGATACGAGTATCATCATTCCGATGCACTAATCGTTCTTTACTGAAACCCTCGCTCCCTCACATTGGCGAATTAACACTGAAAGTGTGTCGCTATGAAATACTATGGGTTCTATGACCTCTCCTTCTAAATCGAGTAACGTTTCTATGGAGAAGACACGATTTAGTTTTGGGATACGAGTATCACCTTTCCGATGCACCATTCATTCTGTACTGCAACCATCGCTCCCTCACACTGCGAATTAACACAGGAACTGCGTCGCTATGAAATACTGTGGCTTCTATGACTTCTCGTGCTAAATCGTGTCACGTTTCTATGGAAATGCCAGGATTTTCTTTTGGGATACGAGTGTCTCCTTTCCGACGCACTATTCGTTCTTTACTGCAACCCTCGCTCCCTCATATTGACGAATTAACGCAGAAAGTGCGTCGCTGTGATATACTATGGGTTCTATGACCTCTCCTTCTAAATCGAGTAACGTTACAATGGAACCAACTGGATTTAGTTTTGGCATACGAGTATCTCTTTTCCGATGCACTTTTCGTTCTTTACTGCAACCTTCGCTGCCTCACACTGACGAATTAACACAGAAATTGCGTCGCTATTAAATACTATTTGTTCTATGATTTCTCATTCTAAATCCAGTCCCGTTTCTATGGAAATGCCAGGATTTTCTTTTGGGATACGAGTATCATCATTCCGATGGACTATTCGTTCTTTACTGCAACCCTCGCTCCCTCACATTGACGAATTAACACAGAAATTGCGTCGCTATGAAATACCATATGTTCCATGAATTCTCCTTCTAAATCGAGTAACTTTTCTATGGATACGACAGAACCTAGTTTTGGGATACGAGTATCTCCTTTCCGATGCACTATTCGTACTTTACTGCAACCCTCGCTCCCTCACATTGACGAATTAACACAGATATTGCGTTGCTATGAAATACTATGGGTTCTATGACCTCTCCTTCTAAATCGAGTAACGTTACAATGTAACCGACAGAATTTAGTTTTCGCATACGAGTGTCTCTTTTCCGATGCACTTTTCGTTCTTTACTGCAACCTTCGCTGCCTCACACTGACGAATTAACGCAGAAATTGCGTCGCCATAAAATACTATGGGTTCAATGATTTCTCCTTCTAAATAGAGTACCGTTTATATGGAAACGACATGATTTTCTTTTGGGATACGAGGATCTTGTTTCCGATGCACCATTTGCTCTTTACTTCAACCCTCTCTCCCTCACATTGACGAATTAACACAGATATTGCGTCGCTATGATATACTAAGGGTTCTATGACTTCTCCTCCTAAGTCGAGTAACGTTTTTATGGAAACGACAGGATTTAGTTTTCGGATACGATTATCTCCTTTCCGATGCACTATTCGTTCTTTACTGCAACCCTCGCACCCTCACATTGACGAATTAACACTGAATTTCGTCGCTAAGAAATACTAAGGGTTCTATGACTTCTTCTTCTAAATCGAGTAACGTTTATATGGAAACGACATGATTTTCTTTTGGGATACGAGCATCACGATTCCGATGCACCATTCGCTTTTTACTGCAGCCCTCGCTCCCTCACAATGACGAATTAACCCAGAAAATGCGTCGCTATGAAATACTACGGGTTCTATGACTTCTCCTTCTAAATCGAGTAGCGTTTCTATGGAAACGACAGGATTTGGTTTTCGGATACGAGTATCTCCTTTCCGAACCACTATTCGTTCTTTACTGCAACCCTCGCTGCCACACATTGACGAATTAACACAGGAATTGCGCTGCTATGAAATACTATGGGCTCTATGACTCCTCCTTCTAAGTCGAATTACGTTTCTATGGATACGACAGGATTTAGTTTTGGGATACGAGTATCTCCTTTCCGATGCACTATTCGTTCTTTACTGCAACCCTCGCTCCCTCACAATGACAGATAAACACAGAAATTGCGTCGCTATGAAATACTGTGGATGCTATGACTTCTCCTTCTAAGTCGAATAACGTTTCTATGGATACGACAGGATTTAGTTTTGGGATACGAGTATCTCCTTTCCGATGCACTATTCGTTCTTTACTGCAACCCACGCTCCCTCACAATGACAGATAAACACAGAAATTGCGTCGCTATGAAATACTACAGGTTCTGTGACTTCTCCTTCTAAATCGAGTCTCGAATCTATGGAAACGACAGGATTTTCTTTTGGGATACGAGTATCCCTTTCCCGATGCACTATTCGTTCTTCACTGCAACCCTCGCTCCCGCACATTGACGAATTAACACAGAAATTGCGTCGCTATGAAATACTATGAAATCTATGACTTCTCCTGCTAAATCGAGTCTCGTTTCTATGGAAGCGACAGGATTTAGTTTTCGGATACGAGTTTCTCCTTTCCGATGCACTATTCGTTCGTTACCGCAACCCTCGCTGCCTCACATTGACGAATTAACACAGGAATTGCGCTGCTATACAATACTATGGGTTCTATGACTTCTCCGTCTAAGTCGAATAACGTTTCTATGTATACGACAGGATTTAGTTTTGGGATACGAGTATCTCCTTTCCGATGCACTATTCGTTCTTTACTGCAACCTTCGCTGCCTCACACTGACGAATTAACACAGAAATTGCGTCGCCATAAAATACTATGGGTTCAATGATTTCTCCTTCTAAATAGAGTACCGTTTATATGGAAACGACATGATTTTCTTATGGGATACGAGGATCTTGTTTCCGATGCACCATTCGCTCTTTACTGCAACCCCCTCTCCCTCACATTCAGGAATAACACAGAAATTGCGTCGCTATGATATACTAAGGGTTCTATGACTTCTCCTCCTAAGTCGAGTAACGTTTTTATGGAAACGACAGGATTTAGTTTTCGGATACGAGTATCTCCTTTCCGATGCACTATTCGTTCTTTACTGCAACCCTCGCACCCTCACATTGACGAATTAACACTGAATTTCGTCGCTATGAAATACTACGGGTTCTATGACTTCTCCTTCTAAATCGAGTAACGTTTCTATGGAAACGACAGGAGTTTCTTTTGGGATACGAGTATCTCCTTTCCGATGCACCATTCGTTCTTTACTGCAAACCTTGCTCCCTCACATTGACGAATTAACACTGAAATTGCGTCGCTATGAAATACTGAGGGTTCTATGACTTCTCCTCCTAAGTCGAGTAACGTTTCTATGGAAACGACAGGATTTAGTTTTCGGATACGAGTATCTCCTTTCCGAACCACTATTCGTTCTTTACTGCAACCCTCGCTGCCACACATTGACGAATTAACACAGGAATTGCGCTGCTATGAAATACTATGGGCTCTATGACTCCTCCTTCTAAGTCGAATAACGTTTCTATGGATACGACAGGATTTAGTTTTGGGATACGAGTATCTCCTTTCCGATGCACTATTCGTTCTTTACTGCAACCCTCGCTCCCTCACAATGACAGATAAACACAGAAATTGCGTCGCTATGAAATACTATGGATTCTATGACTTTTCCTTCTAAGTCGAATAACGTTTTTATGGACACGACAGGATTTAGTTTTGGGATACGAGTATCTCCTTTCCGATGCACTATTCGTTCTTTACTGCAACCCACGCTCCCTCACAATGACAGATAAACACAGAAATTGCGTCGCTATGAAATACTACAGGTTCTGTGACTTCTCCTTCTAAATCGAGTCTCGAATCTATGGAAACGACAGGATTTTCTTTTGGGATACGAGTATCCCTTTCCCGATGCACTATTCGTTCTTCACTGCAACCCTCGCTCCCGCACATTGACGAATTAACACAGAAATTGCGTCGCTATGAAATACTATGAAATCTACGACTTCTCCTGCTAAATCGAGTCTCGTTTCTATGGAAACGACAGGATTTTCTTTTCGGATACGGGTATTTCCTTTCCGATGCACTATTC
This sequence comes from Schistocerca serialis cubense, assembly GCF_023864345.2. Lineage (NCBI taxonomy): Eukaryota > Metazoa > Arthropoda > Insecta > Orthoptera > Acrididae > Schistocerca > Schistocerca serialis. The sequence goes on from NC_064643.1 coordinate 46,931,973, forward strand.
GTTCTTTGCTGCAGCCCTCGCGCCCTCCCATTGACGAACTAACACAGAAATCGCGTCGCTATGAACTATGATGTGATCTGTGACCTCTCCTTCTAAATCGAGTAACGTTTCTATGGAAGCGACAGGATTTAGTTTTCGGATACGAGTATCTCCTTTCCGATGCACTATTCGTTCGTTACCGCAACCCTCGCTGCCTCACATTGACGAATTAACACAGGAATTGCGCTGCTATATAATACTATGGGTTCTATGACTTCTCCGTCTACGTCGAATAACGTTTCTATGTATAAGACAGGATTTAGTTTTGGGATACGAGTATCTCCTTTCCGATGCACTATTCGCTCTTTACTGCAACCCTCGCTCACTCCCATTGACGAACTAACATAGAAATCGCGTCGCTATGAACTACTATGGGTTCTATTACTTCTCCTTCTAAATCGAGTAACATTTCTATGGAAACGACAGGATTTTCTTTTAGGATACTAGTATCTCGTTTTCGATGCTTTATTAGTTTTTTACTGCAACCCTCGCTCCGTCCCATTGACGCACTAACACAGAAATCGCGTCGCTATGAAATACTAAGGGTTCTATGACTCTTCCTCCTAAGTCGAGTAACGTTTCTATGGAAACGACAGGATTTAGTTTTCGGATACGAGTATCTCCTTTCCGAACCACTATTCGTTCTTTACTGCAACCCTCGCTGCCACAAATAGACGAATTAACACAGGAATTGCGCTGCTGTGAAATACTATGGGCTCTATGACTCCTCCTTCTAAGTCGAATAACGTTTCTATGGATACGACCGGATTTAGTTTTTGGATAAGAGTATCTCCTTTCCGAACCACTATTCGTTCTTCACTGGAAGCCTCGCTCCCTCACATTGACGAATTAACACAGAAATTGCGTCGCTATGAACTACTATTGGTTCTATGATTTCTCCTTCTAAATCTAGTCGCGATTGTATGGAAACGACAGGATTTTCATTTGTGATACGAGTAGCTCCTTTCCGAAGCACTATTCGTTCTCTACTGCTACCCTCGCTCCCTCACATTGACGAATTAACACAACAATTGCGTCGCTATGATATACTATGGTTTCTATGACTTCTACTTCAAAATCGAGTTACGTTTCTATGGAAACGACAGGATTTAGTTTTGGGATACCAGTATCTCCTTTCCGATGCACTATTCGTTCTTTACTGCAACCCTCGCTCCCTCACTATGACAGATAAACACAGAAATTGCGTCGCTATGAAATAATACACGTTCTGTGACATCTCCTTTTAAATCGAGTCTCGTATCTATGGAAACGACAGGATTTTCTTTTGGGATACGAGTATCTCCTTTCCGATGCACTATTCGTTCTTTACTGCAACCTTCGCTACCTCACATTGACGCCTTAACACAGATATTGCGTCGCTATGAAATACTATGGTTTAAATGACTTCTCCTTCTAAGTTGAGTCTCGTTTCTATGGAAACGACAGGATTTAGTTTTGGGATACGAGTATCTCCTTTCTGATTCACCATTCGTTCTATACTACACCACTTGCTCCCTCACATTGACGAATTAAAGCAGATATTGCGTCGGTATGAAATACTATGGCTTCTATGACCTCTCCTTCTAAATCGAGCAACATTTCTATGGAAACGACTGCATTTTCTGTTGGGAAACGAGTATCTCCTTTCCGATGCACTATTCGTTCTTTACAGCATCCCTCGCTCCCTCATACTGACGAATTAACACAGAAATTGCGTCGCTATGACTTACTATGGGTTCTATGACTTCTCCTTCTAAATCGAGTCTCGTTTCTATGGAAACGACAGGATTTAGTTTTGGGATAGGAGTATCTCCTTACCGATGCACCACTCGTTCTTTACTGCAATACTCGCTCCCTCACATAGACAAATTAAAGCAGAAATAGCGTCGCTATGAAATACTATGGGTTCTATGACTTCCCTTTCTAAATCAAGCCTCGTTTCAATGGAAACGACAGGATTTAGTTGTGATATACGAGTATCTCTTTTCTGATGCACAATTCGTTTTTTACTGCAACCCTCGTTCCCTCGCATTGACGAATTAGCACAGGCAGTGCGTCGCTATGAAATACTATTGGTTCTATGACATATCCTTCTAAATCGAGTAACGTTTCTATGGATACGACAGGATTTTGTTTTGGCAAACGAGTATCTCCTGTCCGATGCTCCATTCGTTCATTACTGCAACCCTCGCTCCCTATTACTGACGAATTAACACAGAAATTGCGTCGCTATGAATTATTATGGGTTCTATGACTTCTCCTTCTAAATCGAGTCTCGTTTCTATGGATACGACAGGATTTTGTTTTGGGATACGAGTATCTCCTCTCCGATGCACTATTCGTTCTTTACTGCAGCCCTCGGTCCCTCTAATTGACCAATTAACACAGAAATAGCGTCGCTAAGAAATTCTATGGGTTCTATGACTTCTTGTGCTAAATCGTGTTTCGTTTCTATGGAAACTACAGGATTTAGTTTTGGGATCCGAGTAGCTCCATTCCGATGCGCCATTCGTTCTTTACTGCAACCCACGCTCCCTCGCATTGACAGACTAACACAGAAATTGCGTCGCTATGAAATACTATAGGGTCTATGACTTCTCCTGCTAAATCGAGTCCCGTTTCTATGGAAGCGACAGGGTATTTTTCTTTTGGGATACGAGTATCTCCTTTCCGAAGCCCTATTCGTTGTTTACTGCAGCCCTCGCCCATTCACATTGACGAATTAACACAGAAATTGCGCCGCCATGAAATACTATGGGCTCTATGACTTCTCCTTCTAAATCGTGTAATGCTTCTATTGAAACGACAGGATTTAGTTTTGGGATACGACTATCTTCATTCCGATGCACTATTCGTTCTTTACTGCAACCTTTGCTACCTCACACTGACGAATTAACACAGAAATTGCGTCGCAATTAAATACTATTTGTTCTATGACTTCTCATTCTAAATCCAGTCCCGTTTCTATGGAAATGCCAGGATTTTCGTTTGGGATACGAGTATCATCATTCCGATGCACTAATCGTTCTTTACTGAAACCCTCGCTCCCTCACATTGGCGAATTAACACAGAAAGTGTGTCGCTATGAAATACTATGGGTTCTATGACCTCTCCTTCTAAATCGAGTAACGTTTCTATGGAGAAGACACGATTTAGTTTTGGGATACGAGTATCACCTTTCCGATGCACCATTCACTCTGTACTGCAACCATCGCTCCCTCACACTGCGAATTAACACAGGAACTGCGTCGCTATGAAATACTGTGGCTTCTATGACTTCTCGTGCTAAATCGTGTCACGTTTCTATGGAAATGCCAGGATTTTCTTTTGGGATACGAGTGTCTCCTTTCCGACGCACTATTCGTTCTTTACTGCAACCCTCGCTCCCTCATATTGACGAATTAACGCAGAAAGTGCGTCGCTGTGATATACTATGGGTTCTATGACCTCTCCTTCTAAATCGAGTAACGTTACAATGGAACCAACTGGATTTAGTTTTGGCATACGAGTATCTCTTTTCCGATGCACTTTTCGTTCTTTACTGCAACCTTCGCTGCCTCACACTGACGAATTAACACAGAAATTGCGTCGCTATTAAATACTATTTGTTCTATGATTTCTCATTCTAAATCCAGTCCCGTTTCTATGGAAATGCCAGGATTTTCTTTTGGGATACGAGTATCATCATTCCGATGGACTATTCGTTCTTTACTGCAACCCTCGCTCCCTCACATTGACGAATTAACACAGAAATTGCGTCGCTATGAAATACCATATGTTCCATGAATTCTCCTTCTAAATCGAGTAACTTTTCTATGGATACGACAGAACCTAGTTTTGGGATACGAGTATCTCCTTTCCGATGCACTATTCGTACTTTACTGCAACCCTCGCTCCCTCACATTGACGAATTAACACAGATATTGCGTTGCTATGAAATACTATGGGTTCTATGACCTCTCCTTCTAAATCGAGTAACGTTACAATGTAACCGACAGAATTTAGTTTTCGCATACGAGTGTCTCTTTTCCGATGCACTTTTCGTTCTTTACTGCAACCTTCGCTGCCTCACACTGACGAATTAACGCAGAAATTGCGTCGCCATAAAATACTATGGGTTCAATGATTTCTCCTTCTAAATAGAGTACCGTTTATATGGAAACGACATGATTTTCTTTTGGGATACGAGGATCTTGTTTCCGATGCACCATTTGCTCTTTACTGCAACCCTCTCTCCCTCACATTGACGAATTAACACAGATATTGCGTCGCTATGATATACTAAGGGTTCTATGACTTCTCCTCCTAAGTCGAGTAACGTTTTTATGGAAACGACAGGATTTAGTTTTCGGATACGATTATCTCCTTTCCGATGCACTATTCGTTCTTTACTGCAACCCTCGCACCCTCACATTGACGAATTAACACTGAATTTCGTCGCTAAGAAATACTAAGGGTTCTATGACTTCTTCTTCTAAATCGAGTAACGTTTATATGGAAACGACATGATTTTCTTTTGGGATACGAGCATCACGATTCCGATGCACCATTCGCTTTTTACTGCAGCCCTCGCTCCCTCACAATGACGAATTAACCCAGAAAATGCGTCGCTATGAAATACTACGGGTTCTATGACTTCTCCTTCTAAATCGAGTAGCGTTTCTATGGAAACGACAGGATTTGGTTTTCGGATACGAGTATCTCCTTTCCGAACCACTATTCGTTCTTTACTGCAACCCTCGCTGCCACACATTGACGAATTAACACAGGAATTGCGCTGCTATGAAATACTATGGGCTCTATGACTCCTCCTTCTAAGTCGAATTACGTTTCTATGGATACGACAGGATTTAGTTTTGGGATACGAGTATCTCCTTTCCGATGCACTATTCGTTCTTTACTGCAACCCTCGCTCCCTCACAATGACAGATAAACACAGAAATTGCGTCGCTATGAAATACTGTGGATACTATGACTTCTCCTTCTAAGTCGAATAACGTTTCTATGGATACGACAGGATTTAGTTTTGGGATACGAGTATCTCCTTTCCGATGCACTATTCGTTCTTTACTGCAACCCACGCTCCCTCACAATGACAGATAAACACAGAAATTGCGTCGCTATGAAATACTACAGGTTCTGTGACTTCTCCTTCTAAATCGAGTCTCGAATCTATGGAAACGACAGGATTTTCTTTTGGGATACGAGTATCCCTTTCCCGATGCACTATTCGTTCTTCACTGCAACCCTCGCTCCCGCACATTGACGAATTAACACAGAAATTGCGTCGCTATGAAATACTATGAAATCTATGACTTCTCCTGCTAAATCGAGTCTCGTTTCTATGGAAACGACAGGATTTTCTTTTCGGATACGGGTATTTCCTTTCCGATGCACTATTCGTTCTTTACTGCAGCCCTCGCGCCCTCCCATTGACGAACTAACACAGAAATCGCGTCGCTATGAACTACTATGTGTTCTGTGACCTCTCCTTCTAAATCGAGTAACGTTTCTATGGAAGCGACAGGATTTAGTTTTCGGATACGAGTTTCTCCATTCCGATGCACTATTCGTTCGTTACCGCAACCCTCGCTGCCTCACATTGACGAATTAACACAGGAATTGCGCTGCTATACAATACTATGGGTTCTATGACTTCTCCGTCTAAGTCGAATAACGTTTCTATGTATACGACAGGATTTAGTTTTGGGATACGAGTATCTCCTTTCCGATGCACTATTCGTTCTTTACTGCAACCTTCGCTGCCTCACACTGACGAATTAACACAGAAATTGCGTCGCCATAAAATACTATGGGTTCAATGATTTCTCCTTCTAAATAGAGTACCGTTTATATGGAAACGACATGATTTTCTTATGGGATACGAGGATCTTGTTTCCGATGCACCATTCGCTCTTTACTGCAACCCCCTCTCCCTCACATTCAGGAATAACACAGAAATTGCGTCGCTATGATATACTAAGGGTTCTATGACCTCTCCTCCTAAGTCGAGTAACGTTTTTATGGAAACGACAGGATTTAGTTTTCGGATACGAGTATCTCCTTTCCGATGCACTATTCGTTCTTTACTGCAACCCTCGCACCCTCACATTGACGAATTAACACTGAATTTCGTCGCTATGAAATACTACGGGTTCTATGACTTCTCCTTCTAAATCGAGTAACGTTTCTATGGAAACGACAGGAGTTTCTTTTGGGATACGAGTATCTCCTTTCCGATGCACCATTCGTTCTTTACTGCAAACCTTGCTCCCTCACATTGACGAATTAACACTGAAATTGCGTCGCTATGAAATACTAAGGGTTCTATGACTTCTCCTCCTAAGTCGAGTAACGTTTCTATGGAAACGACAGGATTTAGTTTTCGGATACGAGTATCTCCTTTCCGAACCACTATTCGTTCTTTACTGCAACCCTCGCTGCCACACATTGACGAATTAACACAGGAATTGCGCTGCTATGAAATACTATGGGCTCTATGACTCCTCCTTCTAAGTCGAATAACGTTTCTATGGATACGACAGGATTTAGTTTTGGGATACGAGTATCTCCTTTCCGATGCACTATTCGTTCTTTACTGCAACCCTCGCTCCCTCACAATGACAGATAAACACAGAAATTGCGTCGCTATGAAATACTATGGATTCTATGACTTTGCCTTCTAAGTCGAATAACGTTTTTATGGACACGACAGGATTTAGTTTTGGGATACGAGTATCTCCTTTCCGATGCACTATTCGTTCTTTACTGCAACCCACGCTCCCTCACAATGACAGATAAACACAGAAATTGCGTCGCTATGAAATACTACAGGTTCTGTGACTTCTCCTTCTAAATCGAGTCTCGAATCTATGGAAACGACAGGATTTTCTTTTGGGATACGAGTATCCCTTTCCCGATGCACTATTCGTTCTTCACTGCAACCCTCGCTCCCGCACATTGACGAATTAACACAGAAATTGCGTCGCTATGAAATACTATGAAATCTACGACTTCTCCTGCTAAATCGAGTCTCGTTTCTATGGAAACGACAGGATTTTCTTTTCGGATACGGGTATTTCCTTTCCGATGCACTATTCGTTCTTTGCTGCAGCCCTCGCGCCCTCCCATTGACGAACTAACACAGAAATCGCGTCGCTATGAACTATGATGTGATCTGTGACCTCTCCTTCTAAATCGAGTAACGTTTCTATGGAAGCGACAGGATTTAGTTTTCGGATACGAGTATCTCCTTTCCGATGCACTATTCGTTCGTTACCGCAACCCTCGCTGCCTCACATTGACGAATTAACACAGGAATTGCGCTGCTATATAATACTATGGGTTCTATGACTTCTCCGTCTACGTCGAATAACGTTTCTATGTATAAGACAGGATTTAGTTTTGGGATACGAGTATCTCCTTTCCGATGCACTATTCGCTCTTTACTGCAACCCTCGCTCACTCCCATTGACGAACTAACATAGAAATCGCGTCGCTATGAACTACTATGGGTTCTATGACTTCTCCTTCTAAATCGAGTAACATTTCTATGGAAACGACAGGATTTTCTTTTAGGATACTAGTATCTCGTTTTCGATGCTTTATTAGTTTTTTACTGCAACCCTCGCTCCGTCCCATTGACGAACTAACACAGAAATCGCGTCGCTATGAAATACTAAGGGTTCTATGACTCTTCCTCCTAAGTCGAGTAACGTTTCTATGGAAACGACAGGATTTAGTTTTCGGATACGAGTATCTCCTTTCCGAACCACTATTCGTTCTTTACTGCAACCCTCGCTGCCACAAATAGACGAATTAACACAGGAATTGCGCTGCTGTGAAATACTATGGGCTCTATGACTCCTCCTTCTAAGTCGAATAACGTTTCTATGGATACGACCGGATTTAGTTTTTGGATAAGAGTATCTCCTTTCCGAACCACTATTCGTTCTTCACTGGAAGCCTCGCTCCCTCACATTGACGAATTAACACAGAAATTGCGTCGCTATGAACTACTATTGGTTCTATGATTTCTCCTTCTAAATCTAGTCGCGATTGTATGGAAACGACAGGATTTTCATTTGTGATACGAGTAGCTCCTTTCCGAAGCACTATTCGTTCTCTACTGCTACCCTCGCTCCCTCACATTGACGAATTAACACAACAATTGCGTCGCTATGATATACTATGGTTTCTATGACTTCTACTTCAAAATCGAGTTACGTTTCTATGGAAACGACAGGATTTAGTTTTGGGATACCAGTATCTCCTTTCCGATGCACTATTCGTTCTTTACTCCAACCCTCGCTCCCTCACTATGACAGATAAACACAGAAATTGCGTCGCTATGAAATAATACACGTTCTGTGACATCTCCTTTTAAATCGAGTCTCGTATCTATGGAAACGACAGGATTTTCTTTTGGGATACGAGTATCCTTTCTCCGATGCACTATTCGTTCTTCACTGCAACCCTCGCTCCCGCACATTGACGAATTAACACAGAAATTGCGTCGCTATAAAATACTATGGGTTCTATGACCTCTCCTTGTAAATCGAGTAACGTTACAATGGTACCGACAGGAGTTAGTTTTGGGATACGAGTATCTCTTTTCCGATGCACTTTTCGTTCTTCACTGCAACCCTCGCTCCTTCACATTGACGAATTAACACAGAAATTGCGTCGCTATGAAATACTAAGGTTTCTATGACTTCTCCTCATAAGTCGAGTAACGTTTCTATGGAAACGACAAGATTTAGTTTTCGGATACGAGTATCTCCTTTCCGAACCACTATTCGTTCTTTACTGCAACCCTCGCTGTCTCACATTGACGAATTAACACAGGAATTGCGCTGCTATGTAATACTTTGGGCTCTATGACTTCTCCTTCTAAGTCGAATAACGTTTCTATGGATACGACAGGATTTAGTTTTGGGATACGAGTATCTCCTTTCCGATGCACTATTTGTTCTTTACTGCAACCCCCGCTCCCTAACTTTGACGAATTAACACAGAAATTGCGTCGCTATGAAATACTATGAAATCTATGACTTCTCCTGCTAAATCGAGTCTCGTTTCTATGGAAACGGCAGGGTTTTCTTTTGGGATACGAGTATCCCTTTTCCGATGCACTATTCGTTCTTCACTGCAAACCTCGCTCCCGCACATTGACGAATTAACACAGAAATTGCGTCGCTATGAAATACTATGTGTTCTATGACCTCTCCTTCTAAATCGAGTAACGTTTCTATGGAAACGACAGGATTTGGTTTTCGGATACGAATATTACCTTTCCGATGCACTATTCGTTCGTTACTGCAACCCTCGCTGCCTCACATTGACGAATTAACACAGGAATTGCGCTGCTACCTAATACTATGGGTTCTGTGACTTCTCCGTCTAAACCGAATAACGTTTCTATGTATCCGACAGGATTTAGTTTTGGGATACGAGTATCTCCTTTCCAATGCACTATTCGTTCTTTACTGCAAACCTCGCTCCCTCCCATTGACGAACTAACACAGAAATCGCGTCGCTATGAACTACTATGGGTTCTGTGACTTCTCCTTCTAAATCGAGTAACGATTCTATGGAAACGACGGGATTTTCTTTTAGGATACGAGTATCTCGTTTTCGATGCACTAGTTTTTTACTGCAACGCTCGCTCCCTCCCATTGTCGAAATAACACAGAAATCGCGTCGCTATGAAATACTAAGGGTTCTATGACTTCTCCTCCTAAGTCGAGTAACGTTTCTATGGAATCGACAGGATTTAGTTTTCGGATACGAGTATCTCCTTTCCGAACCACTATTAGTTCTTTACTGCAACCCTCGCTGCCACACATAGACGTATTAACACAGGAATTGCGCTGCTATGAAATACTATGGGCTCTATGACTCCTCCTTCTAAGTCGTATAACGTTTCTATGGATACGACCGGATTTAGTTTTGGGATACGAGTATCTCCTTTCCGAACCACTATTCGTTCTTCACTGCAAGCCTCGCTCCCTCACATTGACGAATTAACACAGAAATTGCGTCGCTATGAACTACTATTGATTCTATGACTTCTCCTTCTAAATCGAGTCTCGATTCTATGGAAGCGACAGGATTTTCTTTTGTGATACGAGTATCTCCTTTCCGAAGCACTATTCGTTCTCTACTGCTACCCTCGCTCCCTGACATTGACGAATTAACACAACAATTGCGTCGCTATGATATACTATGGTTTCTATGACTTCTACTTCTAAATCGAGTAACGTTTCTATGGAAACGACAGGAATTAGTTTTGGGATACGAGTATCTCCTTTCCGATGCACTATTCGTTCTTTACTGCAACCCTCGCTCCTTCATAATGACAGATAAACACAGAAATTGCGTCGCTATGAAATACTACATGTTCTGTGTCTTCTCCTTCTAAATCGAGTCTCGAATCTATGGAAACGACAGGATTTTCTTTTGGGATACAAGTATCTCCTTTCCGATGCACTATTTGTTCTTTACTGCAACCCCCGCTCCCTTACTTTGACGAATTAACACAGAAATTGCGTCGCTATGAAATACTATGAAATCTATCACTTCTCCTGCAAAATCGAGTCCCGTTTCTATGGAAACGGCAGGATTTTTATTTTGGATACGAGTATCACCTTTCCGATGCACTATTCGTTCGTTACTGCAACCTTTCACGTCGCAGATTGTAAAATTGTTGCTCTTTGGTTTATTTATTCTCTTTGTAACAACACATTTACGAAAAGAGTTACGTGAAATACTTTTAGCAATGCTGTGCTTTGAATTTCTTTATCATCATTACCCTTTAGCGGAATAAAATGTATATATGGAAGTCTTATTGTTCTGTATCTGGCCTACAATTTAAGGAACGATTTTTCGTAACTGCAACTCATGCTAAGAATCAATATATCTTCCCTACTTCATAGTGATTAAAAGTTGAAATTACTTTGTTCTGACCACCGATGCTACAGTCCGTGTGATCGTTCAAAAACACAAGTTCGCAGTGGATTTTATTTCTCGTTAAAATGCTATTTCATACCCCGACTAGCCCAAGAACATGAGACTCTCATTAATAAATACGTTGTCACTATAAAGTTTGCCAGATCAGAACGGAGCACAGCAAGATTCCTATCAGATTCTGAAGGTACATTAAATTATTTACACTGTAAATTATATCCTATCAGCAGCCCGCGTCAATCTGCAACACATCATAAAATCTGCTGATCTTCACTGCCAGACTGGGAGCTAAAAGAAATAATATTATTTTACTATTATTTTACCGCTTCCTTGCGGTGTGCTCGACTATATTGTAAGTTGTTTAAATACGCCGCGGCAGCGGCTCTTCGTTCTCCACGCAGCTCAGCACCACAGATAATATTTATATAACTGAAAAATGTCTCAACAGGATGGGATAATATGCAAGCAAGCTTAACAATAAATAATACAAGTTTTCATTTAAACAACTCTATTAAAACCTTTAAATATCTCAGTGATTACAGACCTTTGTGAATTCACACGTAATGGCGTACATTGCTTAGTCTCGACAAAAGAATGCTACACTAGCGTTCGCTACTACGACACAGGATATCTTACTCGTTCGACTCCCAGATGAAGAAGACAAAGAAATTGCTATTCGTCACGTATTATATACTAGTTACTTACTTTAATCTTTGTTCGACATTTATCGTCTGTGGCGGTTTCATTACTCGCCGACGCAGATATTCTCAAAAATAAATAATAAAAAAAATACATAATTTTATACAATAACACAATATGATACATATAATTTTCTAGTTACTACATAATATGTTGTTTTTGTTTCTTACTAGACGTTACAATGCCCCCTGGCAGCAATTGACTAACGTTAAGAATGTTCGGCAATATGCTGCCACTAACGTCTGTTTGGTTATTGTCTGTTACCTTGGTTAGAACATTCACTTTAAACTTCTTAGTTCTTTTACACTGTAGGTTTAATTACACTTTTTATACTGTTCTTACACTTTGCGAGGTGACCATAAACCTAGTCCCAGGGTCATTACATTTATTTGGCTCCCCCATTCGGGCTACGTGCGATCAGAAAACCTGGGAAAACTGCGCCGGAGCCATGGTCATCTCGTCTGGTTTGTTTTAATACCCAGTTTGATCACAAAAAGTTCAGATTCTATCCAATGTTCACATATAACAAAGGCTATTTGTGAGAGCATGTTAAACCTTTAGTCTCTTTGTTACCCATATAATATTTGTGTTTTGGATTGTAATGAAAGTCACTTATTACACATTTTTACAGTAGTATCATGAATCGTCCTTGCATTTACTCGCGACAATTGCTTTAAAATGTCTAGCATTCATGCGAGTATACTTCATTAACATGACGAAAACATATTATATCTATATATCACTGAACCAATGAATACTTTGGGTCCGTATTGAATAACTCAAGAAAAAAAAAACAAATGTTTGTCACGTCATTTCGTGTCCACTAAACCCTATTCATGTTAGTGCATTAAACACATATTTGGTAGTTCATTTGAATGACAACAATGTTGTACGGAGCTGGCGGCGCGAAGCAATTGTTGAGTCGCGTCGTCTGGAACGCCGCGTGCCGACGGCCGCTGGGTTCGACGACCTGCTCTCAGTAACAGCGACGTCGTGCTGACGGGGCGCAAGCAGTCGCGAACCGCGGCGAACCATTCGCCGATGTCGGTGAGTGGCAGTGGTTTACCGCGACCGGCTGGCTGGCGGCACGGCACTCGTCTCGGCTTCTCCACATGGCTCCCCGTTGTAGCGCATGAAACAAACATTCCACAACGGTGTACTGCCTTTAAGGACACAGATTACTAGCTGTGGAAGAAGATGCAACTTGTTAAAAGCGTTTATTGTTCAGTAAGCCGTCGCTTCACTGGTATGCACAGGATGGCTTGGCGTGATAACAGGTTTCTTGTGGCATTGTGACACTGGTATTCAAGGTTCGTCACACGCACATTGTACTACACATTTTCACTCACTCCACGGTTGGTACACTGCCAGAGCGTCTTTCAACACGTGAAAATGTTTCGTAACACACATACTACATGTCCCCATCGAGCTAGGTTCGTTTAACTCGACTCCGAACGGATCAATAACTACTGTTTTTATACACTGTCTATTGTTCATTGAGCACTGCACTAGGACAGTCTGTCACTCAACACTAGACTTATCGACGTATATATTGGTGCAGATACAACAGTCATTTTCTGTCCCTGCTACACACAATATTCCGTCCTTTCCTCCATTGTTTATGCACACAGTTTATTTTTTAATACCTTTTAACTGTTCTTCGCATACTCACTCTCATCTACATGGCGTCTATTTGTTTTTACCTTATCACAACACACTTTTCATATTGTTACTAGGCGTATACAGCCCTTTTGTAAAAATTTTTTAATTTTCTTATCAGTGTAGCTTGCCTGGTTATCACCCATCTATCAAACAGATTTTACCATGTGCATGACAGCTTGACTTGGGCATATTGATCAATAAATACTTCATTTGGCACTAGCATTATTTTTAATAATTTTTCCTATATGACTACAGTGTAGGTTCCACATTGGTTGACTTAATTCGCGTATCGCGTAATGAATATTCAAGGGCGTGTACCAAGTACACAGGCTTCAATTGAAGCATTGTTATATACAAAGCGGATTTTCCACGGAACGGGCTTGTTTTTTGATTAGCTTATGCTCCAGTGTCGTTCTCATATCACTACTGGCAGCAAACATCACATAATTGTTGCATATTACAGAGTCCATGTTTGGCTAGTCAAGACTCTCTCTCTCAGGATTCCTTATCCTAATACAATTACAACAGTTACCTTACTATATTAGATTGCATCATTAATTGCACTTACATACTACACATAGAAAATGGTTCAAGAAATTAATCCTTTGTATAATGATTCAAGAAATTAATCCTCACTTTATCAACAAGAAGATTGTTCGTTGCTTAATGAGCCTATAATTTTTAAATGGCTCTAATTGTCTGTAAACAAAATCTTTCCTGTGTAAGCTATTGCCTACTTTCTGAATCCACTTCCTCCAAGTTTCATTACACACAAATTTCTTTCTTAAAACTAACATACTTATATTCTAAAACACAATTAAAATCTTCTTACAACTATTACTCTTTATATGTGATATGTCACTGAATAAATAACTTCACATCTTTACGTGGATACAATCCTTTGATCTTCCCCGTATGGGGATGTGCTAACAAATAGCTACATTCGTGTGGCACGCTTATTACTTCAAAAGGCCCTGAATATAGCAATTGCCACTTACTATTCTGTTTTAAGGTGGCTGAGGATTTAGCGTGGTTACGAATAAGTACTAGATCTCCTACATTATATTTCTGTTCGTTAGTTACACCTCGGTCGTACTTCCTTTTCCTCTTTGCCGCACAGCTGGTTAGTCTGTTCCATATCTTTTTCATCTTTTCCTCCCTTGTTTCTGCCTTGACTGGTAGTCTCGGCAAAGGCGTGAGCCATTCATTCGGTGTCTCATTAAATCCCTTCAATATCTCTACCGGTGGATAGCCTGTACTTGAATGGGGTGTTAAATTGTGTATTTCTACAAATTTCGGTATTAGCCCTGGCCATTTTGTATGTTGGTTCCCTATGTAGATTCTAAGGAACTTATTCAATTCTCTGAATATTCTTTCAACTAGACTGGCTTCGGGATGGAACCGGGATACCAGAATATGCTGTATATTTTGTTCCCGTAGGTAATTTTTCCAAGTTCGACCCGTGAAATAAGAAGCATTATCAGTCGTTATGGCTTCGGGTTTTCCCACTTGAGGCAAGTATTCTTGACTGATCCGCCTGACCATGGTTTTGGCCGTAGCTGATTTTATGCAATAAATTGCCAAGTATTTGGAAAAAATATCGTACATGGCCAGTATATATTTCATACCTCCTCTGGCCATGGGGTAAGGACCGGCTACATCCACAGATACTATTTGAAGCGGCCTGAGTGGAACTATGGGATGTAGCTCAAACTTAGTGGATCTATTATAATGTTTTGCTTTTTGACATATCACGCAAGTTCTAACTGTTGCCTGAATCTGGTGTTTCATACGGGGAAAGTAGCAGTATCTCGCCATGATCTCTGCACACTTTCCAATCCCTGCATGGCCCCATGCCAAGTGCGTGTGCCATATCATAACTTTTACCGACTGGTTAGGTATACATACCGCCCAGCAGTCTTCTTTCGTATTAAGTTTATGATACAAAATATGGTTCACTATTTTAAAACATTGCTCATCTCTATTGTTAACACCCTCTTCAATATTATTAATGATTTTTTTCCACATCGGATCTGCCCTTTGTAATTCGCACAGGTTTTTACATATATCTAAAAAATCCTTCATGTAAGTATTGTCACGCACTAACAGCACTTTATACTCCGCGGACTGCTCTAACATTTCTGCTAAATCCGGTAATCCTACCGGCAGTCGCGACAGAGCATCCGCTATTACGTTATCTTGGCCTTTTATGTACATAATCTTTATCCGGTATTCTTGTAAGACAAGCATCCATCTCCTCAGTCTAGTATGGAATAGTTTGCATGACATCAAAAAACTTAACGCCTGGTGGTCACTATACACTTTAATCTCCTTCCCTTGTAAATAATAATTAAACTTTTTCACAGCCCAGACTACTGCAAGTGCTTCCAGTTCCGTTGCCGAGTAGGCTCTCTCGCAGCTAGTTAAAGTCCTACTGGCGAAGCCGATAATCTTTATTGTTGCCGGGTCGTTGCCTTCCTCCCACTGGAACAGGCACGCTCCCAAGCCATAGGAACACGAATCCGTCGCAAGACAAAAATCTTTTGAGAGATCTGGGTGCTGCAAAATATTTGCATTCAGTAGGGCGGTTTTAATCGCTTCAAAAGCTTGTTGACATTTGTCAGTCCAAACCCACTGCACACTTTTTCGTAGCAGATTTAGTAGCGACGCGTCATTTAACAACTGATTGGGCACGAACCTTCTGAAAAAAGACGTGAGCCCAAGGAATGCTTTCAATTGCCTCTTAGTGCGGGGGCTTGGAAATTCTCGGATCGCCTCTAGTTTTTTGTTGTCTGGGCGTATACCAAGTGGTGTAATAAGATGGCCTAAAAATTTAATTTTATTTCGTCCAAATTTTGACTTTTCTAGGTTTGCTGTCACACCTGCTTGCTTAAATCTCTCTAGTACTCTACGCAACAATTCCATATGTTCGTCCCAAGTAGCAGTAGCGATTACCAGATCATCAACATATACAGTGATTTTTTCTAATAAGTCTGGACCCAGTACCGTGTCTAGTGCAGTAATAAACACTCCAGCACTCACATTCAATCCGAAGGGAAGTACCTTGAATTGGTAACTCCGCCCTCCGAATATGAAAGCTGTGTACTTCCTGGATTCCGGTGTAAGGGGAATTTGCCAATATGAACTTTTCAGATCGACCGAGGTCAAGTACTGTGCTCCATGAAATTTTTGTATCTGCTCATCTAAATTCTCAGGGCGAGTCCGGACAGGTATGATAATTTTGTTAATGTCCCTCGCATCTAACACTAGCCTGATTTTTCCATTGGCTTTCGCCACTGCTACAAGAGGACTACTGTATGGAGAGAAGGAGGGCTCAATGATATCCCACTCTAACATCTTCCGAATCTCTTTAGCTACTAATTCCCTCCTCGACCAAGGGATGGAGTAAGTTGCGCGACAGTATGTTTTGTGGGGCATCACCTCTATGTGATAGTGGTACCCTTTGACTATTCCTGGTCGGTCGGTAAATACCATAGTGTATTCCGATAGCAGCTGCGTCAACTGTTGCTTTTGTTTACCGCTTAAACCTTCAGATTCCTGCACTTTGGTTTGAAATGCCTCAACATTTGTTTCAAAATTTCGATCCTCTAAATTCGGGTAATAGAGGTCTGCTGCATGTGACAAATCATCAAGGTGTAGTACCCAAGGGTTCCTACCCTTGATATTGATTCGACTACAACACGGCACAAGTACCTCCTTCGATTTCATCATAGATAACTCAATCCTCCTACCCCTATTAACTATGCTTAATTTCCCCAAGGAGAGGTCGATCAATGCGTCCCTCTCACGGAGAAAATCTACTCCCAGAATGCAGGCCACCTTCAATCCTTTAACAACGAGGAACGAGCTCACTATGGCTTCGCCCTCCTTACAAATCTCCACCTGCACCTGGTACTTAACTGATTGGCTCTGTGCACCAATGGCTCCAGACACCTTACAATTATTAACCAGGAAAGTCGGAATGCTATGTCCTTTTCCCAGTGCCTTAAATAACTCCATACTCATTACACTTACTGAGGCACCTGTGTCGATGATTATATTCACTGCAACATCATTGATTTTCGCTTCGATAATAGCTTGCACATTTTCGTTATTATCTTTCTTACATTCGTGTGGTTCGTTCAGTAGATCTTTATCCATACTGACACCATCGTTGTATCGCAGCATACGTATCCCAGGTATATTATTATCACTCGTGTTGCTCTCACTCCATCCCTCGGCCATCGATGGAGAGCATATCGAGGCCGATTCTAGTTTGTTGGATTAGTTGCTTGTGAAGTACTTGGAAGGCTATTGTCCGCGACCTCCACTATATGTACACTCTGATTTGTCGGCCGCCACGGCTGCGCAATAGGCGCGTTTTGCGGCGGTGGTCTATTGTTGTCATACCGGTCATTACCCTGTCGCTCTGGGCTTCTTCGCTGATTTTGCTGCCAATTTCGATTACTATCACTATAATTGCTCTGCCACTGACCTCGCGCATTTTTCCAGCGGTTGGTCCCTGACATTCCAGATTCGTACCGGTCGTCAAATCGACGCCTTTTGTTATAAGTTGTTTGTCCATACCCGTTCTGGCCTCTACCATTACTACCATTTTGCGAATGTTCTTGCCGCTTGTTACCACCCCCACCATTTCCCTGGTTGTGGTTTTGTGCACTACTATTTCTGTCATGTTTACATCCTGATCCATTATTCCGCGAGTGATCACACGCTGATTTTGCGTCTTCCTGTATCAAGTCTATAGAATCTAGAACAGACAGGAAGTTTTCCATATCGCTTTCTGGTACGTGTATTAATTTCTCTTTGATGTGAATGGGTAACTGTGATTTTAGTAGTCTTATTATGTCTCTTGGTGATATAGGCTCGTCCCAGTAGCGTGTTTTGTTTATATATTTTTCAAAATACCGTCTCAAATTCCCCAGACGAGGTGAGTATGGTTCGGGATTATATACTTCTTTTCTTAACCGCTCTTGTATACAAGGCGACCAATATTTCGATAGAAATGCCCTTTCGAACTGTTCATATGTCATGCAGCTGTCTGCTACTTCTGTAGCCCACAACGCTGCATCACCTTGAATGTACGACATTACGTATTGAATTTTCTGTGTTTCGTTCCACACACTGGGCAAGATATTCTTAAAGCTTTTTATGAATACTACTGGGTGTACTGATTTCCGTTCAGTAGTAAACGTTTGAAATTGTCTATTTTTGATTAAACTTTCTTCCACTAATATTTTTGAACTACATGGTTTTGCTCCTTGGACATATGCTGTGTGCTCCGAACCGAAGCTACAGCTCTTCGCATTATCGACTACAGATTCCCCATTGTTGTATCGCGTATAAGTTTGTGCGTTGCCGAAACCATGGGCTGTTGGCGACAGAGGTTCCTGTTCCAAATGTTTTCTGCTTTGTGCTAAACCCTTCTCCAGGTCGGATATCCGTTTGTTCATATTGACTTGCCACTGCAGAATATCCTCACTGAGTATTTGTTTGATGGTTTGCACGTCGTTCTGTACCTGACTATTCACTGCGGTACTGAACGATTCGGAGCCTCTATTTGCTATGGCTGCTTGTACTTTGGAATTAATGTTCTTGTCAATCTCACACTCCTTCACTTCTAGCCATGAGTTGAATTCTGTTTCAATTTTAGTTGCTTGTTCGTTCCACTTCTGCTCTACAAGCTGCGTGGAATCTATTTCTAGCTTTTCTACTCGATTGGCTAATACACCTATTTCGTCTACCCTGTTAGCGTTTGCTACTTGCAGGTTGTTGACCTGTTCAGTCAGCTCCTGCACGGCCTTAGGTATCGACTCATAATTCTGTTTCATATCTGCAATCTCTTTTTTCATGTTTTCTAACGATTGCACAAGTTGCTGGTCCCGCTCAGCTTGCCGGCGATCTCACTCAGCTTGCTGGCGGTCTCGCTCGACTTGCTGTTGCGCAAATTCTGCCTGGTAATTCAGCACGCGCTCTAATATAGCCTGAAGCGAATACCCACCAGGCAGATTACCACTCTCTGGTTCCTGCTTTTCTGGTGGTGGTACAACTTCTTTCTCTACATCCGCTTGAGGACTAGTGGGCGGTGGCACCACTTCCTGTGCCCCTGCCCCCATATTCTCACATGTTATATCCTCAAAGAGAGTACTAGTACTACTTGAGGTACCCGGTTCCACATTTCCTGCACTAACTAATTGTTGTTCCTCAGTATCCATATTGCTCGGACGTTGACTACGCAACTTAACCATATTCATAAATTGCTTACTAAACCACAAAGTCTGACAGTTTTGCCCCTTGCACACAAAATACGTTAATTTATCTACACTAACTGCACACTAAAAATTACTATCTACCATCAACTTTGTCCTGTCACAAACACTAACATCAAACTACGCACAATATGCACACCACTAGCGAAATGAGATCACTTCACTGGAGCTCGACTTCTACAAACAGGACAACTACACTGTAGTCTTACCTTTAGTTTATCTTATCTCGGGGTTCGGCTGCCCCCGGATTACGTAGTCGTTACAACTTCTCAGTACTATCAGGATCGTCTTCTCAGACTCGTTTGCAGTAGTACGTTTTGTCATGAAAGAGTGTTTACACATTCATTAATACATAGCATTGATCATGATATACATACATACATTTATCACTAAATACATATATATCTACACATACATAACAATCAACACTGAAAGAAAAATACATAAAATTTTATATTTGTGGCCACTGCAAATTCGGGCCCCGCGTTTTTGGGCGACAGTTTCACGTCCAACTCTCTCGCGGATTGTAAAATTGTTGCTCTTTGGCTTATTTATTCTCTTTGTAACAACACATTTACGAAAAGAGTTACGTGAAATACTTTTAGCAATGCTGTGCTTTGAATTTCTTTATCATCATTACCCTTTAGCGGAATAAAATGTATATATGGAAGTCTTATTGTTCTGTATCTGGCCTACAATTTAAGGAACGATTTTTCGTAACTGCAACTCATGCTAAGAATCAATATATCTTCCCTACTTCATAGTGATTAAAAGTTGAAATTACTTTGTTATGAGCACTGATGTTACAGTCCGTGTGATCGTTCAAAAACACAAGTTCGCAGTGGATTTTATTTCTCGTTAAAATGCTATTTCATACCCCCACTAGCCCAAGAACATGAGACTCTCATTAATAAATACGTTGTCACTATAAAGTTTGCCAGATCAGAACGGAGCACAGCAAGATTCCTATCAGATTCTGAAGGTAAATTAAATTATTTGCACTGTAAATTATATCCTATCTGCAGCCCGCGTCAATCTGCAACACATCATAAAATCTGCTGATCTTCACTGCCAGGCTGGGAGCTAAAAGAAATAATATTATTTTACTATTATTTTACCGCTTCCTTGCGGTATGCTCGACTATATTGTAAGTCGTTTAAATACGCCGCGGCAGCGGCTCTTCGTTCTCCACGCAGCTCAGCACCACAGATAATATTTATATAACTGAAAAATGTCTCAACAGGATGGGAAAATTTGCAAGCAAGCTTAACAATAAATAATACAAGTTTTCATTTAAACAACTCTATTAAAACCTTTAAATATCTCAGTGATTACAGACCTTTGTGAATTCACACGTAATGGCGTACATTGCTTAGTCTCGACAAAAGAATGCTACACTAGCGTTCGCTACTACGACACAGGATATCTTACTCGTTCGACTCCCAGATGAAGAAGACAAAGAAATTGCTATTCGTCACGTATTATATACTAGTTACTTATTTTAATCTTTGTTCGACATTTATCGTCTGTGGCGGCTTCATTACTCGCCGACGCAGACATTCTCAAAAATAAATAATAAAAAAAAAATACATAATTTTATACAATAACACAATATGATACATATAATTTTCTCGTTACTACATAATATGTTGTTTTTGTTTCTTACTAGACGTTACAAACCCTCGCGCCCTCCCATTGACGAACTAACACAGAAATCGCGTCCCTATGAACTACTATGGGTTCTATGACTTCTCCTTCTAAATCGAGTAACGTTTCTATGGAAACGACAGGATTTTTTTTTGGGATACGAGTATCTCGTTTTCGATGCACTATTCGTTGTTTACTGCAACCCTCGCTCCCTCACATTGACGAATTAACACAGAAATTGCGTCGCTAGGAAATACTATGCGTTCTATGACTTCTCCTCCAATGTCGAGTGACGTTTCTATGGAAACGTCAGTATTTAGTTTTGGGATACGAGTATCTCCTTCCCGATGCACTATTCGTTCCTTACTGCAACCCTCGCTTCCTCACATTGACGAAATAACACAGAAATTGCGTCGCTATTAAATACTATGGGTTCGATGGCTTCGCCTTCTAAATCGAGTAACGTTTCTACGGATACGACAGGACTTAGTTTTGGGTTACGAGTATCTCCTTCCCGATGCACTCTTCGTACCTTACTGCAACCCTCGCTCCCTCCCATTGACGAACTAACACAGAAATCGCGTCGCTAGGAACTACTATGGGTTCTATGACTTCTCCTTCTACATCGAGTAACGTTTCTATGGAAGCGACAGGATTTTTTTTTTGGGATACGAGTATCTCGTTTTCGATGCACTATTCGTTGTTTACTGCAACCCTCACTCCCTCACATTGACGAATTAACACAGAAATTGCGTCGCTAGGAAATACTATGCGTTCTATGACTTCTCCACCAAAGTCGAGTGACGTTTCTATGGAAACGTCAGTATTTAGTTTTGGGATACGAGTATCTCCTTCCCGATGCACTATTCGTTCCTTCCTGCAACCCTCGCTTCGTCACATTGACGAAATAACACAGAAATTGCGTCGCTATTAAATACTATGGGTTCGATGGCTTCTCCTTCTAAATCGAGTAACGTTTCTACGGATACGACAGGACTTAGTTTTGGGTTACGAGTATCTCCTTTCCGATGCACTCTTCGTACCTTACTGCAACCCTCGCTCCCTCACATTGACGAATTAACACAGAAATTAAGTCGCTATGTAATACTATTGGTTCTATGACTTCTCCTTCTAAATGCAGTCTCGATTCTAAGACAACGAGAGGATTTTCTTTTGGGATACGAGTATCTCCTTTCCGATGCACTATTCGTTCTTTACTGCAACCCTCGCTCCCTCACTTTGACGAATTAACACAGAAATTGTGTCGCTATTAAATACTATGGGTTCTATGACTTCTCGTTCAAAATCGAGTAACGTTTCTATGTATACGACAGGATTTAGTTTTTAGATACGAGTATCTCCTTTCCGATGCACTATTCGTACTTTACTTCAACCGTCGCTCCTTCATATTGACGAATTAACACAACAATTGCGTCGCTATGAAATACAGTGGGTTCTATGACTTCTCCTTCTATATCGAGTAACGTTTCTATGGCATCGACAGGTATTTCTTTTGGGATACGAGTATCTCCTTTCCGATGCACTATTCGTTCTTGACTACAACCCTCGCTCCCTCATTTTGACGAATTAACACAGAAATTGCGTCGCTATGAAATACTATGGGTTCTATGACTTCTCGATCAAAATCGAGTAACGTTTCTATGTATACGACAGGATTTAGTTTTGGGATACGAGTAACTCCTTTCCGATGCACTATTCGTACTTTACTGCAACCCTCGCTCCCTCACATTGACGAATTAACACAACAATTGCGTCGCTATGAAATACTATGGTTTCTATGACTTCTACTTCTAAATCGAGTAACGTTACTATGGAGACGACAGGATTTAGTCTCTGGATACGAGTATCACCTTTCCGATGCACTATTCGTTCTTTACTGCAACCCTCACTTCCACCCAATGACAGATAAACACAGAAATTGCGTCGCTATGAAATACTACAGGTTCTGTGACTTCTCCTTCTAAATCGAGTCTCGATTCTATGGAAACGACAGGATTTTCTTTTGGGAAACGAGTATCCATTTTCCGATGCACTATTCGTTCTTCACTGCAACCCTCGCTCCCGCACATTGACGAATTAACACAGAAATTGCGTCGCTATGAAATACTATGGGTTCTATGACTTCTCCATCTAAATTAAGCAACGTTTCAATGGAAACGACAGGATTTAGTTTCTGGATACGAGTTTCTTCTTTCCGATGCACTATTCGTTATTTACTGCAACCCTCGCTCCCTTACTTTGACGAATTAACACAGAAATTGCGTCGCTATGAAATAGTGTGAAATCTATGACTTCTCCTGCTAAATCGAGTCTCGTTTCTAGGGAAACGAAAGGATTTAGTTTTGGATACGAGTATCTCCTTTCCGATGCACAATTTGTACTTTGCTGCAACCTTCGCTCCCTCGCATTGACGAAATAACACAGAAATTGCGCCGCCATAAAATACTACGGGTTCTATGACTTCTCCTTCTAAAACGAGAAACGTTTCTATGGAAACGACAGGATTTTAGTTTCGGATACGAGTACCTCCTTACCGATGCACCATTCGTTCCTTACTGCCACACTCGCTCCCTCACATTGACGAATTAACACTGAAATTGCGTCGCTATGAAATACTATAGGTTCTATGACTTCTCCTTCTAAATCCAGTCTCGATTCTAAGACAACGACAGGAGTTTCTTTTGGGATACGAGTATCTCCTTTCCGATGCACTATTCGTTCTTTACTGCAACCCTCGCTCCCTCACTTTGACGAATTAACACTAAAATTGCGTCGCTATGAAATACTATGGGTGCCGTGATTTCCCCTTCTAAATCGAGTAACGTTCCTATGGAAACGACTGGATTTTCTTTTGGGATACGAGTATCTCCTTTCCGATGCACTATTCGTTCATTACTGCAACCCTCGCCACCTCACATTGACGAATTAACACAGAAATTGCGTCGCTATGATATACTACGAGTTCTATGACGTCTCCTTCTAAATCGGGTAACGTTTCTATGGAAACGACAGGATTTAATTTTGGGATATGAGTATCTCCTTTCCGATGCACTATTCGTTCATTACTGCAACCCTCGCCACCTCACATTGACGAATTAACACAGAAATTGCGTCGCTATGATATACTACGAGTTCTATGACGTCTCCTTCTAAATCGGGTAACGTTTCTATGGAAACGACAGGATTAAGTTTTGGGATACGAGTATCGCCTTTCCGATGCACAATTCGTTCTTTACTGCAACCCTCGCTCCCTCGCATTGACGAAATAACACAGAAATTGCGTCGCCATGAACTATAATGGGTTCTATGACTTCTCCTTCTAAATCGAGTAACGTTTCTGTGGAAACGACTGGATTTCCTTTTGGGACATGAGAATCTCGTTTCCGACGCATCATTCGCTCTTTACTGCAACCCTCGCTCCCTCACATTGACTAATTAAACCTGAAATTGCGTCGCTATGAAATACTAGAGGTTCTATGACTTCTCTTTCTAAATCGAGTAACGTTTGTTTGGAAACGACAGGATTTAGATTTGGGATACGAGTATCTCCTTTCCGATGCACTATTCGTTTTTTACTGCAACCCTCGCTCCCTCACATTGACGAATGAAAGCAGAAATTGCGTCGCTATGAAATACTATGGGTTCTATGACTTTTCCTTCTTAATCGAGTCTCGTTTCTATGGAAACGACAGGATTTAGTTTCTGGAAACGAGTATCTCCGTTCCGATGCACTATTCGTTCTTAACTGCAACCCTCGCTCCCTCACAATGACGAATTAACACAGAAATTGCGTCGCTATGAAATACTATGTGTTCTGTGTCTTCTCCTTCCCAATCGAGTTACGTTTCTTTGGAAACGACAGGATTTAGTTTTGGGATACGAGTATCTCCTTTCCGATGCACTATTCGTTCTTTACTGCAACACTCGCTCAATCATATTGACGAATTAAGACTGAAATTGCATCGCCTTGAAATACTGTGGGTTCCATGACTTCCCCTTTTAAATCGAGTAAATTTTCTATGGAAACGACAAGATTTTCTTTTGGGATACGAGTATCTCTTTTCCAATCCACTATTCGTAGTTTACTGCAACCCTCCCTGCCTCACATCCACAAATTAACACAGAGATTGCGTCGCTATGAAATACTATGCGTTCTATGACCTATCCATCTAAATCGCATCTCGTTTCTATGGAAACGACAGGATTTAGTTTCTGGAAACGAGTATCGCCTTTCCGATGCACTATTCGTTCTTTACTGCAACCCTCGCTCCCTGACATTGACGAATTAACCCAGAAATTGCGTCGCCATGAAATTCTACTGTTCTATGAGTTCGCCTACTAAATCGAGTGACGATTCTATGGAAACGACAGGATTTTCTTTTGGGATACGAGTATTTCCTTTCCGAAGCACCATTCGTTCCTTACTGCAACGCTCGCTCCCTCACATTGACGAATTAACACAGAAATTGCGTCGCTATGAAATACTATGTGTTCTATGACTTCTGCTTCTAAATCGTGTAACATTTCTATGGAATCGACAGGATTTTCTTTTGGGATACGAGTATCTCCTTTCCGATGCACTATTCGTTCTTTACTGCAACACTCTCTCAATCATATTGACGAATTAAGTCTGAAATTCCATCGCCTTGAAATACTGTGGGTTCCATGACTTCCCCTTCTAAATCGAGTAAATTTTCTATGGAAACGACAAGATTTTCTTTTGGGATACGAATATCTCTTTTCCAATCCACTATTCGTAGATTACTGCAACCCTCCCTGCCTCACATCCACGAATTAACACAGAGATAGCGTCGTTATGAAATACTATGCGTTCTATGACCTATCCATCTAAATCGCATCTCGTTTCTATGGAAACGACAGGCTTTAGTTTTTGGAAACGAGTGTCTCCTTTCCGATGCACTATTCGTTCCTTACTGCAACGCTCGCACCCTCACATTGACGATATAACACAGAAATAGGGTCGCTATGAAATACAATGGGTTCTATGACTTCTCCTGCTAAATCGAGTCTCGTTTCTATGTAAACGACAGGATTTTCTTCTGGGATACGAGTATCTCCTTTCCGATGCACTATTCTGTCTTTATTGCAACTCTCGCTCCCTCACATTGATGAATAAACACAGTTATTGCGGCGCTATGAATTACTATGATATCTATGGCTTCTGCTGCTAAATCAGGTCTCGTTTCTATTAAAACGACATGATTTTCTTTTGAGATACGAGTATCTCCTTTCCGGTGCACTATTCCTTCTTTACTGCATCCCTCGCTCCCTCCCATTGAAGAATTAACACAGAAATTGCGTCACAATGAAATACTATGGGTTCTATGATTTTTCCTGATAAATCGAGTCTCGTTTCTATGGAAACGACTGGATTTTCTTTTGGGATACGAGTATCTCCTTTCCGATGAACTATTCGTTCTTTACTGTAACCCTCGCTCCGTCACATTGACGCATTAACACAGAAATTGTGTCGCTATGAAATACTATGTGTCCTATGACTTCTCTGTCTAAATCGAGCAACGTTCCTATGGAAGCGACAGGATTTTCTTTAGGGATACCTCTATCTCGTTTCCGATGCACTAGTCCTTCTTTACAGCATCCCTCGGTCCCTCACAATGACGAGTTAACACAGAAATTGCGTCGCTATGAATTACTATGGGTTCAATGACATTTGATTCTAAATCGAGTAATGTTTCTATGGAATCGGCAGGATTTTCTTTTGGGATACGAGTATCTCCTTTCCGATGCACAATTCGTTCTTTACTGCAACCCTCGCTCCCTCACATTGATGATTTAACACCGAAATTGCGTCGCTATGATATACTATGTTATCTATGACTTCTCCTTCTAAATCTAGTCTCGTTTCTACGGAAACGACAGGATTTTCTTTAGGGGTACGAGTATCTCCTTTCCGATGCACTATTCCGTCTTTACTTAATCCCTCGCTCCCTCACATTGACGAATTACCACTGACATTGCGTCGCTATGAAATACTATGTGTTCTATGACTTCTCCTGCTAAATCGCGTCTCGTTTCTATGGAAACGACAGGATTTTCTTTTGGGATACGAGTATCATCTTTCCGATGCACTATTCCTTCCTGACTGCATCCCTCGCTCCCTTACATTGACGAATTAACGGAGATATTGCGTCGTTCTGAAATACTATGGTTTCTATGACTTCTCCTTCTAAATCGAGTAACGTTTCTATGAAAACGACAGGAATTTCTTTTGGAATACGAGTATCTCCTTTCCGATGCACTATTCCTCCTTTACTGCATCCCTCCCTCCCTCACAATGACGAATTAACACAGAAATTGCGTCGCTAAGAAATACTATGGGTTCTATGACTTCTCCTGCCAAATCGAGTCTCGTTTCTATGGAAACGACAGGATTTTCTTTTGGGATACGAGTATCTCCTTTCCGATGCACTGTTAGTTCTTTACTGCAACCCTCGCTCCCTCACATTGAAGAATTAACATAGAAAACCCGCCGCTATGAAATACTATGGGTTCTACGACTTCGCCTTCTAAATCAAGTAACGTTTCCGTGGAAACAACAGGATTTTCTTTTGGGTTACGAGAATCTCCTGTCCGATGCACTATTACTTCTTTACTGCATCCCTCTCTCCCTCTCATTGACGATTTAACACAGAGAATGCGTGGATATGATACTCTATGGGTTCTGTGACATCACCTGCTAAATCGAGTCTCGTTTCTATGGAAACGACAGGATTTTCTTTTGGGATACGAGTATCTCCTTTCCAATGCACTATTCGTTCTTTCCTGTTACCCTCGCTCACTCACACTCTCGAATTAACACAGAAATAGCGTCGATATGAAATACTATGTGTTCTATGACTTCTCCTGCTAAACTGAGTCTCGTTTCTATGGAAACGACAGGATTTTCTTTTGGGATGCGAGCATCTTTTTCCAAGCACTATTCGCTCTTTACTGCATCCCTCGCTCCCTCACGTTGACGAATTAACACAGATAGAGCGTCGCTATGAAATACTATGGGATCTATTACTTATCCTGCTAAATCGAGTCTCGTTTCTATGGAGACGACACGATTTTCTTTTGGTATGCGAGTATCCCCTTTAAGATGCACTTTCCGTTCTTTACTATATCCCTCGCTCCCTCACATTAACGAATTAACACAGAATTTGCGTTGCTATGACATACTATGGGTTCTATGACTTCTCCTGCTAAATCGAGTCTCGTTTCTATGGAACCGACAGGATTTTCTTTTGGGATACGAGTATCTCCTTTACGATGCACTATTCCTTCTTTACTGCATCCCTCGCTCCCTCACACTGACGAATTAACACAGAAATTGCGTCGCTACGAAATACTATGGGTTCTATGACTTCTCTTTCTAAATCGTGTAACGTTTCTATGGAAACGACAGGATTTTCTTTTGGGATACGAATATCTCTTTTCCGATCCACTATTCCTTCTTTACTGCATCCTTCGGTCCCTCACATTTAGGAGTTAACACAGAAAATGCGTCGCTATGTAATGCTATGGGTCCTATGACTTCTCCTGCCAAATCGAGTCTCGTTTCTATGGACGCGAGAGGATTTTCTTTTGGGATACGAGTATCTCCTTTCCGATGCACTATTCCTTCTTTACTGCATCCCTCGCTCCCTTATATTGACGAATTAACACAGAAATTGCGTCGCTATGAAATACTATGGGTTCTGTAACTTCTCCTTCTAATTCGAGTAACGTTTCTATGGAAACGACAGGATTTTCTTTTGGGATACGAATATCTCTTTTCCGATGCACTATTCCTTCTTTACTGCATCCCTCGGTCCCTCACATTGAGGAGTTAACACAGAAAATGCGTCGCTATGTAATACTATGGGTTCTATGACATCTCTTTCTAAATCGAGTAATGTTTCCATGGAAGCGACAGGATTTTCTTTTGGGATACGAGTATCATTTTTCGGACGCACTATTCTTTCTTTACTGCAACCCTCGCTCCCTCACATTGACGAATTAACACAGAAATTGCGTCGCCATGATATACTATGTGTTCTATGCCTTCTCCTTCTAAATCGAGTCTCGTTTCCATGGAAACGACAGGATTTCTTTTGGGATACGAGTATCTCCTTTCCGATGCACTATTATTTCTTTACTGCATCCCCCGCCCCTCACATTGACTAATTAACACAGATATTGCGTCGCTATGAATTACTATGGTTTTTATGACTTCTCCTTCTAAATCGAGTCTCGTTTCTATAGAAACGACAAGATTTTCTTTTGGGATACTAATATTTCCTTTCCAATGCACTATTCCGTCTTTACTGAATCCCTCGCTAACTCAAATTGACGTATTACCACAGAAATTACCTCGCTAAGATATACTATGTGTTCTATGACTTCTCCTGCTAAATCGAGTCTCGTTTCTATGGAAACGACAGGATTTTCTTTTGGGATACGAGTATCTTTTTTCCGATGCACTATTCGTTTTTTACTGCAACCCTCCCTCCATCACATTGACGAATTAACACAGAAATTGCGTCACAATGAAATACAATGGGTTCTATAACTGCTCCTTCTAAATCGAGTCATGTTTCTATGCAAACGACCGGATTTTCTTTGGGGTTCGAGTATCTCCTTTCCGATGCACTAATCGTTCTTTACTGCATCCCTTGCTCCCTCACATTGACGAATTAACACAGAAATTGCGTCGCTATGAAATACTATGGGATCTATTACTTATCCTGCTAAATCGAAACTCGTTTCTATGGAAACATCAGGAATGTCTTTTGGGATTCGAGAATCTCCTTTCCGATGCGATATTAGTTCATTACTGCATCCCTCTCTCCCTAACATTGACGAATTAACACAGAAAATGCGTAGTTATGAAATACTATGTGTTCTATGGCTTCTATTGCTAAATCGAGTATCGTTTCTATGGAAACGACAGGATTTTCTTTTGGGATACGACTATCTCCTTTCCGATGCACTATTCGTTCTTTACTGCAACCCTCGCTCCCTCACATTGAAAAATTAACACAGAAATTATGTCGCTATGAAATACTGTGGGTTCTATGACTTCTCCTTCAAAATCGAGTAACGGTTCTATGGAAACGACAGGATATTCTTTCGGGATACGAGTATCTCCTATCCGATGCACTATTCCTTCTTTACTGCATCCCTCGCTCCATCACATTGACGAATTAACACAGAAATTGCGTCGCTATGAAATACTATGTGTTCTATGACTTCTCCTGCTAAATCGAGTCTCGTTTCAATGGAAACGGCAGGATTTTCTTTTGGGATACGAGTATCTCCTTTCCAATGCACTATCCGTTCTTTACTGCAACCCTCGCTGCCTCACATTGAAGCATTAACACAGAAATTACGTCGCTATGAAATACTATGGGCTCTATGACTTCTAAATCTAAATCGAGTAACGTTTCTATGGAAACAACAGGATTGTCATTTGGGATACGAGAATCTCCTTTCCGATGCACTACTTCTTCTTTACTGCATCCCCCAACCCCACACATTGACGAATTAAGACAGAAATTGCGTCACTAAGAAATACTTTGGGGTCTATGACTTCTACTGCTAAATCGAGTCTCTTTTCCATGGAAAAGACAGGATTTTCTATCGGGATGCGAGCATCTCCTTTCCGATGCACTATTCGTTCTTTACTGAAACCCTCGCTCAGTCACATTGACGAGTTAACACAGAAATTGCGTCGCTATGAAATACTATGGGTTCTATGACTTCTCCTTCAAAATCGAGTAACAGTTCTATGCAAACGACAGGATTTTCTTTTGGGATACGAATATCTCTTTTCCGATGCACTATTCCTTCTTTACTGCATCCCTCGGTCACTCACATTGAGGAGTTAACACAGAAAATGCGTCGCTATGTAATGCTATCGGTCCTATGACTTCTCCTGCCAAATCGAGTCTCGTTTCTATGGACGCGAGAGGATTTTTTTTTGGGATACGAGTATTTCCTTTCCGATGCACTATTCCTTCTTCACTGCATCCCTCGCTCCCTTATATTGACGAATTAACACAGAAATTGCGTCGCTATGAAATACTATGGGTTCTGTAACTTCTCCTTCTAAATCGAGTAACGTTTCTATGGAAACGACAGGATTTTCTTTTGGGATACGAATATCTCTTTTCCGATGCACTATTCTTTCTTTACTGCATCCCTCGGTCACTCACATTGAGGAGTTAACACAGAAAATGCGTCGCTATGTAATGCTATCGGTCCTATGACTTCTCCTGCCAAATCGAGTCTCGTTTCTATGGACGCGAGAGGATTTTCATTTGGGATACGAGTATCTCCTTTCCGATGCACTAATCGTTATTTACTGCAACCCTCGCTCCCTCACATTGACGAATTAACACAGAAATTGCGTGCTATGAAATGCTATGGGGTTCTAGGACTTCTCCTGCTAAATCGAGTCTCGTTTCAATGGAAACGGCAGGATTTTCTCTTGGGATACGAGTATCTCCTTTCCAATCCACTATTCGTTCTTTACTGCAACCCTCGTTCCCTCACATTGAAGAATTAACACAGAAAATACGTCGCTATGAAATACTATGGGTTCTATGACCTCTCCATCTAAATCGAGTAACGTTTCTATGGAAACAACAGGATTCTCTTTTGGGATACGAGAATCTCCTTTCCGATGCGCTATTCCTACATTACTGCATCCCTCGCTGCCTCACATTGCGAATTAACACAGAAACTGCGTCGCTATGAAATGCTGTGTGTTCTATGACTTGTCCTGCGAAATCGAGTCTCCTTTCTATGGAAACGACAGGATTTTCTTTTGGGATACGAGTATCTCCTTTCCGATGCACTATTCGTTCTTTACTGCATCCCTCGCTCCCTCACATTGACGAATTAACACAGAATTTGCGTCGCTATGAAATACTATGGGTTCTATGACTTCTCCTGCTTACTGGAAAATCGTTTCTATAGAAACGACAGGATAATCTTTCGGGATACGAGTATCTCGTTTCCGATGCACTATTCCTTCTTTACTGCATCCCTCGCACCCTCACATTGACGAATTAACACAGAAATTGCGTCGCTTTGAAATACTATGTGTTCTATGACTTCTCCTGCTAAATCGAGTCTCGTTTCTATGGCAACGGCAGGATTTTCATTTGGGATACGAGTTCCTCCTTCCCAATGCACTATACGTTCTTTACTGCAACCCTCGCTCCCTCACATTGAAGAATTAACACAGAAATTGCGTCGCTATGAAATACTATGGGTTCTATGACTTCTCCTGCTAAATCGAGTAACGATGTTAACGAAACGGCTGGATTATCTTCTGGGATACGAGTATCTCTTTTCCAGTGCAATATTCGTTCTTTACTGCTCCCCTCGCTCCGTCACAATGATGAATTAACACAGAAATTGCGACGCTATGATATACTATGGCTTCTAAGACTTCTCCTGCTAAATCGAGTAACGTTTCTATGGAAACGACAGGATTTTCTTTTGGGATACGAGTATCTCCTTTCCGATGCGCTATTCCGTCATTACTGCCTCCCTCGCTCCCTCATACTGACGAATTAACACAGAAGTTGCGTCGCTATGAAATACTATGGGTTCTATGACTTCTCATTCTCAATCGGTTAACGTTTCTATGGAAACGACAGGATTTTCATTTGGGATACGAGTACCTTCTTTCCAATGTACTATTCGTTCTTTACTGCAACCCTCGCTTCCTCACATTGAAGAATTAACACAGAAATTGCGTCACTATGAAATACTATGGGTTCTATGACTTCTCCTTCTAAATCGAGTAACATTTCTATGGAAACAGCAGGATTGTCTTTTGGGATACGAGAGTCTCCTTTCCGATGCGCTATTCCCTCATTACTGCATCCCTCGCTCCCTCACATTGACGAATTAACACAGGAAATGCCTCGTTATGAAACTCTATGGGTTCTATGACATCACCTGCTAAATCGAGTCTCGTTTCTACGGAAACGACAGGATTTTCTTTTGGGATACGAGTATCTCCTTTCCGATGCACTATTCGTTCTTTACAGCATCCCTCGCTCCCTCACATTGACGAATTAACACAGAATTTGCGTCGCTATGAAATACTATGTGTTCTATGACTTCTCCTGCTAAATCGAGTCTCGTTTCTATGGAAACGACTGGATTTTCTTTTGGAATACGAGTATCTCCTTTCCGATGCACTATTCCTTCTTTACTGCATCCCTCGCACCCTCACATTGACGAATTAACACAGAAATTGCGTCGCTATGAAATACTATGGGATCTATGACTTCTCCTTCTAAATCGAGTAACGTTTCAATGGAAACGATAGTATTTTCTTTTGGGATACCACTATCCCATGTACGATGCACTATTTCTTCTTTACTGCATCCGTCGCTCACTCACATTGTCGAATTATCACTGAAATAGCGTCGCTATGAAATACTATGGGTTCTATGACTTCTCCTGCTAAATCGTGTCGCGTTTCTATGGAAACGACAGGATTTTCTTTTTGGTTACGAGTAACTCCTTTCCGATGCACTATTCCGTCTTTACTGCATCCCTCGCTCCCTCACATATACGAATCAACACAGAAAAGTCCGCCCCGGTAGCTGAGTGGTCAGCGTGACAGACTGTCAATCCTAAGGGCCCGGGTTCGATTCCTGGCTGGGTCGGAGATTTTCTCCGCTCAGGGACTGGGTGTTGTGTTGTCCTGATCATCATCATTTCATCCCCATCGACGCGCAGGTCGCCGAAGTGGCGTCAAATCAAAAGACCTGCACCAGGCGAACGGTCTACCCGACGGGAGGCCCTAGCCACACGACATTTCCATTTAACACAGAAATTGCGTCGCTACGAAATACCATTGGTTCTATTACTTCTGCTGCTAAATCGAGTCTCGTTTCTATGGATACTACGGGATTTTCTTTTGGGATACGAATATCTCCTTTTCGATGCACTATTCGTTCTTTACTGCATCCCACGCTCCCTCCCATTGACGAATTAACACAGAAAATGCGTCGCTATGAAATACTATGTGTTCTATGACTTAACCTTCTAAATCGAGTAACGTTTCTATGGAAACGACGGGGTTTTCTTTTGGGATACGACTATCTCCTTTCCGATGCACTATTCCTTCTTTACTGCAACCCTCGCTCCCTCACATTGACGAATTAACACAGAAATTGCGTCGCTATGAAATACAATGGGTTCTATGACTTCTCCTGCTAAATCGAATCTCGTTTCTATGGAAACGACTGGATTTTCTTTTGGGATACGTGTATCTCCTTTCCGATGCACAATTCCTTCCTTACTGCATCCCTCGCTCCCTCACATTAACACTGAAATTGCGTCGCTATGAAATACTGTGGGTTCTTTGACTTCTCCTGCTAAATCAAGTCTTGTTTCTATGGAAACGACAGGATTTTCTTTTGGGATACGAGTATCTCCTTTCCGATGCACTATTCGTTCTTTACTGCAACCCACGCTCTCTCACATCGACGAATTGATACAGAAATTGAGTCGTTATGAAATACAGTGCGTTCTATTACTTCTCCTTCTAAATCGATAAACGTTTCTATTGAAACGACAGGATTTTCTTTTGGGATACGAGTATCTCCTTTCCGATCCACTGTTCTTTCTTTACTGCATCCCTCGCTCCCTCACATTGACGAATTAACACAGAAAATGCGCCGCT
Organism: Schistocerca serialis cubense; assembly: GCF_023864345.2. NCBI lineage: Eukaryota > Metazoa > Arthropoda > Insecta > Orthoptera > Acrididae > Schistocerca > Schistocerca serialis. The sequence goes on from NC_064643.1 coordinate 46,967,016, forward strand.
ATGAAATACTATGTGTTCTATGACTTCTCCTGCTAAATCGAGTCTCGTTTCAATGGATACGACAGGTTTGTCTTTTGGGATACGAGTATCTCCATTCCGATGCACTATTCGTTCTTTACTGAAACCCTCGCCCCGTCAAATTGACGAATTAACACAGAAATAGCGTCGCTATGAGATTCGTTGGGTTCTATGACTTCTCCTTCTAAATCGAGTAACGTTTCAATGGAAACGACAGGATTTTCTTTTGGGATACGTGTACCACCTTTGCGATGCACTATTCCTTTTTTACTGCAACCCTCGCTGCCTCACACTGACGAATTTACCCAGAAATTCCGTCGCTGTGAAATGCTATGGATTCTATGAGTTCTCCTGCTAAATCGAATCTCGTTATTATGGAAACGACAGGATTTTCTTTCGGGATACGAGTATCTCCTTTCCGATGCACTATTCGTTCTTTACTGCATCCCTCGCTCCCTCACGTTGACGAATTAACACAGAAATTGCGTCGCTATGAAATACTATGGGTTCTACGACTTATCCTGCTAAATGGAGTCTAGTTTCTATAGAAACGACAGGATTTTCTTTTTTGGATACGACTATCTCCTTTCCGATTCACTATTCGATCTTTACTGCACCCCTCGCTCCCTCACATTGAGGAATTAACACAGAAATTACGTCGCTATGAAATACTATAGGTTCTATGATTTCTTCTGCTAAATCGAGTCGCGTTTCTATTGAAGCGACTGGATTTTCTTTTGGGATACGAGTATCCCCTTTCCGATGCACTAATCGTTATTAACTGCAACCCACCTCTTTCACATTGACGAATTAACAGAGAAATTGCGTAGCTATGATATGCTATGGGTTCTATGACTTCTCCTGCATATTCAGTGATGTTTCTAAGGAACCGAAAGGATTTTCTTTTGGAATACGAGTATCTCCTTTCCGATGCACTATTCCTTCCTTACTGCAGCCCTCGCTCTCTCACATTGACGAATTAACACAGAAATTGCGTCGCTATGAAATACTATTTGTTCTATGACTTCCCCTGCTAAATCGAGTCTCGTTTCTATGGAAACGACAGGATTTTCTTTTGGGATACGAGTATCTCCTTTTACGATGCACTAATCGTTATTTACTGCAACCCTAGCTCCCTCACATTGACGAATTAACACAGAAATTGTGTCGCTATGAATTGCTATGGGTTCCATGACTTCTCCTGCTAAATCGAGTAACGTTTCTAGGGAAACGACAAGTTTTTCTTTTGGGATACGAGTATCTCTTTTCCGATGCACTATTCCTTCGTTACTGCATCCCTCGTTCCCTCACATTGACGAATTAGCACAGAAATTGCGTCGCTATGAAATGCTATGGGTTCTATGACTTCTGCTGCTAAATCGTGTAACGTTTCTATGGAAACAACAGGATTTTCCTTTGGGATACGAGTATCTCCTTTCCGATGCACTATTCCAACTTTACTGCAACCCTCGCTCCCTCACATTGACGAATTAACACAGAAATTACGTCGCTATGAAGTACTATGGGTTCTAAGACTTCTCCTGCAAAATTGAGTCTCGTTTCTATGGAAACTACAGGATTTCCTTTTTGGATACGACTATCTCCTTTCCGATGCACTATTCGTTCCTTGCTGCATCCCTAGCTCCCTCACACTGACGAATTAACACAGAAATTGCGTCGCTATGAACTACTGGGGTTCTATGACTTCTCCAGCTAAATCGAGTCTCGTTTCTATGGACACGACAGGATTTTCTTTTGGGATACGAGTATCTCCTTTTACGATGCACTAATCTTTATTTACTGCAACCCTCGCTCCCTCACACTGACGAAGTAACACAGAAATTACGTCGCTATGAAAAACTATGGGTTCTATGACTTCTCCTGCAATATAGAGTCTCGTTTCTATGGAAACTACAGGATTTTCTTTTTGGATACGACTAACTCCTTTCCGATGCACTATTCGTTCCTTACTGCATCCCTGGCTCCCTCACACTGACGAATTAACACAGAAATTGCGTCGCTATGAACTACTATGGGTTCTATGACTTCTCCTGCTAAATCGAGTCTCGTTTCTATGGAAACGACAGGAATTTCTTTTGGGATACGAGTATCTCATTTTACGATGCACTAACCGTTATTTCCTGCAACCCTCGCTCGCTCACACTGTCGAAGTAACACAGAAATTACGTCGCAATCAAATACTATGGGTTCTATGACTTCTCCTGCAAAATCGAGTACCGTTTCTATGGAAACTAAAGGGTTTTTTTCTGGATACGGCTAACTCCTTTCCGATGCACTATTCGTTCCTTATTGTATCCCTAGCTCCCACACACTGACGAATTAACGCAGAAATTGCGTCGCTATGAACTACTATGGCTTCTATGACTTCTCCTGCTAAATCGAGTCTCGTTTCTATGGAAACGACAGGATTTTCTTTTGGGATCCGAGTACTCACTTTACGATGCACTAATCGTTATTTACTGCAACCCTCGCTCCCTCACACTGACGAATTAACACAGAAATTGCGTCGCTATGAACTATTATGGGTTCTATGACTTCTCCTGCTAAATCGAGTCTCGTTTCTATGGAAACGACAGGATTTTCTTTTGGGATACGAGTATCTCCTTTTACGATGCACTAATCGTTATTTACTGCAACCCTCGCTCCCTCACAATGACGAAGTAACACAGAAATTACGTCGCTATGAAATACTATGGGTTCTATGACTGCTCCTGCAAAATCGAGTCTCGTTTCTATGGAAACTACAGGATTTTCTTTTTGGATACGACTAACTCCTTTCCGATGCACTATTCGTTCCTTACTGCATCCCTAGCTCCCTCACACTGACGAATTAACACAGAAATTGCGTCGCTATGAACTACTATGGGTTCTATGACTTCTCCTGCTAAATCGAGTCTCGTTTCTATGGAAACGACAAGATTTTCTTTTGGGATACGAGTATCTCCTTTTACGATGCACTAATCGTTATTTACTGCAACCCTCGCTCCCTCACAATGTCGAAGTAACACAGAAATTACGTCGCTATGAAATACTATGGGTTCTATGACGTCTCCTGCAAAATCGAGTCTCGTTTCTATGGAAACACAGGATTTTCTTTTTTGATACGACTAACTCCTTTCCGATGCACTATTCGTTCCTTACTGCATCTCTAGCTCCCTCACACTGACGAATTAACACAGAAATTGAGTCGCTACGAACTACTATGGGTTCTATGACTTCTCCTGCTAAATCGAGTCACGTTTCTATGGAAACGACAGGATTTTCTTTTGGGATACGAGTATCTCCTTTTACGATGCACTAATCGTTATTTACTGCAACCTTCGCTGCCTCACATTGACGAATTAACACAGAAATTGCGTCGCTATGTATTGCTATGGGTTCCATGACTTCTCCTGCTAAATCGAATAACGTTTCTAAGGAAACGACAATATTTTCTTTTGGGATACGAGTATCTCTTATCCGATGCACTATTCCTTCGTTACTGCATCCCTCGCTCCCTCACATTGACAAATTAACACAGAAATTGCGTCGCTATGAATTGCTATGGGTTCTATGACTTCCCCTGCTAAATCGAGTCTCGTTTCTATGGAAACGACAGGATTTTCTTTTGTAATACGAGTATCTCCTTTCCGATGCACTATTCCAACTTTACTGCAACCCTCGCTCCCTCACATTGACGAATTATCACAGAAATTACGTCGCTATGAAAAACTATAGGGTCTATGACTTCTCCTGGAAAATCGAGTCTCGTGTCTATGGAAACTACAGGATTTTCTTTTTGGATACGACTATCTCCTTTCCGATGCACTATTCGTTCCTTACTGCTCCCTCACACTGACGAATTAACACAGAAATTGCGTCGCTATGAACTACTATGGGTTCTATGACTTCTCCTGCTAAATCGAGTCTCGTTTCTATGGAAACGACAGGATTTTCTTCTGGGATACGAGTATCTCCTTTCCGATGCACTATTGGTTCTATACTGCATCCATCGCTCCCTCATATTGATGAATTAACAAAGAAATTGCGTCGCTATGAAATACAATGGGTTCTACAACTTTTCCTGCAAAAAATGGGTAACGTTCCTGTGGAAACAACAGAATTTCTTTTGGGATACGAGTATCTCCTTTCCGATGCACTATTCGTTCTGCAACCCTCGCTCTCTCACATTGAAGAATTAACACAGAAATTGCGTCGCTATTGTAATCTCTCCACGGAAAATTACCCTCTACCACGCAACAATTAATAATGGGCAATCAAATTATCCACATTTATTTACGTTTGAAAAGTATCTGATCAGATTTTCTAGTAATATATGGGCCGACAGCTCGTCAACGCCTAGGTATTTTTCTAGTTCGTTTATTTTTTGGAGCAACTGAGGTACAGGTATGTATGCTTCATAGTCATTATAGTGGGAGAAAGGAACAGCTTCGGAAGTATCGGTTGGAAGATTTTCGGATTGCTAAAAGAAATTTATTTACTCTTCTTCGCGCTAAAGCGAGCTAGGATAGTTTGTGCCGCTAGCGTGATAGATAAAGAGAAAAAAAAACCTGTAAATGAAAATTACATGACTTGGAACCAACAGAAAACGGAACATGTACGTAAATGGATTCAATATACAATTTTTCTCAGAAATTAGGTTTGTGACCATTTTATTCTAGAGTGAATGATGAATGAGTTCTCTGTCTGAATCACTGATGATTGTCTGGGCCCTGTAATTAATTGGGAAGTTTCAGCTGTGACGGAGAGAGCCTGCAATCTCTGAGTTTTTATAAATCGTCCAAAAGGGCATCGTCCACATCTAAAATTTTAGATCTGTCGTAAACTGAACGAATTGTTCAAACGATCGATTTTCCCGCCTGGATGCAGCGCTTAATAATAATAACAAATGTAAAGATCTTTTCCAGCAAGCCAGCCGCTGAACATTAAGACGAAGGGCTCCACCAGAGATTCTACTAGGCTGATTTCACGTAAATAATATAGTTAAACTGTACACAGATAAACGACAGGGAGAGAGAGAGCGAAAAAATTCGAGAAATTACTGAGAATCCTCCATTAGCATAATTGTTTGTCTGTCTTTTCACGGATCAGCCTAATAAGAAAACACGAAGCCCTGACTTTATTGTACCGATTTATGTGTGAGGGTGACCGAGCGATGAAGGCGACAGATACATTTCTGTACAGACAAAACATTACACCAAGTTAGCGGCAAGCTGCATTCATATAGACTTTCATCATTTACAGAGTAGAATTCATTATACTATGAAATACTATGGGTTCTATGACTTCTCCTTCTAAATCGAGTAACGTTTCCGTGGAAATTGCAGGATTTTCTTTTGGGATACGAGAATCTTCTTTCCGATGCACCATTCCTTCTTTACTGCATCCCTCGCTCCCTCAGATTAACGAATTAACACAGAAAATGCGTCGTTATGAGACTCTATGGGTTCTATGATTTCACCTGCTAAATCGAGTCTCGTTTCTATGGAAACGACAGGATATTCTTTTGGGATACGAGTCTCTCCTTTCCGATGCACTATTCGCTCTTTACTGTATCCCTCGCTCCCTCACATTGACGAATTAACACAGATATAGCGTCGATATGACTTACAATGGGTTCTAAGACATCTCCTGCTAAATCGAGTCTCGTTTCTATGGAAACGACAGAATTTTCTTTTTGGATACGAGTACCTCCTTTCCGATGCATTATTCCTTCTTTACTGCATCCCTCGCTCCCTCACATTGACGAATAAACACAGAAATTGCGTCGCTATGAAATACTATGGGTTCTATGACCTCTCCTGCTAAATGGAGTCTCGTTTCTATAGAAACGACAGGATTTTCATTTGGGATACGAGTATCTCCTTTCCGATGCACTAATCGTTATTTACTGCATCCATCGCTCCCTCACATTGACGAATTAACACAGATATGGCGTCGCTATGAAATACTATTGGCCCTATGACTTCTTCTAAATCGAGTAACGTTTCTATGGAAACGACAGGATTTTCCTTTGGGATGCGAGTATCTCCGTTCCAATGCACTATTAGTTCATTACTGCAACCGTCGCTCCCTCACATTGACGAATTACAGACATTGCGTCGCTATGAAATACTATGTGTTCTATGACTTTTCCTGCTAAATCGAGTAACGTTTCAATGGAAACGACAGGATTTTCTTTTAAGATACGAGTACCTCCTTTCCGACGCATTATTCGTTCTTTACTGCAACCCTCTCTCCCTCACATTGAAGATTTAACACAGAAATTGCGTCGCTATGATATACTATGGGTTCTATGAGCTCTCCTTCTCAATGGAGTAACGTTTCTATGAGAAAAACATGATTTTCTTTTGGGATACGAGGATCTCCTTTCCGATTCACTATTCCTGCTTTACTGCATCCCTCGCTCCCTCACATTGACGAATTAACACAGAAATTGCGTCGTTATGAAATACGATGGGTTCTATGACTTCACTTGCAAAATCGGGTCTCGTTTCTATGGTAACGACAGGATTTTCTTTTGGGATACGAGTATCTCATTTCCGATGCATTATTCCATCTTTACTGCATCCCTCTCGCCTTCACATTCACGATATAACACAGAAATTGCGTCGCTATGAAATGCTATGGGTTCTATGACTTCTCCTGCAAAATCGAGTCTCGTTTCAATGGAAACGCCGGGATTTTCTTTTGGGATACGAGTATCTCATTTCCGATGCACTAATCGTTATTTACTGCAACCCTCGCTCCCTCACATTGACGAATTAACACAGAAATTGCGTCGCTATGAAATACAATGGGTTCTATGACCTCTCCTGCTAAATGGAGTCTCGTATCTATGCAAACGACAGCATTTTCTTTCGGGATACGAGTATCTCCTTTCCGATGCACTAATCGTTATTTACTGCACCCCTCGCTCCCTCACATTGACGAATTAACACAGATATTGCGTCGCTATGAAATTCTATGGGTTCTATGACTTTTCCTGCTAAATCGAATCTTGTTTCTATGGAAACGATAGGATTTTCTTTTGGGATACGAGTATCTAATTTGCGATGCACTATTCCTTCTTTACTGCATCCCTCGCCCCCTCACATTGACGAATTAACACAGAAAATGCATCGTTATGAGTCTCTATGGGTTCTATGACTTCACCTGCTAAAACGTGTCTCGCTTCTATGGCAACGACAGGATTTTCTTTTGGGATACGAGTATCTCCTTTCCGATGCACTATTTGTTCTTTACTGCATCCCTCGGACCCTCACATCTACGAATTAACACAAAATTTCCGTCACTATGAAATACTATGATTTCTATGACATCTCCTTCTAAATCGAGTAATGTTTCTATGGAAACGACAGGATCTTCCATTGGGATACGAATATCTCCTTTCCGATGCACTATTCGTTCTTTACTGCAACCCTCGCTCCCTCACTTTGACGAATTACCACAGAAATTTCGTTGCTATGAAATGCTATGGGTTCTATGACTTCTCCGGCTAAATAGAGTGATGTCTCTAAGAAAACGACAGGATTTTCTTTTGGAATACGAGTATCTCCTTTCCGATCCATTAATCCTTCTTTACTGCATCCCTCGCTCCCTCACATTGACGAATTAACACATAAATTGCGTCGCCATAAAATACTAAGGGTTCTATGATTTCCCTTGCTAAATCGAGTCTCATTTCTATGGTAACGACAGGATTTTCATTTGGGATACCTGTATCTCCTTTCCGATGCATTATTCGTTCTTTACTGCAATCCTCGCTCCCTCACATTGACGAATTAACACAGAAATTGCGTCGCTAAGAAATAAAATGAGTTCTATGACTTCTCCTTCTAAATCGATTAACGTTTCTATGGAAACGACAGGATTTCCTTTTGGGATACGAGTATCTCCTTCCCGATGCACTATTCCTTCTTTACTGCATTCCTCGCTCCTTCACATTGATGAATTAACACCGAAATTGCCTCGCTATGAAATACTATGGATTCAATGACTTCTCCTGTTAAATCGAGTCTCGTTACTATGGAAACGACAGGATTTTCTTTTGGGATACGACTATCTCCTTTCCGATGCACTAATCGTTATTTACTGCAACCCTCGCTCCCTCACATTGACGAATTAACACAGAAATTGCGTCGCTATGAAATTCTATGGGTTCTAAGACTTCTCCTGCTAAATCGAATCTTGTTTCAATGGTACGTCGGGATTTTCTTTGGGGATACGAGTATCTCCTTTGCGATGCAAAATTCCTTCCTTACTGCATCCCTCGCTCCCTCACATTGACGAATTAACACAGAAATGCCGTCGCTATGAAATACTATGTGTTCTATGACTTTTCCTGCTAAATCGAGTCTCGTTTCTATGGAAACGACAGGATTTTCTTTTGGGATACGAGTATTTCCTTTCCGATTCACTATTCGTTGTTTACTGCAACCCTCGCTCGCTCACATTGACAAATTTACACAGAAATTGCGTCGCTATGAAATACAATGGGTTCTATGACCTCTCCTTCACAAATCGAGTAACGTTTCTATGGAAACGACAGGAATTTCATTTGGGATACGAATATCTCCGTTCCGATGCACTATTCCTTCATTACTGCATCCCTCGCTGCCTCACATTGACGAATTAACACAGAAATTTCGTCGCTATGAAATTCCATGGGTTCTATGACTTCTCCTGCTACATAGAGTAATGTTTCTAAGGAAACAACAGGTTTTTCTTTTTGATACGAGTATCTCCTCTGCGATGCATTATTCCTTCTTTACTGCGTCCCTCGCTCCCTCACATTGACGAATTACCACAAAAATCCCATCGCTATGAAATACTAAGGGTTCTAGCTCTTCTCCTGCTATATCGAGTCACGTTACTATTGAAACGACAGGATTTTCTTTTCGCATACGACTATCTCCTTTCCGATGCACTATTCGTTCTTTACTGCAACCCTCGCTCCCTCACTTTGACGAATTAACACAGAAATTTCGTTGCTATGAAATTCTATGGGTTCTATGACTTCTCCGGCTAAATAGAGTGATGTCTCTAAGAAAACGACAGGATTTTCTTTTGGGATACGAGTATCTCCTTTCCGATCCATTATTCCTTCTTTACTGCATCCCTCGCTCCCTCACATTGACGAATTAACACATAAATTGCGTCGCCATAAAATACTAAGGGTTCTCTGATTTCTCCTGCTAAATCGAGTCTCATTTCTATGGTAACGACAGGATTTTCATTTGGGATACGAGTATCTCCTTTGCGATGCAAAATTCCTTCCTTACTGCATCCCTCGCTCCCTCACATTGACGAATTAACACAGAAATGCCGTCGCTATGAAATACTATGTGTTCTATAACTTTTCCTGCTAAATCGAGTCTCGCTTCTATGGCAACGACAGGATTTTCTTTTGGGATACGAGTATCTCCTTTCCGATGCACTATTCGGTCTTTACTGTAACCCTCGCTCCCTCACATTGACGAATTAACACAGAAACAGCGTCGATATGACATACTATGGGTTCTAAGACTTCTCCGGCTAAATCGAGTCTCGTTTCTATGGAAACGACAGGATTTTCTTTTGGGATACGAGTATCTCCTTTCCGATGCACTATTCGTTCTTTACTGTATCCCTCGCTCCCTCACATTGATGAATTAACACAGAAATTGCGTCGCTATGAATTACTATGGGTTGTATGACTTCACCTGCTAAATCGAGTCTCGTTTCAATGGAAACAACAGGATTCTCTTATGGGATACGAGTATCTCCTTTCCGATGCACTATTCCTTCTTTACTGCATCCCTCGGACCCTCACGTTGACGAATTAACACAAAATTTCCGTCACTATGAAATACTATGGGTTCATGACATCGCCTTCTAAATCGAGTAATGTTTCTATGGAAACGACAGGATCTTCCATTGGGATACGAATATCTCCTTTCCGATGCACTATTCTTTCATTACTGCAACCCTCGCTCCCTCACTTTGACGAATTAACACAGAAATTTCGTTGCTATTAAATGCTATGGGTTCTATGACTTCTCCGGCTAAATAGAGTGATGTGTTTAAGAAAACGACAGGATTATCTTTTGGGATACGAGTATCTCCTTTCCGATCCATTAATCCTTCTTTACTGCATCCCTCGCTCCCTCACATTGACGAATTAACACATAGATTGCGTCGCCATAAAATACTAAGGGTTCTATGATTTCCCTTGCTAAATCGAGTCTCATTTCTATGGTAACGACAGGATTTTCATTTGGGATACGTGTATCTCCTTTCCGATGCATTATTCGTTCTTTACTGCAATCCTCGCTCCCTCACATTGACGAATTAACACAGAAATTGCGTCGCTATGAAATAAAATGAGTTCTATGACTTCTCCTTCTAAATCGATTAACGTTTCTATGGAAACGACAGGATTTCCATTTGGGATACGAGTATCTCCTTCCCGATGCACTATTCCTTCTTTACTGCATCCCTCGCTCCTTCACATTGACGAATTAACACAGAAATTGCGTCGCTATGAAATAAAATGAGTTCTATGACATCGCCTTCTAAATCGAGTAATGTTTCTATGGAAACGACAGGATCTTCCATTGGGATACGAATATCTCCTTTCCGATGCACTATTCGTTCATTACTGCAACCCTCGCTGCCTCACATTGACGAATTAACACAGAAATTGCGTCGCTATGAAATTCTATGGGTTCTAAGACTTCTCCTGCTAAATCGAATCTTGTTTCAATGGTACGTCGGGATTTTCTTTTGGGATACGAGTATCTGCCTTGCGATGCAAAATTCCTTCCTTACTGCATCCCTCGCTCCCTCACATTGACGAATTAACACAGAAATGCCGTCGCTATGAAATACTATGTGTTCTATGACTTTTCCTGCTAAATCGAGTCTCGTTTCTATGGAAACGACAGGATTTTCTTTTGGGATACGAGTATTTCCTTTGCGATGCACTATTCGTTGTTTACTGCAACCCTCGCTGCCTCACATTGACGAATTATCACAGAAATTGCGTCGCTATGAAATTCTATGGGTTCTAAGACTTCTCCTGCTAAATCGAATCTTGTTTCAATGGTACGTCGGGATTTTCTTTTGGGATACGAGTATCTCCTTTCCGATGCACTAATCGTTATTTACTGCAACCCTCGCTCCCTCACATTGACGAATTAACACAGAAATTGCGTCGCTATGAAATACTATCGGTTCTATGTCTTCTCCTGCTGAATCGAGTCTCGTTTCTATGGTAACGACAGGATTTGCTTTTGGGATACGAGTATCTCCTTTCCGATGCACTAATCGTTATTTACTGCAACCCTCGCTCCCTCTCATTGACGAATTAACACAGAGATTGCGTCGCTATGAAATACTATCGAGTCTATGTCTTCTCCTGCTGAATCAAGTCTCGTTTCTATAGCAACGACAGGATTTGCTTTTGGGATACGAGTATCTCCTTTCCGATGCACTAATCGTTATTTACTGCAACCCTCGCTCCCTCTCATTGACGAATTAACACAGAGATTGCGTCGCTATGAAATACTATCGAGTCTATGTCTTCTCCTGCTGAATCAAGTCTCGTTTCTATAGCAACGACAGGATTTGCTTTTGGGATACGAGTATCTCCTTTCCGGTGCACTATTCATTCATTACTGCAACCCTCGCTCCCTCACATTGACGAATTATCACAGAAATTGCGTCGCTATGAAATACTATGGGTTCTATGACTTCTCCTGCTAAATCGAATCTTGTTTCTATGGAAACGACAAGATTTTCTTTTGGGATACGAGTTTCTTCTTTCCGACGCACTATTTGTTCTTTACCGCAACCCTCGTTCCCTCACATTGAAGAATTAACACAGAAATTGCGTCGCTATGAAATACTATGGGTTCTATGACTTCTCCTTCTAAATCGAGTAACGTTTCAATGGAAACTACAGGATTGTCTTTTGGGATACGAGAATCTTCTTTCCGATGCACCATTCCTTCTTTACTGCATCCCTCGCTCCATCACATTGACGAATTCACACAGAAAATGCGTCGTAATTAGATTCTATTGGTTCTACGGCTCCACTTGCTAAATCGAGTCACGCTTCTATGGAAACGACAGGATTTTCTTTTGGGATACGAGTATCTCCTTTCCGATGCACTAATCGTTATTTTCTGCAACCCTCGCTCCCTCACATTGGCGAATTAACACAGAAATTGCGTCGCTATGAAATGCTATGGGTTCTATGACCTCTCCTGCTAAATGGAGTAACGTTTCTAAGGAAACGACTGGATTTTCGTTTGGGATACGAGTATCTCCTTTCCGATGCACTATTCCTTCCTTACAGCGCCCCTTGCTCCCTCACATTGACGAATTAACACAGAGATTGCGTCGCTATGAAATACTGTCGGTTCTATGTCTTCTCCTGCTGAATCGAGTCTCGTTTCTATGTTAACGACAGGATTTTCTTTTGGGATGCAACTATCTCCTTTCCGATGCACTATTCCTTCTTTACAGCATCCCTCGGTCCCTCACATTGACGAATTAACACAAAAATTCCGTCATTATGAAATACTATGGGTTCTATGACATCTCCCTCTAAATCGAGTAATGTATCTCATTAAACGACGGGATTTTCCATTGGGGTTTAGTATCTCCTTTCCGATGCACCTTTCGTTCTTTACTGCAACCCTCGCTCCCTCACATTGGCGAATTACAGAAATTGCATCGCTATGAAATACTTTGGGTTCTATGACTTCTCCTTCTAAATCGTGTAACGTTTCTATGGAAACGACAGGATTTTCTTTTGGGATACGAGTATCTCCTTTCCGATGCACTATTCGTTCTTTACTGCAACCCTCGCTCCCTCACATTGACGAATTAACACAGAAATAGCGTCGCTATTGAATGCTATGGGTTCTATGACTTCTCCTTCATAAATCGAGTAACGTTTCAATGGAAACTACAGGATTGTCTTTTGGGATACGAGTATCTCCTTTCCGATGCACTATTCCTTCTTTACTGCATCCCTCGCTCCCTAACATTGACGAATTAACTCAGAAAATGCGTCGTTATGAAATACTATGGGTTCTATTACTTCACCTGTTAAATCGAGTCTCGTTTCTATGGAAACGACAGGATTTTCTTTTGGGATACGAGTATCTCCTTTCCGATGCACTAATCGTTATTTACTGCAACCCTCGCTCCCTCACATTGGCGAATTAACACAGAAATTGTGTCGCTATTAAATGCTATGGGTTCTATGACCTCTCCTGCTACATCGAATCTCGTTTCTATGGAAACGAACATTATTTTCTTTTTCGATACGAGTATCTCCTTTCCGATGCACTATATTGTCATTACTGCAACCCTCGCTCCCTCACGTTGACGAATTAACACAGAAAATGCGTCGCTGTGAAATACAATGGGTACTATGACTTTCCCTGATAAATCGAGTCTTGTTTCTATGCAAACGACAGGATTTTCTTTTGGGATACGAGTATCTCCTTTCCGATGCACTATTCGATTTTTACTGCCACCCTCGCTCCCTCACATTGACGAATTAACACAGAAATTGCGACGATATGTCATACTATGGGTTCTATGACTTCTCCTGCTTAATCGAGTCTCGTTTTTATGGAAACGACCGGATTTTCTTTTGGGATACGAGTATCTCCTTTCGGATGCACTATTCGTCCTTTACTGCAACCCTCGCTCCCTCACATTGAAGAATTAACACAGAAATTGCGTCGCTGTGAAATACTATGTGTTTTATGACTTCTCATTCTAAATCGGGTAACGTTTCTTTGGAAACCACAGGATTTTCTTTTGGGATACGAGTATCTCCTTTCCGATGCACTATTTCTTCTTTACTGCATCCCTCGCCCCCTCACATTGAGGAGTTAACACAGAAATTGCGTCGCTATGAAATACTATGGGTTTTCTGACTTCTCCTTCTAAATCGAGTAACGTTTCTATGGAAACGAAAGGATTTTCTTTTGGGATTCGAGTATCTCCTTTCCGATGCACTATTCCTTCACTACTGCATTCCTCGGTGCCTCACAATTAGGAGTTAACACAGAAATTGCGTCGCTATGAAATACTATGGGTTCTATGACTTCTCCTGCTAAATCGAGTCTCGTCCTACGGAAACGACAGGATTTTCTTTTGGGATACGAGTATCTCCTTTCCGACGCACATTTCGTTCTTTACTGCAACCGTCGCTCCCTCAAATTGACGATTTAACACAGATATTGCGTCGCTATGAAATACAATGTGTTTTATGACTTCTCCTTCTAAATCGAGTAACGTTTCTATGGATACGAAAGGGTTTTCTTTTGGGATACGAGTATCTCCTTCCCGATGCACTATTCCTTTTTTACTGCATCCCCCGCTCCCTCACATTGATGAGCTATCACAGAAATTGCGTCGCTATGAAATACGATGGGTTCTGTGGCATCTCCTTTTAAATCGAGTAACGTTTCTATGGAAACCACAGGATTTTCTTTAAGGATACAAGTATCTCCTTTCCCATGCACTATTCCGCCCTTACTGAATCCCTCGGTCCCTCACATTGACGAATTAACATAGAAATTGCGTCGCTATGAAATACTATGTGTTCTATGACATTTCCTTCTAAATCGAGAAACGTTTCTACGGAAACGACAGGATTTTCTTTTGGGATACGAGTATCTCCCCTACGATGCACTATTCCTTCTTTACTGCAACCCTCGCCCCCTCACATTGGGGAGTTGACACAGATATTGCGTCGCTATGAAATACTATGGGTTCTATGACATTTCCTTCTAAATCGAATAACGTTTCTTTGGAAACGAAAGGTTTTTCTTTTGGGATACGAGTGTCTCCTTTCCGATGCACTATTCCTTCTTTACTATTACCCTCGGTCCGTCAGATTGACGAATTAACACAGAAATTGCGGCGCTATGAAATCTATGTGTTCGATGATTTGTCCTTCTAAATCGAGTGACGTTTCTATGGAAACCACGGGATTTTCTTTTGGGGTTCCAGTATCTCCTATCCGATGCACTATACCTTCTTTACTGCTTCCTTCGCTCCCTCACATTGAAGAATTAACACAGAAATTGCGTCGCTGTGAAATATTATGTGTTTTATGACCTCTTATTCTAAATCGGGTAACGTTTCTATGGAAACCACAGGATTTTCTTTTGGGATACGAGTATCTCCTTTCCGATGCACTATTTCTTCTTTACTGCATCCCTCGCTCCCTCACATTGAGGAGTTAACACAGAAATTGCGTCGCTATGAAATACTATGGGTTTTCTGACTTCTCCTTCTAAATTGAGTAACGTTTCTATGGAAACGAAAGGATTTTCTTTTGGGATTCGAGTATCTCCTTTCAGATGCACTATTCCTTCACTACTGCATCCCTCGGTGCCTCACAATTAGGAGTTAACACATAAATTGCGTCGCTATGAAATACTATTGGTCCTTCGACTTCTTCTTCTAAATCGAGTCTCGTTTCTTTGGAAACGACAGGATTTTCTTTTGGGATGCGAGTATCTCCTTTATGATGCACTATTCCTTCTTTACTGAATCCCTCGCTCCCTCACATTGACGAATGAACACAGAAATTGCGTCGCTATGAAATACTATGGGTTCTATGACTTCTCCTGCTAAATCGAGTCTTGTCCTACGGAAACGACAGGATTTTCTTTTGGGAAACAAGTATCTATTTTCCGATGCACTATTCCTTCTTTACAGCATCCCTCGCTCCCTAACATTGAGGAGTAAACACAGAAATTGCGTCGCTATGAAATTCTATGGGTTCTATGACATCTCCTTCTAAATCGAGTAACGTTTCTATAGAAACGACAGGATTTTGTTTTGGGAAACGAGTATCTCCTTTCCGAATCACTATTCATTCTTTACTGCATCTCTCGCTCCCTCACATTGAATAGTTAACTCAGAAATTACGTCGCTATGAAATATTATTGGTTCTACGGCATCTCCTTCTAAATTAAGTAACGTTTATTATCTTTTGGGATACGAGCATCTCTTTTCCGAAGCACTATTCTTTCTTTGCTGCATCCCTCGCTCCCTCACATCGACGAATTAACACAGAAATTGCCTCGCTATGAAATCCTGTATGTTCTATGCCTTCTCGTTCTAAATCGAGTAACGTCTCTATGGAGACGAAAGGATTTTCTTTTGGGATACGAATATCTAGTTTCCGATGTACTATCCCATCTTTACTTCATTCCTCATTCCTTCACATTGACGAATCAACACAGAAATGGCGTCGCTATGAAATACTATTGATTCAAAGATTTCCCCCTCCGAATCGAGGAACGTTTCTATGGAAACGAGACGATTTTCTTTTGGGCTACGAGTATCTCCTTTCCGAAGCACTATTCCTTCTATACTATATCCCTTGCTCCCTCACATTGACGAATTAACACAGAAATGGCGTCGATATGAAATACTATGTGTTCTATGGTTCTCCTTCTAAATCGAGTTATGTATCAATGGGAAAGACAAGATTTTCTTTTGGGATCCGAGTATCTCCTTTCCGATGCACTATTCCATCTTTACTGCATCCCTCGCTCCCTCACATTGACGAATTAACACAGAAATTGCGGTGCTATGAAATACTATAGGTTATATGACTTCTCCTTCTAAAACGAGTAGCGTTTCTTTGGAAACGACAGGATTTTCTTTTGGGATACAAGTATCTACTTTCCGATGCGCAATTCCTTCTTTACTGCATCCCTCGCTCCCTCACATTGACGAATTAACACAGAAATTGCGACGCTATGAAATACTGTGGGTTCTATGACTTTTCCTTCCAAATGGAGTAACGTTTCTATGGTAACGCCAGGATTTTCTATTGGGATACGAGTATCTTCTTTCCGATGCACTATTCCTTCCTTACTGCATCCCTCAGTCCCTCACATTGAGGAATTAATCCAGAATTTGCTGGGCTATTAAATACTATGAGTTATATGAATTCTCCTTCTAGATCGAGTAACGTATCTATGGAAATGACAGGATTTTCTTTTGGGATACGAGTATCTCCTTTCCGATGCTCTTTTCCATCTTTACTGCATCCCTCCGTCCCTCACATTGACGAACCAACACAGAAATTGCAGGGCTATTAAATACTATGGGATATATGATTTCTCCTTCTAAATCGTGTAACGTTTCTCTGGAAACGACAGGATTTTCCTTTGGGATACGAGTATCTCCTTTTCGATGCACTATTTCTTCTTTACTGCATCCCTTGCACCCTCACATTGAGGAGTTATCACTGAAATTGAGTCGCTATGATATACTATGGGTTCTATGACATCTTCTCCTAAATCGAGTAATGTTTCTACGGAGACGACAGGATTTTCTTTTGGGATACGAATATCTCCTTTCCGATCCACTATTCGTTCTTTACTGCAACACTCGCTCCCTCACATTGAGGAGTTAACACAGAAATTGTGTCGCTATGAAATACTATGGGTTCTATGACTTCTCCTTCTACATCGAGAAACGTTTCTACGGAACGACAGGATTTTCTTTTGGGATACGACTATTTTGTTTCCGATGCACCATTCCTTCTTTACTGCAACCCCCGCTCCCTCACATGGAGGAGTTAACACAGATATAGCGTCGCTATGATATACAATGCGTTCTATGACATCTCCTTCTAAATCGAGTAACGTTTCTATGGAAACGAAAGGTTTTTTTTTGGGCTACGAGTATCTCCTTTCCGAAGGACTATTCCTTCTATACTATATCCTTTGCTTCCTCACATTGACGAATTAACACAGAAATGGCGTCAATATGAATTACTATGTGTTCTATGGCTTCTCCTTCTAAATCTAGTAACGTATCTATGGGAAAGACAAGATTTTCTTTTGGGATACGAGTATCTCCTTTCCGACGCACTATTCCTTCTTTACTGCATCCCTCGCTCCCTCACATCGACGAATTAACACAGAAACTGCGTCGCTATGGAGTACTATGGGATCTATGACTTCTCATTCTAAATCGAGTACGTTTCTACGGAAACGAAAGGATTATCTTTTGGGATACGACTGTCTCCATTCCGATGCACTATTCCTCCTTTACCGCATCCCTCGCTCCCTCACATTGACGAATTAAAACAGAAATTGTGTCGCTTTGACATACTATGGGTTATATGACTTCCCCTTGTAAATCGAGAAACGTTTCTATGGAATCGAGAGGATTTTCTCTTGGGATACGAGTATGTCCTTTCCGATGCACTATTCCTTGTTTACTGCATTCCTCGCTCCCTAACATTTACGAATTAACACAGAAATTGCGTTGCTATGAAATACTATGTGTTCTATGACATCTCCGTCTAAATCGAGTAACGTTTCTATGGAAACGACAGGATATTCTTTTGGGATACGAGTATCTTTTTTCCGTTGCACTATTCCTACTTTACTGCATCCGTCGCTCCCTCACATTGACGAATTAACAAAGAAATTGCGTCGCTATGAAATACCATGTGTTTATGACTAGTCCATCTAAATCGAGTAACTTTTCTATGGAAACGACAGGATTTTCTTTTGAGAAACGACTATGTCCTTTCCGATGCACTATTCCTTCTTTACTGCATCCCTCGCTCCCTCACATTGACGAATTACCACAGAAATTGCGTCGCCATGAAATACTATGGGTTGTATGACATATCCTTCTAAATCGAGTTTAGTTATTATGGAAACGACCGGATTTTCTTTTGGGATACGAGTATCAGCTTTCCGATGCACTATTCCTACTTTACTGCATCCCCCGCACCCTCACATTGACAAATTAACACAGAAATTGCGCCGCTATGAAATACTATAGGATCTATGACTTCTCCTTCTAAATCGAGTAACGCTTCTATGAAAACGACAGTATTTTCTTTTGGGGTACGAGTATCTCCTTTCCGATGCACTAATCATTCTTTACTGCATCCCTCGCTCCCTCACATTGACGAATTGTCACAGAAATTGCGTCGCTATGAACTACTATGTGTTCTATGACTTCTCCTTCTAAATCGAGTAACGTTTCTATGGAAACGACTGGATTTTCTCTTGGGATACAAGTATGTCCTTTCCGATGCACTAATCCTTCTTTACTGCATCCCTCGCTCCCTCACATTGACGAATTGTCACAGAAATTGCGTCGCTATGCAATACTATGGATTCTATGACTTCTCCTTCTAAATGGAGTAACGTTTCTATGGAAACAATAGGATTTTCTTTTGGGAACGGAGTATCTCCTTTTCGATGCACTATCCCTTCTTTACTGCATCCCTCGCTCCCTCACATTGACGAATTGTCACAGAAATTGCGTCGCTATGAAGTACTATGTGTTCTATGACATCTCTTTCAAAATCGAGTAACGTCTCTATGGAAACAACAGGATTATCTTTTGGGATACGAGTATCTCCTTTTAGATGCACTATTGCTTCTTTACTGCATCCCTCTCTCCCTCATTCCTCACGTTGACGAATGAACACAGAAATTGCGGCGCAATGAAATACTATTGGTTCTATGACTTCTCCTTCTAAATCGAGTACCATTTCTACGGAAACAACAGGATTATCTTTTGGGATACTACTATCTCCTTTCCGATCCACTAGTCCTTCTCTACTGCATGCCTCGCTCCCTCCCATTGACAAATTAGCTCAGAAATTGCGTCGCTATGAAATACTATGCGATCTATGACTTCTCCTTCTAAATCGAGTAACGTTTCTATGGAAACGACAGGATTTTATTTTAGGATACATATATCTCCTTTCCGATGCACTATTCCTTCTTTACTGCATCCCTCGTTCCCTCACATTGACGAATTAACACAGAAATTGCGTCGCTATGAAATGCTATGTGTTCTATGACATCTCCTTCTATATCGAGTAACGTTTCTATGGAAACGACATAATTTTCTTTTGGGATACGAGTATCTCCTTTCCGATGCACTATTCCATCTTTACTGCGTCCCTCGCACCCTTACATTGGCGAATTAGCACAGTAATTACGTCGCTATGATATATATGGTTTCTATGACTTGTCCTTCTAAATCGAGTAACTTTTCTTTGGAAACGACAGGATTTTCTTTTGGGGTACGACTGTCTCCTTTCCGATGCACTATTCTTTCTTTACTGCATTCCTCGCTCCCTCAAATTGACGAATTAACACAGAAATTACGTCGCTATGAAATACTATGGGTTCTATGACATCTCCTTCTAAATCGAGTAACGTTTCTATGGAGACGACAGGATTTTCTTTTGGGATAGGAGTATCTCCTTTCCGATCCACTATTACATCGTTACTGCATCCCTCGCTCACTCACATTGACAAGTTCACATAGAAATTACGAGGCTATGATATACTATGGGTTTTATGACTTCTCCTTCTAAATCGAGTAACGGTTCTATGGAAACGACAGTATTTTATTTGGGATGGGAGTATCTCCTTTCCGATGCACCATTCTTTCTTTACTTAATCCCTTGCTCCCTCACATTGACGAATTGAAGAAGAAATTGCGTCGCTACGTAATTCTATGGGTTCTATGACATTTCCTTCGAAATCGAGTAACGTTTCTATGGAAACGACAGGATTTTCGTTTGGGATACGAGTATCTCCTTCCCGATGCCCTATTCCTTCTTTACTGCATCCCTCGCTCCCTCACATTGACGAATTAACACAGAAACTCCGCCGCAATGAGATACTATGGGTTCTATCACTTCTCCTTCTAAATAGAGTAACGTTGGTATGGAAACTAAAGGATTATCTTTTGGGATACGATTATCCCCTTTTCGATGCACTATTCCTTCTTTACTGCATCCCTCGCCCCCTCACATAGACGAATTAACACAGAAATTGCGTCGCTATGAAATACCATGCGTTCTATGACTTCTCCCTCTAAATCGAGTAACGTTTCTATGGAAACGACAGGATTTCCTTTTGGGATACGCCCCCAGGGGCTCAGCATTCATTTGCTGGGTACGGGCTTGGCGACCCCGGGGTTCCTGAGCTGGGGACTGGTAAGCGCCACCTTTCCCCCGTCACCGTAAGCTCTGAGTACACTTCAGCGACCACCGTGCGGCGCGGCGGTGGAATGTTGTGTGTCTCAGGGAATGGGGATCTTGGCTTGGCCGCCCGGATCGCGATGATGGAACAAACCTCTATAAAAAACCCCTCAATCTTCCGGTGTGCTCCGCGCCTATGAGATGCATGGCTGTTGAGGTGGAACAGTCGCAAGCGGGCAACCTCTGGGGCACCTGCCACACCCCAGTTGTATAGGGCTTACTCAGGCATGCGGGGCTCTGTCTGAGCGGACCTTTAGTTCCCTAGCTGCTCGTGGGATCGAGATGGAACCCTCGAACTTTTCTTTTCCTCCCAGCGGAAAGGGTGGGCCGCTGGTAGGTTCTAACACCCAATCTAACAAGAGGGCTCGTGTAGCCAGTCCTCCTGATTCAGGTACTAGTAACACAACGCATTCTGCTTCTCAGAATGTGTTTCTCATAATTAAAAGAAAAGATGGGAGTTTTGAAAAAGTTTCGCCATTTTATATACAGAAGGGCTTAGAGGGTATGTTTTTACAAAGATTTTAGGGAGCGGATTTTAATTTGCTCACTGTGTGACAAGCTCGCCCATCTTTTCTGTAAGTGGCCAGCCAATGACACATTCCTGTGTCATTCTTGTTGCTATGTTTTCCCTTCCCTTCGGTTATACTTTCTTATGTAGTAATTTCCCTCTTTTCCTGTTTTCTTTGAATGTGTTTTTCAGTTTTATTAGGTCTCTCCACATTCGTTCCTTTTAATGTGTGTCAGGGCACTGATGACCTCGATGTTGAGCGCCCATAAACCCCAACACACACACACACACACACACACACACACACTTTTGGGATACGAGTATCTCCTTTCCGATGCACTACTCCTACTTTACTGCATCCCTCGCTCCCTCACATTGACGAATTGACACTGAAATTGGGTCGCTATGAAATACTATGGGTTCTATGACATCTCCTTCTAAATCGAGTAACGTTTCTAAGGAAACGACAGGAATTTCTATTGGGATACGAGTATCTCCTTTCCGATGCACTACTCCTTCCTTACTGCATCCCTCGCTCATTCAAATTTACGAATTACCACAGAAATTTTGTTGCTATGAAAAACTATGGGTTCTATGACATCTCCTTCTAAATCGAGTAACGTTTTTATGGAAACGACAGGATTTTCTTTTGGGATACGACTATCTGCTTTCCGATGAACTAATCCTTCTTTTCTGCATGCCTCGCTCCCTCACATTCTCGCATTAACACAGAAATTGCGTCGCTATGAAATACTATGTGTTCTATGACATCTCTTTTTAAATCGAGTAACAATTCTACGAAAACGACAGGATTTTCATTTGGGATACGACTATCTCCTTTCCGATGCACTATTCCTTCTTTACTGCATTCCTCGCTCCCTCACATTGTCGAATTAACACAGAAATAAGTCACTATGATATATTTTGGGTTCTATGAGTTCCCTATCTAAGTCAAGTAACGTTTCTATGGAAACGACAGGATTTTCTTTTGGGATAGGAGAATCTCCTTTCCGATGCACTATTCCTTCTTTACTGCATCCCTCGCTCCCTCACATTGACGAATTAACACAGAAATTGCGGCGCTATGAAATACTATGGGTTCTATAACTTCTCTTTCCAAATCGAGTAACGTTTCTATGGAAACGACAGGTTTTCTTTTTGGGATAGGCGCATCTCCTTTCAGATGCACTATTCCTCCTTTAATGCATCCCTCGCTCCCTCACATTGACGTATTACCACAGATATTGCGTCGCTATGAGATACTGATGGTTCTAGGACTTTTCCTTCTAAATCGAGTTACGTTTCTATGGAAACGAAAGGGATTTTCTTTTGGGATACGACTATTTCCTTTCCGATGCACTATTCCTTCTTTACTGCATCTTTCGCTCCCTCACATTGACGAATGAACACAGAAATTGCGTCGCTATGAAATACTATGGGTTCTATAACTACTCCTTCTAAATCGCGTAAGGTTACAATGGAAACGACAGGAAATAATTTTGGGATACGAGTATCTCCTTTCCGATGCACTATTCCTTCTTTACTATATCCCTTGCTTCCTCACATTGTCGAATTAACACAGAAATTGCGTCGCTATGAAGTACTATGGGTTCATTGACATATCCTTCTAAATCGAGTAACGTTTCAATGGAAACGACAGGAATTTCTATTGGGATACGAGTATCTATTTTCCGATGCACTACTCCTCCCTTACTGCATTCCTCGCTCCCTCAAATTTACGAATTAAGACAGAAATTTCGTCTCTATGAAAAACTATGGGTTCTATGACATCTCCTTCTAAATCGAGTAACGTTTTTATGGAAGCGACAGGATTTTCTTTTGGGATACGACTATCTCCTTTCCGATACACTATTCCTTCTTTACTGCATGCCTCGCTCCCTCACATTGACGAATGAACACAGAAATTGCGTCGCTATGAAATACTATGGGTTCTATAACTACTCCTTCTAAATCGCGTAAGGTTACAATGGAAACGACAGGAAATTATTTTGGGATACGAGTATCTCCTTTCCGATGCACTATTCCCTCTTTACTGCATCCCTTGCTCCCTCACATTGACGAATTAAAACAGATATTGCGTCTCTACGTAATACAATGGGTTCTATGACATTTCCTCCGAAATCGAGTAACGTTTCTATGGAAACGACAGGATTTTCTTTTGGGATACGAGTATCTCCTTTCCGATGACGTATTCCTTCTTTACTGCATCCCTCGCTCCCTCACATAGACGAATTAACACAGATACTGCATCGCTATGAGATACTATGGGTTCTATCACTTCTCCTTCTAAATCGAGTAACGTTTGTATGGAAACTAAAGGATTATCTTTTGGGATACGATTATCTCCTTTTCGATGCACTATTCCTACTTTACTGCATCCCTCGCCCCCGCACATAGACGAATTAACACAGAAATTGCGTCGCTATGAAATACTATGCGTTCTATGACTTCTTCCTCTAAATCGAGTAACGTTTCTATGGAAACGACAGGATTTCCTTTTGGGATACGAGTATTTCCTTTCCGATGCACTACTCCTACTTTACTGCATCCCTCGCTCCCTCACATTTACGAATTAACACTGAAATTGGGTCGCGATGAAAAACTATGGGTTCTACGACATCTCCTTCTAAATTGAGTAACGTTTCTATGGAAACAACAGGATTTTCTTTTGGGGTACGGGTATCTCCTTTCCGATGCACCATTCCTTCTTTACTGCATCCCTCGCTCTCTCACACTGACGAATTAACACTGAAATTGGGTCGCTATGAAAAAATATGGGTTCTATGCATCTCCTTCTAAATTGAGTAACGTTTCTATGGAAACAACAGGATTTTCTTTTGGGGTACGGGTATCTCCTTTCCGATGCACCATTCCTTCTTTACTTAATCCCTTGCTCCCTCACATTGACGAATTAACACAGAAATTGCGTAGCTATGAAATACTATCGGTTCTATGAGATCTCCCTCTGAAACGAGTAACGTTTCTATGGAAAGACAGGATTTTCTTTTGGGATACAAGTATCTCCTTACCGATGCACTATTCCTTCTTTACTGCATGCCTCGCTCCCTCACATTGACGAATTAACACAAAAATTGCGTCGCTATGAAATACTATGTGTTCAATGACATCTCTTTCTAAATCGTGTAACAATTCTATGTAAACGGCAGGATTTTCATTTGGGATACGGGTATCTCCTTTCCCATGCACTATTCCTTCTTTACTGCATATCTCGCTCCCTCACATTGACGAATTAACACAGAAATTACGGCGCTATGATATACTACAGGTTCTATTACTTCTCCTTGTAAATCGAGTAACGTTTCTATG
Organism: Schistocerca serialis cubense; assembly: GCF_023864345.2. Taxonomy (NCBI): domain Eukaryota; kingdom Metazoa; phylum Arthropoda; class Insecta; order Orthoptera; family Acrididae; genus Schistocerca; species Schistocerca serialis. The sequence continues at coordinate 46,991,981 of NC_064643.1, forward strand.
AAAATGACAGTATTTCCATTTGGAATACGAGTATCTGCTTTCGATGCACTATTCCTCCTTTACTGCATCCCTCGCTCCCTCACATTGACGAATTAACACATAAATTGCGTCGCTATGAAATACTATTGGTTCTATGACATCTTCTTCTAAATCGAGTAACGTTTTTATGGAAACGACAGGATTTTCTTTTGGGATACGACTATCCCCTTTCCGATGCACTAAACATTCTTTTCTGCATGCCTCGCTCCCTCACATTCTCGAATAAACACAGAAATTGCGTCGCTATGAAATACTATGTGTTCTATGAGATCTCCTTTTAAATCGAGTAACAATTCTATGAAAACGACAGGATTTTCATTTGGGATACGAGTATCTCCATTCCGATGCACTATTCCTTCTTTACTGCATCCCTTGCTCCCTCACATTGACGAATTGAAGAAGATATTGCGTCGCTACGTAATTCTATGGGTTCTATAACATTTCCTTCGAAATCGAGTAACGTTTGTATGGAAACTAAACGATTATCTTTTGGGATACGATTATCCCCTTTTCGATGCACTATTCCTTCTTTACTGCATCCCTCGCCCCCTCACATAGACGAATTAACACAGAAATTGCGTCGCTATGAAATACCATGCGTTCTATGACTTCTCCCTCTAAATCGAGTAACATTTCTATGGAAACAACAGGATTTCCTTTTGGGATACGAGTATCTCCTTTCCGATGCACTAGTGCTACCTTACTGCATCCCTCGCCCCCTCACATTGACGAATTGACACTGAAATTGGGTCGCTATGAAAAACTATCGGTTCTATGACATCTCCTTCTAAATCGAGTAACGTTTCTAAGGAAACCACAGGAATTTCTATTGGGATACAAGTATCTCCTTTCCGATGCACTACTCCTTCCTTACTGCATCCCTCGCTCCCTCAAGTTTACGAATTACCACAGAAATTTCGTCGCTATGAAAACTATGGGTTCTATGAATTCTCCTTCTAAATCGAGTAACGTTACTATGGAAACGACAGGATTTTCTTTTGGGATAGGAGAATCTCCTTTCCGATGCACTATTCCTTCTTTACTGCATTACTCGCTCCCTCACATTGACGAATTAACACAGAAATTGCGGCGCTATGAAATACTATGGGTTCTATAACTTCTCTTTCCAAATCGAGTAACGTTTCTATGGAAACGACAGGATTTCTTTTTGGGATAGGAGCATCTCCTTTCCGATGCACTATTCCTCCTTTACTGCATCCCTCGCTCCCTCACATTGACGTATTACCACAGATATTGCGTCGCTATGAGATACTGATGGTTCTAGGACTTTTCCTTCTAAATCGAGTTACGTTTCTATGGAAACGAAAGGGATTTTCTTTTGGGATACGACTATTTCCTTTCCGATGCTCTATTCCTTCTGTACTGCATCCCTCGCTCCCTCACATTGACGAATTTACACAGAAATTGCGTCGCTTTAAAATACTATGGTTTCTATGACATCTCCTTCTAAATCGAGTAAATTTACTATGGAAACGACAGGATTTTCTTTTGGGATACGAGTAACACCTTTCCGATGCACTATTCCTTCATTACTATATCCCTTGCTTCCTCACATTGTCGAATTAACACAGAAAATGCGTCGCTATGAAGTACTATGGGTTCATTAACATATCCTTCTAAATCGAGTAACGTTTCTATGGAAACGACAGGAATTTCTATTGGGATACGAGTATCTATTTTCCGATGCACTACTCCTTCCTTACTGCATTACTCGCCCCCTCAAATTTACGAATTACCACAGAAATTTCGTCGCTATGAAAAACTATGGGTTCTATGAGATCTCCTTCTAAATCGAGTAACGTTTTTATGGAAACGTCAGGATTTTCTTTTGGGCTACATCTATCTCCTTTCCGAAACACTATTCCTTCTTTACTGCATGCCACGCTCCCTCACATTGACGAATGAACACAGAAATTGCGTCGCTATGAAATACTATGGGTTCTATCACTTCTCCTTCTAAATCGAGTAACGTTTGTATGGAAACTAAAGGATTATCTTTTGGGATACGATTATCTCCTTTTCGATGCACTATTCCTTCTTTACTGCATCCCTCGCCCCCGCACATAGACGAATAAACACACAAATTGCGTCGCTATGAAATACTATGCGTTCTATGACTTCTTCCTCTAAATCGAGTAACGTTTCTATAGAAACGACAGGATTTCCTTTTGGGATACGAGTATTTCCTTTCCGATGCACTACTCCTACTTTACTGCATCCCTCGCTCCCTCACATTTACGAATTAACACTGAAATTGGGTCGCTATGAAAAACTATGGGTTCTATGACATCTCCATCTAAATTGAGTAACGTTTCTATGGAAACAACAGGATTTTCTTTTGGGGTACGGGTATCTCCTTTCCGATGCACCATTCCTTCTTTACTGCATCCCTCGCTCTCTCACACTGACGAATTAACACTGAAATTGGGTCGCTATGAAAAACTATGGGTTCCATGCATCTCCTTCTAAATTGAGTAACGTTCCTATGGAAACAACAGGAGTTTCTTTTGGGGTACGGGTATCTCCTTTCCGATCCACCATTCCTTCTTTACTTAATCCCTTGCTCCCTCACATTGACGAATTAACACAGAAATTGCGTAGCTATGAAATACTATCGGTTCTATGAGATCTCCCTCTGAAACGAGTAACGTTTCTATGGAAAGACAGAATTTTCATTTGGGATACAAGTATCTCCTTACCGATGCACTATTCCTTCTTTACTGCATGCCTCGCTCCCTCACATTGACGAATTAACACACAAAGTGCGTCGCTATGAAATACTATGTGTTCAATGACATCTCTTTCTAAATCGTGTAACAATTCTATGAAAACGACAGGATTTTCATTTGGGATACGAGTATCTCCATTCCGATGAACTATTCCTTCTTTACTGCATCCCTTGCTCCCTCACATTGACGAATTGAAGAAGAAATTGCGTCGCTACGTAATTCTATGGGTTCTGTAACATTTCCTTCGAAATCGAGTAACGTGTCTATGGAAACGACAGGATTTTCTTTTGGGATACGAGTATCTCCTTTCCGATGCCCTATTCCTTCTTTACTGCATCCCTCGCTCCCTCACATTGACGAATTAACACAGAAACTGCGTCGCAATGAGATACTATGGTTTCTATCACTTCTCCTTCTAAATCGAGTAACGTTTGTATGGACACTACACGATTATCTTTTGGGATACGATTGTCCCCTTTTCGATGCACTATTCCTTCTTTACTGCATCCCTCGCCCCCTCACATAGACGAATTAACACAGAAATTTCGTCGCTATGAAATACCATGCGTTCTATGACTTCTCCCTCTAAATCGAGTAACATTTCTATGGAAACGGCAGTATTTTCTTTCGGGAAACGAGTATCTCCTTTCCGATGCACTATTCCTTCTTTACTGCATCGCTCGGTCCCTCATATTTACGAATTAATACAGAACTTGCATCGCTATGAAATACTATGGGTTCTATGACATCTCCTTCTAAACCGAGCATCGTTTCAATTGAAACGACAGTAATTTCTTTTGGGAAACGAGTATCTCCTAACCGATGCACTATTCCATCTATACTGCATCCCTCCCTCCTCACTTTGACGAATTAACACAGAAATTGCGTCGCTATGAATTACTATAGGTTCTATGACATCTCATTCTTAATCGAGTAATGTTTCTATAGAAACGACAGGATTTTCTTTGGGGATACAAGTATCTCCTTTCCGATGCACTATTCCTTCTTTACTGCTTCGCTCGGTCCCTCACATTCACTTATTAACACAGAAATTGCGTCGCGATGAAGTACTATGGGTTCAATGACATCTCCTTCAAAATCGAGTAACATTTCTATGCAAACGACAGTATTTTCTTTTGGGATACAAGTATCTCCTTTCCAAAGCACTTTTCTTTCTTTACTGCATCCCTCGCTCGCTCACATTGACGAATTAACACAGAATTTGCGTCGCTATGAAATACTATGTGTTCTATGACGTCTCCTTCTAAATCGACTAACGTTTCTACGGATACGACAGGATTTTCTTTTAAGATTCGATTATCTCCTTTCCCATGCACCATTCCTACTTTACTGCATCCCTCGCTCCCTCACATTGACGAATTAACACAGAAATTGCGTCGTATGAAATACTATGGGATCTATGACATTTCCTTCTAAATCAAGTAACGTTTCTATGGAAACATTAGGATTTTATTTCGGGATACGAGTAACTCCTTTCCGATACGCTATTCCTTCTTTACTGAATCCCTCGCTCCCTCACATTGACGAATTTACACAGAAATTGCGTCGCTATGAGATACTATTGGTTCTATCACTTCTCCGTCTAAATGGAGTGACGTTTGTATGGTAACTAAAGGATTTTCTTTTGGGATACGATTTTCTCCTTTCCGATGCACTATTCCTTCTTTACTGCATCCCTCGCTCCCTCACATTGATGAATTAACGCAGAAATTGCGTCGCTATGAAATACTATGCGTTCCATGACTTCTCCCTCTAAATCAAATAACGTTTCTATGGAAACGGCAGTATTTTCTTTCCGGAAACGAGTATCTCCTTTCCGATGCACAATTCCTTTTTTACTGCATCCCTCGCTCCCTCACATTGACGAATTAACACAGACATTGCGTCGCAAATATATACTATGAGTTCTATTACTTCGTCTTCTAAATCGAGTTTCGATTTTTATGGAAACGACAGGATTAACTTTTGAGATACGAGTATCTCCTTTCAGGTGCAGTATTCCCTCTTTACTGCATCCCTCGCTCCCTCACATTGACGAATTAACACAGAAATAGCGTCGCTATTAAATGCTATGGGTTCTATGAGATCTCCTTCTAAATCGAGTTACGTTTCTATGGAAACAACAGGATTTTCTTTTGGGATACGAGTATCTCCTTTCCGATGCACTATTCCTTCTTTACTGCATCCCTCGCTCCCTCACATTGACGAAATAACACAGAAATTGCGTCGCTATGAAATACTGTGGGTTCTATAACATCTCCTTCTATATCGAGTAACGTTACTATAGTAACAAAAGGATTTTCTTTCGGGATACGACTATCTCCGTTCCGATGTACTATTTCTTCTCTACTGCATCATTCGCTCCCTCACATTGACGCATTAACACAGAAATAGCGTCGCTATGAAATACTATGTGTTCTATAACTACTCCTTCTAAATCGAGTAACGTTTCTATGGAAACGACATAATTTTCTATTGGAATACGAGTATCTTCTTTCCGATGCACTATTCCTTCTTTACTGCGGCGCTCGCTCCCTCACATTGACTTATTAACACAGATATGCGGCGCTATGAAATACTATGGGTTCTATAACTACTCCTTCTAAATAGAGTAACGTTTCTTTGAAAACGACAGGACTTTATTTTGGGATACGACTATCTCCGTTCCGATGTACTATTCCTTCTTTACTGCATCATTCGCTCCCTCACATTGACGAATTAACACTGAAATAGTGTCGCTATGAAATACTATGGGTCCTATGACATCTCCTTCTAAATAGAGTAACGTTCCTATGGAAACGACTGGATTTTTTTGCCGTACGAGTAAGTCCATTCCGATGCACTATTCCTTCTTCTCTGCATCCCTCGGTCACTTACATTGATGAATTAACACAGAATTTGCGTCTCAATGAAGTACTATGGGTTCAATGACGTGTCCTTCTAAATCGAGTTACATTGCTATGGAAACCACAAAATTTCCTTTTGAGATACGAGTATCTCCTTTCCGAAGCAGTATTCCTTCTTTACTGCATCCCTCGCTCCCTCACATTGATGAACTAACACAGAATTCGTCTCAATGAAGTACTATGGGTTCAATGACGTGTCCTTCTAAATCGAGTAACATTTCTATGGAAACGACAAAATTTCGTTTTGAGATACGAGTATCTCCTTTCCGAAGCAGTATTCCTTCTTTACTGCATCCCTCGCTCCCTCACATTGATGAACTAACACAGAAATTGCGTCGCTATGAAATACTATGGGTTCCATGACATCTCCTTCTAAATCGAGTAACGTTTCTGTGGAAACAACAGAATTTTCTTTTGAGATACGACTAACTCCGTTCCGATGCACTATTCCTACTTTACGGAATCCGTCGCTCCCTCACATTGACGAATTAACACATAAATTGCGTCGCTATGAAATACTATGGGCTGTATGACATCCCTTCTAAACGGAGTACCGTTTCTATGGAAACGACAGGATTATCATTTGGGATACGAGTATCTCCTTTCCGATGCACTATTCCTTTTTTACTGCATTCCTCGTTCCCTCAGAATGACGAATTAAAACAGAAATTGCATCGCTATGAAATAGTATAGGTTCTATGACATTTCCTTCTAAATCGAGTAACGTTTCTATGGAAACGACAGGATTTTCTTTTGGGATACGAGTATCTCCTTTCCGATACGCTATTCCTTCTTTACTGCATCCCTCGCTCCCTCACATTGACGAATTAACACAGAAATTGCGTCGCTATGAGATACTATGGGTTCTATCACTACTCCATTTAAATCGAGTAACGTTTCTGTGGAAACAACAGAATATTCTTTTGGGGTACGAGCATCTCCTTTCTGATGCACCATTCCTTTTTTACTGCATCCCTCGCTCCCTAACATTGACGAATTAACACAGAAATTGCGGCGCTATGAAATACTATGAGTTCTATAACTTCTCCTTCTAAATCGAGTATCTTTTCTATGGAAACGATAGGATTTTCCTTTTTGATACGATTATCTCCTTTCCGATGCACTATTCCTTCTTTACTGCATTCCCCGCTCCGACACATTGTCGACTTAACTCAAAAATTGCGTCGCTAAAATGTACTATGGGTTCAATGACATCTCCTTCTGAATCGAGTAATGTTTCTATGGAAACGACAGGATTTCCTTTTGGGATACGAGTATCTCCTTTCCGATGCACTATTCCTTCTTTGTTGTATCCCTCGCTCACACACACTGACGAATTAACACAGAAATTTCGTCCTTATGAAATACTATGTTTCCTATGACTTCTCCTTCTTAATCGAGTAACGTTTCTATGGAAACGAGAGGATTTTCTATTGGGATACGAGTATCTCCTTTCCGATGCACTATTCCTTCTTAACTGCATCCCGCGCTCCGTCACATTGTTACATTAACAGAGATATTGCGTCGCTATGAAATACTATGGGTTCTATGACTTCTCCTTCTAAATCGAGTAACGTTTCTATGGAAACTACATGATTTTCTTTTGGGATACGAGTAACTCCTTTCCGATGCACCATTCCTACTTTACTGCATCCCTCGCTCCCTCACCATGACCAATTAACACAGACATTGCGTCGCTATGATATACTATGGGTTCTATTATTTCGTCTCCTAAATCGAGTAAAGACTTTTATGGAAACGAGAGGATTTACTTTTGGGATACGAGTATCTCCTTTCAAATGCAGTATTCCTCCTTTACTGCATCCCTCGCTCCCTCACATTGACGAATTAACAATGAAATTGCGTCGCTATGGAATACTATGGGTTCTATGACATCTCCTTCTAAATCGAGTAACGTTTCTATGGACACAACGGGATTTTCTTTTGGAATACGAGTATCTCCTATCCGATGCACTATACCTTCTTTACTGCATCTCTCGCTCCCTCACATTGACGACATAACACAGTAATTGCGTCGCCATGAAATACTGTGGGTTCTATAACTTCTCTTTCTAAATCAAGTTACATTTCTATGGAAACAAAAGGATTATCTTTTGGGAAACGACTATCTCCGTTCCGATGTACTGTTCCTTCTTTACTGCATCATTCGCTCCCTCAAATTGACGAATTAACGCAGAAATAGAGTCGCTATTAAATTCTATGGGTTCTATGACATCTCCTTCTAAATCGAGTAACGTTCCTATTAAAACGACAGGATTTTTTTTGCGGTACTAGTAACTCCTTTCCGATGCACTATTCCTACATTACTGCATCCCTCGCTTCCTCACATTGACGAAGTAACACAGATATTGCGTCGCTATGAAATACTATGTTTTCTATGACTTCTCCTTCTAAATCGAGTAACGTTTCTATGGAAACTACAAGATTTTCTTTTGGGATACGAGTAACTCCTTTCCGATGCACCTTTTCTACTTTACTGCATCCCTCGCTCTCTCAATTTGACGAATTAACACTGAAATTGCGTCGCTGTGAAATCTCCATCTAAATCGAGTAATATCTCTATAGAGACGACGGGATTTTCTCTTGGGATACGAGTATCTCCTTTCCGATGCACCATTTGTTCTTTACTGCCTTTCTCAGTCCCTCACATTCACTTATTAACACAGAAATTGCGTCGCAATGAAGTACTATGGGTTCAATGACAAAATGGTTCAAATGGCTCTGAGCACTAAGGGACTTAACATCTATCGTCATCAGTCCCCTAGAACATAGAACTACTTAAACCTAACTATCCTAAGGACAGCACACAACACCCAGCCATCACGAGGCAGTGAAAATCCCTGACCCCGCCGGGAATCGAACCCGGGAAACCGGGCGTGGGAAGCGAGAACGCTACCGCACATCCACGAGATGCGGGCGGTTCAATGACATCTCCGTCTAAATCGAGTAACGTTTCTATGGAAACGACAGGATTTTCTTTTGGGTCACGAGTATCACCTTTCCGTTGCACTATTCCTTCTTAACTGCATCCCTTGCTCCCTCACATTGACGAATTAACACAGAAATTGCGGCGCTATGAAACTGTATGGGTTCTATAACTTCTCCTTCTAAATCAAGCAACGTTTCTATGGAAACTATAGGATTTTCTGTTGGGACTGGAGAATGTCCCTTCCGATGTAATATACCTTCTTTACTGCATCCCTCGCTCCCTCACATTGACGAACTAACACAGATATTGCGTCGCTTTGAGATACCATGGGTTCTAGGACTTCTCCTTCTAAAACGAGTTACGTTTCTATGGAAATGATCGGATTTTCTTTTGGGATACGACTATCGCCTTTCCGATGCACTATTCCTTCTTTACTGCGTCCCTCGCTCCCTCACATTGAGGAATTAACACAGAAATTGCGTCGCTATGAAATACAATGGTTTCAATGACATCTCCTTGTACATCGAGTAACTTTTCTGTGGAAACGAAAGGATTTTCTTTTGGGATACAAGTATCTCCTCTCCGATGCACTATTCCTTCTTTACTGCATCCCTCGCTCCCTCAAATTGACGAATTATTACAGAAATTGCGTCGCTATGAAATACTATGGGTTCTATGACTTCTCTTTCTTAATCGAGTAACGTTTCTATGGTACCGACAGTATTTTCTTTTGGGATACGAGTATCTCCGTTCCGATGTACTATTCCTTCCCTACTGCATCATTGCCTCCCTTACATTGACGAATTAACACAGAAATTGCGCCGCTATGTAATATTACGGGTTCTATGACATCTCCTTCTAAATCGAGTAATGTTTCCATGGAAGCGACAGGATTTTTTTTTCGGTAGGAGTAACTCATTTCCGATGCACTATTCCTTCTTTACTGTATCCCTCGCTCCCTCACATTGACGAATTAACACATAAATTACGACGCTATGATATACTAGGGCTTCTATGACTTCTCCTTCTAAATCGAGTAACGTTTCTATGGAAACGGCAGTATTTTCTTTTGGGATACGAGTATCTCCTATCCGATGCACAATTCCTTCTTTACTGCATCCCTCCGTCCTCACTTTGACGAATTAACACAGATATTGCGTCGCTATGAAATACTATAGGTTCTATGACATCTCCTTCTAAATCGAGTAATGTTTCTGTGGAAACGACAGGATTTTCTTTTGGGATACGAGTAACTCCTTTCCGATGCACTATTCCTACTTTACTGCATCCCTCGCTCCCTCACATAGACGAATTAACACTGAAATTGCGTCGCTATGAAATACTATGGTTTCTGTAACACCAACTTCTAAATCGAGTAACGTTTCTGTGGAAACGACAGCATTTTCTTTTGGGATATGAGTATCTCCTTTCCGTTGCACTATTCATACTTTACTGCATCCCTCGCTCCCTCACATTGACGAATTAACACAGATATTGCGTCGCTATGCGATACTATGGGGTCTACGAATTCTCCTTCTAAAACGAGTAACGTTTCTATGGAAACGACAGGATTTTCTTTTGGGATACGACTATCTCCTTTCCGATGCACTATTCCTTCTTTACTGCATCCCTCACTCTCACACATTGACGAATTAACATAGAAATTGCGTCGCTATGACACAGTATTGTTTCTATGACATCTCCTTCTAAATCGAGTATCTTTTCTATGGAAACGACAGGATTTTCCTTCGGGATACGATTATCTCCTTTCCGATACACTATTCCTTCTTTACTGAATTCCCCGCTCCGACAAATTGACGACTTAACTCAAAAATTGCGTCGCTAAGATGTACTATGGGATCAATGACATCTCCTTCTGAATCGAGTGATGTTTCTATGGAAACGACAGGATTTTCTTTTGGGATACGAGTATCTCCTTTCCGATGCACTATTCCTTCTTTGCTGTATCCCTCGCTCACACACATTGACGAATTAACACAGAAATTTCGTCGCTATGAAATACTATGTTTCCTATGACTTCTCCTTCTTAATCGAGTAACGTTTCTATGGAAACGACAGGATTTTTTTTGGGGATAGGAGTATCTCCTTACCGATGCACTATTCCTTCTTTACCCGATACCTCGCTCCCGCACATTAACAAACTAACACAGAAATTGCGTCGCTATGAGATATTATGGGTTGTATGACTTCTCCTTCTAAATCGAGTAACGTTTCTATGGAAACGACAGGATTTGCTTTTGGGATACGACTATCTCCTTTCCGATGCTCTATTCCTTCTATACTGCATCCCTCGCTCCCTCACATTAACGAATTAACACAGAAATTGCGTCGCTATGAGTTACAATGGGTTCTATCACTTCTCCTTCTAAATCGAGTAACGTTTGTATGGAAACTATATGATTTTCTTTTGGGACTGGACAATCTCCCTTCCGATGTAATATACCTTCTTTACTGCATCCCTCGCTCCCTCACATTGACGAATTAACACAGATATTGCGTCGCTTTGAGATACCATGGGTTCTAGGACTTCTCCTTCTAAAACGAGTTACGTTTCTATGGAAACGATCGGATTTTCTTTTGGGATACGACTATCTCCTTTCCGATGCACTATTCCTTCTTTACTGCATCCCTCGCTCCCTCACATTGACGAATAAACACAGAAATTGCGTCGCTATGAAATACAATGGTTTCAATGACATCTCCTTCTACATCGAGTAACTTTTCTATGGAAACGACAGGATTTTCTTTTGGGATACGAGTATCTCCTCTCCGATGCACTATTCCATCATTACTGCATCCCTTGCTTCCTCACGTTGACGAATTAACACTGAAATAGCGTCGCTATGAAGTACTATGGGTTCAATGACATCTCCTTCTAAATCCAGTAACGTTTCTATGGACACGAAAGGAATTTCTTTTGGGATACGAGTATCTCCTTTCCGATGCTTTATTCCTTCTTTACTGCATCCCTCGCTCCCTCAAATTGACGAATCATTACAGAAATTGCGGTGCTATGAAATACTATGGGATCTATGACTTCTCCTTCTTAATCGAGTAACGTTTCTATGGTACCGACAGGATTTTCTTTTGGGATACGAGTATCTCCGATCCGATGTACTATTCCTTCTCTACTGCATCATTGCCTCCTTCACATTGACGAATTAACACTGCAATTGCGTCGCTATGAAGTGCTATGGTTTCTATGACATCAAATTCTAAATCGAGCAACGTTTCTGTGGAAACAACAGAATATTCCTTTGCGGTACGAGTATCTCCTTTCTGATGCACCATTCCTTTTTTACTGCATCCCTCGCTCCCTAACATTGACGAATTAACACAGAAATTGCGGCGCTATGAAACACTGTGGGTTCTATAACTTCTCCTTCGAAATCGAGCAACGCTTCTGTGGAAACAACAGGATTTTCATTTGGGATATGAGTATCTCCATTCCGTTGCACTATTCATACTTTGCTGCATCCCTCGCTCCCTCACATTGACGAATCATTACAGAAATTGCGGTGCTATGAAATACTATGGGATCTATGACTTCTCCTTCTTAATCGAGTAACGTTTCTATGGTACCGACAGGATTTTCTTTTGGGATACGAGTATCTCCGATCTGATGTACTATTCCTTCTCTACTGCATCATTGCCCCCCTCACATTGACGAATTAACACTGCAATTGCGTCGCTATGAAGTGCTATGGTTTCTATGACACCAAATTCTAAATCGAGCAACGTTTCTGTGGAAACAACAGAATATTCCTTTGCGGTACGAGTATCTCCTTTCTGATGCACCATTCCTTTTTTACTGCATCCCGCGCTCCCTAACATTGACGAATTAACACAGATATTGCGTCGCTATGCGATACTATGGGGTCTATGAATTCTCCTTCTAAAACGAGTAACGTTTCTATGGAAACGACAGGATTTTCTTCTGGGATACGAGTATCCCCTTTCCGATGCACCATTTGTTCTTTACTGCTTCTCTCGGTCCCTTACATTCACTAACTAACACAGAAATTGCGTCGCAATGAAGTACTATGGGTTCAATGACAAAATGGTTGAAATGGCTCTGAGCACTATGGGACTTAACATCTATGGTCTTCAGTCCCCTAGAACTACTTAAACGTAACTAACATAAGGACAGCACACAACACCCAGCCATCACGAGGCAGAGAAAATCCCTGACCCCGCCGGGAATCGAACCCGGGAACCCGGGCGTGGGAAACGAGAACGCTACCGCACGTCCACGAGATGCGGGTGGTTCAATGACATCTCCGTCTAAATCGAATAACGTTTCTATGGACGCGACAGGACTTTCTTTTGGGATACGAGTATCTCCTTTCCGATGCACTATTCCTTCTTAACTGTATCCCGCGCTCCCTCACATTGACAAATTAACATTGAAATTGCGTCGCTGTGAAATATTATAGGTTCTATGACATCTCCTCCTAAATCGAGTAATATTTCTATGGAGACGACGGGATTTTCTCTTGGGATACGAGTATCCCCTTTCCGATGCACCATTTGTTCTTTACTGCTTCTCTCGGTCCCTTACATTCACTAACTAACACAGAAATTGCGTCGCAATGAAGTACTATGGGTTCAATGACAAAATGGTTCAAATGGCTCTGAGCACTATGGGACTTAACATCTATGGTCTTCAGTCCCCTAGAACTACTTAAACGTAACTAACATAAGGACAGCACACAACACCCAGCCATCACGAGGCAGAGAAAATCCCTGACCCCGCCGGGAATCGAACCCGGGAACCCGGGCGTGGGAAACGAGAACGCTACCGCACGTCCACGAGATGCGGGTGGTTCAATGACATCTCCGTCTAAATCGAATAACGTTTCTATGGACGCGACAGGATTTTCTTTTGGGATACGAGTATCTCCTTTCCGTTGCACTATTCCTTCTTAACTGCATCCCTTGCTCCCTCACATTGACGAATTAACACAGAAATTGCGGCCCTATGAAACTGTATGGGTTCTATAACTTCTCCTTCTTAATCGGGCAACGTTTCTATGGTAACGACAAGAATTTTTTTGGGATAGGAGTATCTCCTTACCGATGCACTATTCCTTCTTTACCCGATCCCTCGCTCCCGCACATTAGCAAACTAACACAGATATTGCGTCGCTATGAGATACTATGGGTTCTATGACTTCACCTTCTAAATCGAGTAACGTTTCTATGGAAACGACAGGATTTGCTTTTGTAATACGACTATCTCCTTTCCGATGCACTATTCCTTCTATACTGCATCCCTCGCTCCATCACATTGACGAATTAACACAGAAATTGCGTTGCTGTGAAATAGTATGGCTTCTACAACATCTCCTTCTAAACGAGTATCTTTTCTATGGAAACGATAGGATTTTCATTTGGGATACGAGTATCTCCTCTCCGATGCACTATTCCTTCTTTAATGCATCACTCGCTCCCTCACATTGACGACATAACACAGAAATTGCGTCGCCATGAAATACTGGGGGTTCTATTACTTCTCCTTCTAAATCGAGTTGCGTTTCTATGGAAACAAAAGGATTAACTTTTGGGATACGACTATCTCCATTCCGATGTACTGTTCCTTCTTTACTGCATCATTCGCTCCCTCAAATTGACGAATTAACGCAGAAATAGAGTCGCTACTAAATTCTATGGGTTCTATGACATCTTCTTCTAAATCGAGTAACGTTCCTATTAAAACGACAGGATTTTTTTTGCGGTACGAGTAACTCCTTTCCGATGCACTATTCCTACATTACTGCATCCCTCGCTTTCTCACTTTGACGAATTAACACTGAAATTGCGTCGCTGTGAAATACTATATGATCTATGAGATCTCCTTCTAAATTGAAAAATGTTGCTATGGAAACGACAGGATTACCTTTTGGGATACGAGTATCTCCTTTCCGATGCGCTATTCCTTCTTTACTGCGTACCTCGCTCCCTCACATTGACGAATTAACACAGAAATGGCGGCGCTTTGAAATACTATGCGTTCTATAACTTTCCTTTCTAAATCGAGTAACGTTTCTATGGTTACGACAGGATTTTCTTTCGGGATATATCTCCTTTCCGACGCACTATTCCTTCTTTACTGCATTCTTCGCTCCTTCACATTGAAGAATTAACACAGAAATTCCGTCGCTATCAAATGCTATGTGTTCTATGACATTTCCTTCTAAATAGAGTAACATTACTATGGAAACGACTGGATTTTCTTTCGGCATAAGAGTATCTCCTTTCAAGAGCAGTATTAATTCTTTACTGCATCCACTGCTCCCTTACATTGACGAATTAAGACATAAACTGCGTCGCTATGAAATACTATGGGTTCTGTCACATCTCCTTCTAAATCGAGTAGCGTTTCTATGGAAACGACAGGATTTTCTTTGGGGTACGTGTATCTCCTTTCCGATGTACTATTCCTTCTATACTGCATCCCACGCTCCCTCACATTGACGAATTAACACAGAAATTGCGTCGCTGTGACATAGTATGGCTTCTACAACATCTCCTTCTAAATCGAGTATCTTTTCTATGGAAACGATAGGATTTTCATTTGGGATACGAGTATCTCCTTTCCGATGCACTATTCCTTCTTTACTGCATCCCCCGCTCCCTCACTTCGACGAATTAACACAGAAATTTCGTCGCTATGAAGTATTATGGGTTCAATGGCATCTCCTTCCAGATCCAGTAACGTTTCTATATAAACGACATGATTTTCTTTTGGGATACGAGTATCTCCTTTCCGATGCACTATTCCTTCCTTACAGCATCCCGCGCTCCCTCACATTGACGAATTAACGCAGAAATTGCGTCGCTATGAAATATTATGGGTTCTATGACTTCTCCTTTAAATCGAGTAACGTTTCTATGGAAACTTCTGGATTTTCTTTTTTGATACGAGTATCTCCCTTCCGGCGCCCCATTCCTACTTAACTGCATCCCTCGCACCCTCACATTGACAAATTAACACAGACATTGCGTCGCTATGATACACTATTGGTGCTATTACTTCGTCTTCTAAATCGAGTAACGATTTGAAGGAAACGACAGGATTTACTTTAGGGATACGAGTATCTCCTTTCAAATGAAGTATTCCTTCTTTACTGCATCCCTCGCTCCCTCACATTGACGAATTAACACATTAATGGCGTCGCTATGAAATACTATGTGTTCTATGACATCTCCTTCTAAATCGAGTAACGCTTCTATGGAAACGACAGGATTTTCTTTAGGGAAATGAGTATCTTCTTTCTGATGCACTATTCCTTCCTTACAGCATCCCTCGCTCTCTCTCATTGACGAATTAACATAGAAATTGCGGCTCTATGATACACTATATGTTCTATAACTTCTCCTTCTAAATCGAGTATCGTTTCTAAGTAAACGACAGGATTTTCTTTTGGGATACGACTATCTCCTTTCCGATGCAGTATACCTTCTTTACTGCATCCCTCGCTCCCTCACATTGACGAATTAATACAGATATTGCGTCGCCAAGAAGTACTATTGGTTCAATGACCTCTCCTTCAAAATCGAGTACCATTTCCATGGAAACGACAGGATTTTCTTTTGGGATACGAGTATGTCCTTTCCGATGCACTATTCCTTCTTTACTGCATCGCTCGCTCCCTCATATTGACGAATTAACACAGAAATTGCGTCGCTATGAAATACAACGGGTTCTATGACTTCTCCTTCTAAATCGAGTAACGTTTCTATCGAAACTACAGGATATTCTTTTGGGATCCGACTATCTCCTTTCCGATGCACTATTCCTTCCTTACAGCATCCCGCGCTCCCTCACATTGACGAATTAACGCAGAAATTGCGTCGCTATGAAATATTATGGGTTCTATGACTTCTCCTTTAAATCGAGTAACGTTTCTATGGAAACTTCTGGATTTTCTTTTTTGATACGAGTATCTCCCTTCCGGCGCCCCATTCCTACTTAACTGCATCCCTCGCACCCTCACATTGACAAATTAACACAGACATTGCGTCGCTATGATACACTATTGGTGCTATTACTTCGTCTTCTAAATCGAGTAACGATTTGAAGGAAACGACAGGATTTACTTTAGGGATACGAGTATCTCCTTTCAAATGAAGTATTCCTTCTTTACTGCATCCCTCGCTCCCTCACATTGACGAATTAACACATTAATGGCGTCGCTATGAAATACTATGTGTTCTATGACATCTCCTTCTAAATCGAGTAACGCTTCTATGGAAACGACAGGATTTTCTTTAGGGAAATGAGTATCTTCTTTCTGATGCACTATTCCTTCCTTACAGCATCCCTCGCTCTCTCTCATTGACGAATTAACATAGAAATTGCGGCTCTATGATACACTATATGTTCTATAACTTCTCCTTCTAAATCGAGTATCGTTTCTAAGTAAACGACAGGATTTTCTTTTGGGATACGAGTATGTCCTTTCCGATGCACTATTCCTTCTTTACTGCATCCCTCGCTCCCTCACATTGACGAATTAATACAGATATTGCGTCGCCAAGAAGTACTATTGGTTCAATGACCTCTCCTTCAAAATCGAGTACCATTTCCATGGAAACGACAGGATTTTCTTTTGGGATACGAGTATGTCCTTTCCGATGCACTATTCCTTCTTTACTGCATCGCTCGCTCCCTCATATTGACGAATTAACACAGAAATTGCGTCGCTATGAAATACAACGGGTTCTATGACTTCTCCTTCTAAATCGAGTAACGTTTCTATCGAAACTACAGGATATTCTTTTGGGATCCGACTATCTCCTTTCCGATGCACTATTCCTTCTTTACTGCATCCCTTGCTCCCTCACATTGACGAATTAACACAGATATTGTGTCGCCATGAAGCACTTTGGTTTCAATGACCTCTCCTTCAAAATCGAGTACCATTTCTGTGGAAACGACAGGATTTTCTTTTGGAATACGAGTATGTCCTTTCCGATGCACTATTCCTTCTTTACTGCATCGCTCGCTCCCTCATATTGACGAATTAACACAGAAATTGCGTCGCTATGAAATACAACGGGTTCTATGACTTCTCCTTCTAAATCGAGTAACGTTTCTATCGAAACTACAGGATATTCTTTTGGGATCCGACTATCTCCTTTCCGATGCACTATTCCTTCTTTACTGCATCCCTTGCTCCCTCACATTGACGAATTAACACAGATATTGTGTCGCCATGAAGCACTTTGGTTTCAATGACCTCTCCTTCAAAATCGAGTACCATTTCTATGGAAACGACAGGATTTTCTTTTGGGATACGAGTATCTCCTTTCCGATGCACTATTCCTTCTTTACTGCACGCCTCGCTCCCTCACATTGACGAATTAACACACAAATTGCGTCGCTTTGAAATGCTATGGGTTTTATGACTCCTCCTTCTAAATCGAGTAACGTTTCTATGGAAAATACGAGATTTTCTTTTGGGATACGAGTTTCTCCTTTCTGATGCACCATTCCTACTTTACTGCATCCCTCGCTCCCTCACATTGGCGAATTAACACAGAAATTGCGTCGCTATGAAAGACTTTGTGTTCTATGACATCTCCTTCTACATCGTGTAACGTCTCTAAGTAAACGACAGGATTTTCTTTTGGGATACAAGTATCTCCTTTCCGATGCACTATTCCTTCTTTACTGCATCCCTCGCTCCCTCCCATTGACGACATAACACAGAAATTGCGTCGCTATGAAATACTAGGGGTTCTATAACTTCTCCTTCCAAACCGAGTAACGTTTCAATGGAAAAAAAAGGATTTTCTTATGGTATACGACTATCTCCTTTCCGATGCAATATTCCTTCTTTACTGCATCCCTCGCTCTTTCACATTGACGAATGAACACAGAACTTGCGTCGCAATGAAATACTATGGGATATATGACATCTCCTTCTAAATCGAGTACTGTTGCTATGGAAACGAGAGGATTTTCTTTTGGGATACGAGTATCTCCTTTCTGATCACTATTGCTTCTTTACTGCATCCTTCGCTCCCTCACACTGACGAATTAACACAGAAATTGCGGCGCTATGATATACTATGGGTTCTATTACTTCGTCTTCTAAATCGAGTAAGATTTTTTATAGAAACGATAGGGTTTACTTTTGGGATACGAGTATCTGCTTTCCGATGCACTATTCCTTCTTTACTGCATCCCTCGCTCTCTCACATTAACGAATTAGCACAGAAATTGCGTTGCTATGAAATACTATTGGTTCTATGACATCTCCTTCTAAATCGAGTATTGGTTCTACGCAAACTACAGGATTATCTTTTAGAACACGAGTATTTCCATTCCGACGCACTATTCCTTCGTAACTGCGTCCCTCGCTCCTCTTCATTGACGAATTAACACAGAAATTGCATTCCTATGAAATTCCGTGGATTCTATAACTTTCCCTGCTAAATAGATAACGCCTCTATGGAAACGACAGGGTTTTCTAATGTCATACGACTATATGCGTTCCGATGCACTATTCCTTCTTAACTGCGTCCCTCGCTCCCCCACATTGACGAATCAACACAGGAATTGCGTCGCCATGAAATACTATGGTTTCTACGACATCTCCCACTAAATCGAGTAACTTTTCAATGGAAACGACAGGATTTTCTATTGGGATAGGAGTATCTCCTTTCCGATGGACCATTCCTTCCTTACTGCATCCCTCGCTCCCACACATTGATGTATTAACACAGATATTGCGTCGCTATGAAGTACTATGTGTTCAATGGCATACCCTTCTAAATCGAGTAACGTTTCTATGGAAACGACAGGATTTTCTTTTGGGATACGAGTATCTCCTTTCCGATGCACTATTCCTACTTTACTGCATCCCTCGCTCCCTCACATTGACGGATTAACACAGAAATTGCGTCGCTATGAAATACTATGAGTTCTGTGACATCTCCTTCTAAATCGAGTAACGTTTCTATGGAAAGAACAGGATTTTCTTCTGGGGTACGAGTATCTCGTTTCCGATGCACTATTCCTTCTTTACTGCATCACTCGCTCCCTCACATTGTCGAAATATCACAGAAATGGTGTCGCTATGAATTTTTATGGGTTCTATAACTTCTCTTTCTAAATCGAGTAACGTTTCCATGGAAACGACGGGATTTTCTTTTGGGGTACGAGTATCTCCTTTCCGGTGCACTATTCCTTATTTACTGCATCCCTCGCTCCCTCACGTTGACGAATTATCACAGAAATTGCGTCGCTATGATATTCTATGGATTCTATGACATCACCTTGTAAATCGAGTAACGTTTCTATGGAAGCGATTGGAATTTTTTTTATGATACGAGTATCTCCTGTGTGAAGCACAATTCCTTCTTTACAGCATAACTCGCTCCTTCACATTGACGAACTAACACAGAAATTGCGTCGCTATGAAATACAATGGGTTCTATGCCATCTCCTTCTAAATCGAGTAATGTTTCTATGGAAACTACAGGATATCCTTTTGGGATGTGAGTATCTCCTTTCCGATGCAGTATTCCTTCTTTACTGCATCACTCGCTCCCTCACATTGTCGAAATATCACAGAAATGGTGTCGCTATGAAATTTTATGGGTTCTATAACTTCTCTTTCTAAATCGAGTAACGTTTCTATGGAAACGACAGGATTTTCTTTTGGGATACGACTGTCTCCATTCCGAATCTCTATTCCGTCTTTACTGCATCCCTCGCTCCCTCACATTGACGAAGCAACACAGAAATTGTGTCACAATGAAATACTATGGTTGCTATGACATCTCCAACTAAATCGAGTAACTTATCAATGGAAACGACAGGACTTTCTTTTGGGAATGGCGTATCTCCTTTCCGATGGACCATTCCTCCCTTACTGCATCCCTCGCTCCCTCACATTGATGTATTTACAAAGAAATTTCGTCGCTATGAGGTACTATGGGTTCAATGACATATCCTTCTAAATCGAGGAACGTTTCTATGGAAACGACAGGATTTAGATTTGGAATACGAGTATCTCCTTACGACGCACTACTCCTTCTTTACTGCATCTCTCGTTCCCTCACATTGACGAATTAACACAGAAATTGCGTCGCTATGAAATACTATGGGTTCTATGACTCCTCCTTCTTAATCGAGTATCGTTTCTTTGCAAACTACAGGATTTTCATTTGGGATTCGAGTATCTCCTTTCCGATGCACTATTCCTACTTCACTGTATCCCTTGCTGCCTCACATTGACGGAGTAACACAGAAATTGCGTCGCTATGAAATACTATGAGTTCTATAACATCTCCTTCTAAATCGAGTAACGTTTCTATGGAAACGACAGGATTTTCTTCTGGGATACGAGTATCTTGTTTCCCATGAACTATTCCTTCTTTACTGTTACCCTCGCTCCCTCACATTGACGAAATAACACAGATTTTGTGTCGCTTTGAAATACTATGGGTTCTATGACTTCTACTTCCAAATCGAGTAACGTTTCTATGGAAACGACAGGATTTTCTTTTGGGATACGAGTATCTCCTTTCCGATGCACTATTCCAACTTTTCTGCATTCCTCGCTCCCTCGCATTGACGGATTAACACAGAAATTGCGTCGCTATGAAATAGTATAGGTTCTATGACATCCCTTCTAAATCGAGTAACGTTTCTATGGAAACGACAGGATTTTCCTTTGGGATACGAGTATGTCCTTTCCAATGCACTAATCCTTCTTTTCTGCATCCCCCGCTCCCTCACATTGACGAATTAACACAGAAATTCCTTCGCTATGACATACTATGGGTTCTATCACTTCCCCTTCTAAATCCAGTAACGTTTCTATGGAAACAAAAGTATTTTCTTGTGGGATACGACTATCTCCTTTACGATGCTCTTTTCCTTCTGTACTGCTTCCCTCGCTCCCTCACATTGACGAATTAACACAGTAATTATCGGCGCTATGAAATACTATGGGATCTATAACTTCTACTTCTAGATCGAGTAACGTTTCTATGGAAACGACAGGATTTTCTTTTGGTATACTAGTATCTCCTTTGCGACGCACTATTATTAATTTACCTCACCCCTCGCTCCCTCACATTGACGAATTAACACAGAAATTGCGTCGCTATGAAATACTATGGGTTCTATGACATCTCCTTCCAAATTGAGTAAAGTTTCCATGGAAACTTCAGGATGTTCTTTTGGGGTACGAGGATCTCGTTTCCGATGACCTATTCCTTCCTTACTGCTACCCTCGCTCCGTCACATTGACGATATAACACAGAAATTGCGTGGATATCAAATACTATGGGTTCTATGACTGCTACTTACAAATCGAGTAACGTTTCTATGGAAACGACAGGATTTTCTTTTGGGATACGACTATGTCCTTTCCGATGCACTATTCCTTCTTTTCTGCATCCCCCGCTCCCTCACATTGACGAATTAACGCAGAAATGGCTTCGCTATGAAATACTATGGGTTCTATCACTTCCCCTTCTAACTCGAGTAACGTTTCTATGGAAACAAAGGTATTTTCTTTTGGCATATGACTATCTCCTTTACGATGCCCTTTTCCTTCTTTACTGCATCCCTCGCTCCCTCACATTGATGAACTAACACAGAAATTGCGTCGCTATGAAGTTTTATTTGTTCTATAACTTCTCCTTCTAAATCGAGTAACGTTTCTATGGAAACGACAGGATTCTCTTTTGGGATACGACTATCTCTTTTCCGATGCACTATTCCTTCTTTTCTGCATCCCTTGCTCCCTCACATTGACGGATTAACACAGAAATTGCGTCGCTATGAAATACTATGGGTTCTATGACATCTCCTTCTAAATCGAGTAATGTTTCTATGGAAAAAACAGGATATTCTTTTGGGATACGAGTATCTCCATCCCGATGCGACTATTCCATCTTTACTCCGTCCCTCGCTCCGTCACATTGACATATTAGCACAGTATTTGCGGCGCTATGAAATACTATGGTTTCTATAACTTTTCCTTCTAGATCGAGTAACGTTTCTATGGAAACGACAGGATTTTCTTTTGGGATACTAGTATCTCCTTTGCGACGCACTACTATTTATTTACCTCATCCCTCGCTCCCTCACATTGACGAATTAACACAGAAATTGCGACGCTATGAAATACTATATGTTCTATGACATCTCCTTCCCAATCGAGTAACGTTTCTATGGAATCAACAGGATTTTCTTTTGGGATAGAAGTATCTCCATTCCAATGCACTATTCCTTCCTTACTGCATCCCTTGCTCCCTCGCATTGACAAAATAACACAGAAATTGAGTCGCTATTAAATACTATGGGTTCTATGACTCCTACTTGGAAATCGAGTAACGTTTCTATGAAAACGACAGAATTTTCTTTTGGGATACGACTATCTCCTTTCCGAAGCACCATTCCTTCTTTACTGCATCCCTCGCTCCCCCTCATTGACGAATTAACACAGAAAATGCGTCGCTATGAAGTATTATGGGTTCAATGACGGCTCCTCCTATATCGAGTAACTTTTCTATGGAAACGACAGGATTTTCATTTGGGTTAGAGTATCTCCTTTCCGATGCACTAGTCCTTCTTTGCTGCATCCCTCGCTCCCTGACATTGACAAATTAACACAGTAATTGCGGCGCTATGAAATACTATGGGTTCTACAACTTTTCCCTCTAAATCGAGTGACAATTCTATGGAAACAACAGGATATTTTTTGGGATACTAGTACCTTCTTTCCGACGCAATATTCCTTCTTTACTGCATCCCTCGCTCCCTCACATTGACGATTTAAGACAGAAATTGCGTTGCTATTAAATACTATGGGTTCTATGGCATCTCCTTCAAAATCGAGAAACGTTTCTGTGGAAACAACCGCACTTTCTTTTGAGTTACGAGAATATCCTTTCCGTTGCACCATTCCTGCTTTACTGCGTCCCTCATTCACTCATATTTACGAATTAACACAGATATTGCGGCGCTACGAAATACTATGGGTTCTACAACTTTTCCTTCTAAATCGAATGACAATTCTATGGAAACAACAGTATATTTTTTTGGATACTAGTATCTCCTTTCCGACGCACTATTCCGTCCTTCCTGCATCCCTCGCTCCCTCACACTGACGAAATAACACAGAAATTGCGTCGCTATGAAATACTATGGGTTCTATGACATCTCCTTCTAAATCGAGTAATGTTTCTATGGAAACAACAGGATTTTCTTCTGGTATACGAGTATCTCCTTTCCGATACACTATTCCTTCATTACTGCATCACTCGCTCCCTCACATTGTCGAAATAACACAGAAATTGCGTCGCTATGAAATTTTATGTGTTCTATAACTTCTCCTTCTAAATCGAGTAACGCTTCTATGGAAACGACAGGATTTCCTTTTGGGATACCACTATCTCTTTTCCGATGCACTATTCCTTCTTTGCTGCATCCTTCGCTCCCTAACATTTACGAATTAACTCAGATATTGCATCGCTATGAGATACTATGGGTTCTATGACTTCTCCTTCTAAACCGAGTAACGTTTCTATGGAAACGACAGGATTTTCTTTTAAGATACGAGTATCTCCTTTCCGACGCACTATTCTTTCTTTACTGCATCCCTCGCTCCCTCACATTGACCAACTAACACAGAAATTGCGTCGCTATGAAATACCTTGGGTTCTATGACTCCTCCTTCTTAATCGAGTACCGTTTCTTTGGAAACGACAGGATTTTCGTTTGGGATACGAGTATCTCCTTTCTGGTGCACAATTCCTTCTTTACTGCATCCCTTGCTCCCTCACATTGACGAATTAACACAGAAATTGCGTCGCTATGAAATACTATGGATTCTATGACATATCCTTCTAAATCGAGTAACGTTTCTATGAAAACGACAGGATTTTCTTTTGGGATACGAGTATCTCCCTTCTGATGCACTATTCCTTCTTTGCCGCATCCCTCGCTCCCTCACATTGACGAATTAACCCAGAAATTGCGTCGCAGTGAAATACTATTGGTTCTATGACATCTCCCTCTAAATCGAGTAACGTTTCTATGGAGACGAAAGGATTTTCTTTGGGATACGAGTATCTCCCTTCTGATGCACTATTCCTTCTTTACTGCATCCCTCGCTCCCTTTACATTGACGAATTAACACAGAAATTCCGTCGCTATGAATTACTGTGGGATCTATGCCATCTCCTTCTAAATCGAGTAACTTTTCTAAGGCAACGACTGGATTTTCTTTTGGGATAGGAGTATCTCCTTTCCGATTTACTATTCCTTCCTTACTGCATCCCTCGCTCGGCCACATGGACGAAATTACACAGAAATTGCGTCGCTATGAAGTACTATGGGTTCAATGACATATACTTCTACATCGAGTAACGTTTCAATGAAAACGACAGGATTTTCTGTTGGGATACGAGTATCTCATTTCCGATACACTACTCCTTCTTTACTGCATCCCTCGCTCCCCCACATTGACGAATTAACACAGAAATTGCGTCGCTATGAAGTACTATGGGTACTATGACTCCTCCTTCTTAATCGAGTAACGATTCTATGGAAACGACAGGATTTTCTTTTGGGATACGAGTATCTCCTTTCCGATGCACTAATCCTACTTTACTGCATTCCTCGCTCCCTCGCATTGATGGATTAACACAGAAATTGCGTCGCTATGAAATACTATGGGTTCTATGACATCTCCTTCTAAAACGAGTAACGTTTCTATGGAAAAAACTGGATTTTCTTTTGGGGTACGAGTATCTCCTTTCCGATGAACTGTTCCTACTTTACTGCATCGATCGCACCCACACAATGTCGAAATAACACAGAAATTGCGTCGCTATGAAGTTTTATGGGTTCTATAACTACTTCTTCTAAAACGAGTCACGTTTCTATGGAAACGACAGGATTTCCTTTTGGGATACGACTATCTCTTTTCCGATGCACTATTCCTTCTTTGCTGCATCCTTCGCTCCCTAACATTTACGAATTAACTCAGATATGGCATCGCTATGAGATACTATGGGTTCTATGACTTTTCCTTCTAAACCGAGTAACGTTTCTATGGAAACGACAGGATTTTCTTTTAAGATACGAGTATCTCCTTTCCGACGCACTATTCTTTCTTTACTGCATCCCTCGCTCCCTCACATTGACCAACTAACACAGAAATTGCGTCGCTATGAAATACCTTGGGTTCTATGACTCCTCTTTCTTAATCGAGTACCGTTTCTTTGGAAACGACAGGATTTTCTTTTGGGATACGAGTATCTTGTTTCCCATGAACTATTCCTTCTTTACTGTTACCCTCGCTCCCTCACATTGACGAAATAACACAGATTTTGTGTCGCTTTGAAATACTATGGGTTCTATGACTTCTACTTCCAAATCGAGTAACGTTTCTATGGAAACGACAGGATTTTCTTTTGGGATACGAGTATCTCCTTTCCGATGCACTATTCCAACTTTTCTGCATTCCTCGCTCCCTCGCATTGACGGATTAACACAGAAATTGCGTCGCTATGAAATAGTATAGGTTCTATGACATCCCTTCTAAATCGAGTAACGTTTCTATGGAAACGACAGGATTTTCCTTTGGGATACGAGTATGTCCTTTCCAATGCACTAATCCTTCTTTTCTGCATCCCCCGCTCCCTCACATTGACGAATTAACACAGAAATTCCTTCGCTATGACATACTATGGGTTCTATCACTTCCCCTTCTAAATCCAGTAACGTTTCTATGGAAACAAAAGTATTTTCTTGTGGGATACGACTATCTCCTTTACGATGCTCTTTTCCTTCTGTACTGCTTCCCTCGCTCCCTCACATTGACGAATTAACACAGTAATTATCGGCGCTATGAAATACTATGGGATCTATAACTTCTACTTCTAGATCGAGTAACGTTTCTATGGAAACGACAGGATTTTCTTTTGGTATACCAGTATCTCCTTTGCGACGCACTATTATTAATTTACCTCACCCCTCGCTCCCTCACATTGACGAATTAACACAGAAATTGCGTCGCTATGAAATACTATGGGTTCTATGACATCTCCTTCCAAATTGAGTAAAGTTTCCGTGGAAACTTCAGGATGTTCTTTTGGGGTACGAGGATCTCGTTTCCGATGACCTATTCCTTCCTTACTGCTACCCTCGCTCCGTCACATTGAAGATATAACACAGAAATTGCGTGGATATCAAATACTATGGGTTCTATGACTGCTACTTCCAAATCGAGTAACGTTTCTATGGAAACGACAGGATTTTCTTTTGGGATACGACTATGTCCTTTCCGATGCACTATTCCTTCTTTTCTGCATCCCCCGCTCCCTCACATTGACGAATTAACGCAGAAATGGCTTCGCTATGAAATACTATGGGTTCTATCACTTCCCCTTCTAACTCGAGTAACGTTTCTATGGAAACAAAGGTATTTTCTTTTGGCATATGACTATCTCCTTTACGATGCCCTTTTCCTTCTTTACTGCATCCCTCGCTCCCTCACATTGATGAACTAACACAGAAATTGCGTCGCTATGAAGTTTTATTTGTTCTATAACTTCTCCTTCTAAATCGAGTAACGTTTCTATGGAAACGACAGGATTCTCTTTTGGGATACGACTATCTCTTTTCCGATGCACTATTCCTTCTTTTCTGCATCCCTTGCTCCCTCACATTGACGGATTAACACAGAAATTGCGTCGCTATGAAATACTATGGGTTCTATGACATCTCCTTCTAAATCGAGTAATGTTTCTATGGAAAAAACAGGATATTCTTTTGGGATACGAGTATCTCCATCCCGATGCGACTATTCCATCTTTACTCCGTCCCTCGCTCCGTCACATTGACATATTAGCACAGTATTTGCGGCGCTATGAAATACTATGGTTTCTATAACTTTTCCTTCTAGATCGAGTAACGTTTCTATGGAAACGACAGGATTTTCTTTTGGGATACTAGTATCTCCTTTGCGACGCACTACTATTTATTTACCTCATCCCTCGCTCCCTCACATTGACGAATTAACACAGAAATTGCGACGCTATGAAATACTATATGTTCTATGACATCTCCTTCCCAATCGAGTAACGTTTCTATGGAATCAACAGGATTTTCTTTTGGGATAGAAGTATCTCCATTCCAATGCACTATTCCTTCCTTACTGCATCCCTTGCTCCCTCGCATTGACAAAATAACACAGAAATTGAGTCGCTATTAAATACTATGGGTTCTATGACTCCTACTTGGAAATCGAGTAACGTTTCTATGAAAACGACAGAATTTTCTTTTGGGATACGACTATCTCCTTTCCGAAGCACCATTCCTTCTTTACTGCATCCCTCGCTCCCCCTCATTGACGAATTAACACAGAAAATGCGTCGCTATGAAGTATTATGGGTTCAATGACGGCTCCTCCTATATCGAGTAACTTTTCTATGGAAACGACAGGATTTTCATTTGGGTTAGAGTATATCCTTTCCGATGCACTAGTCCTTCTTTGCTGCATCCCTCGCTCCCTGACATTGACAAATTAACACAGTAATTGCGGCGCTATGAAATACTATGGGTTCTACAACTTTTCCCTCTAAATCGAGTGACAATTCTATGGAAACAACAGGATATTTTTTGGGATACTAGTACCTTCTTTCCGACGCAATATTCCTTCTTTACTGCATCCCTCGCTCCCTCACACTGACGTACTAACACAGGAATGGCAACGCTATGAAATACTATGGGTTCTATAACTTTTCCTTCTAAATCGAGTAGCGTTTCTATGGAAACGACAGGATCTTCTTTCGGGATACGAGAATTTCCTTTCCTACGCACAGTTCCTTCTTTACTGCATCCCTCGCTCCCTCACATTGACGATTTAAGACAGAAATTGCGTTGCTATTAAATACTATGGGTTCTATGGCATCTCCTTCAAAATCGAGAAACGTTTCTGTGGAAACAACCGCACTTTCTTTTGAGTTACGAGAATATCCTTTCCGTTGCACCATTCCTGCTTTACTGCGTCCCTCATTCACTCATATTTACGAATTAACACAGATATTGCGGCGCTACGAAATACTATGGGTTCGACAACTTTTCCTTCTAAATCGAATGACAATTCTATGGAAACAACAGTATATTTTTTGGGATACTAGTATCTCCTTTCCGACGCACTATTCCGTCCTTCCTGCATCCCTCGCTCCCTCACACTGACGAAATAACACAGAAATTGCGTCGCTATGAAATACTATGGGTTCTATGACATCTCCTACTAAATCGAGTAACGTTCCTATGGAAACGGCAGGATTTTTTTTTTTGCGGTACGAGTAACTCCTTTCCGATGCACTATTCCTTCTTTACTGCATCCCTCGCTCCCTCACAATGACTAATTAACACAGAAATTACGTCGCTATGAAATACTATGCGTTCTATGGAAACGACAGTATTTTCTTTTGGGTCACGACTATCTCCATTCCGATGCACTATTACTTCTTTACTGCATCCCTCGCTCCCTCACATTGACGAATTAACACAGAAATTGCGTCGCTATGAAATACTATGTGTTCTATGACATCTTCTTCTAAATCGAGTAACGTTTCTATGGGAACGACAGGATTTCCTTTTGGGAAACGACTATCTCTTTTCCGATGCACTATTCCTTCTTTACTGCATAACTCGCTCCCTCACATTGACGAATTAACACAGAAGAAGCGTCGCTATGAAATACTGTGGGTTCAATGACATTTCCTTCTAAATCGAGTGACGTTTCTATGGTAACGACAGGATTTTCTTTTGGGATACAAGTATCTCCATTCTGATGCACTATTCCTTCTTTACTGCATCCCTCGCTCCCTCACATTGACGAATTAACACAGAAATTGCGGCGCTATGTTACACTATGGGTTCTATGACTTCTCCTTCTAAGTCGAGTAACGTTTCTATGGAAACGACAGGATTTTCTTTTGGGATACGGGTATTTCCTTTTAGATGCACTATTCCTTCTTTACAGCATCCCTCGCTCCCTCACATTGACGATTTAACACAGAAATTGCGTCGCTATGAAATACTATGTGTTCTATGACATCTCTTGCAAAATCGAGTAATGGTTCTATGGAAACGACAGGATTTTTTTTTTGGGATACGAGTATATCCTTTCCGATGCACAATTCCGTCTTTACTGCATCCCTCGCTCCCTCTTATTGACGAAATAACACAAAACTTGCGTCGGTATAAAAAAGTATGAGTTCTAAGACTTCTCCTTCTAAATCGAGAAACGTTTCTATGGAAACGACAGGATTTTCTTTTGGGACACGAGTATATCCTTTCCGATGCACTATTCGTTCTTTACTGCATCACTCGCTCCCTCACATTGACAAAATAACACAGAAATTGAGTCGCTATGAAATACTATGGGTTCTATGACTTCTCCTTCTAAATCGAGTAACGATTCTATGGAGACCACAGGATTTTCTTTTGGGATACGAGTATCTCCTTTCTGATGCACTATTCCATCTTCACTGCATCCCTCGCTCCCCCACATTGACGAATTAACACAGAAATTTTGGCGCTATGATATACTATGGGTTCTATGACATCTCCTTCTAAATCGAGTAACATTTCTATGGAAACTACAGGATTTTCTTTTGGGATACGTGTATATCCTTTTCGACCAACTATTCCTTCTTTACTGCATCCCTCGCTCCCTCAGATTAACGAAATAACACATAAATTGCGTCGCCATGAAATACTATGTGTTCTATGACTTCTTCTTCTAAATCGAGTAACGTCTCTATGGAAACGACATGATTTTCTTTTGAAATACGAGAATCTCCTTTCTGATGCACTATTCGTTCTTTACTGCATCCCTTGCTCCCTCACATTGACGTATTAACACAGGAATGGCGGCGCTATGAAATACTATAGGTTCTATAACTTCTCCTACTAAATCGAGTAACGTTTCTATGGAAACGACAGGATTTTCTTTCGGGATACGAGAATCTCCTTTCCGACGCACAATTCCTTCTTTACTGCGTCCCTCGCTCCCTCACATGGACGATTTAACACAGAAATTGCGTCGCTATGAAATACTATGGGTTCTATGACATATCCTTCAAAATCGAGAAACGTTTCTGTGGAAACAACAGGATTTTCTATTGAGATACAAGAATATCCTTTCCGATGCACCATTCCTTCTTTACTGCGTCCCTCATTCCTTACATTTACGAATTAACACAGAAATTGCGGCGCCATGAAATACTATGGGTTCTACAATTTTTCCTTCTAAATCGAGTGACAATTCTATGGAAACAACAGGATATTCTTTTGGGATACTAGTATCTCCTTTCCGACGCACTATTCCTTCTTTACTGCATCACTCGCTCCCTCACATTGTCGATATAACACAGTAATTGCGTCGCTATGAATTTTTATGGGTTCTATAACTTCTTCTTCTAAATCGAGTAACGTTTCTATGGAGACGACAGGATTTTCTTGCGGGTTACGAATATCTCCTTTCCGATGCACCATTCCTTTCTTACTGCGTCCCTCCCTCCCTCACATTGACGAATTAACACAGAAATTGCGGCGCTATGAATTACTTTGGGTTTTATAACTTTTCCGTCTAAATCGAGTAACTTTTCTATGGAAACGACAGGTTTTTCTTTTGGGATACTAGTATTTCCTTTCCGACGCACTATTCCTTCTGTACTGCATCCCTCGCTCCCTCACATTGACGAATTAACACAGAAATGGCGTCGCGATGAAATTCAATGTGTTCCATGGCTTCTCCTACTAAATCGAGTAACGATTCTATGGAAACAACAGGATTTTCTTTTGGGGTACGAGAATCTCCTTTCAGATGCACTATTCCTTCTTTACTGCATCCCTCGCTCCCTCACATTGACGAATTAACACAAAAATTGCGTCGCTATGAAACACTATGCTTTCTATGACATCTCCTTGTAAATCGAGTAAAGTTTCTATGGAAACGTCAGGATTTTCTTTGGGGTACGAGTATCTCCTTTCCGATGCACTATTCCTTCTTTACTGCATCCCTCGCTCCCTCTCATTGACGAATTAACAGAGAAATTGCGTCGCTATGAAATACTATGGTTTCTATGACATCTCCTTTTGAATCGAATAACTTTTCTATGGAAACGACTGGATTTTCGTTTGGGATAGGAGTAACTCCTTTCCGATTTACTATACCTTCCTTACTGCATCCCTCGCTCCCTTACATTGATCTATTAACACAGAAATTGCGTCGCTATGAAGTACTATGGGTTCAATGACATATCCTTCTAAATCGTGTGACGTTTCTATGGAAACGCCAGGATTTTGTTTAGGGATACGAGTATCTCCTTTCCGATACACTACTCCTTCTTTACTGCATCCCTCGCTCCCTCACAATGACAAATTAACATAGAAATTACGTCGCTATAAAATAATATGCGTTCTATGGAAACGACAGTATTTTCTTTTCGGACACGACTATCTCCATTCCGATGCAGTATTCCTTCTTTACTGCATCCCTCGCTCCCTCACATTGACGTATTAACACAGGAATGGCGGCGCTATGAAATACTATGGGTTCTATAAGTTTTCCTTCTAAATCGAGTAACTTATCTTTGGAAACGACAGAATTTTCTTTCGCGGTACGAGAATATCCTTTCCGTCGCACAATTCCTTCTTTACTGCATCCCTCGCTCCCTCACGTTGACGATTTATCACAGAAATAGCGTCGCTATGAAATACTATGGGTTCTATGACATCTCCTTCTAAATCGAGTAATGTTTCTATGGAAACGACAGGATTTTTTTTTTTTTTTTTTTTTTTGGGATACGACTATCTCCTTTCCGAAGCACTATTCCTTCTTAACTGCATACCTCGCTCCCTCACATTGACGATTTAACACATAAATTGCGTCGCTATGACTCACTATGTGTTCTACGACTTCTCCTTCTAAATCGAGTAACGTTCTAATGGAAACGACAGGATTTTCTTTTGGGATACGAGTATCTCCTTTCTGATGCACTACTCCTTCTTTACAGCATCCCTCGCTCCCTCACATTGATGAGTTAACACAGAAATTTCGGCGCTATGTTATATTATGGGTTCTATGAATTCTCCTTCTAAATCGAGTAACGTTTGTATGGAAACGACAGGATTTTCTTTTGGGATACGTGTATATCCTTTCCGATGCACTATACATTCTTTACTGCATCCCTCCTTCCCTCACATTGACAAAATAACACAGAAATTGCGTCGCTATGAAATACTATGTTTTCTGTGACTTCTCCTTCTAAATCGAGTAACGTTTCTATGGAAACGACAGGATTTTCTTTTGTTATACGAGTATCTCCTTTCTGATGCACTATTCCTTCTCTACTGCATTCCTTTCTCCCACACATTGACGAATTAACACAGAAATATGGGCGCTATGATATACTATGCGTTCTATGACATCTCCTTCTAAATCGAGTAACATTTCTATAGTAACTAGAGGATTCTCTTTTGGGATTCGAGTATATCCTTTCCGATGAACTATTCCTTCTTTACTGCATCCCTCGCTCCCTCACATTGACGAAATAATACAGACATTGCGTCGCTATGAAATACTATGGGTTCTACGACTTCTCCATCACAACCGAGTAACGCTTCCATGGAAACGACAGGATTTTCTTTTGAGATACGAGTATCTCCTTTTAGGTGCACTATTCCTACTTTACGCCATCCCTCGCTCCCTCACATTGACGAATTAACACAAAAATAGCGTCGCTCTGAAATACTATGGGTTCTGTGACATCCCTTCTAAATCGAGTAACGTTTCTATGGAAACGACATGTTTTCGTTTCGGATACGAGTATCTCCTTTCCGATGCACTATTCCTTCTTTACCGCGTCCCTCGCTCCCTCACACTGACGAATTAACACAGGAATTGCGGCGCTATGAAATACTACGGGTTCTATATCTATTCCTTCTAAATCGAGTAACGTTTCTATGGAAACTACAGGATTTTCTTTCGGGACAGTAGTATCTCCTTTCCGACGCACAATTCCTTCTTAACTGCATCCCTCGCTCCCTCACATTTACGAACTAACACATAAATTTGATCGCTATGAAATACAATGTGTTCTATGAGTTCTCCTTCATAACCGAGTAACGTTTCTATGGAAACGAGAGGATTTTCTTTTGGGATACGAGTATCTCCTTTCCGATGCACTATTCCATTTTTACTGCATCCCTCGATCCCTCACATTGACGATTTAACACAGAATTTGCGTCGCTATGAAATGCTATGGGTTCTATGACATCCCCTTCAAAATCGAGAAACGTTTCTTTTGGGATACGAGTATATCCTTTCCGATGCACTATTCCGTCTTTACTGCATCCCTCGCTCCCTCACATTGACGAATTAGCTCATAAATTGCGTCGCTATGAAATACTATGGGTTCTATGACTTATTCTTCTAAATCGAGTAACGTTTCTATGGAAACGACAGGATTTTTGTTTGGGATACGAGTATCTCCTGTCTGATTCACTATTCCTTCTTTACTGCGTCCCTCGCTCCCTCACATTGACGAATTAACACAGGAATGGCGGTGCTATGAAATACTATGGGTTCTATAAGTTTTCCTTCGAAATCGAGTAACGTACCTTTGGAAACGACAGAATTTTCTTTCGGGGTACGAGAATCTCCTTTCCGTCGCACAATTCCTTCTATACTGCATCCCTCGCTCCCTCACAATGACGATTTAACACAGATATTGCGTTGCTATGAAATACTATGTGTTCTATAAGTTTTCCTTCGAAATCGAGTAACGTATCTTTGGAAACGACAGAATTTTCTTTCGGGGTACGAGAATCTCCTTTCCGTCGCACAATTCCTTCTTTACTGCATCCCTCGCTCCCTCACATTGACAAATTAACACAGACATTGCGTCGCTATGATACACTATTGGTTCTATTACTTCGTCTTCTAAATCGAGTAACGATTTTAAGGAAACGACAGGATTTACTTTTGGGATACGAGTATCTCCTTTCAAATGAAGTATTCCTTCTTTACTGCATCCCTCGCTCCCTCACATTGACGAATTAACACTGAAATTGCGTCGCTATGGAATACTATGGGTTCTATGAATTCTCCTTCTAAATCGAGTAACGTTTCTATGGAAACAACGGGATTTTCTTTTGGGATACGAGTATCCCCTTTCCGATGCACTATTCCTTCTTTACTGCATCACTCGCTCCCTCACATTGACGACATAACACAGAAATTGCGTCGCCATGAAATACTGTGGGTCCTATTACTTCTCCTTCTAAATCGAGTTACGTTTCTATGGAAAAAAAAGGATTATCTTTTGGGATACGACTATCTCCGTTCCGATGTACTGTTCCTTCTTTACTGCATCATTCTCTCCCTCAAATTGACGAATTAACGCAGAAATAGAGTCGCTATTAAATTCTATGGGTTCTATGACATCTCCTTCTAAATCGAGTAACTTTCCTATATGATCTATGACTTCTCCTTCTAAATCGAAAAATGTTTCTATGGAAACGACAGGATTACCTTTTGGGATACGAGTATCTCCTTTCCGATGCGCTATTCCTTCTTTACTGCGTACCTCGCTCCCTCACATTGACGAATTAACACAGAAATGGCGGCGCTTTGAAATACTATACGTACTATAACTTTCCTTTCTAAATCGAGTAAGGTTTCTATGGAAACGACAGGACTTTCTTTCGGGATATATCTCCTTTCCGACGCACTATTCCTTCTTTACTGCATTCCTCGCTCCCTCACATTGAAGAATTAACACAGAAATTCCGTCGCTATCAAATGCTATATGTTCTATGACATTTCCTTCTAAATAGAGTAACATTTCTATGGAAACGACTGGATTTTCTTTCGGCATAAGAGTATCTCCTTTCAAGAGCAGTATTCCTTCTTTACTGCATCCACCGCTCCCTTACATTGACGAATTAACACAGAAACTGCGTCGCTATGAAATACTATGGGTTCTGTGACATCTCCTTCTAAATCGAGTAACGTTTCTATGGAAACGACAGGATTTTCTTTGGGGTACGTGTATCTCCTTTCCGATGTACTATTCCTTCTATACTGCATCCCTTGCTCCCTCACGTTGACGAATTAACACAGAAATTGCGTCGCTATGAAATACTATGGGTCCTATGAGAACTCCTTCTAAATCGAATAATGTTTCTATGGAATCTAGAGTATTTTCTTTTGGGATACGAGTATCTCCTCTCCGATGCACTATTCCTTCTTTACTGCATCCCTCGCTCCCTCACGTTGACGAAATATCACAGATATTGCGTCGCTATGAAATACTATGGGTTCTATGACTTCTCCTTCTAAATCGAGTAACTGTTCTATGGAAACGATAGGATTTCCCTTTGGGATACGACTATCTCCTTCCCGATGCACTATTCCTTCTTTACTGCATCCCCCGCTCCCTCACATTGACGAATTAACACAGAAATTGCCATGCTATGAAGTACTATGTGTTCTATGACATTTCCTTCTAAAGCGAATAACGTTTCTATGGAAAAAACAGGATTTTATTTTGGGATACGAGTATCTCCTTTCCGATACACTATTCCTTCTTTACTGCATCCCTCGCTCCCTCACATTGACGAAATAACACAGAAATTGCGTCGCTATGAAATTCTATGGGTTCTATAACTTCTCCTTCTAAATCGAGTGACGTTTCTGCGGAAACAAGAGGACTTTCTTTTGGAATACGACTATCTCCGTTCCGAAGTACGATTCCTTCTTTACTGCATCATTCGCTCCCTCTCATTAACGAATTAACACAGAAATTGTGTCGCTATGAAATACTATGGGTTCCATGACATCTGCTTGTAAATCGAGTAACGTTTCTATGGAAACGACAGGATTTTTTTTGCGGTACGTTATAATGACTCCTTTTCTTACTAGGCTAATTACTGTGTAGCTCTACAGGGCCATTATACTGAAATGTTTCCCCACACCACCTAGTATTGTCTTTCTATTTGTGTGAGTAACTGTATGTTCACTGTTGTGGGTAAATACATACAGCGTACACAGGGAGGTGTGTGAAACTGATGGCGATTACACGCTTCCGCTGTTGTAGAAATCTGCTCCAGATGCTGCAGATACCGTGTTGAGCTGAAAGTGGTAACCAAAGTGCGGAGAAATATTCTTCGGGGTTCTGTTGCATAGCAATCAGATTGCTTTCAGTTCTGAGAAATGTCCAGCTACTATTGTGGATTTGAATGATCCATGAAGTGACTTCTTTTCCGAAGAAAACATCGAACTATTTCACTAGAACTGAACGCTCCCGTCGGAACTGTTCTCAGCTGGTGTTTATTAGTAAATCACAATAGCTGTACATCGCTGGGTGTATAATAAGACGTACCTTCTCGAAATGAACAATATTTTATTGTTCTATTAACTGATTTCCTTCCATATGCACTGATATTTTAGAATGTGAATCAAAAACTCGCCATGGCGTCGATTTTTTACATCACAAGAATGGCTCTCCTCTACTCAAAATTACTTTTAACAAGAACAAACAAATTACTATATCCTAAGAGTAATTACGTGAGCGCTGTCCGCCACAGAGTAATAAACAATATCTTTGTCTCTCTCTCGCACTGTCACAGCAAATTACGCTGCATGGTACATCATAACGAGTAACTCTTTTCCGATGCTCTATTCCTTCTTTACTGCATCCCCCGCTCCCTCACATTGACGAAATAACACAGACATTACGACGCCATGATATACTATGGCTTCAATGACTCCTCCTTCTAAATCGGGTAACGCCTCTATGGAAACGACTGTATTATCTTTTGGGATACGAGTATCTCCTATCCGATGCACTATTCCTTCTTTACTGCATCCCTCGCACCCACACTTTGACGAATTAAACAGAAATTGCGTCGTTATGAAATACCTTAGGTTCTGTGACATCTCCTTCTAAATCGAGTAATGTTTCCATGGAACCGACGGGATTTTCTTTTGGGATACGAGTATCTCCTTTCCGATGACTATTCCTTCTTCACTGCTTCGCTCGGTCAATCACATTCTCTTATTAACACAGAAATTGCGTCGCTATGAAATACTACGTGTTCTATGACTTCTCCTTCCTAATCGAGTAACGTTTCTATGGAAACGACAGGATTTTCGTTTGGGATACGAGTATCTCCTTTCCGATGTACTATTCCTTCTTTACTACATCCCTCGCTCCCTCACGTTGACGAATTAACACAGAAATTGCGTCGCTATGAAATACTATGGGTTCTATGACTTATTCTTCTAAATCGAGTAACGTTTCTATGGAAACGACAGGATTTTTGTTTGGGATACGAGTATCTCCTGTCTGATGCATTATTCCTTCTTTACTGCGTCCCTCGCTCCCTCACATTTACGAATTAACACAGAAATTGCGTCGCAATGAAATACTATGGGTTCTATGAGATCTACTTCTATATCGAGTAACGTTTTAATAGAAACTAGAGTATTTTCTTTTGGGATACGAGTATCTCCTCTCCGATGCACTATTCCTTCTTTACTGCATCCCTCGCTCTCTCACACTGACGAAATAATACAGATATTGCGTCGCTATGAGATACTATGGGTTCTATGACTTCTCCCTCTAAATCGAGTAAAGTTACTATGGAAACGACAGGATTTTATTTTGGGATAAGACTATCTCTTTTCCGATGCAACATTCCCTCTTTACTGCATCTCTTGCTCCCTCACATTGACGAATTAACACAGAAATTGCGTCGCTATAACATAGTATGTTTTCTATGACATCTCCTTCTAAATCGAGTTACTTTTCTATGGAAACGATAGTATTTCCCTTTGGGATACGACTATCTCTTTCCGATGCACTATTCCTTCTTTACTGCATCCCCCGCTCCCTCACATTGACGAATTAACACAGAAATTGCGTCGCTATGAAATACTATGGGTTCTATAACTTCTCCTTCTAAATCGAGTAACGTTTCTATGGAAACAAAAGGACTTTCTTTTGGGATACGACTATCTCCGTTCCGATGTACGATTCCTTCTTTACTCCATCATTCGATCCCTCACATTGACGAATGAACACAGAAATTGCGTCGCTATGAAATACTATGGGTTATATGAACCCTCCTTCCAAATCGAGTAATGTTTCCATGGAAACGACGGCATTTTCTTTTGGGATACGAGTATCTCCTTTCCGATGCACTTTTCCTTCTTCACTGCTTCGGTCGGTCAATCACATACACTTATTAACACAGAAATTGCGTTGCTATGAAGTACTATGGGTTCAATGACATCTCCTTCTAAATCGAGTTACGTTTCTATGGAAACGACAGGATTGACCTTTGGGATACGACTATCTCCTTTCCGATGCACCATTCCTATTTTACTGCTTCCTTCGCTCCCTCACATTGACGAATTAACATAGAAATTGCGTCGCTATGAAATACTATGTGTTCTATGACATTTCCTTCTAAATCGAGTAACGTTTCTATGGAAACGACAGGATTTTCTTTTTGGGATAAGCGTATCTCCTTTCTGATGCACTATTCCATCTTTACTGCATCCCTCGCTCCCTCACACTGACGAATTAACACAGAAATTGCGTCGCTATGAAATACTGTGGGTTCTATGACATCTCCTTCTAAATCGAGTAACGTTTCTATGGAAGCGACAGAATTTTCTTTCTGTATACGAATATCTCCATTCCGACGCACTATTCTTTCTTTACTGCATCCCTCGCTCCCTTACATTGACGAATTAACACAGAAATTGCGTCGCAATGAAATAGAATGGGGACATTGACGTCTCCTTCTACATCGAGTAATGTTTCTATGGACACAAAAGGATTTTCGTTTGGGATACGAGTATCTCCTTTCAGATGAATTATTCCTTCTTTACTGCATCCCGCGCTCCCTCACATTAACGAATTAACACAGACATTGGGTCGCTATGAAATACTATGTGTTCTATGACTTCTCCTACTAGATCGAGTAACGTTTCTATGGAAACTACAAGATTTTTTTTTGGGATACGAGTATGTCCTTTCCGATGCACCATTCCTTCTAAACTGCATCCCTCGCTCTCTCACATTGACGAATTAACACAGAAATTTTGGCGCTATGATATACTATGGGTTCTATGTTATCTCCTTCTAAATCGAGTAACATTTCTATGGAAACTACAGGATTTTTTTTGGGATACGTGTATATCCTTTTCGACTAACTATTCCTTCTTTACTGCATCCCTCGCTCCCTCAGATTAAAGAAATAACACATAAATTGCGTCGCTATGAAATACTATGTGTTCTATGACTTCTCCTTCTAAATCGAGTAACGTCTCTATGGAAACGACATGATTTTCTTTTGGGATACGAGAATCTCCTTTCTGATGCACTATTCGTTCTTTACTGCATCCCTTGCTCCCTCACATTGACGTATTAACACAGGAATGGCGGCGCTATGAAATACTATGGGTTCTATAACTTCTCCTACTACATCGAGTACCGTTTCTATGGAAACGACAGGATTTTCTTTCGGGATACGAGAATCTCCTTTCCGACGCACAATTCCTTCTTTACTGCGTCCCTCGCTCCCTCACATGGACGATTTAACACAGAAATTGCGTCGCTATGAAATACTATGGGTTCTATGACATATCCTTCAAAATCGAGAAACGTTTCTGTGGAAACAACAGAATTTTCTACTGAGATACGAGAATATCCTTTCCGATGCACCATTCCTTCTTTACTGCGTCCCTGATTCCCTCACATTTACGAATTAACACAGAAATTGCGGCGCCATGAAATACTATGGGTTCTACAATTTTTCCTTCTAAATCGAGTGACAATTCTATGGAAACAACAGGATATTCTTTGGGATACTAGTATCTCCTTTCCGACGCACTATTCCTTCTTTACTGCATCCCTCGCTCCCTCACATTGACAAATCAACACAGAAATTGCGTCGCAATGAAATACTATGGTTTCTGTGACATCTCCTACCAAATCGAGTAAGTTTTCTATGGAAACGACAGGATTTTCTTTTGGGATAGGAGTAACCCCTTTCCGATGGACCATACCTTCCTTACTGCATCCCTCGCTCTCTCACATTGATGTATTACACAGGAATTTCGTCGCTATGAAGTACTATGAGTTCAATGACATATCCTTCTACATCGAGTAACGTTTCTGTGGAAACGACAGGATTTCCTTTTGGGATACGGGTATCTCCTTTCCGATGCACTACTTCTTCTTTACTGCATCCCTCGCTCCCTCACTTTGACGAATTAGCACAGAAATTCCGTCGCAATGAAATACTATGAGATCTATGACATCTCGTTCTAAATCGAGTAACGTTTCTATGGAAACGACAGGATTTTCTTTTGGGATACGATGATCTCTTTTCCGATGCGCAATTCCTTCTTTGCTGCATCCCTCGCTCCCTCACATTTACGAATTAACACAGATATTGCATCGCTATAAAATACTATGGGTTCTATGACTTCTCCTTCTAAGCCGAGTAACGTTTATACGGAAACGGCAGGTTTTTCTTTTGAGATACGATTATCTCCTTTCCGAAGCACTATTGCTTCTTTACTGCGTCCCTCGCTCCTCCGCATTGACGAATTAACACAGGGATTGCGGCGCTATGATATACTGTGGGTTCCATAACTTTTCCTTCTCAATCGAGTAACGTTTCCATGGAGACGACAGGATTTTCTTGCGGGTTACGAATATCTCCTTTCCGATGCACCATTCCTTCCTTACTGCGTCCCTCCCTCCCTCACATTGACGAATTAACACAGAAATTGCGGCGCTATGAATTACTATGGGTTCTATAACTTTTCCGTCTAAATCGAGTAACTTTTCTATGGAAACGACTGGATTTTCGTTTGGGATAGGAGTAACTCCTTTCCGATTTACTATTCCTTCCTTACTGCATCCCTCGCTCCCTTACATTGATCTATTAACACAGAAATTGCGTCGCTATGAAGTACTATGGGTTCAATGACATATCCTTCTAAATCGAGTGACGTTTCTATGGAAACGGCAGGATTTTGTTTTGGGATACGAGTATCTCCTTTCCGATACACTACTCCTTCTTTACTGCATCCCTCGCTCCCTCACAATGACAAATTAACATAGAAATTACGTCGCTATAATATAACATGCGTTCTATGGAAACGACAGTATTTTCTTTTCGGACACGACTATCTCCATTCCGATGCAGTATTCCTTCTTTACTGCATCCCTCGCTCCCTCACATTGACGTATTAACACAGGAATGGCGGCGCTATGAAATACTATGGGTTCTATAACTTTTCCTTCCAAATCAAGTAACTTATCTTTGGAAACGACAGAATTTTCTTTCGGGGTACGAGAATATCCATTCCGTCGCACAATTCCTTCTTTACTGCATCCCTCGCTCCCTCACGTTGACGAATTAGCTCATAAATTGCGTCGCTATGAAATGCTATGGGTTCTATGACCTCCCCTTCAAAATCGAGAAACGTTTCTTTTGGGATACGAGTATATCCTTTCCGATGCACTATTCCGTTTTTACTGCACCCCTCGATCCCTCACATTGACGAATTAGCTCATAAATTGCGTCGCTATGAAATACTATGGGTTCTATGACTTATCTTTCTAAATCTAGTAATGTTTCTATGGAAACGACAGGATTTTCTTTTTGGATACGAGTATCTCCGCTCTGATGCACCATTCCTTCTTTACTGCATACCTCGCTCTCTCACATTGACGAATTACCACAGAAATTTCGGCGCTATGATATACTATGGGTTCAATGACTTCTCCTTCTAAATCGAGTAACGTTTCTATGGAAACGACAGGATTTTCATTTGGGATACGAGTATTTCCTTTCCGATGTACTATTCCTTCTTTACTGCATCCCTCACACCCAGATTGACGAATTAACACAGAAATTTCGGCGCTATGAAATACTATGCGTTCTGTGACATCCCTTCTAAATCGAGTAACGTTTCTATGGAAACGACAAGATTTTTGTTTGGGATACGAGTATCTCCTGTCTGATGCACTATTCCTTCTTTACTGCATCCCTCGCTCCCTCACATTGACGAATTAACACAGAAATGGCGGCGCTGTGATATACTATGGGTCCTATGACTTCTCCTTCTAAATCGAGTAACGTTTCTTTGGAAACGACAGGATTTAGTTTTGGGATACGGGTATCTCCATTCCGATGTACTATTCCTTCTTTACTGCATCCCTCGCTCCCTCACATTGACGAAATAACATATAAATTGCGTCGCTATGACTCACTATGTGTTCTACGACTTCTCATTCTAAATCGAGTAACGTTCTAATGGAAACGACAGGATTTTCCTTTGGGATACGAGTATCTCCTTTCTGATGCACTACTCCTTCTTTACAGCATCCCTCGCTCCCTCACATTGACGAGTTAACCTAGAAATTTCGGCGCTATGTTATACAATGGGTTCTACGATTTCTCCTTCTAAATCGAGTAACGTTTCTATGGAAACGACAGGATTTTCTTTTGGGATTCGAGTATATCCTTTCCGATGAACTATTCCTTCTTTACTGCATCCCTCGCTCCTTCACATTGACGAAATAACACAGACATTGCGTCGCTATGAAATACTATGGGTTCTATGACTTCTCCATCACAACCGAGTAACGCTTCTATGGAAACGACAGGATTTTCTTTTGAGATACGAGTATCTGTTTTTAGGTGCACTATTCCTACTTTACGGCATCCCTCGCTCCCTCACATTGACGAATTAACACAAAAACAGCGTCGCTCTGAAATACTATGGGTTCTGTGACATCCCATCTAAATCGAGTAACGTTTCTATGGAAACGACATGTTTTCGTTTCGGATACGAGTATCTCCTTTCCGATGCACTATTCCTTCTTTACCGCGTCCCTCGGTCCCTCACATTGACGAATTAACACAGGAATTGCGGCGCTATGAAATACTATGGCTTCTATAACTATTCCTTCTAAATCGAGTAACGTTTCTATGGAAACTACAGGATTTTCTTTCGGGACAGTAGTATTTCCTTTCCGACGCACAATTCCTTCTTAACTGCATCCCTCGCTCCCTCACATTTACGAACTAACACATAAATTTCATCGCTATGAAATACAATGGGTTCTATGAGTCCTCCTTCATAACCGAGTAACGTTTCTATGGAAACGAGAGGATTTTCTTTTGGGATACGAGTATCTCCTTTCCGATGCACTATTCCATTTTTACAGCATCCCTCGATCCCTCACATTGACGATTTAACACAGGATTTGCGTCGCTATGAAATGCTATGGGTTCTATGACATCCCCTTCAAAATCGAGAAACGTATGTTTTGGGATACGTGTATATCCTTTCCGATGCACTATACATTCTTTACTGTATCCCTCCCTCCCTCACATTGACAAAATAACACAGAAATTGCGTCGCTACGAAATACTATGTCTTCTACGACTTTTCCTTCTAAATCGAGTAACTTATCTTTGGAAACGACAGAATTTTCTTTCGGGGTACGAGAATCTCCTTTCCGTTGCACTATTCCTTCTTTACAGTATACCTCGCTCCCTCACATTGACGATTTATCACATAAATTGCGTCGCTATGAAATGCTATGGGTTCTATGACATCCCCTTCAAAATCGAGAAACGTTTCTTTTTGGATACGAGTATATCCATTCCGATGCACTATTCCGTCTTTACTGCATCCCTCGCTCCCTCACATTAACGAATTAGCTCATAAATTGCGTCGCTATGAAATACTATGGATTCTACGACATCTCCTTCTAAATCGAGAATTGTTTCTATGGAAACGACAGGATTTTTT
The DNA here is from genome assembly GCF_023864345.2 of Schistocerca serialis cubense. NCBI lineage: Eukaryota > Metazoa > Arthropoda > Insecta > Orthoptera > Acrididae > Schistocerca > Schistocerca serialis. The sequence goes on from NC_064643.1 coordinate 47,036,583, forward strand.
TTTTTTTTTTTTTTTTTTTGGGATACGATTATCTCCCTTCCGATGGACTATTCCTTCTTAACTGCATACCTCGCTCCCTCATTTTGACGATTTAACACAGAATTTTTGTCGCTATGAAATACTATGGGTTCTATGACATCTCCTTCAAAATCGAGACACGTTTCTATGGATACAACAGAATTTTCTTTTTAGATACGGGTATATCCTTTCCGATGCACTATTCCGTCTTTACTGCATCCCTCGCTCCCTCACATTGACGATATAACACATGAATTGCGTTGCTATGACTCACTATGTATTCTACGACTTCTCCTTCTAAATCGAGTAACGTTCTACTGGAAACGACAGGATTTTCTTTTGGGATACGAGTATCTCCTTTCTGATGCACTATTCCTTCTTTACTGCATCCCTCGTTTCCTCATATGGACGAATTAACACAAAATTTCGGCGCTATGATATCCAAGGTGTTCAATGACTTCTCCTTCTAAATCGAGTAACGTTTCTATGGAAACGACAGTATTTTATTTTGGGATACTAGTATATCCTTTCCGATGCACTAATCCTTCTTTACTGCATCCCTCGCTCCCTCACATTGACATATTAACACAGAAATTGCGTCGGTATGAAATACTATGGGTTCCATGACATCTTCTTCTGAATCGTGTAATGTTTCTATGGAAACGAAAGGATATTCTTTTGGGATACGAGTATCTCCTTTTAGATGCACTATTCCTTCTTTACTGCATCCCTCGCTCCCTCACATTTACGAATTATCACAGAAATTGCGTCGCTATGAAATACTATGTCCTCTATGACATCTACTTCTAAGTCGAGTAACGTTTCTATGGAAACGACAAGATTTTCTTTTGGGATACGAGTATCTCCATTCCAATGCACTATTCCTTCTTTACTGCATCCCTCGCTCCCTCACATTGACGAAATAACTTAGAGATTGCGTCTCTATGAAATACTATGGTTTCTATGACATCTCCTTCTAACTCGAGTAACATCTCTATGGAAACTACAGGATTTTCTTTTGAGATACCAGTACATCTTTTCCGATGAACTATTCCTTCTTTACTGCATCCCTCGCTCCCTCACTTTGACGACATAACACAGAAATTGCGTCGATATGAAATACTATGTGTTCTATGACTTCTCCTTCTAAACCGGGTAACGTTTCTATGGAAATGAGAGAATTTCCTTTTGGGATACGAGTATCTCCTTTCTGATGCACTATTCCTTCTTTACTGCAGCCCTCGCCCACTCACATTGACGAATTAACACAGAACGTGCGTCGCTAGTAAATACTATGGGTTCTATGACATCACCTTCTTCATCGAGTAACATTTCTATGGAAACAACATAATTGTCATTTGGGATACGAGTATCTCCTTTCCGATGCACTATTTCTTCATTACTGCATCCCTCGCTCCCTCACATCGACAAATGAACACAGATCTTGTATCACTATGAAATACTATGGGCTCTATGACATCTACTTCTAAATCGAGTAATGTTTCAATTGAAACGACAGAGTTTTCTTTTGGGGATACGAGTATCTCCTTTCCGATGCACTATTTCTTCTTTACTGCGTCCCTCTCTCCCTTACATTGACGAATTAACACAGAAATTGTGTCCCTATGAAATGCTATGCACCGTATGACTTCTCCTTCTAAACCGAGTAACGTTTCAATTGAAGCCACTGGATTTTCTTTTGGGATACGACTATCTCCTTTACGATGCACTATTCCTTCTTTACTGCATCCCTCGCTCCCTCACATTGACATATTAACACAGAAATTGCGTCGGTATGAAATACTATGGGTTCCATGACATCTTCTTCTGAATCGTGTAATGTTTCTATGGAAACGAAAGGATATTCTTTTGGGATACGAGTATCTCCTTTCTGATGCACTATTCCTTCTTTACTGCATCCCTCGCCAACTTACATTGACGAATTAACACAGAAATTTCGGCGCTATGATATACTATGGGTTCAAAGACTTCTCCTTCTAAATCGAGTAACGTTTCTATGGAAACGACAGGATTTTCTTCTGGGATACGAGTATTTCCTTTCAGATGTACTATTCCTTTTTTACTGCATCCCTCGCACCCACATTGACGAATTAACACAGATATTTCGGCGCTATGATATACTCTGGGTTCTGTGACATCCCTTCTAAATCGAGTAACGTTTCTATGGAGACGACAGGATTTTTGTTTGGGATACGAGTACCTCCTGTCTGATGCTCTATTCCATCTTTACTGCATCCCTCGCACCCTCACATTGACGAATTAACACAGAAATGGCGGCGCTATGATATACTATGGGTCCAATGACTTCTCCTTCTAAATCGAGTAACGTTTCAATGGAAACGACAGGATTTTCTTTTCGGATACGGGTATCTCCTTTCCGATGTACTATTCCTTCTTTACTGCATCCCTCGCTCCCTCACAGTGACGAATTAAAACAGAATTTCCGTCGTTATGAAATACTATGGGTCCTATGACTTCTCGTTCTAAATCGAGTAACGTTTCTATGGAAACGACAGGATTTTCTTTTGGGTTACGGGTATCTCCTTTCCGATGTACTATTCCTTCTTTACTGCATCCCTCGCTCCCTCACAGTGACGAATTAAAACAGAATTTCCGTCGTTATGAAATACTATGGGTTCTATGACTTCTCCTTCTAAATCGAGTAACGTTTCTATGGAGACGACAGGATTTTCTTTTGGGATACGAGTATATCCTTTCCGATGCACTATACCTTCTTTACTGCATCCCTCCCTCCCTCACATTGACAAAATAACACAGAAATATCGGCGCTATGATATACTATGGCTTCTATGACATCTCCATCTAAATCGAGTGACATTTCTATGGTAACTACAGGATTATCTTTTGGGATTCGAGTATATCCTTTCCGATGAACTATTCCTTCTTTACTGTATTCCTCGCTCCCTCACATTGACGAAATAACACAGAAATTGCGTCGCTATTTAATGCTATGGGTTCTATGACTTCTCCATCATAACCGAGTAACGATTCTATGAATACGACAGGATTTTCTTTTGAGTAACGAGTATCTCCTTTTAGGTGCACTATTCCTACTTTACGGCATCCCTCGCTCCCTCACATTGACATATTAACACAAAAATAGCGTCGTTCTGAAATTCTATAGGTTCTGTGACATCCTTTGTAAATCGAGTAACGTTTCTATGGAAACGACATGTTTTCGTTTCGGATACGTGTATCTCCTTTCCCATGCACTATTCCATCTTTACTGCATCCCTCGCTCCCTCACATTTACGAACTAACACATAAATTTCATCGCTATGAAATACTATGGGTTCTATGAGTTCTCCTTCATAACCGAGTAACGTTTCTATGGAAACGAGACGATTTTCTTTTGGGATACGAGTATCTCCTTTCCGATGCACTATACCATTTTTAGTGCATCCCTCGATCCCTCTCATTGACGTATTAACACAGAATTTGCGTCGCTGTGAAATACTATGGGTTCTGTGACATCTCCTTCCAAATCGAATAATGTTTCTATGGAAACGGCAGGATTTACTTTTGGGATAGGAGTATTTCCTTTCCGATCCACTATTCCTTCTTTACCGCGTCCCTCCCTCCCTCACATTGACGAATTAACACAGGAATTGCGGTGCTATGAAATACTATGGGTTCTATAACTATTCCTTCTAAATCGAGTAACGTTTCTATGGAAACGACAGGATTTTCTTTCGGGATAGTCGTATTTCCTTTCCGACGCACAATTCCTTCTTAACTGCATCCCTCGCTCCCTCACATTGACGATTTAACACAGAAATTGCGACGCTATGAAGTACTATGGGTTCTACGACATCTCCTTCCAAAACGAGTAACGTTTCTATGGAAACGACAGGATTTTCTTTTGTGTTACGAGTATCTCCTTTCCGATGCACTATTTCTTCATTACTGCATCCCTCGCTTCCTCACATTGACGAATGAACTCAGAACTTGCATCGTTATGAAATACTATGGGCTCTATGACATCTACTTCTAAATCGAGTAATGTTTCTATTGAAACGACAGAATTTTCTTTTGGGGATACGAGTATTTCCTTTCTGATGCACTATTTTACCTTTACTGCATCCCTCGCTCCCTCACATTGACGAATGAACACATAAATTGAGTAACCATGAAATACTATGGGTTCCATCTCTTCTCTGTCTAAATCGAGTAACGTATGTATGGAAACAAAGGGATTTTCTTATGGGATACAACTATCTCCTTTCCGCTGAATTATTCCTTCTTTACTGCATCCATCGCTCCCTCACATTGACGAATTAACACAGAAATAGCGTCGCTATTAAAATACAATTGGTTCTATGACAACTTCTTCTAAATCGAGTGACGTTTCTATGGAAATGAGAGAATTTTCTTTTGGGATACGAGTATCTCCTTTCTGATGCGCTATTCCTTCTTTACTGCATCCCTCGCTCACACACATTGACGAATTAACACAGAAATTGCGGCGCTATGATATTCGATAGGTTCTATGACTTCTCCACCTAAACCGAGTAACGTTTCTATGGAAACGACAGGATTTTCTTTCGGGATACGAGTATCTCCTTTCCGACGCCCAACTCCTTCGTAACTGCATTCCTCGCTCCTTCACATTGACGATTTAACACATAAATTGCGTCGTTATGAAATACTATGGGTTCTATGACATCCCCTTCCAAATCAAGAAGCGTTTCTATGGCAACAACAGGATTTTCTTTTGGGATACGAGTATGTCTGTTCCGATGCACTATTCCGTCTTTACTGCATCCCTCGCTCCCTCACATTGACGAAATAACTAATAAATTGCGTCGCCATGATATACAATGGTTCTATGACTTCTCCTTCTAAATCGAGTAACGTTTCTATGGAAACGAAAAGGATTTTCTTTTGGATTACGAGTATATCGTTTCCGATGAACAATTCCTTCTTTACAGCATCCCTCGCTCCCTCACATTGACGAATTAACACAGAACGTGCGTCGCTATGAAATAATATGGGTTCTATGACATCTCCTTCTCATTCAAGTAACATTTCTATGGAAACAACAGGATTGTCTTTTGGGATACGAGTATATCCTTTCTAATGAACTATTCCTTCTTTACTGCATCCCTCGCTCCCTCACATTGACGAAACAACACAGAAATTGCGTCGCTATGACATACTATGGGTTCTATGACTTCTCCTTCCAAATCGAGTAACGTTTCTATGGAAACGACAGGATTTTCTTTTGGGATACGAGTATCTCCTTTCCGATGCACTATTAATTCATTACTGCATCCCTCGCTCCATCACATTGACGAAATAACACAGAAATTGCGTCACCATGAAATACTATGGGTTCTATCTCTTCTCCGTCTAAATCGAGTAACGTTTGTATGGAGACAAAGGGATTTTCTTATGGGATACGACTATCTCCATTCCGATGAATTATTCCTTCTTTACTGCATCCCTCGCTCCCTCACATTGTCGAATTAACACAGACATTGCGTCCCTATGAAATACTATGCAGCCTATGACTTCTCCTTCTAAACCGAGTAACGTTTCTATGGAAACCACAGGATTTTCTTTTGGGATACGACTATCTCCTTTCCGATGCACTATTCCTTCTTTACTGCATACCTCGCTAACTCGCATTTACGAAATAACACAGAAATAGCGTCGCTATGAAATACAATTGGTTCTATGACAACTTCTTCTAAATCGAATAACGTTTCTATGTAAATGAGAGAATTTTCTTTTGGGATACGAGTATCTCCTTTCTGATGCACTATTCCTTCTTTACTGCATCCCTCGCCCACTCACATTAACGAATTAACACAGAAATTACGGCGCTATGATATACTGTGTGTTCTATGACTTCTCCTCCTAAAACGAGTAACGTTTCTATGGAGAAGACAGGATTCTCTTTTGGTATACGAGTATATCCTTTCCGATGCAATATTCCTTCTTTACTGCATCCCTCGATCCCACACATTGACAAAATAAAACAGAAATTCCGTCGCTATGAGATACTATGCATTCTATGACTTCTCCTTCTAAACCGAGTAACGTTTCTATGGAAACCACAGGATTTTCTTTTGGGATACGTCTATCTCGTTTCCGATGCACTATTCCTTCTTTACAGCATACTTCGCTCCCTCTCATTGACGAATTAACACAGAAATTGCGTCGCTGTGAAATACAATTTGTCCTATGACATCTCCTTCTAAATCGAGTAACGTTTTTATGAAAACGAGAGAATTGTCTTTTGGGATACGATTATCTCCTTTCTGATGCGCTATTCCTTCTTTACTGCATCCCTCGCCCACACACATTGACGAATTAACACAGAAATTGCGGCGCTATGATATTCTATGGGTTCTATGACTTCTCCTCCTAAACCGAGTAACATTTCTATGGAGACGGCAGGATTTTCTTTTGAGATACGAGTATCTCCTTTCCGATGCGCTATTCCTACTTTACGGCATCGCTCGCTCCCTCACATTGACAAATTAACACAAAAATTGCCACGCTCTGAAATACTATGGGCTCTGTGACACCCCTTCTAAATCGAGTAACGTTTCTATGGAAACGACATGTTTCCGTTTGAGATACGACTACCTCCTTTCTTAAGCACCATTCCTTCTTTACTGCATCCCTCGCTCCCTCACATTTACGAATTAACACATAAATTTCATCGCTATGATTTACTATGGGTTCTATGACTTCTCCTTTATAACCGAGTAACGTTTCTATGGAAACGACAGGATTTTCTTTTGAGATACGAGTATCTCCTTTCCGATGCGCTATTCTTACTTTACGGCATCGCTCGCTCCCTCACATTGACGAATTAACACAAAAATTGCGTCGCTCTGAAATACTATGGGTTCTGTGACATCCCTCCTAAATCGAGTAACGTTTCTATATAAACGACATGTTTCCGTTTGGGATACGACTACCTCCTTTCTTAAACACTATTCCTTCTTTACTGCATCCCTCGCTCCCTCACATTGACGAATTAACACAGAAACTGCAGCGCTGTGATATACTATTGGTTCTATGACTTCTCCTTCTAAATCGAGTTACGTTTCTACGGAAACGACAGGATTTCCTTTTGGGATACGATAATCTGCTTTCCGTCGCACAATTCCTCCTTTACTGCATCCCTCGCTCCCTCACGTTGACGATTTATCGCAGACATTGCGTCGCTATGAAATACTATGGGTTCTATGACATCTCCTTCAAAATCGAGAAACGTTTCTATGGAAACAACAGGATTGTCTTTTGGGATACGAGTATATCCTTTCTAATGAACTATTCCTTCTTTACTGCATCCCTCGCTCCCTCACATTGACGAAACAACACAGAAATTGCGTCGCTATGACATACTATGGGTTCTATGACTTCTCCTTCCAAATCGAGTAACGTTTCTATGGAAACGACAGGATTTTCTTTTGGGATACGAGTATCTCCTTTCCGATGCACTATTTATTCATTACTGCATCGCTCGCTCCCTCACATTGACGAATTAACACAAAAATTGCGTCGCTCTGAAATACTATGGGGTCTGTGACATCCCTTCTAAATCGAGTAACGTTTCTATGGAAACGACATGTTTCCGTTTGGGATACGACTACCTCCTTTCTTAAGCACTATTCCTTCTTTACTGCATCCCTCGCTCCCTCACATTGACGAATTAACACAGAAACTGCAGCGCTGTGATATACTATGGGTTCTATGACTTCTCCTTCTAAATCGAGTTACGTTTCTATGGAAACGACAGGATTTCCTTTTTGGGGTACAATAATCTGCTTTCCGTCGCAGAATTCCTTCTTTACTGCATCCCTCACTCCCTCACGTTGGCCGGCAGCGGTGGTCTAGCGGTTCTAGGCGCGCAGTCCGGAACCGCGCGACTGCTACAGTCGCAGGTTCGAATCCTGCCTCGGGCATGGATGTGTGTGATGTCCTTCGGTTAGTTAGGTTTAAGTAGTACTAAGTTCTAGGCGACTGATGACCACAGTAGTTAAGCCCCATAGTGCTCAGAGCCATTTGAACCATTTTTTTCCCTCACGTTGACGATTTATCACAGAAATTGCGTCGCTATGAAATACTATGGGTTCTATGACATCTCCTTCAAAATCGAGAAACGTTTCTATGGAAACAACAGGATTTTCTTTTCGAATACGAGTATCTCCTTTCTGATGCACTATTCCTTCTTTACTGCATTCCTCGTTTCCTCACATGGACGAATTAACGCAAAATTTCGGCGCTATGATATCCAATGTGTTCTATGACTTCTCCTTCTAAATCGAGTAATGTTTCTATGGAAACGACAATATTTTATTTTGGGATACGAGTATATCCTTCCCGATGCACTATTCCTTCTTTACTACATCCCTCGCTCCCTCACATTGAGAAATTAAGACATAAATTGCGTCGGTATGAAATACTATGGGTTCTATGACAACTTCTTCTGAATCGTGTAACGCTTCTATGGAAGCGCCAGGATTTTCTTTTGGGATACGAGTATCTCCTTTCTGATGCACTATTCCATCTTTACTGCATCCCTCCCTCCCTCACATTGACGAATTAACACAGAAATTTCGGTGCTATGATATACTATGGGTTCTATGACTTATCCTTCTAAATCGAGTAACGTTTCTATTTAAACGACAGGATTATCTTTTGGGAAACGAGTATCTCCTTTTAGATTCACTATTCCCTCTTTACTGATCCCTCGCTCCCTCACATTGACGAATTAACATAGAATTTGCGTCGCTATGAAACACTATGGGTTCTATGACACCTCCTTCAAAATCGAGAAACGTTTCTATGGAAACAACAGGATTTTCTTTTGGAATACGAGTATATCCTTTCTGATGCACTATTCCGTCTTTACTGCATCCCTCGCTCCCTCACATTGAAGAAATAACTCATAAATTGCGTTGCTATGAAATACTATGTGTTCTGTTACTTCCACTTCTAAATCGAGTAACGTTTCTATGGATACGACAGGATTTTCTTTTGGGATACGAGTATATCCTTACCCAAGAGCTATTACTTTTTTACTGCATCCCTCGCTCCCTCACATTGACGAAATAACACAGAAGTTGCGTCACTATGAAATACTATGTGTTCTGTGACTTCTCCTTCTAAATCGAGTAACGTTTCTATGGAAATCACAGGATTTTATTTTGGGTCAGGAGTTTCTCCTTTCAGATGCAGTATTCCTTCTTTACTGCATCCCTCGCTCCCTCACATTGACGAAATAACACAGAAATTGCGTCACTATGAAATACTATGTGTTCTGTGACTTCTCCTTCTAAATCGAGTAATGTTTCAATGGAAACTACAGAATTTTCTTTTGGGATACGTATACCTCCTTTCCGATGCACTGGTCCTTCTTTACTGCGTCCGTCCCCCCTTACATTGACTAATTTACACAGAATTTGCGGGGCTATTAAATACTATGGGTTCTATAACTTTTCCTTCTAAATCGAGTAACGTTTCTACGGAAACGACAGGATTTTCTTTTGGAATACGACTATCTCCTTTCCGATGCACTATTCCTTCTTTTCTGCGACACTCGCTTCCTCACGTTGACGAATTAACACAGAAATTTCGGCGCTATAAAATACTACGGGTTCTATAACTTTTCCTTCTAAATCGAGTATCGTTACTACGGAAACGACAGGATTTTCTTATGGGACACGAGTATCTACTTTCTGACGCACTAATCCTTCTTTACTGCATCCCTCGCTCCCTCACATTGACGAAATAACACAGAAGTTGCGTCACTATGAAATACAATGTGTTCTGTGACTTCTCCTTCTAAATCGAGTAACGTTTCTATGGAAATCACAGGATTTTATTTTGGGATAAGAGTATCTCCTTTCAGATGCACTATTCCTTCTTTACTGCATCCCTCGCTCCCTCACATTGACGAATTATCACAAAAGTTTCGGCGCTATGAAATACTATGGGTTCTATGACTTCTCCTTCATAACCGAGTAACGTTTCTATGGAAACGACAGGATTTTCTTTTGAGATACGAGTATCTCCTTTTTGGGTGTACTATTCCTACTTTACGGCATCCCTCGCTCCCTCACATTGATAATTAACTCAAAAATAGCGTCGCTCTGAAATACTATGGGATCTGTGACAACCTTTCTAAATCGAGTAACGTTTCTATGGAAACGACATGTTTTCGTTTCGGATACGAGTACCTCCTTTCCGGTGCACTATTCCTTCTTTACTGCATCCCTCGCTCCCTCACATTTCCGAACTAACACATAAATTTCATCGCTATGAAATACTATGGGTTCTATGACTTCAGCTTCATAACCGAGTAACGTTTCTATGGAAACGACAACATTTTATTTCGGGATACTAGTATCTACTTTCCGACGCACAATTCCTTCTTAACTGCATCCCTCGCTCCCTCACTTTGACGAATTAACACAGAAACTGCGTCGCTATGATATACTATGTTTTCAATGGCATCTCCTTCTAAATCGAGTAATGTTTCTACGGAAGCGACAGGATTTTTTTTTTTTTTTCTGGGATACGACTGTCTCCTTTCCGATGCACTATTCCTTCCTTACTGCATACATCGCTCCCTCACATTGACGATTTATCAGAGAAATTGCGACGCTATGAAATACTATGTGTTCTATTACTTCCCCTTCTAAATCGAGTAACGGTTCCATGGAGACGACAGGATTTTCTTTTAGGATACGAGTATCTCCTTTCTAATGCACTATTCCATCTTTACTGCATCCCTCATTTCCTCACATGGACGAATTAACACAAAATTTCGGTGCTATGATATCCAATGTGTTCTATGACTTCTCCTTCTAAATCGAGGGACGTTTCTATGGATACGACAGTATTTTATTTTGGGATACGAGTATATCCTTTTCGATGCACTATTCCTTCTTTACTGCATCCCTCGCTCCCTAACATTGACAAATTAACGCAGAAACTGCGTCGGTATGAAATACTATGGGTTCTATGACTTCTTCTTCTGAATCGCGTAACGTTTCTATGGAAACAAATCTAGAAACGTTTCCAGGGAAACGACAGGATTTTCTTTTGTGATACGAGTATCTCCCTTCTGATGCACTATTCCATGCCTACTGCATCCCTCGCTCCCTCACATTGACGAATTATCACAGAAATTTCGGCGCTATGTTATACTATGGGTTCCATGACATCTCCTTCTAACTCGAGTAACATCTCTATGGAAACTACAGGATTTTCTTTAGGGATGCGAGTATCTTCTTTCCGATGAACTACTTCTTCTTTACTGCATCACACGCTCCCTCACATTGACGAAATAACACAGAAATTGCGTCGCTATGAAATACTATCGGTTTATGACTTCTCATTCTACATCGTGTAACGTTCCTATGGAAGCGACAGGATTTTCTTTCGGGATACGATTAACTCCTTTCCGACGCACAACTCCTTCGTAACTGCATTCCTCGCTCCCTCACATTGACGAATTGACACAGAAATTGCGTCGCTATGAAATACTATGGGTTCTATGACATCTCCTTCTAAATCGAGTAATGTTTCTACGGAAACGACAGGATTCTTTTTTGGGATACGACAATCTCCTTTCCGTTGCACTATTCCTTCTTTACTGCATACCTCGCTCCCTCACATTGACGATTTAACACATAAATTGCGTCGCTATGAAATACATTGGGTTCTATGACATCCCCTTCTATGGGAACAACAGGATTTTCTTTTGGGATACGAGTATGTCCTTTCCGATGGACTATTCCGTTTTTACTGCATCCCTCGCTCCCTCACATTGACGAAATAACTCATAAATTGCGTCGCTATGAAAAACAATGGTTCTATGACTTTTCCTTCTAAATCGCGTAACGTTTCTATGGAAACGACAGGATTTTCTTTTGAGATACGAGTATATCGTTTCCGATGAACTATTCCTTCTTTACAGCATCCCTCGCTCCCTCACATTGACGAATTAACACAGAACGTGCGTCGCTATGAAATACTATTGGTTCTATGACATCTCCTTCTTAATCGAGTAACATTTCTATGGAAACAACAGGATTGTCTTTTGGGATACGAGTATATCCTTTCTAATGACCTATTCCATCTTTACTGCATCCCTCGATCCCTCACATTGACGAAACAACACAGAAATTGCGGCGCTATGATATTCTATGAGTTCTATGATTTCTCCTCCTAAAACGAGTAACGTTTCTATGGAAACGGCAGGATTTTCTTTTAAGATACGAGTATCTCCTTTCTGATGCACCATTCCTTCTTTACTTCATCCATCGCTCCCTCACATTGGCGAATTAACATCGAAATTTCGGCGCTATGATATACTATGGGTTCTTTGACTTCTCCCTCTAAATCGAGTAACATTTCTATGGAAACGACAGGGTTTTCTCTTGGGATACGAGTATCTCCTTTCCGATGCACTATTTCATCTTTACTGCATCCCTCGCTGCCTCACATTGACGAATGAACACAGAACTTGCATCGCTATGAAATACTATGGGTTCTATGACATCTCCTTCTAAATCGAGTAATGTTTCATTTGAAACGACAGAATTTTCTTTTGGGGATACGAGTATCTCCTTTCCGATGCACTATTCCTTCTTTACTGCGTCCGTCTCGACCTTCCTTTGACAAAATTAACACAGAAATTGCGTCGTTATGACATTCAATTAGTTCTATAACATCTCATACTAAATCGAGTAACGTTTCTATGGAAACGAGAGAATTTTCCTTTAGGATACGAGTATCTCCTTTCTGATGAACTATTCCATCTTTACTGCCCCCCTCGCTCCCTCACATTGACGAATTAACACAGAAATTGCGTCACAATGAAATACTATGGGTTCTATCACTACTCCGTCTAAATCGAGTAACGTTTGTATGGAAACAAAGGGATTTTCTTATGGGATACGACTATCTCCTTTCCGATGAACTATTCCTTCTTTACTGCATCCCTCGCTGCCTCACATTGACGAATAAACACAGAAATTGGGTCCCTATGAAATACTATGCATTCTACGACTTCTATTTCCAAACCGAGTAACGTTTCTATGGAAACCACAGGATTTTCTTTTGGGATACGACTATCTCGTTTCCGATGCACTATTCCTTCTTTACTGCATACCTCGCTCCCTCACATTGACGAATTAACACAGAAATTGCAGCGCTATGATATACTATGTGTCCTATGACTTATCCTCCAAAATCGAATTACGTTTCTATGGAAACGACAGGATTTTCTTTTTGGGATACGAGTATATCCTTTCCGATGCACTATTCCTTCTTTACTGCATCCCTCGCTCTCTCACATTGACAAATTAACACAGAAATTGCGTCGCTATGAAGTACTATGCATTGTATGACTTCTCCTTCTAAATCGAGTAACTTTTCTATGGATACGACTGGATTTTCTTTTGGGATACGACTATCTCCTTTCCGATACACCATTCCTTCTTTACTGCGTATCTCACTCCCTCACATTGACGAATTAACACAGAAATAGCGTCGCTATGAAATACAATTGGTTCTATGACATCTCCTTCTAAATCGAGTAACATTTCTATGGTAACTACAGGATTTTCTTTTGGGATTCGAGTATATCCTTTGCCATGAGCTATTCCTTCTTTACTGCATCCCTCGCTCCCTCACATTGACGAAATAACACAGAAGTTGCGTCACTATGAAATACTATGTGTTCTGTGACTTCTCCTTATAAATCGAGTAACGTTTCTATGGAAATCACAGGATTTTATTTTGGGATAAGAGTATCTCCTTTCAGATGCACTATTCCTTCATTACTGCATCCCTCGCTCCCTCACATTGACGAATGATCACAAAAGTTTCGGCGCTATGAAATACTATGGGTTCTATGACTTCTCCTTCATAACCGAGTAACGTTTCTATGGAAACGACAGGATTTTCTTTCGGGATACTAGTATCTACTTTACGACGCACAATTCCTTCTAACTGCATCCCTCGCTCCCTCACATTGACGAATTAACACAGAAACTGCGTCGCTATGATATACTATGGGTTCAATGGCATCTCCTTCTAAATCGAGTAATGTTTCTACGGAAGCGACAGGATTTTTTTTTTCTGGGATACGACTGTCTCCTTTCCGATGCACTATTCCTTCTTTACTGCATACCTCGCTCCCTCACATTGACGATTTATCAGAGAAATTGCGATGCTATGAAATACTATGTGTTCTATTACTTCCCCTTCTAAATCGAGTAACGGTTCCATGGAGACGACGGGATTTTCTTTTAGGATACGAGTATCTCCTTTCTGATGCACTATTCCATCTTTACTGCATCCCTCGTTTCCTCACATGGACGAATTAACACAAAATTTCGGTGCTATGATATCCAATGTGCTCTATGACTTCTCCTTCTAAATCGAGTAACGTTTCTATGGAAACGACAGTATTTTATTTTGGGATACGAGTATATCCTTTTCGATGCACTATTCCTTCTTTACTGCATCCCTCGCTCCCTCACATCGACAAATTAACACAGAAACTGCGTCGGTATGAAATGCTATGGGATCTATGACTTCTTCTTCTGAATCGCGAAACGTTTCCAGGGAAACGACAGGATTTTGTTTTGGGATACGATTATCTCCCTTCTGATGCACTATTCCTTCTTTACTGCATGCCTCGTTTCCTCACATATACAAATTAACACAAAATTTCGGTGCTATGATATCCAATGTGTTCTATGACTTCTCCTTCTAAATCGAGTAACGTTTCTATGGAAACGTCAGGATTTTTTTTCGAATACGAGTATCTCCTTTCCGATGCAGTACTCCTTCTTTACTTCATCACACGCTCCCTCACATTGACGAAATAACACAGAAATTGCGTCGCTATGAAATACTATGGGTTTATGACTTCTCATTCTACATCGTGTAACGTTCCTATGGAAGCGACAGGATTTTCTTTTGGGATACGACTATCTCCTTCCCGATGCACTATTCCTTCTTTACTGCATCCCTCGTTTCCTCACATATACAAATTAACACAAAATTTCGGTGCTATGATATCCAATGTGTTCTATGACTTCTCCTTCTAAATCGCGTAACGTTTCTGTGGAAACTACAGGATTTTCTTTTGGGATACGAGTATATCGTTTCCGTTGAACTATTCCTTCTTTACAGCATCCCTCACTCCCTCACATTGACGAATTAACGCAGATATTGCATCGCTAAGAAATACTATGGGTTTTATGACTTCTTCTTCTAAACCGAGTAACGTTTCTATGGAAATGACAGGACTTCTTTTGACATACGAGTATCTCCGTTCCGATGCACTATACCTACTTTACGGCATCCCTCGCTCCCTCCCATTACCAATTAACACAAAAATTCAGTCGCTTTGAAATACTATGGGTTCTATGACATGCCTTCTAATTCGAATAACGTTTCTATAGGAACGACAGGATTTTCTTTTGGGATACGAGTATCTCCTTTCCGATGCACTATTCCTCCTTTAATGCATCCCACGCTCCCTTACATTGACGAATTAACACAGAAATTGCGTCGCTATGAAATATAATGGGTTCTATGACATCTCCTTCTAAATCGAGTAACGTTTCTATGGAAACGACTGGATTTTCTTTTGGATAACTAGTATCTCCATTCCGATGCGCTATTCCTTCTTTACTGCATACGTCACTCCCTCACATTGACGAATTAACACAGATATAGCGTCGCTATGAAATACAATTGGTTCTATGACATCTCCTTCTAAACCGAGCATCGTTTCTGTGGAAACAAGTGAATTTTCTTTTGGGATAGGAGTATCTCCTTAAAGATGTACTATTCTTTCTTTACAGTATGCCTCGCTCCCTCACATTGACGATTTAACGCAGAATTTTCGGCGCTATGATATACTATGTGTAATATGTCTTCCCCTCCAAAATCGAATAACGTTTCTATGGAAACGACAGGATTTTCTTTTTGGGATACGAGTACCTCCTTTCCGATGCACTATTCCTTTTTTACTGCATCGCTCTCTCCCTCACATTGACGAATTAACACAGAATCAGCGTCACTATGAAATACTATGGGTACTATGACATCTACATCTAAATCGAGTAACATTTCTATGGGAACGATAGAATTTTATTTTGGGATACGAGTATCTCCTTTCTGTTGCACTATTCCTTCTTTAGTGCATTCCTCGCTACCTCACATTGACGTATAATTACAGAAATTGCGGCGCTATGATATACAATGGATTCTATGGCTTCTCCTCCTAAATTGAGTATCGTTTCTATGGAAACCACAGGATTTTGTTTAGCGATACGATCATCCTTTCCGATGCACTATTCCTGCTTTACTGCATCCCTCGCTCCCTCGTATTGACGAATTAACAGAGAAATTGCGTCGCTATGAAATACTATTGGTACTATGACATCCCCCTCTAAATGGAGTAATGTTTTTATGGAAACGACAGGAGTCTCTTTCGGGATACGAGTATCTCCTTCTCGATGCACTATTTCTTCTTCACTGCACACCCCGCTCTCTCACATTGAGGAATTAAATCCGAAATTGCGTCGCTATGAAATACTATGTGTTCTATGACATCTCCTTCTAAATCGAGTAACGTTTCTACGGAAACGACAGGATTTTCTTTTGGGATACGAGTATCTACTTTCTGACGCACTATTCCTTCTTTACTTTATCACTCGTTCCCTCACATTGACCAATTAACACAGAAGTACCGGCGCTAAGATATACTATGTGTTGTATGACTTCTCCATCTAAACAGAGTAACGTTTCTATGGAAACGACAGAATTTTCATTTGAGATACGAGTATCTCCTTTCCGATGCACTATTCCCACTTTACGGCATCCGTCGATCCCTCACATTGACGAATTAACACAGACATTGCGTCGCTATGAAATACAATGGGTTCTATGACATATCCTTCTAAATCGAGAAACGTTTCTATGGAAACAACAGGATTTTCTATTGGGGTACGAGTATCTCCTTTCCGATGCACTATGTCTTCATTACTGCATACCTCGCTCCCTCACATTGACGAATTAACACAGAACTTGCGTCGCTATGAATTACTATGGGTTCTATGACTTCTCCTTCTAAATCGGGTATCGTTTCTATGGAAACGACAGGATATTCTTTTTGGATAGAAGTATATCCTTTCCGATGCACCAATCCCTCTTCACTGCATCCCTCGCTCCCTCACATTGACAAAATAACACAAAAATTGTGTCGCTATGAATTACTATGGGTTCTGTCACTTCTCCTTCTAAATCGAGTAACGTTTCTATGGAAACGACAGGATTTTTTTTGGGATACAAGTATCTCATTTCTGATGCACTATTCCTTCTTTTCTGCATCCCTCGCTGCCTCACATTAAGGAATTAACACAAAAATTGCGACGCTATGAAATACAATTGGTTCTATGACATCCCTTCTAAATCTAGTAACGTTTCTATGGAAACGACAGGACTTTCATTTGGGATACGAGTATCTCCTACCCGATGCACTATTCCTTCTTTACTGCATCCCTCGCTCCCTCACATTGACGAATTAACACAGAAATTGCGTCGCAATGAAATACTATGGGTTCTATGTCTTCTCCTCCTAAATCGAATAACGTTTCTATGGCAACGACAGGATTTTCTATATTGGATACGAGTACCTCCTTTCCGATGCACTATTCCTTTTTACTGCATCCCTCTCTCCCTCACATTGACGAATTAACACAGAATCAGTGTCGCTATGAAATACTATGGGTACTATGACATCTACTTCTAAATCGAGTAACATTCCTATGGGAACGACAGAATTTTATTTTGGGATACGAGTATCTCCTTTCTGTTGCACTATTCCTTCTTTAGTGCATTCCTCGATACCTCACATTGACGAATTATTACAGAAATTGCGGCGCTATGATATACTATGGATTCTATGGCTTCTCCTCCTAAATTGAGTAACGTTTCTATGGAAACCACAGGATTTTGTTTTGGGATACGATCATCCTTTCCGATGCACTATTCCTGCTTTACTGCATCCCTCGCTCCCTCATATTGACGAATGAACAGAGAAATTGCGTCGCTATGAAATACTTTTGGTACTATGACATCCCCCTCTAAATGGAGTAATGTTTCTATGGAAACGACAGGAGTCACTTTCGGGATACGAGTATCTCCTTTCCGATGCACTATTTCTTCTTTACTGCATCCCTCGCTCCCTCACATTGACGGATTAACACAGAAATTGGGTCGCTATGAAATACTATTAGTTCTATGACGTCTCCTACTAAATCGAGTAACGTTAATATGGAAACGACAGGATTTTCTTTTGGGATACGACAATCTCCTTTCCGATGCACTATTCCCACTTTACGGCATCCCTCGCTCCCTCACATTGACGAATTAACACAGACATTGCGTCGCTATGAAATACAATGGGTTCTATGACATATCCTTCTCAATCGAGAAACGTTTCTATGGAAACAACAGGATTTACTATTGGGGTACGAGTATCTCCTTTCCGATGCACTATGTCTTCATTACTGCATACCTCGCTACCTCACATTGACAAATTAACACAGAACTTGCGTCGCTATGAAATACTATGGGTTCTATGACTTCTCCTTCTAAATCGAGTAACGTTTCTATGGAAACGACAGGATATTCTTTTGGGATAGAAGTATATCCTTTCCGATGCACCAATCCTTCTTCACTGCATCCCTTGCCCCCTCACATTGACAAAATAACACAGAAATTGCGTCGCTATGAATTACCATGGGTTCTATCACTTCTCATTCTAAATCGAGTAACGTTTCCATGGAAACGACAGGATTTTCTCTTGGGATAAGAGTATCTCCTTTCTGATGCACTATTCCTTCTTAACTGCATCCCTCGCTCCCTCTCATTGACGAATTAACACAGAAATTTCGGCGCTGTGGTATTCTATGGGTTCTATGACATCTTCTTCTAAATCGAGTATCATTTCTATGAAAACAACAGGATTTTCTTTTGTTACACGCGTATATCCTTTCGGATGAACTATTCCTGCTTTACTGCATCCCTCGCTCCCTCATATTGACGAATTAACAGAGAAATTGCGTCGCTATGAAATACTATTGGTACGATGACATCCACCTGTAAATGGAGTAATGTTTCTATGGAAGCGACAGGAGTCTCCTTCGGGATACGAGTATCTCCTTTCCGATGCACTTTTTCTTCTTTACTGCACACCTCGCTCTCTCACATTGACGAATTAACACAGAACTTGCGTCGCTATGATATACTGTGGGTTCTATTATTTCTCCTTCTAAATCTAGTAACGTTCTATGGAAACGTCAGGATTATCTGTAGGGATACGAATATCTCCTATCTGATGCACTATTCCTTCTTTACTGCATCCCTCGCTCCCTCACACTAACGAAATAACAAAGAAATTTCGGCGCAATCATTTACTAAGGGTTCTATGACTTCGCCTTCTAAATCGACAACGTTTCTATGGAAACGACAGGATATTCGTTTGGGATAGAAGTATATCCTTTCCGATGCACCCATCCTTCTACACTGCATCCCTCGCTCCCTCACATTGACGAATTAACACAGAAATTTCGGCGCTATGATATACTATGGGTTCTATGACTTCCCCTTCTAAATCGAGTAACGTTCCTATGGAAACGACAGGACTTTCATTTGGGATACGAGTATCTACTTTCGCATGCACTATTCCTTCTTTACTGCATCCCTCGCTCCCTCACATTGACGAATTAACACAGAAATAGCGTCGCTATGAAATACAATTGGTTCTATGACATCTCCTACTAAATCGAGAATCGTTTCTATGGAAAGAAGAGAATTTTCTTTTGGGATACGAGAAACCCCTTTCTGATGCACTATTCCCTCTTTACTGCATCAGTGGCTCCCTCACATTGACGAATTAACACAAGTATTGCGTCGCTGTGATATACAATTGGTTCTATGACATCCCTTCTAAATCCAGTACCGTTTCTATGGAAACGGCAGGACTTTCTTTTGGGATACGAGTATCTCCTATCTGGTGCACTATTCCTCCTTTACTGCATCCCTCGCTCCCTCACATTGACGATATAACACAGAAATTGCGCCGCTATGATCTTCTATGGGTTCTATGACATCTCCTTCTAAATCGAGTAACATTTCTATGGAAACAACAGGATTTTGATTTGGGATACGTGTATATCCTTTCCGATGAACTATTCCTTCTTTACTGCATCCCTCGCTCCCTCACATTGACGAATTAACACAGAAATAGCATCCCCATGAAATACTATGCATTCTATGATTTCTCCATCTAAACCGAGTAACTTTCCTATGGAAACGACAGGATTTTCTTTTGGGATACGAGTATATCGTTTCCGATGAACTATTCCTTCTGTACAGCATCCCTCCGTCCCTCACATTGACGAATTAGCACAGAACGTGCGTCGCTATGAAATACTATGGGTTCTATGACATCTCCTTCTTAATCGAGTAACATTTCTATGGAAACAACAGGATTGTCTTTTGCGATACGAGTATATCCTTTCTAATGCTCTATTCCATCTTTGCTGCATCCCTCGCTCCCTCACATTAACGAAACAACACAGAAATTGCGTCGCTATGACATACTATGGGTTCTATGACCTCTCCTTCTAAATCGAGTAACGTTTCTATGGAAACGACAGGATTTTCTTTTGGGATACGAGTATCTATTTCTGATGCACCATTCCTTCTTTACTGCATCCATCGCTCCCTCACATTGACGAATTAGCACAGAAATTTCGGCGCTATGTTGAACTATGTGTTCTATGACTTCTCCCTCTAAATCGAGTAACATTTCTATGGAAACGACAGGATTTTCTCTTGGAATACGAAAGTTTCCATTCCGATGCACTATTTCTTCTTCACTGCATCCCTCGCACCCTCACATTGACGAATGAACACATAACTTGCATCGCTATGAAATACTATGGGTTCTATGACATCCCCTTCTAAATCGGGTAATGTTTCAATTGAAACGACAGAATTTTTTTTGGGGGATACGAGTATCTCCTTTCCGATGCACTATTCCTTCTTTACTGCGTCCCACTCGAACTTACATTGACGAATTAACACAGAAATTGCGTCGCTATGAATTACAATTGGTTCCATAACATCTCCTTCTAAATCGAGTAACGTTTCTATGGAAACGAGAGAATTTTCCTTTGGGATACGAGTATCTCCTTTCCGATGCACTATTCCTTCTTTACTGCATACCTCGCTCCCTCACATTGACGAAATAACACTGAAGTAGCTTCGCTATGAAATACGATTGGTTCTATGACATCTCCTTCTAAATCGAGTAACGTTTCTATGGAAATGAGAGAATTTTCATTTGGGATACGAGTATCTCCTTTATGATGCACTATTCCTTCTTTACTGCATCCCTCGCCCACTTACTTTGACGAATTAACACAGAAATTGCGGCGCTATGATATACTATGTGTTCTATGACTTCTCCTCCTAATTCGAGTAACGTTTCTATGGAAACGACAGGATTCTCTTTTGGGATACGAGTATATCCTTTCCGATGCAATACTCCTTCTTTACTGCATCCCTCGCTCCCTCACATTGACAAAATAACACAGAAATTCCGCCGCTATGAAATACTATGGATTCTATGACTTCTCCTTCAAAATGGAGCAACGTTTCTATGGAAACGGCACGATTTTCTTTTGGCATACGAGTATCTCCTATCTGGTGCACTATTCCTTCTTTACTGCATCCCTCGCTCCCTCACATTGACGATATAACACAGAAATTGCGCAGCTATGATTTTCTATGGGTTCTATGACATCTCCTTCTAAATCGAGTAACATTTCTATGGAAACAACAGGATTTTGATTTGGGATACGTGTATATCCTTTCCGATGAACTATTCCTTCTTTACTGCATCCCTCGCTCCCTCACATTGACGAATTAACACAGAAATAGCGTCCCCATGAAATAGTATGCATTCTATGATTCCTCCATCTAAACCGAGTAACGTTCCTATGGAAACGACAGGATTTTCTTTTGGGGTACGAGTATATTGTTTAAGATGAACTATTCCATCTGTACAGCATCCCTCCCTCCCTCACATTGACGAATTAGCACAGAACGTGCGTCGCTATGAAATACTATGGGTTCTATGACATCTCCTTCTTAATCGAGTAACATTTCTATGGAAACAACAGGATTGTCTTTTGGGATACGAGTATATCCCATCTAATGCTCTATTCCATCTTTGCTGCATCCCTCGCTCCCTCACATTAAAGAAAAAACAACGAAATTGCGTCGCTATGACATACTATGGGTTCTATAACTTCTCCTTCTAAATCGAGTAACGATTCTATGGAAACGACAGGATTTTCTTTTGGGATACGAGTATCTGTTTCTGATGCACCATTCCTTCTTTACTGCATCCATCGCTCCCTCACATTGACGAATCAGCACAGAAATTTCGGCGCTATGTTGTAATATGTGTTCTATGACTTCTCCCTCTAAATTGAGTAACATTTCTATGGAAACGACAGGATTTTTTCTTGGGATACGAATATCTCCTTTCCGATGCACTATTTCTTCTTTACTGCATCCCTCGCTCCCTCACATTGACGAATGAACACAGAACTTGCATCGCTATGAAATACTATGGGTTCTATGACATCTCCTTCTAAATCGGGTAATGTTTCAATTGAAACGACAGAATTTTCTTTTGGGGATACGAGTATCTCCTTTCCGATGCACTATTCCTTCTTTACTGCGTCCCACTCGAACTTACATTGACGAATTAACACAGAAATTGCGTCGCTATGAAATACAATTGGTTCCATAACATCTCCTTCTAAATGGAGTAACGTTTCTATGGAAACGAGAGAATTTTCCTTTGGGATACGAGTATCTCCTTTCCGATGCACTATTCCTTCTTTACTGCATACCTCGCTCCCTCACATTGACGAAATAACACTGAAGTAGCTTCGCTATGAAATACGATTGGTTCTATGACATCTCCTTCTAAATCGAGTAACGTTTCTATGGAAATGAGAGAATTTTCATTTGGAATAAGAGTATCTCCTTTATGATGCACTATTCCTTCCTTACTGCATCCCTCGCCCACCTACTTTGACGAATTAACACAGAAATTGCGGCGCTATGATATACTATGTGTTCTATGACTTCTCCTCCTAACTCGAGTAACGTTTCTATGGAAACGACAGGATTCTCTTTTGGGATACGAGTATATCCTTTCCGATGCAATACTCCTTCTTTACTGCATCGCTCGCTCCCTCACATTGACAAAATAACACAGAAATTCCGTTGCTATGAAATACTATGGATTCTATGACTTCTCCTTCAAAATGGAGCAACGTTTCTATGGAAACTGCACGATTTTCGTTTTTGATACGAGTATCTCCTTTCTGATGCACTATTCCTTCTTTACTGCATCGTTCGCTCCCTCACATTGACGATATAACACAGAAATTGCGGCGGTATGATCTTCTATGGGTTCTATGACATACCCTTCTAAATCGAGTAACATTTCTATGAAAACAACAGGATTTTCTTTTGGGATACGTGTATATCCTTTCCGATGAACTATTCCTTCTTTACTGCATCCCTCGCTCCCGCACATTGACGAATTAACAATGAAATTGCGTCCCCATGAAATACTATGCATTCTATGACTTCTCCATCTAAACCGAGTAACGTTTCTATGGAAAACACAGGACTTTCTTTTGGGATACGACAATCTCCGTTCCGATGCACTATTCCTTCTTTACTGCATACCTCGCTCTCTCACATTGACGAATTAACACAGAAATTGCGTCGCTATGAAATACAATTGGTCCTATGACATCTCCTTCTAAATCGAGTAACGTTTCTACGGAAACGAGAGAATTTTCTTTTGGGATACGAGTATCTCCTTTCTGATGCACTATTCCTTCTTTACTGCATCTCTCGCTCCCTCACATTGACGAATTAACACAGAAATGTCGGCGCTATGTTATACTATGGGTTCTATGACTTCTCCATCTAAATCGAGTAACGTTTCTATGGAGACGACACTATTTTCTTTTGGGATACGAGTATCTCCTTTCCGATGCACTATTCCTTCTTCACTGCACCCCTCGCTCCATCAAATTGACGAATTAACAGAGAACTTGCGTCGCTATGAAATACTATGGGTGCTATGACATCTCCTTCTAAATCGTGTAACATTTCTATGGAAACAACAGGATTTTCTTTTGGGAGTCGAGTATCTCCTTTCTGATGCCCTATTCCTTCTTTACTGCATCCGTCGCTCCCTCACATTGACGAATTAACACAGAAATTTCGGCGCTATGATATACTATGTGTTCTATGACTTCTCCCTCTAAATCGAGTAACATTTCTATGGAAATGACAGGATTTTCTCTTGGGATACGAGTATCTCCTTTCCGATGCACTATTTCTTCTCTACAGCATACCTCGCTCCCTCACATTGACGAATTAACACAGAAAGAGCGTCCCCATGAAATACTAAGCATTCTATGATTTCTCCATCTATACCGAGTAACGTTTCTTTGGAAACGACAGGATTTTATTTTCGGATACAAGTATATCGTTTCCGATGGACTATTCCTTCTGTACAGCATCCCTCCCTCCCTCACATTGACGAATTAGCACAGAACTTGCGTCGCTAAGAAATACTATGGGTTCTATGACATCTCCTTCTTAATCGAGTAACATTTCTATGGAAACAACAGCATTGTCTTTTGGGATACGAGTATATCCTTTCTAATGATCTATTCCATCTTTGCTGCATCCCTCGCTCCTTCACATTGACGAATGAACACAGAACTTGCATCGCTATGAAATACTATGGGTTCTATGACATCTCCTTCTAAATCGAGTAATGTTTCAATTGAAACGACAGAATTTTCTTTTGGGGATACGAGTATCTGCTTTCCGATGCACTATTCCTTCTTTACTGCATACCTCGCTCCCTCACATTGACGAAATAACACTGAAATAGCTTCGCTATGAAATACGATTGATTCTATGACATCTCCTTCTAAATCGAGTAACGTTTCTATGGAAATGAGAGAATTTTCTTTTGGGATACGAGTATCTCCGTTATGATGCACTATTCCTTCTTTACTGCATCCCTCGCCCACTTACTTTGACGAATTAACACAGAAATTGCGGCGCTATGATATACTATGTGTTCTATGACTTCTCCTCCTAATTCGAGTAACGTTTCTATGGAAACGACAAGATTCTCTTTTGGGATACGAGTATATCCTTTCCGATGCAATACTCCTTCTTTACTGCATCCTTCGCTCCCTCACATTGACAAAATAACACAGAAATTCCGTTGCTATGAAATACTATGGATTCTATGACTTGTCCTTCAAAATGGAGCAACGTTTCTATGGAAACTGCACGATTTTCGTTTGGGATACGAGTATCTCCTTTCTGATGCACTATTCCTTCTTTACTGCATCGTTCGCTCCCTCACATTGACGATACAACATAGAAATTGCGGCGCTATGATCTTCTATGGGTTCTATGACATACCCTTCTAAATCGAGTAACATTTCTATGGAAACAACAGGATTTTCTTTTGGGATACGTGTATATCCTTTCCGATGAACTATTCCTTCTTTACTGCATCCCTCGCTCCCGCACATTGACGAATTAACACAGAAATTGCGTCCCCATGAAATACGTACTATGCATTCTATGACTTCTCCATCTAAACCGAGTAACGTTTCTATGGAAAACACAGGATTTTCTTTTGGGATACGACTAACTCCTTTCCGATGCACTATTCCTTCATTACTGCATACCTCGCTCTCTAACATTGACGAATTAACACAGAAATTGCGTCGCTATGAAATACAATTGGTCCTATGACATCTCCTTCTAAATCGAGTAACGTTTCTATGGAAACGAGAGAATTTTCCTTTGGGATACGAGTATCTCCATTCTGATGCACTATTCCATTTTTACTGCATCCATCGGTCCCTCACATTGACGAATTAACACAGAAATTGCGTCACCATGAAATACTATGTGTTCTTTCACTACTCCGTCTAAATCGAGTCACGTTTGTATGGAAACAAAGGGATTTTCTTATGGGAAACGCCTATCTCCTTTCCGATGAACTATTCCTTCTTTACTGCATCCCTCGCTACCTCACATTGACGAATTAACACAGAAATTTCGGCGCTATGATACACTATGGGTTCTATGACTTCCCCTTCTAAATCGAGAAACGTTTCTATGGAGACGACACTATCTTCCTTTGGGATACGAGTATCTCCATTCCGATGCACTATTCCTTCTTCACTGCACCCCTCGCTCCCTCACATTGACGAATTAACAGAGAACTTGCGTCGCTATGAAATACTATGTGTTCTATGACATCTCCTTCTAAATCGAGTACCATTTCTATCGAAACCACAGGATTTTCTTTTGGGAGACGAATATCTCCTTTCTGATGCACTATTCCTTCTTTACTGCATCCGTCGCTCCCTCACATTGACGAATAAACACAGAAATTTCGGCGCTATGATATACTATGGGTTCTATGACTTTTCGTTCTATATCGAGTGACGTTTATTTGAAAACGACAGGATTTTCCTTTACGATACGTGTATCTCCTTTCCGATTCACTATTCCTTCTTTACTGCATCCCTCGCTCCCTCACATTGACGAATTAACACAGACTTTGCGTCGCTATGAAATACTATGTGTTCTATGACATCTCCTTCTAAATCGAGTAATGTTTCAATGGAAACGACAGAATTTTCTTTTGGGATACGAGTACCACCTTTCCGATGCACTATTCCTTCTTTACTGCGTCCCTCTCCCCCTTACATTGACGAATTAACACAGAATTCTAGGGGCTATGAAATACTATGGGTTCCATAACTTTCCCTTCTAAATCGAGTTACGTTTCTATAGAAACGACTGGATTTTCTTTCGGGATACGACAATCTCCTTTCCGATGCACTATTCCTCTTTCACTGCACCCCTCGCTCCCTCACTTTGACGAATTAACACAGAAATTGCGGCGCTATGAAATACTATGGGTTCTATAACTTTTCCTTCCAAATCGAGTAACGTTTCTATGGAAACGACAGGAATTTCTTTCGGGATACGGGTATCTCATTTTCGATGCACTATTCCTTCATTACTGCATCTCTCGCTCCCTCACATTGACGAATTAACACAGAGAGTGCGTCGCTATGAAATACTATTGGCTCTATGACATCTCCCTCAAAATCGAGTAATGTTTCTGTGTAAACAACAGGAGTCTGTTTCGGGATACGAGTATCTGCTTTTCGATGCGCTATTCCATCTTTAGTGCATTTCTCGCTCCCTCACATTGAAGAATCAACACAGAAATTGCGTCGCTATGAAATACAATTGGTTCCATAACATCTCCTTCTAAATGGAGTAACGTTTCTATGGAAACGAGAGAATTTTCCTTTGGGATACGAGTATCTCCTTTCCGATGCACTATTCCTTCTTTACTGCATACCTCGCTCCCTCACATTGACGAAATAACACTGAAGTAGCTTCACTATGAAATACGATTGGTTCTATGACATCTCCTTCTAAATCGAGTAACGTTTCTATGGAAATGAGAGAATTTTCGTTTGGAATAAGAGTATTTCCTTTATGATGCACTATTCTTTCTTTACTGCATCCCTCGCCCACTTACTTTGACGAATTAACACAGAAATTGCGGCGCTATGATATACTATGTGTTCTATGACTTCTACTCCTAATTCGAGTAACGTTTCTATGGAAACGACAGGATTCTCTTTTGGGATACGAGTATATCCTTTCCGATGCAATACTCCTTCTTTACTGCATCCCTCGCTCCCTCACATTGACAAAATAACACAGAAATTCCGTTGCTATGAAATACTATGGATTCTATGACTTGTCCTTCAAAATGGAGCAACGTTTCTATGGAAACTGCACGATTTTCGTTTGGGATACGAGTATCTCCTTTCTGATGCACTATTCCTTCTTTACTGCATCGTTCGCTCCCTCACATTGACGATATAACACAGAAATTGCGGCGGTATGATCTTCTATGGGTTCTATGACATACCCTTCTAAATCGAGTAACATTTCTATGGAAACAACAGGATTATCTTTTGGGATACGTGTATATCCTTTCCGATGAACTATTCCTTCTTTACTGCATCCCTCCCTCCCGCACATTGACGAATTAACAATGAAATTGCGTCCCCATGAAATACTATGCATTCTATGACTTCTCCATCTAAACCGAGTAACGTTTCTATGGAAAACACAGGACTTTCTTTTGGGATACGACAATCTCCGTTCCGATGCACTATTCCTTCTTTACTGCATACCTCGCTCTCTCACATTGACGAATTAACACAGAAATTGCGTCGCTATGAAATACAATTGGTCCTATGACATCTCCTACTAAATCGAGTAACGTTTCTACGGAAACGAGAGAATTTTCTTTTGGGATACGAGTATCTCCTTTCTGATGCACTATTCCTTCTTTACTGCATCTCTCGCTCCCTCACATTGACGAATTAACACAGAAATGTCGGCGCTATGTTATACTATGGGTTCTATGACTTCTCCATCTAAATCGAGTAACGTTTCTATGGAGACGACACTATTTTCTTTTGGGATACGAGTATCTCCTTTCCGATGCACTATTCCTTCTTCACTGCACCCCTCGCTCCATCACATTGACGAATTAACAGAGAACATGCGTCGCTATGAGATACTATCGGTACTATGACATCTCCTTCTAAATCGTGTAACATTTCTATGGAAACAACAGGATTTTCTTTTGGGAGTCGAGTATCTCCTTTCTGATGCCCTATTCCTTCTTTACTGCATCCGTCGCTCCTTCACATTGACGAATTAACACAGAAATTTCGGCGCTATGATATACTATGTGTTCTATGACTTCTCCCTCTAAATCGAGTAACATTTCTATGGAAATGACAGGATTTTCTCTTGTAATACGAGTATCTCCTTTCCGATGCACTATTTCTTCTCTACAGCATACCTCGCTCCCTCACATTGACGAATGAACACAGAACTTGCATCGCTATTAAATACAATTGGTTCTATGACATTTCCTTCTAAATCGAGTAACGTTTCTATGGAAGTGAGAGAATTTTCTTTTGGGATACGAGTATCTGCTTTCTGATGCACTATTCCTTCTTTACTGCATCCCTCGCCCACTTACATTGACGAATTAACACAGAAATTGCCGCGCTATGTTATACTATGTGTTCTATGACTTATCCTCCTACTTCGATTAACGTTTCTATGGAAACGACAGGATGCTCTTTAGGGATACGAGTATATCCTTTCCGATGCAATATTCCTTCCTTACTGCATCCCTCGCTCCCTCACATTGACAAAATAACACAGAAATTCCGCCGCTATGAAATACTATGGATTCTATGACTTCTCCTTCAAAATAGAGCAACGTTTCTAAGGAAGCGGTTCGATTTCCTTTTGGGATACGAGTATCTAATATCTGGTGCACTATTCCTTCTTTACTCTTCTTTACTGCATCCCTCGCTCCCTCACATTGACTATATAACACAGAAATTGCGCCGCTATGATCTTCAATGGGTTCTATGACATCTCCTTCTAAATCGAGTAATATTTCTATGGGAACAACAGGATTTTGATTTGGGATACGTTTATATCCTCTCCGATGAACTATTCCTCCTTTACTGCATCCCTCGCTCCCTCACATTGACGAATCAACACAGAAATAGCGTCCCCATGAAATACTATGCATTCTATGATTTCTCCATCTAAACCGAGTAACGTTTCTTTGGAAACGACAGGATTTTCTTTTCGGATACGAGTATATCGTTTCCGATGAACTATTCCTTCTGTACAGCATCCCTCCCTCCCTCACATTGACGAATTAGCACAGAACTTGCGTCGCTAAGAAATACTATGGGTTCTATGACATCTCCTTCTTAATCGAGTAACATTTCTATGGAAACAACAGGATTGTCTTTTGGGATACGAGTATATCCTTTCTAATGATCTATTCCATCTTTGCTGCATCCCTCGCTCCCTCACATTGACGAATGAACACAGAACTTGCATCGCTATGAAATACTATGGGTTCTATGACATCTCCTTCTAAATCGAGTAATGTTTCAATTGAAACGACAGAATTTTCTTTTGGGGATGCGAGTATCTGCTTTCCGATGCACTATTCCTTCTTCACAGCGTCCCACTCGAACTTACATTGACGAATTAACACAGAAATTGCGTCGCTATGAAATACAATTGGTTCCATAACATCTCCTTCTAAATCGAGTAACGTTTCTATGGAAACGAGAGAATTTTCCTTTGGGATACGAGTATCTCCTTTCCGATGCACTATTCCTTCTTTACTGCATACCTCGCTCCCTCAAATTGACGAAATAACACTGAAATAGCTTCGCTATGAAATACGATTGGTTCTATGACATCTCCTTCTAAATCGAGTAACGTTTCTATGGAAATGAGAGAATTTTCTTTTGGGATACGAGTATCTCCTTTATGATGCACTATTCCTTCTTTACTGCATCCCTCGCCCACTTACTTTGACGAATTAACACAGAAATTGCGGCGCTATGATATACTATGTGTTCTATGACTTCTCCTCCTAATTCGAGTAACGTTTCTATGGAAACGACAGGATTCTCTTTTGGGATACGAGTATATCCTTTCCGATGCAATACTCCTTCTTTACTGCATCCCTCGCTCCCTCACATTGACAAAATAACACAGAAATTCCGTTGCTATGAAATACTATGGATTCTATGACTTGTCCTTCAAAATGGAGCAACGTTTCTATGGAAACTGCACGATTTTCGTTTGGGATACGAGTATCTCCTTTCTGATGCACTATTCCTTCTTTACTGCATCGTTCGCTCCCTCACATTGACGATACAACATAGAAATTGCGGCGCTATGATCTTCTATGGGTTCTATGACATACCCTTCTAAATCGAGTAACATTTCTATGGAAACAACAGGATTTTCTATTGGGATACGTGTATATCCTTTCCGATGAACTATTCCTTCTTTACTGCATCCCTCGCTCCCGCACATTGACGAATTAACACAGAAATTGCGTCCCCATGAAATATGTACTATGCATTCTATGACTTCTACATCTAAACCGAGTAACGTTTCTATGGAAAACACAGGATTTTCTTTTGGGATACGACTAACTCCTTTCCGATGCACTATTCCTTCATTACTGCATACCTCGCTCTCCAACATTGACGAATTAACACAGAAATTGCGTCGCTATGAAATACAATTGGTCCTATGACATCTCCTTCTAAATCGAGTAACGTTTCTATGGAGACGAGAGAATTTTCTTTTGGGATACGAGTATCTCCTTTCTGATGCACTATTCCTTCTTTACTGCACCCCCCGCTCACACACTTTGACGAATTAACACAGAAATTACGGCGCTATAATATTCTATGCGTTCTATGACTTCTCCATCTAAATCGAGTAACGTTTCTATGCAGACGACACTATTTTCTTTTGGGATACGAGTATCTCCTTTCCGATGCACTATTCCTTCATCACTGCACCCCTCGCTCCCTCACATTGACGAATTAACAGAGAACTTGCGTCGCTATGAAATACTATGGGTACTATGACATCTCCTTCTAAATCGTGTAACATTTCTATGGAAACAACAGGATTTTCCTTTGGGA
This sequence comes from Schistocerca serialis cubense, assembly GCF_023864345.2. NCBI lineage: Eukaryota > Metazoa > Arthropoda > Insecta > Orthoptera > Acrididae > Schistocerca > Schistocerca serialis. The sequence goes on from NC_064643.1 coordinate 47,068,448, forward strand.
GTCGAGTATCTCCTTTCTTATGCACTATTCCTTCTTTACTGGATCCGTCGCTCCCTCAGATTGACGACTTAACACAGAAATTTCGGCGCTATGATATACTATGTGTTCTATGACTTCTCCCTCTAAATCGAGGAACATTTCTATGGAAACGACAGGATTTTCTCTTGGGATACGAGTATCTCCTTTCCGATGCACTATTTCTTCTTTACAGCATACCTCGCTCCCTCACATTGACGAATGAACACAGAACTTGTATCGCTATGAAATACTATGGGTTCTATGACATCTCCTTCTAAATCGAGTAATGTATCAATTGAAACGACAGAATTTTCTTTTGGGGATACGAGTATCTGCTTTCCGATGCACTATTCCTTCTTTACTGCGTCCCTCTCGAACTTACATTGACGAATTAACACAGAAATTGCGTTGCTATGAAATACAATTAGTTCTATAACATCCCCTTTTAAATCGAGTAACGTTTCTATGGAAACGAGAGAATTTTCCTTTGGGATACGAGTATCTCCTTCCTGATGCCCTATTCCATTTTTACTGCATCCATCGCTCCCTCACATTGACGAATTAACACAGAAATTGCGTCACCATGAAATACTATGTGTTCTTTCACTACTCCGTCTAAATCGAGTCACGTTTGTATGGAAACAAAGGGATTTTCTTATGGGAAACGACTATCTCCTTTCCGATGAACTATTCCTTCTTTACTTTATCCCTCGCTACCTCACATTGACGAATTAACAGAGAACTTGCGTCGCTATGAAATACTATGTGTTCTATGACATCTCCTTCTAAATCGAGTACCATTTCTATCGAAAACACAGGATTTTCTTTTGGGAGACGAATATCTCCTTTCTGATGCACTATTCCTTCTTTACTGCATCCGTCGCTCCCTCACATTGACGAATAAACACAGAAATATCGGCGCTATGATATACTATGGGTTCTATGACTTTTCGTTCTATATCGAGTGACGTTTATTTGGAAACGACAGGATTTTCCTTTACGATACGTGTATCTCCTTTCCGATTCACTATTCCTTTTTTACTGCATCCCTCGCTCCCTCACATTGACGAATTAACACAGACTTTGCGACGCTATGAAATACTATGTGTTCTATGACATCTCCTTCTAAATCGAGTAATGTTTCAATGGAAACGACAGAATTTTCTTTTGGGATACGAGTACCACCTTTCCGATGCACTATTCCTTCTTTACTGCGTCCCTCTCCCCCTTACATTGACGAATTAATACAGAATTCTAGGGGCTATGAAAAACTATGGGTTCCATAACTTTCCCTTCTAAATCGAGTAACGTTTCTATAGAAATGACTGGATTTTCTTTCGGGATACGACTATCTCCTTTCCGATCCACTATTCCTCCTTTACTGCATCCCTCGCTCCCTCACATTGACGAATTAACACAGAAATTGCGGCGCTATGAAATACTATGGGTTCTATAACTTTTCCTTCCAAATCGAGTAACGTGTCTATGGAAACGACAGAAATTTCTTTCGGGATACGGGTATCTCATTTTCGATGCACTATTCCTTCTTTACTGCATCTCTCGCTCCCTCACATTGACGAATTAACACAGAGAGTGCGTCGCTATGAAATACTATTGGCTATATGACATCTCCCTCAAAATCGAGTAATGTTTCTGTGTAAACAACAGGAGTCTGTTTCGGGATACGAGTATCTGCTTTTCGATGCGCTATTCCTTCTTTAGTGCATTTCTCGCTCCCTCACATTGAAGAATCAACACAGAAATTGCGTCGCTATGAAATCCTATGGGCTCTATGACATTTACTTCTAAATCGAGTAACGTTTCTATGGAAACGAAAGGATTTTCTTTGGGGATACGAGTATCTATTTTCCGATGCACGATTCCTTCTTTACAGCATCCCTCGCTCCCTCACATTGACGAATTAACACAGAAATTGCGTCGCTATGAAATTCTATGGGTTCTATAACATCTCCTTCTAAAGCGAGTAACGTTTCAATCGAAACGACTGGATTTTCTTTTGGGTGTACGAGTATCTACTTCCCGATGCACTATTCCTCCTCTACTGCGTCCCTCGCTCCCTCAAATATACGAATTAACACAGAAATTGCACCGCTATGAAATACTATTGGTACTATGACTTTTCCTTCTAAACAGAGTAACGTTTCTATGGAGTCGGCAGAATTTTCTTATGAGTTACGAGTATCTCCTTTCCGATGCACCGTTCCTACTTTACGGCATCCCTCGCTCCCTTACATTGACGAATCATCACAGAAATTGCGTTGCTATGAAATACAATGGGTTCAATGACATATCCTTCTAAATCGAGTAACGTTTCTATGGAATCAACAGGATTTTCTATTGGGGTACGAGTTTCTCCTTTCCGATGCACTATGTCTTCATTACTGCATACCTCGCTCCCTCACATTGACGAATTAACACAGAACTTGCGTCGCTATGGAATACTATGGGCTCTATGACATTTCCTTCTAAATCGAGTAACGTTTCTATGGAAACGACAGGGTTTTCTTTTGAGATACAAGTATCTCCTTTCTGATGCACTATTCCTTCTTTACTGCATCCCTCGCTCCCTCACATTGTCGAATTAACACAGAAATTTCGGCGCTATGATATTCTATGGGTTCTTTGACTTCCCCTTCTAAATCGAGTAACGTTTCTATGGAAAAGACAGGATTTTCGTTTGGGATACGAGTATCTCCTTTCCGATGCACTACTCCTTCTTTACTGCATCACTCGCTCCCTCACATTGACGAATTAACACAGAACTTGCGTAGCTATGAAATACTATGGGTTCTATGAGATTTCCTTCTAAATCGAGTAACATTTCTATGGAAACAACAGAATTCTCATTTGGGATACGTATACCTCCTTTCCGATGCACTAGTCCTTCTTTACTGCGTCCCTCTCCCCCTTACATTGATGAATTTACACAGACTTTGCCGGGCTATTAAATACTATGGGTTCTATAACTTTTCCTTCTAAATCGAGTAACGTTTCTATGGAAACGACAGGGTTTTCTTTTGAGATACAAGTATCTCCTTTCCGATGCACTATTCCTTCTTTAATGCATACCTCGCTCTCGCACATTGACGAATTAACACAGAAATTGCGTCGCTATGAAATACTATGGGTTCTATGACATCTCCTTCTAAATCGAGATTCGTTTCTATGGAAACAAGAGAATTTTCTTTTGGGAACCGAGTAACTCCTTTCTGATGCACAATTCCCTCTTTACTGCATCAGTCGCTCCTTCGCATTGACGAATTAACACAAGTATTGCGTCGCTATGAAATAAAATTCGTTCTATGACATCCCTTCCAACTCGAGTAACGTTTCTATGGAAACGACTGGACTTTCTTTTGGGATACGAGTATCTCCTTTCCGATGCACTATTCGTTTCTTACTGCAACGCTCCCTCCCTCACACTGAAGAATTAACACAGAAATTGCGTCGCTATGAAATACAATGGTTTCTATGACTACTGCTTCTAAATCGAGTAACGTTTCTATGGGAACGACAGGATTTAATTTTGAGATACGAGTATTTCCTTTACGATGCACCATTCCTACTTTACGGCAACCCTCACTCCCTCACATTGACGAATTAACACAGAAATAGCGTCGCTATGAAATACTATGGGTTTTATAACATCTCTTTCTAAATCGAGTAACGTTTCTATGGAAACGACTGGATTTTCTTTTGGGATACGACTATCTCCTTTCCGATGCAGTATTCCTACTTTACGGCATCCCTCGCTCCCTCACATTGACGAATTAACTCAGACATTGCGTCGCTATGAAATACAATTAATTCTGTGACAACTCCTCCTAAATCGAGTTACGTTTCTATGGATACAACAGGATTTTCTTTTGGGGTACGAGTATCTCTTTTCCGATGCACTATGCCTTCATCACTGCATACTTCGCTCCCTCACATTGACGAATTAACACAGATACTAAGAAATACTATGGGTTCTATGACTTCTCCTTCTAAACCGAGTAACGTCTCTATGGAAACGAAAGAATTTTCTTTTGTGATACGAGTATCTCCTTTCTGATGCACTATTCCTTCTTTACTTCATCCCTCGCCCCCTCACATTGACGAATTAACACTAAAAATGCGTCGCTATGAAATATAATGGGTTCAATGACATCCCTTCTAAATCGAGTAACGTTTCTATGGAAACGACAGGATTGTCTTTTGGGATACAAGTATCACCTCCCGATGCATCATTACTGCATCCCCGCTCCCTCACATTGACGAATTAACACAGAAATTGCGTCGCTATGAAATACTACGGTGTCAATGACATCTCCTACTAAATCGAGCAACGTTTTTATGGGAACGACATGATTTTCTTTTGGGATAGGAGTATCACCTTTGCGATGCAGTATTCCTTCTGTACTGCGTCCCTTGCTCCCTCAAATTGACGAATTAACACAGAATCTGCGTCGCTATGAAATACTATGCGTTCTATGCCATCTCCTTCTTAATCGAGTAACGTTTCTATGGAAACGACAAGAGTTCCTTTTGGGATACGAGTATCTCTTTTCTGATGCACTATTCCTACTTTACGGCATCCCTCGCTCCCTCACATTGACGAATTAACACAAAAAGTGCGTCGCTATGAAATACCATGGGTTCAATGACATCCCTGCTAAATCGAGTAACGTTTCTATGGAAACGACGGGATTTTCTTTTGGGATACGAGTATCTCCTTTCCGATGCACTATTCCTTTTTTACTGCATCCCTCGCTCCCTCACATTGACGAATTAACACAGAAATTGCGTCGCTATGATATACTTTCGGTTCTAAGACATCTCCGTCTAAATCGAGTAACGTTTCTATGGAAACGACAGGATTTTCTTTTGGGATACGAGTATCTCCTTTCTGATGCACTATTCCTTCTTTACTGCATCCCTCGGTCCCTCATATTGACGAATTAACACAGACATTGCGGAGCTATGTTATACTAGGTGTTCTATGACTTCTCCTTCTAAATCGAGTAACATTTCTATGGAAACGACAGAATTTTCTTTTGGGATGCGAGTATCTCCTTTCACATGCACTATCCCTTCTTTACTGCATCCCTCACTCCCTCACATTGACTAATCAACACAGAAAGTGCGTCGCTATGAAATACTATGTGTTCTATGACTTCTCCTCTTAAATCGAGTAACGTTTCTATGGAAACGACAGGATTTTCTTTTGGGATACGAGTATCTCCTTTCCAATGCACTATTCCTTCTTTACTGCATCCCTCGCTCCCTCAAATTGACGAATTAACACAGAATCTGCGTCGCTATGAAATACTAATCGTTCTATGCCATCTCCTTCTTAATCGAGTAACGTTTCTATGGAAACGACAAGAGTTCCTTTTGGGATACGAGTATCTAATTTCTGAGGCACTATTCCTACTTTACGGCATCCCTCGCTCCCTCACATTGTCGAATTAACACAAAAATTGCGTCGCTATGAAATACCATGCGATCTATGACATCCCGCCTAAATCGAGTAACGTTTCTATGGAAACGACAGGATTTTCTTTTGAGATACGAGCATCTCCTTTCCGATGCACTATTCCTTCTTTACTGCATCCCTCGCTCCCTCACATTGACGAATTAACACAGAAATTGGGCCGTTATGAATTACTATGGGTTCTAAGAGAACTCCGTCTAGATCGAGTTAAGTCTCTATGGAAACGACAGGATTTTCTTTTGGGATACGAGTATCTCGTTTCCGATGCACTATTCCTTCTTTACTGCATCCCTCACTCCCTCACATTGACTAATCAACACAGAAAGTGCGTCGCTATGAAATACTATGGGTTCTATGACTTCTCCTCTTAAATCGAGTAACGTTTCTATGGAAACGACAGGATTTTCATTTGGGATACGACTATCTCCTTTCCTATGCACTATTCCTTATTTACTGCATCCCTCGCTCCCTCCCATTTACGAATTAGCACAGATATTGCATCGCTATGAAATACTATGGGTTCTATGACTTCTCCTCCTAAACCGAGAAACGTTTCTATAGAAACGACAGAATTTTCTTTTGAGATACGTGTATCTCTTTTCCGATACACTATTCGTACCTCACGGCATCCCTCGCTCCCTCACATTGTCGAATTAACTCAAAAATTGCGTCGCTATGAAATACCATGGGTTCTATGACATCCCTGCTAAATCGAGTAACGTTTCTATGGAAACGAGTGGAATTTCTTTTGGGATACGAGTATCTCCTTTCCGATGCACTATTCCTTCTTTACTGCATCCCTCGCTCCCTCACATTGACTAATTAACACAGAAAGAGCGTCGCTACGAAATACTATGGGTTCTATGACATCTCCTTCTAAATCGAGTAGTATCTATATGGAAAGGACAGGATTTTCTTTTGGGATACGAGCACCTCCATTCCGATGCACTATACTTTCTTTACTGCGTCCCTCGCTCCCTCACATTGACGAATTAACACAGAAATTTCGTCGCTATGAAATACTATGGATTCTATGACATCCCTTCTAAATCGAGTAACGTTTCTATGGAAACGACATGGCTTTTCTTTTGGGAAACGACTGTCTCCTTTCCTATGCACTATTCCTTATTTACTTCATCCTTCGCTCCCTCCCATTTACGAATTAACACATATATTGCATCGCTATGAAATACTATGGGTTCTATGACTTCTCCTTCTAAACCGAGTAACGTTTCTGTAGGAACGACAGGATTTACTTTTGAGATACGGGTATCTCCTTTCTGATGCACTATTCCTTCTTTTCTGCAACCCTCAGTCCCTCATATTGACGGATTAACACAGATATTGCGGCGCTATGATATACTATGTGTTCTATGACTTCGGTGTGTTGATGATTTTCACTTATGGACCGTCTGACAGCAACTGAATAAAACACAATTTTAGTGCCATACGCGTTTCGCCTTTATTTTCTGCAAGGCATCATCAGTGGCAGGTTGCGTAGACAGTTTCTTATATATTACGCTCCTGTTACATTTTTGGTCTTATTCTTCTTCCTATGAGCGCCAATTTGCTGTTTTTTTCTGCATTCCACAGCACTATGACTTCTTCTAAATCGAGTAACATTTCTATGGAAACGACAGGATTTTCTTTTGGGATACGAGTATCTCCTTCCGCATGCACTATTCCTTCTTTACTGCATCCCTCGCTCCCTCCCATTTACGAATTAGCACAGATATTGCATCGCTATGAAATACTATGGGTTCTATGACTTCTCCTCCTAAACCGAGAAACGTTTCTATAGAAACGACAGAATTTTCTTTTGAGATACGTGTATCTCTTTTCCGATACACTATTCGTACCTCACGGCATCCCTCGCTCCCTCACATTGTCGAATTAACTCAAAAATTGCGTCGCTATGAAATACCATGGGTTCTATGACATCCCTGCTAAATCGAGTAACGTTTCTATGGAAACGAGTGGAATTTCTTTTGGGATACGAGTATCTCCTTTCCGATGCACTATTCCTTCTTTACTGCATCCCTCGCTCCCTCACATTGACTAATTAACACAGAAAGAGCGTCGCTACGAAATACTATGGGTTCTATGACATCTCCTTCTAAATCGAGTAGTATCTATATGGAAAGGACAGGATTTTCTTTTGGGATACGAGCACCTCCATTCCGATGCACTATACTTTCTTTACTGCGTCCCTCGCTCCCTCACATTGACGAATTAACACAGAAATTTCGTCGCTATGAAATACTATGGATTCTATGACATCCCTTCTAAATCGAGTAACGTTTCTATGGAAACGACATGGCTTTTCTTTTGGGAAACGACTGTCTCCTTTCCTATGCACTATTCCTTATTTACTTCATCCTTCGCTCCCTCCCATTTACGAATTAACACATATATTGCATCGCTATGAAATACTATGGGTTCTATGACTTCTCCTTCTAAACCGAGTAACGTTTCTGTAGGAACGACAGGATTTACTTTTGAGATACGGGTATCTCCTTTCTGATGCACTATTCCTTCTTTTCTGCAACCCTCAGTCCCTCATATTGACGGATTAACACAGATATTGCGGCGCTATGATATACTATGTGTTCTATGACTTCGGTGTGTTGATGATTTTCACTTATGGACCGTCTGACAGCAACTGAATAAAACACAATTTTAGTGCCATACGCGTTTCGCCTTTATTTTCTGCAAGGCATCATCAGTGGCAGGTTGCGTAGACAGTTTCTTATATATTACGCTCCTGTTACATTTTTGGTCTTATTCTTCTTCCTATGAGCGCCAATTTGCTGTTTTTTTCTGCATTCCACAGCACTATGACTTCTTCTAAATCGAGTAACATTTCTATGGAAACGACAGGATTTTCTTTTGGGATACGAGTATCTCCTTCCGCATGCACTATTCCTTCTTTACTGCATCCCTCGCTCCCTCACATTAACTAATTAACACAGAAAGTGCGTCGCTATGAAATACTATGGGTTCTATGACATCTCCGTCCAAATTAAGTAATGTCTCTATGGAAACGACAGGATTTTCTTTTGGGTTACGAGTATCTCCTTTCCGATGCCCTATTCCTTCATTACTGCATCCCTCGCTCCCTCACATTGACGAATTAGCACAGAACTTGCGTCGCTAAGAAATACTATGGGTTCTATGACATCTCCTTCTTAATCGAGTAACATTTCTATGGAAACAACAGGATTGTCTTTTGGGATACGAGTATATCCTTTCTAATGATCTATTCCATCTTTGCTGCATCCCTCGCTCCCTCACATTGACGAATGAACACAGAACTTGCATCGCTATGAAATACCATGGGTTCTATGACATCTCCTTCTCAATCGAGTAATGTTTCAATTGAAACGACAGAATTTTCTTTTGGGGATACGAGTATCTGCTTTCCGATGCACTATTCCTTCTTCACAGCGTCCCACTCGAACTTACATTGACGAATTAACACAGAAATTGCGTCGCTATGAAATACAATTGGTTCCATAACATCTCCTTCTAAATCGAGTAACGTTTCTATGGAAACGAGAGAATTTTCCTTTGGGATACGAGTATCTCCTTTCCGATGCACTATTCCTTCTTTACTGCATACCTCGCTCCCTCACATTGACGAAATAACACTGAAATAGCTTCGCTATGAAATACGATTGGTTCTATGACATCTCCTTCTAAATCGAGTAACGTTTCTATGGAAATGAGAGAATTTTCTTTTGGGATACGAGTATCTCCTTTATGATGCACTATTCCTTCTTTACTGCATCCCTCGCCCACTTACTTTGACGAATTAACACAGAAATTGCGGCGCTATGATATACTATGTGTTCTATGACTTCTCCTCCCAATTCGTGTAACGTTTCTATGGAAACGACAGGATTCTCTTTTGGGATACGAGTATATCCTTTCCGATGCAATACCCCTTCTTTACTGCATCCCTCGCGCCCTCACATTGACAAAATAACACAGAAATTCCGTTGCTATGAAATACTATGGATTCCATGACTTGTCCTTCAAAATGGAGCAACGTTTCTATGGAAACTGCACGATTTTCGTTTGGGATACGAGTATCTCCTTTCTGATGCACTATTCCTTCTTTACCGCATCGTTCGCTCCCTCACATTGACGATACAACATAGAAATTGCGGCGCTATGATCTTCTATGGGTTCTATGACATACCCTTCTAAATCGAGTAACATTTCTATGGAAACAACAGGATTTTCTTTTGGGATACGTGTATATCCTTTCCGATGAACTATTCCTTCTTTACTGCATCCCTCGCTCCCGCACATTGACGAATTAACACAGAAATTGCGTCCCCATGAAATACGTACTATGCATTCTATGACTTCTACATCTAAACCGAGTAACGTTTCTATGGAAAACACAGGATTTTCTTTTGGGATACGACTAACTCCTTTCCGATGCACTATTCCTTCATTACTGCATACCTCGCTCTCTAACATTAACGAATTAACACAGAAATTGCGTCGCTATGAAATACAATTGGTCCTATGACATCTCCTTCTAAATCGAGTAGCGTTTCTATTGAGACGAGAGAATTTTCTTTTGGGATACGAGTATCTCCTTTCTGATGCACTATTCCTTCTTTACAGCACCCCCCGCTCACACACTTTGACGAATTAACACAGAAATTACGGCGCTATGATATTCTATGCGTTCTATGACTTCTCCATCTAAATCGAGTAACGTTTCTATGGAGACGACACTATTTTCTTTTGGGATACGAGTATCTCCTTTCCGATGCACTATTCCTTCATCACTGCACCCCTCGCTCCCTCACATTGACGAATTAACAGAGAACTTGCGTCGCTATGAAATACTATGGGTACTATGACATCTCCTTCTAAATCGTGTAACATTTCTATGGAAACAACAGGATTTTCCTTTGGGAGTAGAGTATCTCCTTTCTTATGCACTATTCCTTCTTTACTGGATCCGTCGCTCCCTCAGATTGACGAATTAACACAGAAATTTCGGCGCTATGATATACTATGTGTTCTATGACTTCTCCCTCCAAATCGAGTAACATTTCTATGGAAACGACAGGATTTTCTCTTGGGATACGAGTATCTCCTTTCCGATGCACTATTTCTTCTTTACAGCATACCTCGCTCCCTCACATTGACGAATGAACACAGAACTTGCATCGCTATGAAATACTACGGGTTCTATGACATCTCTTTCTAAATCGAGTAATGTTTCAATTGAATCGACAGAATTTTCTTTTGGGGATACGAGTATCTGCTTTCCGATGCACTATTCCTTCTTTACTGCGTCCCTCTCGAACTTACATTGACGAATTAACACAGAAATTGCGTTGCTATGAAATACAATTAGTTCTATAACATCCCCTTTTAAATCGAGTAACGTTTCTATGGAAACGAGAGAATTTTCCTTTGGGATACGAGTATCTCCTTTCTGATGCACTATTCCATTTTTACTGCATCCATCGCTCCCTCAGATTGACGAATTAACACAGAAATTGCGTCACCATGAAATACTATGTGTTCTCTCACTCCTCCGTCTAAATCGAGTCACGTTTGTATGGAAACAAAGGGATTTCCTTATGGGAAACGACTATCTCCTTTCCGATGAACTATTCCTTCTTTACTGCATCCCTCGCTACCTCACATTGACGAATTAACACAGAAATTTCGGCGCTATGATATACTATGGGTTCTATGACTTCTCCTTCTAAATCGAGAAACGTTTCTATGGAGACGACACTATCTTCCTTTGGGATACGAGTATCTCCATTCCGATGCACTATTCCTTCTTCACTGCACCCCTCGCTCCCTCACATTGACGAATTAACAGAGAACTTGCGTCGCTATGAAATACTATGTGTTCTATGACATCTCCTTCTAAATCGAGTACCATTTCTATCGAAACCACAAAATTTTCTTTTGGGAGACGAATATCTCCTTTCTGATGCACTATTCCTTCTTTACTGCATCCGTCGCTCCCTCACATTGACGAATAAACACAGAAATTTCGGCGCTATGATATACTATGGGTTCTATGACTTTTCGTTCTATATCGAGTGACGTTTATTTGGAAACGACAGGATTTTCCTTTACGATACGTGTATCTCCTTTCCGATTCACTATTCCTTCTTTACTGCATCCCTCGCTCCCTCACATTGACGAATCAACACAGACTTTGCGTCGCTATGAAATACTATGTGTTCTATGACATCTCCTTCTAAATCGAGTAATGTTTCAATGGAAACGATAGAATTTTCTTTTGGGATACGAGTACCACCTTTCCGATGCACTATTCCTTCTTTACTGCGTCCCTCTCCCCCTTACATTGACGAATTAACACAGAATTCTAGGGGCTATGAAATACTATGGGTTCCATAACTTTCCCTTCTAAATCGAGTAACATTTCTATAGAAACGACTGGATTTTCTTTCGGGATACGACTATCTCCTTTCCGATGCACTATTATTCCTTTACTGCATCCCTCGCTCCCTCACATTGACGAATTAACACAGAAATTGCGGCGCTATGAAATACTATGGGTTCTATAACTTTTCCTTCCAAATCGAGTAACGTTTCTATGGAAACGACAGGAATTTCTTTCGGGATACGGGTATCTCATTTTCGATGCACTATTCCTTCTTTACTGCATCTCTCGCTCCCTCACATTGACGAATTAACACAGAGAGTGCGTCGCTATGAAATACTATTGGCTCTATGACATCTCCCTCAAAATCGAGTAATGTTTCTGTGTAAACAACAGGAGTCTGTTTCGGGATACGAGTATCTGCTTTTCGATGCGCTATTCCTTCTTTAGTGCATTTCTCGCTCCCTCACATTGAAGAATCAACACAGAAATTGCGTCGCTATGAAATCCTATGGGCTCTATGACATTTACATCTAAATCGAGTAACGTTTCTATGGAAACGAAAGGATTTTCTTTGGGGATACGAGTATCTATTTTCCGATGCACGATTCCTTCTTTACAGCATCCCTCGCTCCCTCACATTGACGAATTAACACAGAAATTGCGTCGCTATGAAATTCTATGGGTTCTATAACATCTCCTTCTAAATCGAGTAACGTTTCAATCGAAACGACTGGATTTTCTTTTCTGTGTACGAGTATCTACTTCCCGATGCACTATTCCTCCTCTACTGCGTCCCTAGCTCCCTCAAATATACGAATTAACACAGAAATTGCATCGCTATGAAATACTATTGGTACTATGACTTTTCCTTCTAAACAGAGTAACGTTTCTATGGAGTCGGCAGAATTTTCTTATGAGTTACGAGTATCTCCTTTCCGATGCACCGTTCCTACTTTACGGCATCCCTCGCTCCCTTACATTGACGAATCATCACAGAAATTGCGTTGCTATGAAATACAATGGGTTCAATGACATATCCTTCTAAATCGAGTAACGTTTGTATGGAAACAACAGGATTTTCTATTGGAGTACGTGTATCTCCTTTCCGATGCACTATGTCTTCATTACTGCATACCTCGCTCCCTCACATTGACGAATTAACACAGAACTTGCGTCGCTATGGAATACTATGGGCTCTATGATATTTCCTTCTAAATCGAGTAACGTTTCTATGGAAACGACAGGGTTTTCTTTTGAGATACAAGTATCTCCTTTCTGATGCACTATTCCTTCTTTACTGCATCCCTCGCTCCCTCACATTGTCGAATTAACACAGAAATTTCGGCGCTATGATATTCTATGGGTTCTTTGACTTCCCCTTCTAAATCGAGTAACGTTTCTATGGAAAAGACAGGATTTTCGTTTGGGATACGAGTATCTCCTTTCCGATGCACTACTCCTTCTTTACTGCCCCACTCGCTCCCTCACATTGAGGAATTAACACAGAACTTGCGTCGCTACGAAATACTATGGGTTCAATGACATTTCCTTCTAAATCGAGTAACATTTCTATGGAAACAACAGGATTTTCGTTTGGGATACGAGTATCTCCTTTCCGATGCAGTACTCCTTCTTTACTGCATCCCTCGCTCCCTCACATTGACGAATTAACACAGAACTTGCGTCGCTATGAAATACTATGGGTTCTATGAGATTTCCTTCTAAATCGAGTAACATTTCAATGGAAACAACAGAATTCTCTTTTGGGATACGTATACCTCCTTTCCGATGCACTAGTCCTTATTTACTGCGTCCCTCTCCCCCTTACATTGATGAATTTACACAGACTTTGCCGGGCTATTAAATACTATGGGTTCTAGAACTTTTCCTTCTAAATCGAGTAACGTTTCCATAGAAACGACACGATTTTCTTTCGGGATAAGAGTATCTCCTTTCCGATGCGCTATTCCTTCTTTTCTCCGACACTCGCTCCCTCACATTGACGAATTAACACAGAAATTTCGGCGCTATGATATACTATGGGTTCTATAACTTTTCCTTCTAAATCGAGTAACGTTTCTACGGAAACGACAGGATTTTCTTTTGGGATACGACTATCTCCTTTCCGATGCACTATTCCTTCTTTAATGCATACCTCGCTCTCGCACATTGACGAATTAACACAGAAATTGCGTCGCTATGAAATACTATGGGTTCTATGACATCTCCTTCTAAATCGAGATTCGTTTCTATGGAAACAAGAGAATTTTCTTTTGGGATACGAGTAACTCCTTTCTGATGCACAATTCCCTCTTTACTGCATCAGTCGCTCCTTCGCATTGACGAATTAACACAAGTATTGCGTCGCTATGAAATACAATTCGTTCTATGACATCCCTTCCAACTCGAGTAACGTTTCTATGGAAACGACTGGACTTTCTTTTGGGATACGAGTATCTCCTTTCCGATGCACTATTTCTTCTTTACTGCATTCCTCGCTCCCTCACATTGACGAATTAACACAGACATTGCGTCGCTACGTAATACTATGAGTTCTATGACTTCTCCTTCTAATTCGAGTAACGTTACTATGGAAACAACAGGATTTTCTTGTGGGATACGACTACCTCCTTTCCGATGCTCTATTCCTCCTTTACTGCATCCCTCACTCCCTCAGATTGATGAATTAACACAGAAATTGCGTCGCTATGAAGTACAATGCATTCTATGACTTCTCCATCTAAATCGAGTAACGTTTCTATGGAAACGACAGGATTTTCTTTTGGGATGCAAGTATTTCCTTTCCGATGCACTATTCCTTTTTTACTGCATCCCTCGCTCCCTCACATTGACGAATTAACACAGAATCAGCGTCGCTATGAAATACAATAGGTTCTATGACATCTCCCTCTAAATCGAGTAATGTTTCTATGGAAACGATAGGATTTTCATTTGGGTTACGAGTATCTCATTTCCGATGCACTATTCCTCCTTTACTGCATACGTCGCTCTCTCACATTGACGAATTAACACAGAATTTGCGTCGCTATGAAATACTATGGGTTCTATGACATCTCCTTCTAAATCGAGTAACGTTTCTATGGAAACGACAGGATTTTCTTTTGGGATAGGAGTATCTAATTTCTGATGCACTATTCCTTCTTTACTGCATCCCTCGCTCCCTCACACTGACGAATGAACACAGAAATTGCGTCGCTATTTAATACTATGGATTCTATGACATCACCCTCTAAATCGAGTAATGTTGCAATGGAAACGACTGGATTTTCTTTTGGGTGTTCGAGTATCTCTTTTCCAATGCACTATTCCTTCTGTACTGCGTTCCGCGCTCCCTCACATTGACGAATTAACACAGAAATTGCATCGCAATGAAATACTATTGGTTCTATGACTTCTCCTTCTAAACAGAGTAGCTTTTCTATGGAAACGACAGGATTTAATTTTGAGATACGAGTATTTCCTTTACGATGCACCATTCCTACTTTACGGCATCCCTCACTCCCTCACATTGACGAATTAACACAGAAATAGCGTCGCTATGAAATACTATGGGTTTTATAACATCTCTTTCTAAATCGAGTAACGTTTCTATGGAAACGACTGGATTTTCTTTTGGGATACGACTATCTCCTTTCCGATGCAGTATTCCTACTTTACGGCATCCCTCGCTCCCTCACATTGACGAATTAACTCAGACATTGCGTCGCTATGAAATACAATTAATTCTGTGACATCTCCTCCTAAATCGTGTATCGTTTCTATGGATACAACAGGATTTTCTTTTGGGGTACGAGTATCTCTTTTCCGATGCACTATGCCTTCATTACTGCATACTTCGCTCCCTCACATTGACGAATTAACACAGATACTAAGAAATACTATGGGTTCTATGACTTCTCCTTCTAAACCGAGTAACGTCTCTATGGAAACGAAAGAATTTTCTTTTGTGATACGAGTATCTCCTTTCTGATGCACTATTCCTTCTTTACTTCATCCCCCGCCCCCTCACATTGACGAATTAACACTAAAAATGCGTCGCTATGAAATATAATGGGTTCAATGACATCCCTTCTAAATCGAGTAACGTTTCTATGGAAACGACAGGATTGTCTTTTGGGATACGAGTATCTCCTCCCGATGCATCATTACTGCATCCCCGCTCCCTCACATTGACGAATTAACACAGAAATTGCGTCGCTATGAAATACTACGGTGTCAATGACATCTCCTACTAAATCGAGCAACGTTTTATGGGAACGACATGATTTTCTTTTGGGATAGGAGTATCACCTTTGCGATGCAGTATTCCTTCTGTACTGCGTCCCTTGCTCCCTCAAATTGACGAATTATCACAGAATCTGCGTCGCTATGAAATACCATGCGTTCTATGCCATCTCCTTCTTAATCGAGTAACGTTTCTATGGAAACGACAAGAGTTCCTTTTGGGATACGAGTATCTCATTTCTGATGCACTATTCCTACTTTACGTCATCCCTCGCTCCCTCACATTGACGAATTAACACAAAAATTGCGTCGCTATGAAATACCATGGGTTCAATGACATCCCTGCTAAATCGAGTAACGTTTCTATGGAAACGACAGAATTTTCTTTTGGGATACGAGTATCTCCTTTCCGATGCACTATTCCTTTTTTACTGCATCCCTCGCTCCCTCACATTGACGAATTAACACAGAAATTGCGTCGCTACGATATACTATCGGTTCTAAGACATCTCCGTCTAAATCGAGTAACGTTTCTATGGAAACGACAGGATTTTCTTTTGGGATACGAGTATCTCCTTTCTGATGCACTATTCCTTCTTTACTGCATCCCTCGGTCCCTCATATTGACGAATTAACACAGACATTGCGGAGCTATGTTATACTAGGTGTTCTATGACTTCTCCCTCTAAATCGAGTAACATTTCTATGGAAACGACAGAATTTTCTTTTGGGATGCGAGTATCTCCTTTCACATGCACTATCCCTTCTTTACTGCATCCCTCACTCCCTCACATTGACTAATCAACACAGAAAGTGCGTCGCTATGAAATACTATGGGTTCTATGACTTCTCCTCTTAAATCGAGTAACGTTTCTATGGAAACGACAGGATTTTCTTTTGGGATACGAGTATCTCCTTTCCAATGCACTATTCCTTCTTTACTGCATCCCTCGCTCCCTCAAATTGACGAATTAACACAGAATCTGCGTCGCTATGAAATACTATGCGTTCTATGCCATCTCCTTCTTAATCGAGTAACGTTTCTATGGAAACGACAAGAGTTCCTTTTGGGATACGAGTATCTAATTTCTGATGTACTATTCCTACTTTACGGCATCCCTCGCTCCCTCACATTGTCGAATTAACACAAAAATTGCGTCGCTATGAAATACCATGCGATCTATGACATCCCGTCTAAATCGAGTAACGTTTCTATGGAAACGACAGGATTTTCTTTTGAGATACGAGCATCTCCTTTCCGATGCACTATTCCTTCTTTACTGCATCCCTCGCTCCCTCACATTGACGAATTAACACAGAAATTGGGCCGTTATGAATTACTATGGGTTCTAAGAGAACTCCGTCTAGGTCGAGTTAAGTCTCTATGGAAACGACAGGATTTTCTTTTGGGATACGAGTATCTCCTTTCCGATGCACTATTCCTTCTTTTCTGCATCCCTCGCTCCCCCACATTCACGAATTGACACAGAAATTGCTTCGCTATGAAATACTATGGGTTCTATGACTTCTCCTCTTAAATCGAGTAACGTTTCTATGGAAACGACAGGATTTTCATGTGGGATACGACTATCTCCTTTCCTATGCACTATTCCTTATTTACTGCATCCCTCGCTCCCTCCCATTTACGAATTAGCACAGATATTGCATCGCTATGAAATACTATGGGTTCTATGACTTCTCCTCCTAAACCGAGAAACGTTTCTATAGAAACGACAGAATTTTCTTTTGAGATACGTGTATCTCTTTTCCGATACACTATTCGTACCTCACGGCATCCCTCGCTCCCTCACATTGTCGAATTAACTCAAAAATTGCGTCGCTATGAAATACCATGGGTTCTATGACATCCCTGCTAAATCGAGTAACGTTTCTATGGAAACGAGTGGAATTTCTTTTGGGATACGAGTATCTCCTTTCCGATGCACTATTCCTTCTTTACTGCATCCCTCGCTCCCTCACATTGACTAATTAACACAGAAAGAGCGTCGCTACGAAATACTATGGGTTCTATGACATCTCCTTCTAAATCGAGTAGTATCTATATGGAAAGGACAGGATTTTCTTTTGGGATACGAGCACCTCCATTCCGATGCACTATACTTTCTTTACTGCGTCCCTCGCTCCCTCACATTGACGAATTAACTCAAAAATTGCGTCGCTATGAAATACCATGGGTTCTATGACATCCCTGCTAAATCGAGTAACGTTTCTATGGAAACGAGTGGAATTTCTATTGGGATACGAGTATCTCCTTTCCGATGCACTATTCCTTATTTACTTCATCCTTCGCTCCCTCCCATTTACGAATTAACACATATATTGCATCGCTATGAAATACTATGGGTTCTATGACTTCTCCTTCTAAACCGAGTAACGTTTCTGTAGAAACGACAGGATTTTCTTTTGAGATACGGGTATCTCCTTTCTGATGCACTATTCCTTCTTTTCTGCAACCCTCAGTCCCTCATATTGACGGATTAACACAGATATTGCGGCGCTATGATATACTATGTGTTCTATGACTTCGGTGTGTTGATGATTTTCACTTATGGACCGTCTGACAGCAACTGAATAAAACACAATTTTAGTGCCATACGCGTTTCGCCTTTATTTTCTGCAAGGCATCATCAGTGGCAGGTTGCGTAGACAGTTTCTTATATATTACGCTCCTGTTACATTTTTGGTCTTATTCTTCTTCCTATGAGCGCCAATTTGCTGTTTTTTTCTGCATTCCACAGCACTATGACTTCTTCTAAATCGAGTAACATTTCTATGGAAACGACAGGATTTTCTTTTGGGATACGAGTATCTCCTTCCGCATTCACTATTCCTTCTTTACTGCATCCCTCGCTCCCTCACATTAACTAATTAACACAGAAAGTGCGTCGCTATGAAATACTATGGGTTCTATGACATCTCCGTCCAAATTAAGTAATGTCTCTATGGAAACGACAGGATTTTCTTTTGGGTTACGAGTATCTCCTTTCCGATGCCCTATTCCTTCATTACTGCATCCCTCGCTCCCTCACACTGACGAATGAACACAGAAATTGCGTCGCTATGAAATACTATGTGTTCTATGACATCTCCTTCTAGATGGAGTAACGTTTCTATGGAAACCACCAGATTTTCTTTTGACATACGAGTATCTTCTTTCAGATGCACTATTCCTACTTTACGGCATCCTTCGCTCCCTCACATTGACAAATTAACACAAAAATTGCGTCGCTACGAAATCTACGTGTTCTGTAACATCCCTTCTAAATCGAGTAACGTTTCTATGGAAACGACAGGATTTTATTTTGCGATACGAGTATCTCCATTCCGATGCACTAATTCTTCTTTACTACAAATCTCGCTCCCTCACATTGACGATTTAACACAGAAATTGTGGCGCTATGAAATACTATGGGTTCTATAACTTTTCCTTCTAAATCGAGTAACGTTTCTATGGAAACGAAAGGATTTTCTTTTGGTATACGAGTATCGCCTTTCCGTAGCACTATTCCTTCTACACAGCATCCCTCGCTCCCTCACATTGACGAATTAACACAGAAATTGCGTCGCTGTTAAATACTATGGGTTCTATGACATTTCCTTCTAAATCGAGTAACGTTTCTATGGAAACGACAGGATTTCCTTTTGCGATACGAGTGTCTCCTTTCCGGTGCACTATTCCTGCTTAACTGCATCCCTCGCTCCCTCACATTGACGAATTAACACTGATATTGCGTCGCTATGAAATACTATGGGTCCTATGACATGATGACATGTCCCTCTAAATCCAGTAATGTTTCTATGGAAACGACGGGATTTTCTTTTGGGATACGAGTATCGCCTTTCCGAAGCACTATTCCTTCTTTACTGCATCCCTCGCTCCCTCACATTGACGAATTAACACAGAAATTGCGTCACTATGTAATACTATGTGTTCTATGACTTCTCTTTCTATATCGAGTAACGTTTCTATGTAGACGACAGGATTTTCTTTTGGGATACGAGTATCGCCTTTCCGAAGCACTATTCCTTCTTTACAGCATCCCTCGCTCCCTCACATTGACGAATTAACACAGGAATTGCGTCGCTATTAAATTCTATGGGTTCTATGACATTTCCTTCTAAATCGAGTCACGTTTCTATGGAAACGACAGGATTTTCTTTTGGGATACGAGTATCGCCTTTCCGAAGCACAATTCCTTCTTTACTGCATCCCTCGCTCCCTCACATTGACGAATTAACACAGAAAGTGCGTAGCTATGAAATACTATGAGTTCTATGACATTATCTTCTAAATCGAGTAATGTTACTATGGAGACGACAGTATTTTCTTTTGGGATACGAGTACCTCCTATCCGTTGCTCTATTCCTTCTTTACTGCGTCCCTGGCTCCCTCACATTGGCGAATTAACACAGAAATTGTGGCGCTATGAAATACTATGGGTTCTATAACTTTTCCTTCTAAATCGAGTAACGTTTCTATGGAAACGACAGGATTTCCCTTTGGGATACGAGTATCGCCTCTCCGAAGCACAATTGCTGCTTTACTGCATCCGTCGCTCCCTCGCATTGGCGAATTATCACATAAGTTGCGTCGCTATGATATAGTATGCGTTCTATGACATTTTCTTCTAAATCGAGTGACGTTTCTATGGAAACGACAAGATTTTCTTTTGGGATACGTGTACCTCCTTTCCGATGCACTATTCCATCTGTACTGCATCCTTCGCTCCCTCACTTTGACGAATTAACACAGAAATTGCATCGCTATGAAATACTATGTGTCCTATGACATCATGACATGTCCTTCTAAATCGAGTAATGTTTCTATGGAAACGACAGGGTTTTCTTTTGGGATGCGAGTACCTCCTTTCCGATGCACTATTCCTTCTTTACTGCATCCTTAGCTCCCTCACATTGACGATCTACCACATAGACTGCGTCGCTATGAAGTACTATGGGTTCAATGACATCCCCATCTAAATCGAGTAACGTATCTATGGAATCAACAGGATTTTCTTTTGGGATACGAGTATCTCCCTTCTGATGCACTACTCTTTCTTTACTGCATCCCTCGCTACCTCACATTGACGAATTATCACAGACATTGCGTCGCTATGATATACTATGGGCTCTATGTCTTCGCCTTCTAAATCGAGTAACGTTTCTATGTAAATGAATGGATTTACTTTTGGAATACGTGTATCTCCTTTCCGATGCTCTATTCGACGTTTACTGCATCCCTCAATCCCCCAGATTCACGAATTAACACAGATATTGCGGCGCTATGAAATACTATAGGTTCTACAAATTCTCCTTCTAAGTCGAGTAATGTTTCAATGGATACGACAGGACTGTATATCGGGATACGAGTATCTCCTTTCCAATGCACTGTTCCTTCTTTACTGCATCCCTCGCCCCCTCACATTGACGAATTAACACAGAAATTGCGGTGCTAAGAAATACTATGGGTTCTACAACTTCTTCTTCTAAATCGAGTTACGTCCCTGTGGAAACGACAGGATATTCTTCTGAGATACGACCATCTCCTTTCCGCGGCACTATTCCTTCTTTACTGCATCCCTCGCTACCTCACATTGACGAATTAACACGGAAATTGCGTCGCTGTGATATACTATGGGTTCTACGACATCTTCTTCTAAATCGAGTAACTTTTATATGGAAACGACAGGAGTTTCTTTTGGGATACGAGTACCAATTTTCCGATGCGCTATACCTTCTTTACAGCATCCCTCGCTCCCTCACATTGACGAATTAACACAAAAATTGCGTCGCTATGAAATACCATGGCTTCTATGACATCCCTTCTAAATCGAGTAACGTTTCTATGGAAACGACAGGACTCTCTTTTGGGATACGAGTATCTCCTTTCGCATGCACTATTCCTTCTTTACTGCATCCCTCGCTCCCTCACTTTGACTAATTAACACAGAAAGTGCGTCGCTATGAAGTACTATGCGTTCTATGACATCTCCTTCTAAATCGAGTATTGTTTCTATGGATACGACAGTATTTTCTTTTGGGATACGAGTACCTCCTTTCCGATGCACTATTCCTTCTTTGCTGCGACCCTCGCTCCCTCACATTGACGAATTAACACTGAAATTGCGTCGCTATGAAATACTGTGGGTCCTATGACATGATGATATGTCCTTCTAAATCCAGTAATGTTTCTATGGAAACGACATGATTTTTTTTTGGGATACGGCTATCTCCTTTCCGATGCATTAATCCTACTTTACTGCATCCTACGCTCCCTCACTTTGACGAATTAACAGAGAAATTGCGGCGCTATGAAATACTATGATTTCTATAACTTTTCCTTCTTAATCGATTAACGTTTCTATGGAAACGACAGGATTTTCTTTTGGGATACGAGTATCGCCTTTCCGATGCACTATTCCTTCTTTACAGCATCCCTCGCTCCCTCACATTGACGAATTAACACAGAAATTGCGTCGCTATTAAATACTATGGGTTCTATGACATTTCCTTCTAAATTGAGTAACGTTTCTATGGAAACGACAGGATTTTCTTTTGGGATACGAGTATCTCCATTCCGATGCACTATTCCTTCCTTACTGCATCCCTCGCTTCCTCACATTGACGTATTAACACAGAGATTGCGTCGCTATGAGATACTATGGGTTCTAAGACATCTCCTTCTAAATCGAGTAACATTTCTATGGAAACGACAGGGCTTTCTGTTGGGATACGAATATCTCCTTTCGCATGCAATATTCCTTCATTACGGCAACCCTCGCTCCCTCACATTGGCTAAGTTACACAGAAAGTGCGTCGCTATGAAATACTATGATTTCTATGACATCTCCTTCTAAATCGAGTAATGTTACTATGGAAACGACAGTATTTTCTTTTGGGATACGAGTACCTCCTCTCCGATGCACTATTCCTTCTTTAGTGCGTCCCTCGCTCCCTCACATTGACGAATTAACACAGAAATTGCGCGCTACGAAATACTATGGGTTCTACACTTTTCCTTCTAAATCGAGTGACGTTTCTATGGAGACGACAGGATTTTCTTTTGGGATACGAGTATCTCCTTTCGCATGCACTATTCCTTCTTTACTGCATCCCTCGCTCCCTCACATTGACGAATTATCACAGAAATTGCGTCACTACGAAATACTATGTGTCCTACGACATGATGACATGTCCTTCTAAATCGAGTTATGTTTCTATGGAAACGACAGTATTTTCTTTTGGGATGCGAATTTCTCCTTTCCGATGCACTATTCCTTCTTTACTGCATCCCTCGCTCCCTCACATTGACGAATTAGCACAGAAATTGCGTCGCTATGAAATACTATGAGTTCTATGACATCATCTTCTAAATCGAGTAATGTTACTATGGAAACGACAGGATTTTCTGTTGGGATGCGGCTATCTCCTTTCCGATGCACTAATCCTACTTTACTGCATCCCTCGCTCCCTCACAATGACGAAGTTACACAGAAATTGCGTCGCAATGATGTACTATGGGTTCAATGACATCTCCTTCTAAATCGAGTAACGTTTCTATGGAAACAACAGGATTTTCCTTGACATACGAGTATCTCCTTTCCGATGCACAATTCCTACTGTACGGCATCCCTCTCTCCCTCACATTGACGAATTAACACAAAAATTGCGTCGCTATGAAATACTATGGGTTCTATAACATCCCTTCTAAATCGAGTAACGTTTCTATGGAATCGACAGGATTTTCTTTTGCGATACGACTATCTCATTTCCGATGCACTATTCCTACTTTACTGCATCCCTCGCTCCCATCACATTGACAAATGAACACAGAAAGTGCGGCGCTATTATATACTATGTGTTCTATGACTTCTCCTTCTAAATCGAGTAATAATTCAATGGAAACGACAGGATTTTCTTTTGGGATACGAGTACCTCCTTTCGCATGCACTAATCCTTCTTTACTGCATCTCTCGCTCCCTCACATTGACTAATTAACACAGAAAGGGCGTCGCTATGAAATACTATGAGTTCTATGACATTATCTTCTAAATCGAGTAATGTTACTATGGAAACGACAGTATTTTCTTTTGGGATACGAGTACCTCCTCTCCGATGCACTATTCCTTCTTTTGTGCGTCCCTCGCTCCCTCACATTGACGAATTAACACAGAAATTGCGCGCTACGAAATACTATGGGTTCTACACTTTTCCTTCTAAATCGAGTGACGTTTCTATGGAGACGACAGGATTTTCTTTTGGGATACGACTATCTCCTTTCCTATGCACTATTCCTTATTTACTGCATCCCTCGCTCCCTCCCATTTACGAATTAACACAGATATTCTACGCTATGAAATACTATGGGTTCTATGACTTCTCCTTCTAAACAGAGTAACGTTTCTATAGAAACGACAGGATTTTCTTTTGAGACACGGGTATCTCCTTTCCGATGCACTATTCCTACTTTACGGCATCCCTCACTCCCTCACATTGTCGAATTAACACAAAAATTGCGTCGCTATGAAATACCATGCGTTTTATGACATCCGTTCTAAATCGAGTAAAGTTTCTATGGAAACGACAGGATTTTCGTTTGGGATACGAGTACCTCAATTCCGATGCACTATTCCTCTTTTACTGCGTCCCTTGATCCCTCACATTGACGAATTAACACAGAAATTACGTCGCTATGAAATACTATGTGTTCTTAGACATCCTTTCTAAATCGAGTAACGTTTCTATCTAAACGGTATGATTTTCTTTTGGGTTGCGAGTATCTCCTTTCCGATGCACTATTGCTTCTTACTGCAACCCTCGCTCCCTCACATTGACGAATTAACACAGAAATTGCTTCGCTTTGAAATACTATGGCTTCTATGGCTTCTCCTCTTAAATCTAATAACGTTTCAACGGACACGACAGGATTTTCTTTTGGGTTTCGACTATCTCCTTTCCGATGCACTATTCCTTCTTTACTGCATTCCTCGCTCATTCCCATTTACGAATTAACTCAGATATTGCATCCCTATGAAATACTGTGGGTTCTATGTCTTCTCCTTCTAAACCGAGTAACGTTTCTATAGAAACGACAGGATTTTCTTTTGAGATCCGGCTATCTCCGTTCCGATACACTATTCATACTTTACGGCATCCCTCGCTCCCTCACATTGACGAACTAACACATAAATTGCGTCGCTATGAGGTACAATGGGTTAAATGACATCTCCATCTAAATCGAGTAACGTTTCTATGGAAACAACAGGATTTTCCTTAGCGATACGAGCATCTCCTTTCCGATGCACTATTCCTTCTTTACTGCAAACCTCGCTCCCTCACATTGACGAATTAACACTGAATTTGCTTCGCTATGAAACACTATGGGTTCTATGACTTCTCCTTTTAATTCGAATAACGTTTCTACGTAAACGACAGGATTTTCTTTTGAGATACGGGTATCTCCTTTCCGATGCACTATTCCCACTTTACGGCATCCCTCGGTCCCTCACATTGAAGAATTAACACAGAAATTGCGGTGCTATTATATACTATGTGTTCTATGACTTCTCCTTCTAAATCGAGTAACATTTCAATGGAAACGACAGGATATTCTTTGGGATACGAGCATCTCCTTTCACATGCACTAATCCTTCTTTACTGCATCCATCGCTCCCTCACATTGACTAATTACCACAGAAAGAGCGTCGCTATGGAATACTATGGGTTCTATGTCTTCTCCGTCTAAACCGAGTAACGTTTCTATTGAAACGACAGGATTTTCTTTGAGATCCGGGTATCTCCTTTCCGATGCACTATTCCTACATTACGGCATCCCTCGCTCCCTCACCTTGTTGAAATAACACAAAAATTGCTTCGCTATGAAATACCATGGGTTCTATGACATCCCTTTTAAATCGGGTAACGTTTCTATGAAAACGACAGGATTTTCTTTTGGGATGCGAGTATCTCCTTTCCGATGCACTATTCCTTCCTTGCTGCATCCCTCGCTCCCTCACATTGACGAATTAACACAGAAATTGCGGCGCCATGATATTCTATGTGTTCTATGACTTCTCCTTCTAAATCGAGTAACATTTCTAAGGAAACGACAGGATTTTCTGTTGGGAAACGAGTATCTCCTTTCGCATGCACTATTCCTTCTTTACTGCGTCCCTCGCTCCCTCACATTGACGAAATAACACAGAAGTTACGTCGCTATGAAATACTATGTGTTCTATGACATGTCCTTCTAAATCGAGTAATGTTTCTATGGGAACGGCAAGATTTTCTATTGGAATACGAGTATCGCCTTTCCGATGCACTATTCCTTCTTTACTGCATCCCTCGCTCCCTTACATTGACGAATTAACACAGAAATTGCTTCGCTATGAAATACAATGAGTTCTATGACTTCTCCTTCTAAATCGAGTAACGTTTCTATGGAAACGACAGTATTTTCTTTTGGGATACGACTATCTCCGTTCCGATGCACTATTCCTTCTTTACTGCATCCCTCGCTCCCTCCCATTTACGATTTAACAGAGATATTGCACCTCTCTGAAATACTATGGGTGCTATGACTTCTCCTTCTAAACCGAGTAACGGTTCTACAGAAACGACAGGATTTTCTTTTGAGATATGGGTATCTCCTTTCCGATGCACTATTCCTACTTTACGGCATCCCTCGGTCCCTCACATTGACGAATTAACACAGAAATTGCGGCGCTATTATATACTATGAGTTCTATGACCTCATCTTCAAAATCGAGTAATGTTACTATGGATACGACAGGATATTCTTTTTGAATGCGTGTACCTCCTTTCCGATGCACTATTCCTTCTTTACTGCGTCCCTCGCTCCCTCACATTGACGAATTAACACAGAAATAGTGGCGCTATGAAATACTATGGGTTCTATAACTTTTACTTCTAAATCGAGTAACGTTTCTATGGAAACGACAGGATTTTCTTTTGGGATACGAGTATCGCCTCTCCGATGCAATATTCCTTCTTTATTGCATTCCTCGCTCCCTCACATTGGCAAATTAACACAGAAATTGCGTCGCTATGATATAGTATGGGTTCTATGACATTTCCTTCTAAATCGAGTGACGTTTCTGTGGAAACGACAGGATTTTCTTTTGGGATACGAGTATCTCCTTTCCGATGCACTATTCCTTCTTTACTCTATCCCTCGCTCCGTCACATTAACGAATTAACACAGATTTGTGTCGCTATGAGATACTATGGGTTCTATGACGTCTCCCTCTAAATCGAGTAACGTTTCTATGGAAACGACAGGATTTTCTGTTGGGATACGGCTATCTCCTTTCCGATGCACTAAACCTACTTTACTGCATCCCTCGCTCCCTCACATTGACGAACTAACACAGATATTGCGTCGCAATGAAGTACTATGGGTTCAATGACATCTCGTTCTAAATCGAGTAATGTTTCTATGGAAACAACAGAATTTTCTTTGACATACGAGTATCTCCTTTCCGATTCACAATTCCTACTGTACGGCATTCCTCGCTCCCTCACATTGACGAATTAACACAGAAGTTACGTCGCTATGAAATACTATGTGTTCTATGACATGTCCTTCTAAATCGAGTAATGTTTCTATGGGAACGGCAAGATTTTGTTTTGGAATACGAGTATCGCCTTTCCGATGCACTATTCCTACATTACTGCATCCCTCGCTCCCTCACATTGACGAATTAACACAGACATTGCGGCGCTTTTATATACTATGTGTTCTATGACTTCTCCTTCAAAATCGAGTAATAATTCAATGGAAACGACAGGATTTTCTTTGGGGATACGAGTATCTCCTTTCGCATGCACTCATCCTTCTTTACTGCATCCCTCGCTCACTCAATTTGACTAATTAACACATAAATTGCGTCGCTATGAAATACTATGAGTTCTATGACATTATCTTCTAAATCGAGTAATGTTACTATGGAAACGACAGTATTTTCTTTTGGGATACGAGTACCTCCTATCCGATGCACTATTCGTTCTTTACTGCGTCCCTCGCTCCCTCACATTGACGAATTAACACTGAAATTGCGCGCTATGAAATACTATGGGTTCTATAACTTATCCTTCTAAATCGAGTGACGTTTCTATGGAAACGACTGGATTTTCTTTTGGGATACGGGTATCTCCTTTCCTATGCACTATTCCTTCTTCACTGCATCCTTCGCTCCCTCACATTCATGAACTAACACATAGATTGGGTCGCTATGAAGTGCTATGGGTTCAGTGACATCTCCTTCTTAATCGAGTAACGTTTCTATGGAAACAACAGGATTTTCATTTGATATACGAGTATCTCCTTTCCGATGCACTATTCCTTCTTTACTCTATCACTCGCTCCCTCACATTAACGAATTAACACAGACATTGCGTCGCTATGATATCCTATGGGTTCTATAAATTCTCCTTGTAAATTCACATGCACTAATCCTTCTTTACTGCATTCTCGCTCACTCAGTTTGACTAATTAACACATAAATTGCGTCTCTATGAAATACTATGAGTTCTATAACATCCCTTCAAAATCGAGTAACGTTTCTATGGAAACGACAGGATTTTCTTTTGCGATACGAGTATCTCCTTTCCGATGCACTATTCCTTCGTTACTGCAAACCTCGCTCCCTCACATTGACGAATTAACACAGAAATTGCTTCGCTATGAAATACTATGGGTTTTATGACTTCTCCTTCTAAATCGAGTAACGTTTCAATGGAAACGACAGGATTTTCTTTTGGGATACGAGTATCTCCTTTCCGTTGCACTATTCCTTCATGACTGCAAACATCACTACCTCACAATGACGAATTAACACAGAAATTGCTTCGCTATGAAATACTATGTGTTCTATGACTTCTCCTTTTAAATCGAGTAACGTTTCTATGGAAACGACAGGATTTTCGTATGGGATACCACTATCTCCTTTCCTATGCACTATACCTTATTTACTGCATCCCTCGCTCCCCCCCATTTACGAATTAACACAGATATTGCATCGCTATGAAATACTATGGGTTATATGTCTCCTCCTTCTAAACCGAGTAACGTTTCTATAGAAACGACAGGATTTTCTTTTGAGATCCGGGTATCTCCTTTCCGATGCACTATTCCTACTTTACGGCATCCCTCGCTCCCTCACCTTGTTGAATTAACACAAAAATTGCGTCTCTATATAATACAATGGGTTCTATGACATCCCTTCTAAATCGGGTAACGTTTCTATGGATACGACAGGATTTTTTGTAGGGATACGAGTATCTCATTTCGCATGCACTATTCCTTCTTTACTGCATCCCTCAACCTTCACATCGACTAATTAACACAGAAAGAGCGTCGCTATGAAATACTATGGGTTCTATGACATCTTCTTCTAAAACGAGTAATGTATCTATGGAAACGACAGAATTTTTCTTTTTGGGATACGAGTACCTCCATTCCGATGCACTATTCCTTCTTTACTGCGTCCCTCGCTCCCTCACATTGACGAATTAACACAGAAGTTACGTCGCTATGAAATACTATGTGTTCTATGACATGTCCTTCTAAATCGAGTAATGTTTCTATGGGAACGGCAAGATTTCCTTTTGGAATACAAGTATCGCCTTTCCGATGCACTATTCCTTCTTTACTGCATCCCTCGCTCCCTCACATTGACGAATTAACACAGAAATTGCGTCGCTATGAAATACTATGTGTTCTATGACATCCCTTCTAAATCGAGTAACGTTTCTATGGAAACGATAAAATTTCCTTTTGAGTTACGAGTATCTCCGTTCCGATGCACTATTCCTTCTTTACTGCACCCCTCGCTCCCTCACATAGACGAACTAACACATAAATTGCGCCGCTATGAAGTACAATGGGTTAAATGACATCTCCATCTAAATCGAGTAACGTTTCTATGGAAACAACAGGATTTTCTTTTGGGATACGAGTATCTCCTTTCTGATGCAATATTCCTTCTTTACTGCATCCCTCGCTCCGTCACATCGACTAATTAACGCAGAATGTGCGTCGCTATGAAATACTATGGGTTCTATGACATCTCCTTCTAAAACGAGTAATGTCTCTATGGAAACGACAGGTTTTTTTTTGGGGATACGAGTACCTCCATTCCGATGCACTATACCTTCTTTACTGCGTCCCTCGCTCCCTCACATTGACGAATTAACACAGACGTTACGTCGCTATGAAATAATATGTGTTCTATGACATGTCCTTCTAAATCGAGTAATGTTTCTATGGGAACGGCAAGATTTTCTTTTGGAATACGAGTATCGCCTTTCCGAAGCACTATTCCTTCTTTACTGCATCCCTCGCTCCCTCAAACTGACGAATTAACACAGATACAGCGTCGCTATGAACTACTATGGGTTCTAAGACAACTCCGTCTAGATCGAGTAACGTTTCTATGGAATCGACAGGATTTTCTTTTGGGATACGAGTATCTCCTTTCTGATGCAATATTCCTTCTTGACTGCATCCCTCGCTCCCTCACATTGACGAATTAACACAGAAATTGCGTCGCTATGAAATACTATGGGTTCTAAGACATCTCCGTCTAAATCGAGTAACGTTTCTATGGAAACGACAGGATTTTCTTTTGGGTTACGAGTATCTCCCTTCTGATGCACTATTCCTTCTTTACTGCATCCCTCGCTCCCTCACATTGACGAATTAACACAGAAATTACATCGCTATGATATACTATGGGTTCTATGACTTCTCCTTCTAAATCGAGTAGCGTTTCTATGTAAACGAATGGATTTCCGTTTGGAATACGAGTATCTCCTTTCCGATGCACTATTCGACGTTTACTGCATCCCTCAATCCCTCACATTCGCGAATTAACAAAGATATTGCGGCGCTATGAAATACTATGGGTTCTATAAATTCTCTTTCTAAATCGAGTAACGTTTCTATGGATACGACAGGATTTTCTTTTGGGATACGAGTATCTCCTTTCCAATGCACTGTTCCTTCTTTACTGCATCCCTCGCCCCCTCACATTGACGAATTGACACAGAAATTGCTTCGCTATGAAATACTATGGGTTCTATGACTTCTCCTCTTAAGTCGAGTAGCGTTTCTATGGAAACGACACGATTTTCTTCTAAGATACGGCTATCTCCTTTCCGATGCACTATTCCTACTTCACTGCATCCCTCGCTCCCTCACATTGACGCACTAACACAGAAATTGCGTCGCTATGAAGTACTATGGGCTCAATGACATCTCCGTCTAAATCGAGTAACGTTTCTATGGAAACCACACGATTTTCTTTTGACATACGAGTGTCTCTTTTCCGATGCACTATTCCTACTTTACGGCATTCCTCGCTCCCTCACAGTGACGAATTAACACAGAAATTGCTTCGCTATGAAATACAATGGGTTCTATGACATCCCCTCTAAATCGAGTAACGTTTCTATGGAAACGATAGGATTTTCTTTTGGGATACGAACATCTCCTTTCCGATGCACTATTCCTTCTTTACTGCATCCCTCGCTCCCTCAAACTGACGAATTAACACAGAAATTGTTTCGCTATGAAATACAATGGGTTTTAGGATTTCTCCTTCTAAATCGAGTAACGTTTCAATGGAAACGACAGGATTTTCTTTTGGGATACGACTATCTCCTTTCCGATGCACTATTCCTACTTTACTGCATCCCTCGCTCCCTCACATTGACGCACTAACACAGAAATTGCGTCGCTATGAAGTACTATGGGCTCAATGACATCTCCTTCTAAATCGAGTAACGTTTCAATGGAAACGACAGGATTTTCTTTTGGGATACGTCTATCTCCTTTCTGATGCACTATTCCTTATTTACTGCATCCCTCGCTCACTCCGGGTATCTCCTTTCCGATGCACTATTCCTACTTTACGGCATCCCTCGCTCCCTCACATTGTCGAATTAACACAAAAATTGCGTCGCTATGAAATACCATGCGTTCTATGACATCCCTTCTAAATCGAGTAACGTTTATATGGAAACGACAGGATTTTCTTTTGGGATACGACTATCTCCTTTCCTATGCACTATTCCTTATTTACTGCATCCCTGGCTCACTCCCATTTACTAATTAACACATTTATTGCACCACTATGAAATACTATGGGTTCTATGACTTCTACTTCTAAACCGAGTAACGTTTCTTTAGAAACGACAGGATTTTCTCTTGAGATACGGGTATCTCCTTTCCGATGCACTATTCCTACTTTACGGCATCCCTCGCTCCCTCACATTTTCGAATTAACACAAAAATTGCGTCGCTATGAAATACCATGCGTTCTATGACATCCCTTGTAAATCGGGTAACGTTTCTATGGAAACGACAGGATTTTCTTTTGGGATGCGAGTACCTCCATTCCGATGCACTATTCCTTCTTTACTGCGTCCCTCGCTCCCTCACATTGACGAATTAACACAGACGTTACGTCGCTATGAAATAATATGTGTTCTATGACATGTCCTTCTAAATCGAGTAATGTTTCTATGGGAGCGGCAAGATTTTCTTTTGGAATACGCGAATCGCCTTTCCGATGCACTATTCCTTCTTTACTGCATCCCTTGCTCCCTCACATTGACGAATAAACACAGAAAATGCGTCGCTATGAAATACTATGGGTTCTATGACATCCCTTCTAAATCAAGTAACGTTTCTATGGAAACGATAGGATTTTCTTTTGGGTTACGAGTATCTCCGTTCCGATGCACTATTCCTTCATTACTGCACCCCTCGCTCCCTCACATTGACGAACTAACACATAAATTGCGTCGCTATGAAGTACAATTGGTTAAATGACATCTCCATCCAAATCGAGTATCGTTTCTATGGAAACGATAGGATTTTCTTTTGGACTACGAGCATCTCCTTTCCGATGCACTATTCCTTCTTTACTGCATCCTTCGCTCCCTCAAACTGACGAATTAACACAGAAATAGCATCGCTATGAATTACTTTGGGTTCTAAGATATCTCCGTCTAGATCGAGTAACGTTTCTATGAAAACGACAGGATTTTCTTTTGGGATATGAGTATCTCCTTTCCGATGCACTATTCCTTCTTTACTACTGACCTTGCTCCCTCACATTGACGAATTGACACAGAAATTGCTTCGCTATGAAATACAATGGGTTCTATGACATCTCCTTCTAAATCGAGTAACGTTTCTATGGAAGCGACAGTATTTTCTTTTGGGATACGACTATCTCCTTTCCGATGCACTATTCCCTCTTTACTGCATCCCTCGCTCCCTCCCACTTACGATTTAACACAGATATTGCACCTCTATGAAATACCTTGGGTGCCATGACTTCTCCTTCTGATTCGAGTAACATTTCAATGGAAACGACCGGATATTCTTTTGGGATACGAGTATCTCCTTTCGCATGCACTAATCCCTCCTTACTGCATCCCTCGCTCCCTCACATTGACTAATTAACACAGAAAGTGCGTCGCTATGAAATACTAAGAGTTCTATGACATCATCTTCTAAATCGAGTAATGTTACTATGGATACGACAGGATTTTCTTTAGGGATACGAGTATCTCCTTTCCGATGCACTATTCCTTCTTTACTCTATCCCTCGCTCCCTCACATTAACGAATTAACACAGATATTGCGTCGCTATGAGATACTATGGGTTCTATGACGTCTCCCTCTAAATCGAGTAACGTTTCTATGGAGGCGATAGGATTTTCTTTTGGGATACGGCTATCTTGTTTCCGATGCACTGTTCCTTCTTTACGGCATCCTTCGCTCCCTCACATTGACGAACTAACACATAGATTGCGTTACTATGAAGTACTATGGGTTCAATTACATCTCCATCTAAATCGAGTAACGTTTCTATGGAAACAACAGGATTTTCTTTTGGGATACGAGTATCTCCTTTCTGATGCATTATTCCATCTTTACTGCATCCCTCGCTCCCTCACATTGATGAATTAACACAGACATTGCGTCGCTGTGATATACTATGGGTTCTATGACTTCTCCTTCTAAATCGAGTAACGTTTCTATGTAAACAAATGGATTTCCTTTTGGAATACGAGTATCTCCTTTGCGATGCACTATTCGTCCTTTACTGCATCCCTCAGTCTCCCACATTCACGAATTAACACAGATATTGCGGCGCTATGAAATACTATGGGTTCTATACATTCTCCTTCTAAGTCGAGTAACGTTTCTATGGATACCACAGGACTTTCTTTTGGGATACGAGTATCTCCTTTCCAATGCACTGTTCCTTCTTTACTGCATCCCTCGCCCCCTCACATTGACGAATTAACATAGAAATTGCGTCGCTATGAAATACTATGGGTTCTACGACATCTTCTTCTAAATCGAGTAACTTTTATATGGAAACGACAGGATTTTCTTTTGGGATACGACTATCTCCTTTCCAATGCACTATTCCTTCTTCAGTGCATTCCTCCCTCCCTCACATTGACTAATTAACACAGAAGTTGCGTCACTCTAAAATACTATTGGTTCTATGACTTCTCCTTCTAAATCGAGTAACGTTTCTATGGAAACGACAGGATTTTTATTTGGGATACGAGTATCTCCTTTCTGATGCATTATTCCATCTTTACTGCATCCCTCGCTACCTCACATTGACGAATTAACACAGAAATTGCGTCGCTGCGAAATACTATGGGTTCTACGACATCTTCTTCAAAATCGAGTAACTTTTATATGGAAACGACAGGAGTTTCTTTTGGGATTATAATGAATTCTACTCTGCTTTTGTATATGATGAAAGTCTATAGGAATGCAGCTTGCCGCTAACTTGGTGTGATGTTTTGTCTGTACGGAAGTGTATCTGTCGCCTTAATCGCTCTTTCCCTCTCACACATAAATCGGCACAATAAAGTCAGGGCTTCGTGTTTTCTAGTTAGGCTGATCCGTGAAAAGACAGAGAAACAAATATGCCAATGGAGGGTTCTCTCACTCTCTCTCTCTCTCTCTCTGTCCATTATCTGTGTACAGTTTAAATATATTATTTACGTGAAATCAGCCTAGTAGAATCTCTGGTGGAGCCCTTCGTCTTAATATTCAGCGGCTGGCTTGCGAGAAAAGATCTTTACATTTGTTATTATTATTAAGCGCTGCATTCAGTTGGGAAAATCGATCGTTAGAACAATTCGTTCAGTTTACGACAGATCTAAAATGTCAGATGTGAACGAAGCCTTTTTGGACGATTTCAAAAATACTCAGAGATTGCAGGCTCTCTTCGTCACAGCGGAAACTTCCCAATTAATTACAGGGCCCAGATAATCATCAATGGTTCAGACAGAGAACTCATTCGTCATTCACTCTAGAATAAAATGGTCACAAACCTTATTTCTCAGGAAAATTGTATATTGAATCCATTTCCGTACATGTTCCGTTTTCTGTTGGTTCCAAGTCTCGTGTAATTTTCTTTTACAGGTTTTTCTTTCTCTTTATCTATCACGCTCGCGGCACATACTTTCCTAGCTCGCTTTAGCGCGGAGAAGAGTAAATAAATCTCCTTTAGCAATTCGACAATATTCCAACCGATACTTCAGAAGCTGTTCCACTCTCTCTTTATAATAACCATGGAGCATACATTTCTGTACCTCTGTTGTTCCAAAGAATAAACGTACTAGAACAATACCTTGGCGTCGACGAGCTGTCGGCGCATATATTACTATAAAATCTGATCAGATACTTTTCAAACGTAAATACATGTGGATGATTTGGTTGACCATTATTAATTATTGCGTGGTGGAGGGTAATTTTCCGTGGGGAGATTACAATGCCCCTCGCAGCGAGCGAAGTTTTTCAGCTCGATTTTGGTTCACCGAACACACTTCGCGAGCTACCTATTAGCGTGGATAACCCGGAAGTGATGATTGTCAGTCCTCCGACTGAAAAAGAATATTATATTTGAGACAGAGGAAGAAAATAAATGTTGAAGACAGAAGAAATGAAGAGACCGGTACCGTCGTTTCCATAGAAACGCGACTCGATTTAGAAGGAGAAGTCATAGTACCCATAGTACATCACAGCGACGCAATTTCTGTGTTAATTCGTCAATGTGAGGGAGCGAGGGTTGCAGTAAAGAACGAATAGTGCATTGGAAAGGAGATACTCGTATCCCAAACGAAAATCAAGTCGTTTCCATAGAAACGCGACTCGATTTAGAAGGAGAAGTCATAGAACCCATAGTATTTCATGTCGACGCAATTTCTGTGTTAATTCGTCAATGTGAGGGATCGAGGGATGCAGTAAAGAAGGAATAGTGCATCGGAAACAATTTAGTCGTATCCCAAAAGAACATCCTGTCGTATCCATAGAAACGTAGCTCGATTTAGACGGAGTAGTCATAGAACCCATACTATTTCATAGCGACGCAATTTCTGTGTTAATTCGTGAATTAGACGGAGCGAGGGTTGCAGTAAAGATCGAATAGTTGATCGGAAATTAGATACTCGTGTCCCAAAAGAAGATTCTGTCGTTTCGATAGAAACGCGACTCGATTTAGCAGGAAAAGTCATAGAACCCATAGTATTTCATTGCGACGCAATTTCTGTGTTAATTCTTCAATGTAAGGGAGCGACGGATGCAGTAAAGAAGGAATAGAGCACCGGAAAGGAGATACTCGTATCCCAAAAGAAAATCATGTTGTTTCCATTGAAACGAGACTCGATTTAAAAGGAGAAGTCATAGAACCCATAGTATTTCATAGCGACGCAATTTCTGTGTTAAATCGTCAGTGTGAGGGAGTGAGGGTTGCAGTAAAGGACGAATAGTGCATCGGAAAGAAGGTACTCGTTTCCCAAAAGATAATCCAGTCGTTTCCATAGAAACGTTACTCGATTTAGCAGGAGATGTCATGGAACCCATAGTATATCATAGCGACACAATTTCTGCGTTAATTCGTCAATGTGACGGAGTGAGGGTTTCAGTAAAGATCGAATAGTGCATCGGAAAGGAGATACTCGTATCCCAAAAGAGAATCCTTTCGGTTCCATAGAAACAAGACTCGATTTAGCAGGAAAAGTCATAGAACCCATAGTATTTCATTGCGACGCAATTTCTGTGTTAAATCTTCAATGTGAGTGAGCGAGGGATGCAGTAAAAAAGGAATAGTGCATCGGAAAGGAGATAGTCGAATCCCAAAAGAAAATCCTGTCGTTTCCATAGAAACGTTACTCGAATAAGATGGAGATGTCTTTGAACCCATAGTATTTCACAGCGGGGCAATTTCTGTGTTAACTCCTCAATGTGAGGGAGCGAGGGATGCAGTAAAGAAGGAATAATGCTTCGGAAAGGAGATAGTCGTATCCCAAAAGAAAATCCTATCGTTTCCAAAGAGACGAGACTCGATTTAAAAGGAGAGGTCATAGAACACATAGTATTTCATACCGACGCAATTTCTGTGTTAATTCGTCAATGTGAGGGAGCGAGGGATGCAGTAAAGAGGGAATAGTGCATCGAAAAGGAGACACTCGTATCCCAAAAGAACATCCTCCCGTTTCCTTAGAAATATTACTCGATTTAGAAGGAGAAGTCATAGAACGCATAGTATTTCATAGCGTCGCAATTTCTGTGTTAATTCATCAATGTGAGGGAGCGAGGGATGCAGTACAGAAGGAGTAGTGCATCGGAAAGGAGACAGTTGTATCCCAAAAGAAAAATCCTGACGTTTCCGTAGAAACGTTACTCGATATAGAAGGAGAAGTCATTTTACCCGTAGTATTTCACAGCGACGCAACTTCTGTGTTAATTCGTCAATATGAGGGAGCGAGAGATTCAGTAAAGAAGGAAATGTGCATCGGAAAGGAGATAGGCGTATGCAAAAAGAAAATCCTATCGTTTCCATAAAAACGTTACTCGATTTAGAAGGAGATATCATAGAACACATAGAATTTCATAGCGACGTAATGTCTGTGTTAATTCGTCAATGTGAGGGAGCGAGAGATGCAGTAAAGAAGGAATTGTGCGTCGGAAAGGAGATAGTCGGATCCCAAAAGAAAATCCTGTCGTTTCCATAGAAACGTAACACGATTTAGAAGAAGAATTCATTTAACACGTAGTATTCCATAGCGACGCAATTACTGTGTTCATTCGGTAATATGAGGGAGCGAGAGAATCAGTAAAGACGGAATAGTGCATCGAAAGGAGATACTCGTATACCAGAAGAAAATCTTGTCGTTTCCATAGAAACGATACTCGATTTAGGACAAGTTGTCATAGAAACCATAGTATTTCATAGCGACGCAATTTCTGTGTTAATTCGTCAATGTGGGGGAGTGAGGGATGCAGTAAAGGAGGAATAGTGCATCGGAAAGGAGATACTCGTTTCCAAAAAGAAATTAGTGTCGTTTCCATAGAAACGTTACTGGATTTAAAAGGAGATGAAATAGAACCCATAGTATTTCATAGCGACGCAATTACTGTGTTAAATTGTGAATGTGATGGAGCGAGGGATGCAGTTGAGAATGAATAGTGCATGGGAAAAGAGATAGTCGTATCCCAAAAGAAAATTCTCCCGATTCCATAGAAACATTACTCGATTTAGAAGGAGATGTTACAGAACACATAGTATTTCATAGCGACGCTTGTTATGTGTTAATTCGTCAATCAATGAGAGGGAGCGAGGATTGCTGTAGAGAAGGAATGGTGCATCGGAAAGGAGATAGTCGTATCCCAAAAGAAAATCCCGTCGTTTCCATAGAAACGTTACTCGATTTAGAAGGAGACGTCATAGAACCTATAGTATTTTATAGCGACGCAATTTCTGTGTTAATACGTGAATGTGAGGGTGCGAGGTATACAGTAAGGAAGGAATAGTGCATGGGAAGGGGGATACTAGTATTCCAAAAGAAAATAGTGTCGTTTCCATTGAAACGTCACTCGATTTAGGTGGAGATGTCATAGAACCCATAGTATTTCATAACGACGCAATTTCTGTGTTAATTCGTCGTTTGAGGGGGCGAGGGTTGCAGTAAAGAACGAATAGTGCATTGGAAAGGAGATACTCGTATTCCAATCGAAAATCATGTCGTTTCCATAGAAACGCGACTCGATTTAGAAGGAGAAGCCATAGAACCCATAGTACCTCATAGCGACGCAATTTCTGTGTTAATTCGTCAATGTGAGGGAGCGAGGGTTGCAGTAAAGAACGAATAGTGCATTGGAAAGGAGATACTCGTATCCCAAAAGCAAATCCTGTCGTTTCCGTAGAATCGAGACGCGATTTAGCAGGTGAGGTCAAAGAACCCATAGTACATCATAGCGACGCTATTTCTGTGTTAATTAGTCGTTTGAGGGGGCGAGGGTTGCAGTAAAGTACGGGTAGTTCATTGGAATGGAGATACTCGTATCCCAAACGAAAATCATGTCGTTTCCATAGAAACGCGACTCGATTTAGAAGGAGAAGTCATAGAACCCATAGTTCATCATAGCGACGCAATTTCTGTGTTAATTCGTCAATGTGAGGAGCGAGGGTTGCAGTAAAGAACGAATAGTGCATTGGAAAGGAGATGCTCGTATCCCAAACGAAAATCATGTCGTTTCCATAGAAACGCGACTCGATTTAGAAGGAGAAGTCTTAGAACCCATAGTACATCATAGCGACGCAATTTCTGTGGTAATTCGTCAACGTGAGGGAGCGAGGGATTTAGTAAAGACGGAATAGTGCATCGGAAAGGTTGTATTCGTATTCCAAAAGAAAATCCTGTCGTTCCCATAGAAACGAGACTCGATTTAGAAGGAGAAGTCATACAACCCATAGTATTTCATGGCGACGCAATTTCTGCTCTAATTCGTTAATGTGAGGGAGCGGGGGATGCAGTAAAGAAGGAATAGTGCATCGGAAAGGAGATACTCGTATCCCAAAAGAAAATCCTGTCGTTTCCATAGCAAAAATTACTCGATTTAGAATCAGATGTCATAGAACCCGTAGTATTTCATAGCGACGCAATATCTGTGTTAATTCGTCAATGTGCCGGAGCGAGGGTTTCAGTAAAGAACGAATAGTGCATCAGAAAGGTGATACTCGTATCCCAAACGAAAATCATGTCGTTTCCATAGAAACGCGACTCGATTTAGAAGGAGAAGTCATAGAACCCATAGTTCATCATAGCGACGCAATTTCTGCGTTAATTCGTCAATGTGAGGAGCGAGGGTTCCAGTAAAGAACGAATAGTGCATTGGAAAGGAGATACTCGTATCCCAAACGAAAATCATGTCGTTTCCATAGAAACGCGACTCGATTTAGAAGGAGAAGTCATAGAACCCATAGTACATCACAGCGACGCAATTTCTGTGTTAATTCGTCAATGTGAGGGAGCGAGGGTTGCAGTAAAGAACGAATTGTGCATTGGAAAGGAGATACTCGTATCCCAAACGAGAATCAAGTCGTTTCCATTGAAACGCGACTCGATTTAGAAGGAGAAGTCATAGAACCCATAGTATTTCATCTCGACGCAATTTCTGTGTTAATTCGTCGATATGAGGGAACGGGGATGCAGTAAAGAAGGAATAGTGCATCGGAAAGGAGATACTCGTATCCCAAAAGAAAATCCTGTCGTTTCCATAGAAAAATTACTCGATTTAGAATCAGATGTCATAGAACCCATATTATTTCATAGCGACGCAATTTCTGTGTTAACTTGTCAATGTGAGGGATCGAGGGATGCAGTAAAGAAGGAATAGTGCATCGGAAACGATATAGTCGTATCCCAAAAGAAAATCCTTTCGTATCCATAGAAACGTAGCTCGATTTAGACGGAGTAGTCATAGAACCAATACTATTTCATAGCGACGCAATTTCTGTGTTAATTCGTGAATTAGACGGAGCGAGGGTTGTAGTAAAGAACGAATAGTTCATCGGAAATTAGATACTCGTATCCCAAAATAAGATTCTGTCGTTTCCATAGAAACGCGACTCGATTTAGCAGGAAAAGTCATAGAACCCATAGTATTTAATTGCGACGCAATTTCTGTGTTAATTCGTCAATGTGAGGGAGCAAGGGGCGCTGTAAGGAAGGAATAGTGCATCGGAAAGGAGATACTCGTATCCCAAACGAAAATCCAGTCGTTTCCTTAGAAACGTTACTCCATTTAGCAGGAGAGGTCATAGAACCCATAGCATTTCATAGCGACGCAATTTCTGTGTTAATTCGCCAATGTGAGGGAGCGAGGGTTGCAGTAAATAACGATTAGTGCATCGGAAAGGAGATACTCGTATCCCAAAAGAAAATCCTGTCGTTTCCATAGAAACGTTACTCGATTTAGAAGAAGAAGCGACAGAACGCATAGTATTTCGTAGCGACGCAATATCTGTGTTAATTCGTCAATGTGAGGGACGGAGGGATGCAGTAAAGATCGAATAGTGCATCGGAAAGGAGGTAGTCGTTTCCCAAAAGATAATCCAGTCGTTTCCATAGAAACGTTACTCGATTTAGAAGGAGATGTCATGGAACCCATAGTATATCATAGCGACACAATTTCTGTGTTAATTCGTCAATGTGACGGAGCGAGGGTTTCAGTAAAGATCGAATAGTGCATCGGAAAAGAGATACTCGTATCCCAAAAGAGAAACCTTTCGGTTCCATAGAAACAAGACTCGATTTAGCAGGAAAAGTCATAGAACCCATGGTATATAATTGCGCCGCAATTTCTGTGTTAAATCTTCAATGTGAGTGAGCGAGGGATGCAGTAAAGAAGGAATAGTGCATCGGAAAGGAGATAGTCGTATCCCAAAAGAAAATCCTGTCGTTTCCAAAGAGACGAGACTTGATTTAGAAGGAGAGGTCATAGAACACATAGTATTTCATAGCGACGCAATTTCTGTGTTAAATCGTCAACGTGAGGGAGCAAGGGATGCAGTAAAGAGGGAATAGTGCATCGGAAAAGAGATACTCGTACCCTAAAGAAAATAATGTCGTTTCCATTGAAACGAGACTCGATTTAGCAGCAGAAGCCATAGATTCCATAGTATTTCATAGCGACGGAACATCTGTGTTAATTCGCCAATGTGAGGGAGCGAGGATTGCAGTAATGATCGAATAGTGCATCGGAAAGGAGATATTCGTATCCCAAAAAAAAAATCCTGTCGTTTCCATAGAAACGAGACTTGATTTAGCAGGAGAAGTCATAGAACCCATAGTATTTCATAGCGACCATATTTCTGTGTTAATTCGTCAATGTGAGGGATAGAGGGATGCAGTAAAGAAGGAATAGTGTATCGGAAAGGAGATAGTCGTATCCCAAAAGAAAATCCTGTCGTTTCCATAGAAACGTCACTCGAATAAGAAGGAGATGTCTTAGAACCCAAAGTATTTCATAGCGAGGCAATTACTGTGTTACCTCCTCAATGTGAGGGAGCGAGGGATGCAGTAAAGAAGGAATAGTGCATCGGAAAGGAAATAGTCGTATCCCAAAAGAAAATCCTGTCATTTCCATAGATACGTAACTCGATTTAGACGGAGAAGTCGTATAACCCGTAGTATTTCATAGCGACGCAATCTCTGTGCTAATTCGTCAATGTGTGAGAGCGAGGGATGCAGTAAAGGAGTAATAGTGCATCGGAAACGAGTTAGTCGTATCCCAAAAGAAAATCCTGTCGTTTCCGTAGAAACGAGACTCGATTTAGCAGGAGAAGTTTTAGATCCCATAGTATTTCCTGGCGACCCTATTTCAGCGTTAATTCGACAATGTGAGGAAGCGTGGGATGCAGTAAAGAAGGAATAGTGCATGGGAAAGGAGATACTCGGGTCCCAAAAGGAAATCCAGTCGATTCCATAAAACCATTACTCGATGTAGAAGGAGATGTCATAGAACCCATAGAATTTCACAGTGAGGCAATTTCCGTGTTAACTCCTCAATGTGGGGGAGCGAGGGATGCAGTAAAGAAGGAATAGTGCACCGGAAAGGAGAAATTCGTATTCCAAGAGAAAATCCTGTCGGTTCCATAGAAACATTACTCGATTTAGAAGGAGATGTCATGGAACCTATAGTATATCATAGCGACACAATTACTGTGTTAATTCGACAATGTGACGGAGCGAGGGTTTCAGTAAAGATCGAATAGTGCATCGTAATGGAGATACTCGTATCCCAAAAAAAAATCCTGTCGTTTCCATTAAAACGAGACTCGAATTAGCAGGAGAAGTCGTAGAACACTTAGTATTTCATAACGGGGCAATTTCTGTGAAAATTCGTCAATGTTAGGGAGCGAGGGATGCAGTAAAGAAGTAATAGTGCATCGGAAAGGTGATAGTCCTATCCAAAAGAAAATCCTGTCGTTTCCATAGAAACGAGACTCGATTTAGAAGGGGAAGTCACAGAACGCATAGTATTTCATAGCGACGCAATATCTGTGTTAATTCGTCAATGTGAGGGACCGAGGGATGCAGTAAAGATCGAATAGTGCATCGGAAAGGAGGTACTCGTTTCCCAAAAGATAATCCAGTCGTTTCCATAGAAACGTTACTCGATTTAGAAGGAGATGTCATGGAACCTATAGTATATCATAGCGACACAATTACTGTGTTAATTCGTCAATGTGACGGAGCGAGGGTTTCAGTAAAGATCGAATAGTGCATCGTAATGGAGATACTCGTATCCCAAAAGAGAATCCTTTCGGTTCCATAGAAACAAGACTCGATTTAGCAGGAAAAGTCATAGAACCCGTAGTATTTCATTGCGACGCAATTTCTGTGTTAAATCTTCAATGTGAGTGAGCGAGGGATGCAGTAAAGTAGGAATAGCGCACCGGAAAGGAGATACTCGTATCGCTGAAGAAAATCCTGTCGTTTCCGTTGAAACGAGACTCGATTTAAAAGGAGACGTCATACAACCCATAGTATTTATAGCGACACAATTTCTGTGTTAATTCGTCCATGTGAGGGAGCGAGGGATGCAGTAGAGAACGAATAGTGCATTGGAAAGGAGATACTCGTATCCCAAAAGCAAATCCTGCCGTTTCCATAGAAAAATTACTCGATTTAGAATCAGATGTCATAGAACCCATATTATTTCATAGCGACGTAATTTCTGTGTTAACTCGTCAATGTGAGGGATCGAGGGATGCAGTAAAGAAGGAATAGTGCATCGGAAACGATATAGTCGTATCCCAAAAGAAAATCCTTTCGTATCCATAGAAACGTAGCTCGATTTAGACGGAGTAGTCATAGAACCCATAGTATTTCATACCGACGCAATTTCTGTGTTAATTCGTGAATTAGACGGAGCGAGGGTTGTAGTAAAGAACGAATAGTTCATCGGAAATTAGATACTCGTATCCCAAAATAAGATTCTGTCGTTTCCATAGAAACGCGACTCGATTTAGCAGGAAAAGTCATATAACCCATAGTATTTCATAGCGACGCAATTTCTGTGTTAAATCGTCAGTGTGAAGGAGCGTGGGTTGCAGTAAAGAACGAATAGTGCATCGGAAAGGAAATACTCGTATCCCAAAAGAAAATCCTGTCGTTTTAATTGAAACGAGACTCGATTTAGCAGCAGAAGCCATAGAACCCATATTATTTCATAGCGACGCAATTTCTGTGTTAATTC
Source organism: Schistocerca serialis cubense (assembly GCF_023864345.2). Lineage (NCBI taxonomy): Eukaryota > Metazoa > Arthropoda > Insecta > Orthoptera > Acrididae > Schistocerca > Schistocerca serialis. The sequence goes on from NC_064643.1 coordinate 47,113,247, forward strand.
GTCAATGTGAGGGAGCGAGAGAATCAGTAAAGAAGGACTAGTGCATCGGAAGGGAGATACTCGTATCCCTAAAGATAATCCTGTCGTTTCATTGGCAACGTTACTCGAATTGGAAGGAGAAATCATAAAGCCCATAGTATTTCACGGCGAGCTAATTTCTGTGTTAATTCGTTAATGTGAGGGAGGGAGGGATGCATTAAACAAGGAATAGTGCATCGGAAAGGAGATACTCGTATTCCAAAAGGAAATCCTGTCGTTTCCATAGAAACGCTACACTATTTAAATTGATATGTCATAGAACACATAGTATTTCATAGCGAAGCAATATCTGTCTTAATTTGTCAATATGAAGGAGCTAGGGATACAGTATAGAAGGAATAGTGCATCGGAAGGGAGATACTCGTATTCCAAAAGAAAATAGTGTCGTTTCCATAGAAACGTTACTCGATTTAGGAGGAGATATCATAGAACCCATAATATTTCATAGCGACGCAATTTCTGTGTTAATTCGTGAAATTTAGGGAGCGAGGGATACTTTATAGACGGAATAGTGCATCGCAAATGGAGATGGTCGTATCCCAAAAGAAGGAGATATCATAGAACGAATAGTTCCTCATAGCGACGCAATTTCTGTGTTAATTCGTCAGTCAAAGTGAGAGATGCAGTAAAGAAGGGACCGTGCATCGGAAATTAGATAGTCGTATCCCAAAAGAAAATCCTGTCGTTTCCATAGATACGTTACTTCATTTAGAAGGAGATTTTATAGAACCCATAGCATTTCATAGCGACGCAATTTCTGTGTTAATACGACAATGTGAGTGAGCGAGGGATGCAGTAAAGAAGGAAAAGTGCATCGGAACGGAGATAGTCGTATCCAAAAAGAAAATCCTGTCGTTTCCATAGATATGTTACTCGATTTAGAAGGAGATGTCATAGAACACACAGTATTTCATTGCGACCCAATTTTTGTGTTAATTCGTCAATGTGAGGGAGCGAGGGATGCAGTAAAGAAGGAATAGTGCATCGGAAGGGAGATACTCGCATCCCAAAAGAAAATCCAGTCGTTTCCATAGAAACGATACTCGATTTAGAAGGATATGTCATAGAACACATAGTTTTTCATAGCGACGCAATTTATGTGTTAATTCGGCAATGTGAGGGTGCGAAGGATGCAGTAAAGTGAGATTAGTGCATCCGAAAGGAGATAATCGTATCCCAAAAGAAAATCATGTCGTTTCCATAGAAACGTTACTCAATTTAGAAGGAGATGTCAAAGAAACCATGGTATTCCATAGCGACGCAGTGTCTGAGTTAATTGAACAATGTGAGCGAGCGAGGGATGCAGTAAAGAAGGAATAGCGCATCTGAAAATAGATACTCGTATCCCAAAAGAAAATCCTCTCGTCTCCATGGAAACGTTACGCGATTTGGAAGGAGATGTCATAGAACCCATAGTATTTAATAGCGACGCAATTTCTGTGTTAATTCGTCAATGTGATGGAGCGAGTGATGCAGTAAAGAAAGGAATAGTACATCGGAAAGGAGATAGTCCTATCCCAAATAAAGTCCTGTTGTTTCCACAGAAACATTACTCAGTTTAGAAGGAGATGTCATAGCACGCCTAGTATTTCATATCGACGCTATTTCTGAGTTAATTCGTTAATGTGAAGTAGCGAGGGATGCAGCAAAGTAGGAATAGTGCACCGGAAAGAAGAAACTCCTATCCCTAAAGATAATCCTGTCGATTCATCGGCAACGTTACTCGATTTAGAAGGAGAAATCATAAAGCTCATAGTATTTCACGGCGAGCTAATTTCTGTGTTAATTCGTCAATGTGAGGGAGGGAGGGATGCAGTAAACAAGGAATAGTGCATCGGAAAGGAGATACTCGTATTCCAAAAGAAAATAGTGTCGTTTCCATAGAAACGTTACCCGATTTAGGAGGAGATGTCATTGAACCCACAGTATTTCATAGCGACGCAATTTCTGTGTTAATTCGTCAATGTGAGGGAGCGAGAAATTCAGTAAAGAACGACTAGTGCTTCGAAAAGGAGATACTGGTATTCCAAAAGAAAATAGTGTCGTTTCCGTAGAAACGTTACTTGATTTAGGTGGAGATGTCATAGAACACAGAGTATTTCATTGCGACGCAATTTCTGTGGTAATTCGTCAATGTGAGGGAGCGAGGGATGCAGTAATTAAGGAATAGTGCATCTGAAAGGAGATACTCGAATCCCAAAAGGAAATCCTGTCGTTTCCATAGAAACGCTACACTATTTAAATTGATATGTCATAGAACACATAGTATTTCATAACTAAGCAATTTCTGTCCTAATTCGTCAATGTGAAGGAGCGAGGGATACAGTAAAGAAGGAATAGTGCATCGGAAGGGAGATACTCGTATTCCAAAAGAAAATAGTGTCGTTTCCATAGAAACGTTACTCGATTTAGGAGGAGATGTCATAGAACCCATAATATTTCATAGCGACGCAATTTCTGTGTTAATTCGTGAAATTTAGGGAGATGTCATAGAACACATAGTATTTCATAGCGAAGCAATTTCTGTCTTAATTCGTCAATGTGAAGGAGCGAGGGTTGCAGTGAAGAACGAATAGTGCATCGGAAAGGAGATACTCGTATCCCAAAACTAAATCCTGTCGTTTCCATAGAAACGTTACTTGATTTAGTACGAGAAGTCATAGAAACCCATAGTATTTCATAGCGACGCAACTTCTGTGTTAATTCGTCAATGTGGGGGAGCGAGGGTTGCAGTAAAGAACGAATAGTGCATCGGAAAGGAGATACTCGTATCCCAAAAGCAAATCCTGTCGTTTCCATAGAAACGTTCCTCGATCTAGAAGGAGAAGTCATAGAACTCATAGTATTTAATAGCGACGCAATTTCGGTGTTAATTGGTCAATGTGAGAGCGAGGAATGCAATAAAGAAGGAAAAGTGCATCGGATAGGAGATACTCGTATTCCAAAACTAAATCCTGTCGTTTCCATAGAAACGTTACTCGATGTAGAGGGTGAAGTCATAGAACCCATAGTATTTAATAGCGACGCAATTTCAGTGTTAATTCGTCAATGTGAGAGCGAGGAATGCAGTAAAGAAGGAAAAGTGCATCGGAAAGGAGATACTCGTATCCCAAAACTAAATCCTGTCGTTTCCACAGAAACGTTACTCGATTTAGAAGGAGAAGTCATAGAACCCATAGTATTTCATAGCGACGCAACTTCTGTGTTAATTCGTCAATGTGGGGGAGCGAGGGTTGCAGTAAAGAACGAATAGTGCATCGGAAAGGAGATACTCGTATCCCAAAACTAAATCCTGTCGTTTCCACAGAAACGTTACTCGATTTAGAAGGAGAAGTCATAGAACCCATAGTATTTCATAGCGACGCAACTTCTGTGTTAATTCGTCAATGTGATGGAGCGAGGGTTGCAGTAAAGAACGAATAGTGCATCGGAAAGGAGATACTCGTATCGAAAAAGAAAATCCTGTCGTTTCCATACAAACGTTACTCGATTTAGAAGGAGAAGTCATAGAACCCATAGTATTTCATAGCTACGCAATTTCTGTGTTAATTCGTCAATGTGAGGGAGCGAGGGTTGCAGTAAAGAACGAATAGTGCATCGGAAAGGAGATACTCGTATCCCAAAACTAAATCTTGTCGTTTCCACAGAAACGTTACTCGATTTAGAAGGAGAAGTCATAGAACCCATAGTATTTCATAGCGACGCAACTTCTGTGTTAATTCGTCAATGTGAGGGAGCGAGGGTTGCAGTAATGAACAAATAGTGCATCGGAAAGGAGATACTCGTATCCCAAAACCAAATCCAGCCGTTTCCGTAGAAACGTTACTCGATTTAGAAGGAGAAGCCATAGAACCCATAGTATCGCACAGCGACGCAATTACTGTGTTTACTCGTCAATGTGAGCGAGCGTGGGTTGCAGAAAAGGTCGAATAGTGCATCGGAAAGGAGATACTCGTCTCCCAAAACTAAATCCTGTCGTTTCCATAGAAACGCTACTCGATTTAGAAGGAGAATTCATGGAACCCATAGTATTTCATAGCGACGCAATTTCTGTGTTAATTCGTCAATGTGAGGGAGCGAGGGTTAAAGTGAAGCACGAATAGTGCATCGGAAAGTAGAAACTCGTATCCCAAAAGAAGATCCTCTCGTTTCCATAGAAACGGGACTCGATTTAGCAGGACAAGTCATAGAAATCATAGTATTTCATAGCGACGAAATTTCTGTGTTAATTCGTCAATGTGAGGAAGCGAAGGATGCTGTAAAGAAGGAACAGTGCATCGGAAAGGAGTTAGTGTTATCCCAAACCTAAATCCTGTCGTTTCCATAGAAACTTTACTCTATTCAGAAGGAGTATTCATAGGACACATTGTATTTCATACCAACGCAATTTCTGTGTTAATTCGTTATGTGAGGGAGCGAGGGTTGCAGTAAAGAACGAATAGTGCATCGGAAAGGCGATACTCGTAACCAAAAAGATAATCCTGTAGTTCCCATAGAAACGAGACTTGATTTAGGAGGAGAAGCCATTGAACTTATAGTATTTCATAGCGACGCAATTTCTGTGTTAATTCGTCAATGTGAGCAAGCAGGGGTTACAGTAAAGAACGAATAGTGCATCGGATAGGATATACTCGTATCCCAAAACGAAATCTTGTCGTTTCCATAGAAACGTTGCTCTATTTAGAAGGAGAAGTCATAGAACCCATAGTATTTCATAACGACGCAATATCTGTGTTATTCGTCAATGTGAAAGAGCGAGGGTTGCAGAAAAGGACGAATAGTGCATCGGAATGGAGATACTCGTATCCCAAAACTAAATCCTGTCAATTCCATTGAAACGTTACTCAATGTAGAAGGTGAATTCATAGAACCCATAGTATTTCTTAGCCACGCAATTTCTGTGTTAATTCGTCAACGTGATGGAGCGAGGGTTGCAGTAAAGAATGAATAGTGCATCGGAAAGGAGATACTCGTATCCCAAAAGAAAATCCTGTCGTGTACATCGAAACGAGACTCGATTCAGCAGGAGAAGTCAAAGAACAGATAGTATTTCATAGCGACGCAATTTCTGTGTTTATTCGTCAATGTGAGGGAGATGGGGTTGCAGTAAAGAAGGAACAGTGCATCGGAAAGGATATACTCGTATCCCAAAACTAAATCCTGTCGTTTCCATAGAATCGTTACTCGATTTAGCAGGAGAAGTCATAGAACCCATAGTATTTCAAAGCGACGCATTTTCTGCGTTAATTCGTCAATATGAGGGAGTGAGCGTTGCAGTAAAGATCGAATAGTGCATCGGAAAGGAGATTCTCGTATCCCAAAAGAAAATCCTGCCGTTGCCATAGAAACGTTACTCGATTTAGATGGAGAAGTCATGGAACAAATAGTATTTCATAGCGACGCATTTTCAGTGTTAATTCGTCAATGTGAGGGAGCGTGGGTTGCAGTAAAGAGTGAATAGTACATCGGAAAGGACATACTCGTATCCCAAAAGAAAATCCTGTCGTGTCCATCGAAACGAGACTCGATTCAGCACGAGAAGTCAAAGAACAGATAGTATTTCACAGCGACGCAATTTCTGTGTTTGTTCGTCAATGTGAGGGAGATGGGGTTGCAGTAAAGAAGGAACAGTGCATCGGAAAGGAGATACTCGTATCCCAAAACTAAATCCTGTCGTTTCCATAGAAACGTTACTCGATTTAGCAGGAGAAGTCATAGAACCCATAGTATTTCATAGCGACGCATTTTCTGTTTTAATTCGTCAATATGAGGGAGCGAGGGTTGCAGTAAAAAACGTATACTGCAACGGAAAGGTGATACTCGTAACCCAAACGAAAATCCTGTCGTTTCCTTAGAAACGAGACTCGATTTAGCAGGAGAAGTCACTGAACACATAGTATTTCATAGCGACGCAATTACAGTGTTAATTCGTCAATGTGAGGAAGCGAACGTTGCAGTAAAGAACGAATAGTGCATCGGAAAGGAGATACTCGACTCCCAAAACTAAATCCTGTCGTTTCCATTGAAATGTTACTCGATTAAGAAGGAGAAGTCATAGAACCCATAGTATTTCACAGCGACACAATTTCTGTGTTAATTCGTCAATGTGAGGGAGCGAGGTTTGCAGTAAAGAACGAATAGTGCATCGCAAAGAAGATACTCGTATCCCAAAAGAAAATCCTGTCGTTTCCATAGAAACGATACTCGATTGAGAAGGAGAAGTCATAGAACCCATAGTATTTCATAGCAACGCAATTTCTGTGTTAATTCGTGAATGTGAGTGAGCGAGGGTTGCTGTAAAGACCGAATAGTGCATCGGAATGGAGATACTCGTATCCCAAAAGTAAATCCTGTCGTTTCCATAGAAACGTTACTTGATTTAGGAGCAGAAGTCACAGAACCCTTAGTATGTCATAGCGACGCAAACTCTGTGTTAATTCGTCAATGTGGGGGAGCATGGGTTGGAGTATAGAACGAATAGTGCATCGGAACGGAGATTCTCGTATCCCAAAAGAAAATCTTGTCGTTCCCATTGAACCGTTACACCAACTAGAAGGAGAGATCATAGAACCCATAGTATTTCTTAGCGACGCAATTTCTGTGTTAATTCGTCAATGTCAGGGAGCGAAGGTTGATGTAAAGAACGAATAGTGCATCGGAAAGGAGCTACTCGTATCCCAAAAGAAAATCCTTTCGTTTCCATATAAACGAGACACTATTAAGGAGGAGAAGTCATTGAACCCATAGTATTTCATAGCGACGCAATTTCAGTGTTAGTTCGTCAATGTGAGGAAGTGAGGGTTGCAGTTAAGAACGAATAGTGCATCGGAAAGGAGGTACTAGTATCCCAAAACTAAATCCTTTCGTTTCCATAGAAACGTTACTCGATTTAGAAGAAGAATTCATTGAACCCTTAGCATTTGATGGCGACGCAATTTCTGTGTTAATTCGTCAATGTGAGGGAGCGAGTGTTGCTGTAAAGAACGAATAGTGCATCGGAAAGGAGATACTCGTATCCCAAAAGAAAATCCTGTCGTTTCCATAGAAACGAGACTCGATTTAGCAGGAGAAGTCATAGAAACCATAGTATTTCCTAGCGACGCAATTTCTGTGTTAATTCGTCAATGTGAGGAAGCGAGGCACGCAGTAGAGAAGGAACAGTGCATCGGAAAGGAGATACTCGTATCCCAAACCTAAATCCTGTCGTTTCCACAGAAACGTTACTCTATATAGAAGGAGAAGACATAGAACCCATAGTATTTCTTAGCTACGCAATCACTGTGTTAATTCGTCAATGTGAGGGGGCGAGAGTTGCAGTGAAGAACGAATAGTGCATCGGAAAGGAGATACTCGTATCCCAAAACTAAATCCTGTCGTTTCCATAGAAACGTTACTAGATTTAGTACGAGAAGTCATAGAAACCCATAGTATTTCATAGCGACGCAATTTCTGTGTTTATTCGTCAATATGAGGGAGATGGGGTTGCAGTATAGAACGAATAGTGCAATGGAAAGGAGATTCTCGTATTTCTGAAGAAAATCTTGTCGTTGCCATTGAACCGCTACACGAATTAGAAGGAAAAGTCATAGAGCCCATAGTATATCTTAGCGACGCAATTTCTGTGTTAATTGGTCAATGTGAGGGAGCGACGGTTGAAGTAAAGAACGAATAGTGCATCGGAAAGGAGTTACTTGTATCCCAAAAGAAAATCCTATCGTTTCCATAGAAACAAGACTCGATTAAGGAGGTGAAGTCATTGAACACATAGTATTTCATAGCGACGCAATTTCTGTGTTAATTCGTCAATGTGAGGAAGCGAGGGTTGCAGTAAAGAACGAATTGTGCATCGGTATGGAGATACTCGTATCCTAAAATAAATACTGTCGTTTCCATAGAAACGTTACTCTATTTAGAAGGAGAATTCATAGAACACGTAGTATTTCATGGCGACGCAATATCTGTGTTAATTCGTCAATGTGAGGGAGCGAGGGTTTCAGTAAGGAACGAATAGTGCATCGGAAAGGAGATACTCGTATCCCAAAAGAAAATCCTGTCGTTTCCATAGAAACGAGACTCGATTTAGCAGGAGAAGTCATAGAAACCATAGTATTTCATAGCGACGCAATTGCTATGTTAATTCCTCAATGTGAGGAAGCGAGGCACGCAGTAAAGAAGTAACAGTGCATCGGAAAGGAGATACTCGTATCCGGAACCTAAATCCTGTCGTTTCTATAGAAACGTTACTCTATTTAGAAGGAGAATTCATAGAACACATAGTATTTCATAGCTACGCAATTTCTGTGTTAATTCGTCAATGTGAGGGAGCGAGGGTTGCAGTAAAGAACGAATAGTGCATCGGAAAGGAGATACTCGTATCACAAAAGGAAATCCTGTCGTTTCCATAGAAACGTTACTCGATTTAGAAGGAGAAGTCATAGAACCCATAGTATTTCATAGCTACGCAATTTCTGTGTTAATTCGTCAATGTGAGGGAGCGAGGGTTGCAGTAAAGAACGAATAGTGCATCGGAAAGGAGATACTCGTATCCCAAAACTAAATCCTGTCGTTTCCATAGAAACGTTACTCGATTTAGAAGGAGAAGTCATAGAACCCATAGTATATCATAGCGACGCAACTTCTGTGTTAATTCGTCAATGTGGGGGAGCGAGGGTTGCAGTAAAGAACGTATAGTGCATCGGAAAGGAGATACTCGTATCGAAAAAGAAAATCCTGTCGTTTCCATACAAACGTTACTCGATTTAGAAGGAGAAGTCATAGAACCCATAGTATTTCACAGCGACGCAATTACTGAGTTTATTCGTCAATGTGAGCGAGCGAGGGTTGCAGAAAAGGACGAATAGTGCATCGGTAAGGAGATACTCGTCTCCCAAAACTAAATCCTGTCGTTTCCATAGAAACGCTACTCGATTTATAGGGAGAATTCATGGAACCCATAGTATATCACAGCGACGCAATTTCTGTGTTAATTCGTCAATGTGAGGGAGCGAGGGTTAAAGTGAAGCACGAATAGTGCATCGGAAAGTTGAAACTCGTATCCCAACAGAAAATCCTCTTGTTTCCATAGAAACGGGACTCGATTTAGCAGGACAAGTCATAGAAATCATAGTATTTCATAGCGACGCAATTTCTGTGTTAATTCGTCAATGTGAGGAAGCGAAGGATGCTGTAAAGAAGGAACAGTGCATCGGAAAGGAGTTAGTGTTATCCCAAACCTAAATCCTGTCGTTTCCATAGAAACGTTACTCTATTTAGAAGGAGTATTCATATTACACATAGTATTTAACACCAACGCAATTTCTGTGTTAATTCGTTTTGTGAGGGAGCGAGGGTTGCAGTAAAGAACGAATAGTGCATCGGAAAGGCGATACTCGTATCCGAAAAGAAAATCCTGTCTTTCCCATAGAAACGAGACTCGATGTAGCAGGAGAAATCATAGAACCTATAGTATTTCATAGCGACGCAATTTCTGTGTGAATTCGTCAATGTGAGGGAGCGAGGGTTGCAGTAAAGAACGAATAGTGCATCGGAAGGGAGACACTCGTATCCCAAAACTAAATCCTGTCGTTTCCGTAGAAATGTTACTCGATTTAGAGGGAGATGTCATAGGACCCATAGTATTTCATAGTGACGCGATTTCTGTGTTAATTCGTCAATTTGAGGGAGCGAGGGTTGCAGTAAGGAACGAATAGTGCATCGGAGACGAAATTCTCGTATCCCAAAAGAAAATCCTGTCGTTGCCATAGAAACGTTACTCGATTTAGAAGGAGAAGTCATGGAACAAATAGTATTTCATAGCGTCGCATTTTCAGTGTTAATTCGTCAATGTGACGGAGCGTGCGTTGCAGTAAAGAGTGAATAGTACATCGGAAAGGACATACTCGTATCCCAAAAGAAAATCCTGTCGTGTCCATCGAAACGAGACTCGATTCAGAAGGAGAAGTCAAAGAACACATAGTATTTTATAGCGACGCAATTACGGTGTTAATTCGTCAATGTGAGGAAGCGAGCGTTGCAGTAAGGAACGAATAGTGCATCGCAAAAAAGATACTCGTATCCTTAAACAAAATCCTGTCGTTTCCATAGAAACGATACTCGATTGAGGAGGAGAAGTCATAGAACCCATAGTATTTCATAGCAACGCAATTTCTGTGTTAATTCGTCAATGTGAGGGAGCGAGTGTTGCAGTAAAGAACGAATAGTGCATCGGAAAGGAGATACTCGTATCCCAAAAGAAAACCTTTCGTTTCCATAGAAACGAAACTCTATTAAGGAGGAGAAGTCATTGAACCCATAGTATTTCATAGCGACGCATATTTCAGTGCTAATTCGTCAATGTGAGGAAGCGAGGGTTGCAGTAAAGATCGAATAGTGCATCGGAAAGAAGATACTCGTATCCCAATACTAAATGCTGTCGTTTCCATAGAAACGTAACTCGACTTAGAAGGAGATGTCATAGAACACATAGTATTTCATAGCGACGTAATTTCAGTGTTAATTTGTCAATGTGAGAGCGAGGAATGCAGTAAAGAAGGAAAAGTGCATCGGAAAGGAGATACTCGTATCCCAAAAGAAAATCCTGTCGTTGCCATAGATACGTTACTCGATTTAGAAGGAGAAGTCATGGAACACATAGTATTTTATAGCGACGAAATTTCTGTGTCAATTCGTCAATGTGAGTGTGCGTGGGTTGCAGTAAAGAGTGAATAGTACATCGGAAAGGACATACTCGTATCCCTAAAGAAAATCCAGTCGTGTCCATCGAAACGAGACTCGATTCAGCAGGAGAAGTCAAAGAACAGATAGTATTTCATAGCGACACAATTTCTGTGTTTATTCGTCAATGTGAGGTAGATGGGGTTGCAGTATAGAACGAATAGTGCAATGGAAAGGAGATTCTCGTATTTCTGAAGAAAATCTTGTCGTTGCCATTGAACCGCTACACGAATTAGAAGGAGAAGTCATAGAGCCCATAGTATATCTTAGCGACGCAATTTCTGTGTTAATTGGTCAATGTGAGGGAGCGACGGTTGAAGTAAAGAACGAATAGTGCATCGGGAAGGAGTTACTCGTATCCCAAAAGAAAATCCTATCGTTTCCATAGAAACGCTACTCGATTTAGAAGGAGACTTCATGGAACCCATAGTATATCATAGCGACGCAATTTCTGTGTTAATTCGTCAATGTGAGGGAGCGAGGATTAAAGTGAAGCACGAATAGTGCATCGGAAAGTAGAAACTCGTATCCCAAAAGAAAATCGTCTTGTTTCCATAGAAACGGGACTCGATTTAGCAGTACAAGTCATAGAAATCATAGTATTTCATAGCGACGCAATTTCTGTGTTAATTCGTCAATGTGAGGAAGCGAAGGATGCTGTAAAGAAAGAACAGTGCATCGGAAAGGAGTTACTCTTATCCCAAACCTAAATCCTGTCGTTTCCATAGAAACGTTACTCTATTCAGAAGGAGTATTCATAAGACACATAGTATTTAACACCAACGCAATTTCTGTGTTAATTCGTTCTGTGAGGGAGCGAGGGTTGCAGTAACGAACGAATAGTGCATCGGAAAGGCGATACTCGTAACCAAAAAGAAAATCCTGTCGTTCCCATAGAAACGAGACTCGATTTAGGAGGAGAAGTCATTGAACTTATAGTATTGCATAGCGACGCAATTTCTGTGTTAATTCGTCAATGTGAACAAGCAGGGGTTGCAGTAAAGAACGAATAGTGCATCAGATAGGAGATACTCGAATCCCAAAATGAAATCTTGTCGTTTCCATAGAAACGTTACTCTATTTAGAAGGAGAAGTCATAGAACCCATAGTATTTCATAACGACGCAATATCTGTGTTATTCGTCAATGTGAAAGAGCGAGGGTTGAAGAAAAAGACGAAAAGTGCATCGGAAAGTTGATACTCGTATCCCAAAACTAAATCCTGTCAATTCCATTGAAACGTTACTCGATGTAGAAGGTGAATTCATAGAACCCATAGTATTTCTTAGCCACGCAATTTCTGTGTTAATTCGTCAACGTGATGGAGCGAGAGTTGCAGTAAAGAATGAATAGTGCATCGGAAAGGAGATACTCGTATCCCAAAAGGAAATCCTGTCGCTCCCATAGAAACGAGACTCGATGTAGCAGGAGAAGTCATAGAACCTATAGTATTTCATAGCGACGCAATTTCTGTGTGAATTCGTCAATGTGAGGGAGCGAGGGTTGCAGTAAAGAACGAATAGTGCATCGGAAAGGAGATACTCGTATCCCAAAACTAAATCCTGTCGTTTCCGTAGAAATGTTACTCGATTTAGAGGGAGATGTCATAGAACCCATAGTATTTCATAGTGACGCAATTTCTGTGTTAATTCGTCAATTTGAGGGAGCGAGGGTTGCAGTAAGGAACGAATAGTGCATCGGAGACGAGATTCTCGTATCCCAAAAGAAAATCCTGTCGTTTCCAGAGAAACGAGACTCGTTTAGCAGGAGAAATCATAGAACCCATAGTACTTCATAGCGACGCAATTTCTGTATTTATTCGACAATGAGAGGGAGATGGGGTTGCAGTAAAGAAGGAACAGGGCATCGGAATGGAGATACTCGTATCCCAAAAGTAAATCCTGTAGTTTCCATAGAAACGTTACTCGATTTAGAAGGAGAAGTCATAGAACTCATAGTATTTAATAGCGACGCAATTTCAGTGTTAATTGGTCAATGTGTGAGCGAGGAATGCAGTAAAGAAGGAAAAGTGCATCGGAAAGGAGATACTCGTATCCCAAAAGAAAATCCTTTCGTTGCCATAGAAACGTTACTCAATTTAGAAGGAGAAGTCATGGAACAAATAGTATTTCATAGCGACGCAATTTCTGTGTTAATTCGTCAATGTGAGGGAGCGTGGGTTGCAGTAAAGAGTGAATAGTACTTCGGAAAGGACATACTCGTATCCCAAAAGAAAATCCAGTCGTGTCCATCGGAACGAGACTCGATTCAGCAGGAGAAGTCAAGGAACAGATAGTATTTCATAGCGACGCAATTTCTGTGTTTATTCGTCAATGTGAGGGAGATGGGGTTGCAGTAAAGAAGGAACAGTGCTTCGGAAAGGAGATACTCGTATCCCAAAACTAAATCCTGTCGTTTCTATAGATACGTTACTCGATTTAGAAGGAGAAGTCATAGAACCCATAGAATTTCATAGCGACGCATTTTCTGTGTTTATTCGTCAATATAAGGGAGCGAGAGTTGCAGTAAAGATCGAATAGTGCATCGGAAAAAAGATACTTGTATCCCAAAAGAAAATCCTGTCGTTTCCATAGAAACCAGACTCGATTTAGCAGGAGAAGTCTTAGAAACCATAGTATTTCATAGCGACGCAATTTCTGTGTTAATTTGTCAATGTGAGGAAGCGAGGCATGCAGTAAAGAAGGAACAGTGCATCGGAAAGGAGATACTCGTATCCCAAACCTAAATAATGTCGTTTCCATAGAAACGTTACTCTATTTAGAAGGAGAATTCATAGAACACATAGTATTTCATGGCGACGCAATTTCTGTGTTAATTCGTCAATGTGAGGGAGCGAGGGTTCCAGTAGAGAACGAATAGTGCATCGGAAAGGAGATACTCGTATCCCAATAGAAAATCCAATCGTTTCCATCGAAACGTTACTCGATTTAGAAGGAGATGTCATAGAACCCATAGTATTTCATAGCTACGCATTTTCTGTGTTAATTCGTCAATGTGAGGGAGCGAGGGTTGCAGTAAAGAACGAATAGTGCATCGGAAAAGAGATACTCGTATCCCAAAACTAAATCCTGTCGTTTCCATAGAAACGATACTTGATTTAGAACGAGAAGTCATAGAAACCCATAGTATTTCATAGCGACGAAACTTCTGTGTTAATTCGTCAATGTGGGGGAGCGAGGGTTGCAGTAAAGAACGAATAGTGCATCGGAAAGGAGGTACTCGTATCCCAAACCTAAATCCTGTCGTTTGCATAGAAACGTTACTCTATTTAGAAGGAGAATTCATAGAACACATAGTATTTCATGGCGACGCAATTTCTGTGATAATTCGTCAATGTGAGGGAGCGAGGGTTCCAGTAGAGAACGAATAGTGCATCGGAAAGGAGATACTCGTATCCCAATAGGAAATCCAATCGTTTCCATAGAAACGTTACTCGATTTGGAAGGAGAAGTCATAGAACCCATAGTATTTCTTAGCGACGCTATTTCTGTCTTAATTCGTCAATGTGAGCGAGCGAGGGTTGCAGAAATGGACGAGTAGTGCATCGGAAAGGAGATACTCGTATCCCAAAACTAAATCCTGTCGTTTCCGTCGAAACGAGACTCGATTCAGCAGGAGAAGTCAAAGGACAGATAGTATTTCATAGCGACGCAAATTCAGTGTTAATTCGTAATGTGAGGGAGATGGGGTTGCAGTAAAGAACGAATAGTGCATCGGAAAGGAGATACTCGTATCCCAAAACTAAATCCTGCCGTTTCCATAGAAACCTTACTCGATTTAGAAGGAGAAGTCATAGAACCCATAGTATTTCACAGCGACGCAATTACTGTGTTTCTTCGTCAATGTGAGCGAGCGAGGTTTGCGGAAAAGGACGAATAGTGCATCGGAATGGAGTTACTCGTCTCCCAGAACTAAATCCTGTCGTTTCCATAGAAACGTTACTCGATTTAGAAAGAGAATTCATGGAACCCATAGTATTTCATAGCTACGCAATTTCTGTGTTAATTCGTCAATGTGAGGGGGCGAGGGTTGCATTAAAGAACGAATAGTGCATCAGAAAGGAGATACACGTATCCCTAAAGAAAATCCTGTCGTTTCTATACAAACGTTACTCGATTTAGACGGAGAAGTCATAGAACCCATAGTATTTCATAGCGACGCTATTTCGGTGTTAAATCGTCAATGTGGGGGAGCGAGGGTTGCAGTAAAGAACGAATTGTGCATCGGAAAGGAGATACTCGTATCGAAAGAGAAAATCCTGTCGTTTCCATACAAACGTTACTCGATTTAGAAGGAGAAGTCATAGAACACATAGTATTTCACAGCGACGCAGTTACTGTGTTTATTCGTCAATGTGAGCGAGCGAGGGTTGCAGAAAGGGACGAATAGTGCATCGGAAAGGAGATACTCGTATCCCAATACTAAATCCTGTCGTTTCCATAGAAGTGCGACTCGATTTTAAAGGTGAAGTCATAGAACCCATAGTGTTTCTTAGCGACGATATTTCTGTCTTAATTCGTCAATGTGAGCGAGCGAGGGTTGCAGAAAAGGACGAATAGTGCATCGGAAAGGAGATACTCGTATCCCAAAACTAAATCCTGTCGTTTCCATAGAAACGTTACTCGAATTACAAGGAGAATTCATGGAACCCATTGTATTTCATAGCGACGCAATTTCTGTGTTAATTCGTCAATGTGAGGGAGCAAGGGTTGCAGTGAAGCACGAATAGTGCATCGGAAAGTAGAAACTCGTATCCCAGAAGAAAATCCTGTCGTTTCAATTGAAACGAGACTCGATTTAGCAGGACAAGTCATAGAAATCATAGTATTCCATAGCGACGCAATTTGTGTGTTAATTCGTCAATGTGAGGGAGCGAGGGTTGCAGTTAAGAACGAATAGTGCATCGGAAAGGAGATACTCGAATCCCAAAACTAAATCCTGCCGTTTCCATAGAAACGTTACTCGATTTAGACGGAGAAGTCATAGAACCCATAGTATTTCACAGCGACGCAATTACTGTGTTTCTTCGTCAATGTGAGCGAGCGAGGGTTGCGGAAAAGGACGAATAGTGCATCGGAATGGACTTACTCGTCTCCCAGAACTAATTCCTGTCGTTTCCATAGACACGTTACTCGATTTAGAAAGAGAATTCATGGAACCCATGGTATTTCATAGCGACGCAATTTCTGTGTTAATTCGTCAATGTGAAGAAGCGAGGGTTGCAGTAAAGAACGAATAGTGCATCGGAAAGAAGATACTCGTATCCCAAAAGAAAATCCTGTCGTTTCCATAGAAACGAGACTCGATTTTGCAGGAGAAGTCATAGAACCCATAGTATTTCATGGCGACGCCATTTCTGTGTTAATTCGTCAATGTGAGGGAGCGAGGGTTGCAGTAAAGAACGAATAGTGCATCGGAAAGGCGATACTCGTATCCCAAAAGGAAATCCTGTAGTTTCCATAGAAACAATCCTCGATTTAGAAGGAGAAGTCATAGAACCCATAGTATTTCATAGCTACGCAATTTCTGTGTTAATTCGTCAATGTGAGGGGATGAGGGTTTCAGTAAAGAACGAATAGTGCATCGGAAAGGAGATACTCGTATCCCAAAACTAAATCCTGTTGTTTCCATAGAAACGTTACTTGATTTAGAACGAGAAGTCATAGAAACCCATAGTATTTCATAGCGACGCAATTTCTGTGTTAATTCGTCAATGTGAGGGTGCGAGGGTTGCAGTAAAGAACGAATAGTGGATCGGAAAGGCGATACTCGTAACCCAAAAGAAAATCCTGTCGTTTCCATAGAAACGAGACACAATTTAGGAGGAGAAGTCATTGAACACATAGTAATTCATAGCGACGCAATTTCTGTGTTAATTCCTCAATGTGAAGAAGCGAGGGTTGCAGTAAAGAACGAATAGTGCATCGGAGAGAAGATACTCGTATCCCAAAAGAAAATCCTGTCGTTTCCATAGAAACGAGACTCGATTTTGCAGGAGAAGTCATAGAACCCATAGTATTTCATGGCGACGCCATTTCTGTGTTAATTCGTCAATGTGAGGGAGCGAGGGTTGCAGTAAAGAACGAATAGTGCATCGGAAAGGAGATACTCGTATCCCAAAACTAAATCCTGTTGTTTCCATAGAAACGTTACTTGATTTAGAACGAGAAGTCATAGAAACCCATAGTATTTCATAGCGACGCAACTTCTGTGTTAATTCGTCAATGTGGGGGAGCGAGGGTTGCAGTAAAGAAAGAATAGTGCATCAGAAAGGAGATACTCGTATCCCTAAAGAAAATCCTGTCGTTTCTATACAAACGTTACTCGATTTAGGAGGAGAAACATAGAACCCATAGTATTTCTCAGCGACGCAATTGCTCTGTTTATTTGTCAATGTGAGCGAGCGAGGGTTGCAGAAAAGGATGAATAGTGCATCGGAAAGGAGATACTCGTATCCCAAAATTAAATCCTGACGTTCCCACAAGAACGAGACTCGATTTAGGAGTAGAAGTCATTGAACTTATAGTATTTCATAGCGACGCAATTTCGTGTTAATTCGTCAATGTGGGCAAGCAAGGAGTGGAGTAAAGAACGAGTAGTGCATCGGATAGGAGATACTCGTATCCCAAAACTAAATCCTGACGTTTCCATAGAAACGTTACTCTATTTAGAGGGAGTAGTCGTAGAACCCATAGTATTTCATAGCGACGCAATATCTGTGTTATTCGTCAATGTGAGCGAGCGAGGGTTGCAGAAAAGGACGAATAGTGCATCGGAAAGCAGATACTCGTATCCCAAAACTAAATCCTGTCAATTCCATTGAAACGTTACTCGATTTAGAAGGTGAATTCGTAGAACCCATAGTATTTCATAGCCACGCAATATCTGTGTTAATTCGTCAACGTGAGGGAGTGAGGGTTGCAGTAAAGAATGAATAGTGCATCGGAAAGGAGATACTCGTAACCCCAAAAGGAAATCTTGTCGCTCCCATAGAAACGAGACCCGATGTAGCAGGAGAAGTCGTAGAACCTATAGTATTTCATAGCGACGCAATTTCTGTGTGAATTCGTCAATGTGAGGGAGCGAGGGTTGCAGTAAAGAACAAATAGTGCATCGGAAATGAGATACTCGTATCCCAAAACTAAATCCTGTCGTTTCCATAGAAACTTTTCTCGATCTAGAGGGAGAATTCACAGAACCCACAGTATTTCATAGTGACGCAATTTCTGCGTTAATTCGTCAATGTCAGGGAGCGATGGTTGCAGTACAAAACGAATAGTGCATCGGAAAGGAGATACTCGCATCCCAAAAGACAATCCTGTCGTTTCCATAGAAACGAGACTCGATTTAGCAGGAGAAGTCATAGAACCCATGGTATTTCATGGGCGAAACAATTTCTGTGTTAATTCGTCAATGTGAGGTAGCGAGGGTCACAGTAAAGAACGAATAGCGCATCGTCAAGGAGATACACGTATCCCAAAACTAGATCCTGTCGATTCCATAGAAACGCTACTCGATTTAGAAGAAGAAGTCATAGGACCCATAGTATTTCATAGCGACGGAATATCTGAGTAAATTCCTCAATGTGAGGGAGCGAGGGATGCAGTAAAGTAGGAACAGTGCATCGGAAAGGAGATACTCGTATCCCAATACTGAATCCTGTCGTTTCCATAGAAATGTTACACGATTTAGAAGGAGAAGTCATAGAACCCATAGTATTTCATAGCGACGCAATTTCTGTGTGAATTCCTCAATGTAAGGGAGCGAGGTTTGCAGTAAAGAACGAATAGTGCATCAGAAAGGAGATACTCGCATCCCAAAAGAAAATCCTGTCGTTTCCATAGAAACGAGACTCGATTTAGCAGGACAAATCATAGAACCCATAGTATTTCATAGCGACGCAATTTCTGTGTTAATTCGTCGATGTGTGGGAGATGGGGTTGCAGTAAAGAAGGAACAGTGCTTCGGAAAGGAGATACTCGTATCCCAAAACTTTATTCTGTCGTTTCTATAGATACGTTACTCGATTTAGAAGGAGAAGTCATAGAACCCATAGTATTTCATAGCGACGCCATTTCTGTGTTAATTCGGCAATGTGAGGGAGCAAACGTTGCAGTACAGAACGAATAGTGCATCGGAAGGAGATACTCGTATCCCAAAAGAAAATGCTGCCGTTTCCACAGAAACGTTACTCGATTTAGAGGGAGACGTCATAGAACCCATAGTATTTCTAAGCGATGCAATTTTTGTGTTCATTCGTCAATGTGAGGGAGCGAGGGATGCAGTAAAGAAGGAAAAGTGCATCGGAGAGGAGATACTCGTATCCCAAAAGAAAATCCTGTCGTTTCCATAGAAATATTGCTCGATTTAGAAGGAAAAGTCACAGAACCCATAGTATTTCATAGCGACGCAATTTTTGTGACAACTCGTCAATTTGAGGGAGCGAGGGATGCAGTAAAGAAGGAATACTCCATCTTAAAGGAGTTACTCCGATCCCAAAAGAAAATCCTGTCGTTTCCATGGAAACGTTACTCGATTTAGAAGGATATGTCATAGAACCCATAGTATATCATAGCGACGCGATTTCTGTGTTGATTCGTCAATTTGAAGGAGCGAGGGTTGCAGTAAAGAAGGAATAGTGCGTCGGAAAGGAGATACTCCTATCCCAAAACTAAATCCTGTCATTTCCATAGAACCGTTACTCGATTTAGAAGGAGAAATCATAGAACACATAGCATTTCATAGCGCTGGAATTTCTGTGTTAATTCATCAATGTGAGGGATCGAGGGATGCAGGATAGAAGGAATAGTGCGCCGGAAATGAGATACTCGTATCCCTAAAAAAAATCCTGTCGTTTCCATAGAAACGTTACTCGATTTAGAAGGAGAAGTCATAGAAACCATAGTACTTCATAGCTCCGCAATTTCTGTGTTAATTCGTCAATGTTAGGGAGCGAGGGATGCAGTAAACAAGAAATAGTGCATCGGAATGGAGATACTCGTATACCAAAAGAAAACCTTGTAGTTTCCATGGAGACGTTTTTCATTTTAGAATTAGAAGTCATAGAACTCATAGTATTTTGTAGCGACACAATTTCTGTGTTAATTCGCCATTGTGAGGGAGCGAGGGATTCACTAATGACGGAATAGTGCATCGGAATGGAGATACTCGTATCCCAAAAGAAAAGCCTGTCGTTTCCATAGAAACGTTACTCGATTTAGAACGAGAAGTCATAGAACCCATAGTATTTCATAGCGACGCAATTTCTGTGTGAATTCGTCAATGTGAGGGAGTGCGGGATGCACTAATGAAGGAATAGTGGATCGGAAAGGAGATATTCGTATCCAAAAAGAAAATTCTGTCGTTTCCATAGAAACATTACTCGATTTAGAAGCAGAAGTCATATAAACCTTAGTATTTCATAGCGACGCAATTTCTGTGTCAATTCGTCAATGTGAAAGAGCGAGGGATGCTGTAGTGAAGGAATAATGCATCGGAAAGTAGATACTCACATCCCAAATGAAAATCCTGTCGTTTCCATAGAAACGAGACTCGATTTAGCAGGACAAATCATAGAACCCATAGTATTTCATAGCGACGCAATTTCTGTGTTAATTCGTCGATGTGTGGGAGATGGGGTTGCAGTAAAGAACGTATAGTGCATCGGAAAGGAGATACTCGTATCCCAAAAGAAATTCCTGTCGTTTCCATAGAAACGAGTCTCGAATTAGCAGGAAGAGACATAGAACCCATAATATTTCATAGCGACGCAAATTCTGTGTTAATTCGCCAATGTGAGGGAGCGAGGGATGCAGTAAGGAAGGAACAGTGCATCGGAAAGGTGATACTCGTATCCCAATACTAAATCCTGTAGTTTCCGTAGAATTGTAACTCAAATTAGAAGGAGAAGTCATAGAACCCATAGTATTTCGTAGCGACGCAATGTCTGTGTCAATTCGTCAATGTGAGGGACCGAGGGTTGCAGTAAAGAACGAATTGTGCATCGGAAAGGAGATACTCGTATCCGAAAACTAAATCCTGTCGTTTCCTTAGAAACGTTACTAGATTTAGAAGGGAAAGTCATAGAACCCATAGTATTTCATAGCGACGCAATTTCTGTGTCAATTCGTCAATGTGAGGGAGCGAGGGTTGCAGTAAAGAACGAATTGTGCATCGGAAAGGAGATACTCGTATCCGAAAACTAAATCCTGTCGTTTCCATAGAAACGTTACTCGATTTAGAAGGAGAAGTCATGGAACCCATAGAACTTCATAGCGACGCAATTTCTGTGTTAATTCGTCAATGTGAGGGAGCGTGGGCTGCAGTAAAGAACGAATAGTGCATCGGAAAGGAGATACTCGTATCCCAAAACTAAATCCTGTCGTTTCCATAGAAACGTTACTCGATTTAAAAGGAGAAGTCATAGAACCCATAGTAATGCATAGCGACGCAATTTCTGTGTTAATTCGTAAATGTGAGGGTGCTAGGGTTGCAGTAAAGAACGAATAGTGAATCGGAAAAGGGATACTCGTATCCCACAGGATAATCCTGTCGTTTCCATAGAAACGAGACTGGATTTAGCAGGAGAAGTCATAGAACCCATAGTATATCATAGCACGCAATTTCTATGTTAATTCGTCAATGTGAAGGGGGGCGAGTGTTGCAGTAAAAAACGAATAGTTCATCGGAAAGGAGATACTCGTATCCCAAAAGAAAATCCTGTCGTTTCCATTGAAACGTTACTCGATTTTAAAGGTGAAGTCATAGAACCCATAGTATTTCATAGCGACGCAATATTAGTGACAATTCGTCAAAGTGAGGGAGCGAGGGATGCAGTAAAGAGGGAATAGTGCATCGGAAAGGAGATACTCGTATCCCTAAAGAAAATCCTGTCGTTTCCACATAACCGTTACTCGATTTAGGAGGAGAAGTCATAGAACACATAGTAATTCATAGCACCGCAATTTCTGTGTTAATTCAACAATGTGAGGGAGCGAGCTATACAGTAAAGATGCAATAGTGCGTCGGAAATGAGATACTCGTATCCCAAAAGAAAATCCTGTATTTTCCATAGAACGTTACTCGACTTATGAGATCACATAGAACCCATAGTACTTCATAGCGCCGCAATTTCTGTGTTAATTCATCAATGTGAGGGAGCCAGGGTTGCAGTAAAGAAGGAATAGTGCGTCGGAAAGGAGAGACTCGTATCCCAAAACTAAATCCTGTCGTTTCCACGGGAACGTTACTCTATTTAGAAGGAGAATTCATAGAACCCGTAGTATTTCATAGGGACGCAATTTTTGTGACAATTCATCAATGTGAGGGAGCGAGGGATGCAGGAAAGAAGGAATAGTGCATCGAAAAGGAGATACTCCGATCCCAAAAGAAAATCCTGCCGTTTCCACAGAAACGTTACTCGATTTAGAAGGAGACGTCATAGAACCCATAGTATTCCATAGCGACGCAATTTTTGTGTTTATTCGTCAATGTGAGGGAGCGAGGGATGCAGTAAAGAAGGAAAAGTGCATCGGAGAGGAGATACTCGTATCCCAAAAGAAAATCCTGTCGTTTCCATAGAAACGTTGCTCGATTTAGAAGGAGAAGTCACAGAACCCATAGTATTTCATAGCGACGCAATTTTTGTGACAAGTCGTCAATTTGAGGGAGCGAGGGATGCAGTAAAGAAGGAATACTGCATCGGAAAGGAGTTACTCCGATCCCAAAAGAAAATCCTGTCGTTTCCATGGAAACGTTACTCGATTTAGAAGGAGATGTCATAGAACCCATAGTATATCATAGCGACGCGATTTCTGTGTTAATTCGTCAATTTGAGGGAGCGAGGGATGCAGTAAAGAAGGAATAGTGCGTCGGAAAGGAGATACTCCTATCCCAAAACTAAATCCTGTCATTTCCATAGAACCGTTACCCGATTTAGAAGGAGCAATCATAGAACCCATAGCATTTCATAGCGCTGCAATTTCTGTCTTAATTCATCAATGTGAGGGATCAAGGGGTGCAGGATAGAAGGAATAGTGCGCCGGAAATGAGATACTCGTATCCCTAAAAAAAATCCTGTCGTTTCCATAGAAACGTTACTCGATTTAGAAGGAGAAGTCATAGAAACCATAGTATTTCATAGCTCCGCAATTTCTGTGTTAATTCGTCAATGTTAGGGAGCGAGGGATGCAGTAAACAAGAAATAGTGCATCGGAACGGAGATACTCGTATACCAAAAGAAAACCTTGTAGTTTCCATAGAGACGTTTTTCATTTTAGAATTAGAAGTCATAGAACCCATAGTATTTTGTAGCGACACAATTTCTGTGTTAATTCGCCATTGTGAGGGAGCGAGGGATTCACTAATGACGGAATAGTGCATCGGAATGGAGATACTCGTATCCCAAAAGAAAAGCCTTTCGTTTCCATAGAAACGTTACTCGATTTAGAACGAGATGTCATAGAACCCATAGTATTTCATAGCGACGCAATTTCTTTGTGAATTCGTCAATGTGAGGGAGTGAGGGATGCACTAATGAAGGAATAGTGGATCGGAAAGGAGATATTCGTATCCCAAAAGAGAATTCTGTCGTTTCCATAGAAACATTACTCGATTTAGAAGCAGAAGTCATATAAACCTTAGTATTTCATAGCGACGCAATTTCTGTGTCAATTCGTCAATGTGAAAGAGCGAGGGATGCTGTAGTGAAGGAATAATGCATCGGAAAGTAGATACTCCTATCCCAAACGAAAATCCTGTCGTTTCCATAGAAACGTTACTCGATTTGCAAGGAGAAGTTGTAGAACCCATAGTATTTCATAGCGACGCGATTTCTTCTTTAATTCGTCAATGTGAGGGAGCGAGGGATGCAGGATAGAAGGAATAGTGCGCCGGAAATGAGATACTCGTATCCCTAAAAAAAATCCTGTCGTTTCCATAGAAACGTTACTCGATTTAGAAGGAGAAGTCATAGAAACCATAGTACTTCATAGCTCCGCAATTTCTGTGTTAATTCGTCAATGTTAGGGAGCGAGGGATGCAGTAAACAAGAAATAGTGCATCGGAATGGAGATACTCGTATACCAAAAGAAAACCTTGTAGTTTCCATAGAGACGTTTTTCATTTTAGAATTAGAAGTCATAGAACTCATAGTATTTTGTAGCGACACAATTCCTGTGTTAATTCGCCATTGTGAGGGAGCGAGGGATTCACTAATGACGGAATAGTGCATCGGAATTGAGATACTCGTATCCCAAAAGAAAAGCCTGTCGTTTCCATAGAAACGTTACTCGATTTAGAACGAGAAGTCATAGAACCCATAGTATTTCATAGCGACGCAATTTCTGTGTGAATTCGTCAATGTGAGGGAGTGAGGGATGCACTAATGAAGGAATAGTGGATCGGAAAGGAGATATTCGTGTCCAAAAAGAAAATTCTGTCGTTTCCATAGAAACATTACTCGATTTAGAAGCAGAAGTCATATAAACCTTAGTATTTCATAGCGACGCAGTTTCTGTGTCAATTCGTCAATGTGAAAGAGCGAAAGATGCTGTAGTGAAGGAATAATGCATCGGAAAGTAGATACTCCCATCCCAAACGAAAATCCTGTCGTTTCCATAGAAACGTTACTCGATTTACAAGGAGAAGTTATAGAACCCATAGTAATTCATAGCGACGCGATTTCTTCTTTAATTCGTCAATGTGAGGGAGCGAGGGATGCAGTAAAGAAGGAATAGTGCATCGGAAAGGAGATACTCGTATCCCAAAAGATAATCCTGTCGTTTCCATAGAAACAATACTCGATTTAGCAGGAGAAGTCATGGAACCCATAGTACTTCATAGCGACGCATTTTCTGTGTTAATTCGTCCATGTGAGGGGGCGAGGGTTGCAGTAAAGAACGAATAGTGCATCGGAAAGGAGATACTCGTATCCCAAAAGAAAATCCTGTCGTTTCCATAGAAACGAGATTCGATTTAGCAGGAGAAGTCATAGGCCCATAGTGTTTCATAGCACCGCAATTTCTGTGTTCATTCGTCAATGTGAGGGAGCGAGGGTTGCAGTAAAGAACGAATTGTGCATCAGAAAGGAGATACTCGAATCCCAAAAGAAATTCCTGTCGTTTCAATTGAAACGAGACTCGATTTAGGAAGAGAAGTCATAAAACCCATATTATTTAATAGTGACGTAATGTCTGTGTTAATTCGTCAATGTGAGGGAGCGAGGGTTGCAGTAAAGATCGAATAGTGCATCGGAAAGGAGATACTCGTATCCCAAAACTAAATCCTGTCGTTTCCATCGAAACGAGACTCGATACAGCAGGAGAAGTCATAGAACCCATAGTATTTCATAGCGACGGAATATCAGAGTAAATTCCTGAATGTGAGGGAGCGAGGGATGCAGTAAAGTAGGAACAGTGCATCGGAAAGGAGATACTCGTATCCCAAAACTGACTCCTGTCGTTTCCATAGAAATGTTACACGATTTAGAAGGAGAAGTCATACAACCCATAGTATTTTATAGCGACGCAATTTCTGTGTGAATTCCTCAACGTAAGGGAGCGAGGGTTGCAGTAAAGAACGAATAGTGCATCAGAAAGGAGATACTCGCATCCCAAAAGAAAATCCTGTCGTTTCCATAGAAACGAGACTCGATTTAGCAAGGCAAATCATAGAACCCATAATATTTCATAGCGACGCAATTTCTGTGTTAATTCGTCGATGTGTGGGAGATGAGGTTGCAGTAAAGAAGGAACAGTGCTTCGGAAAGGAGATACTCGTATCCCAAAACTTTATTCTGTCGTTTCTATAGATACGTTACTCGATTTAGAAGGAGAAGTCATAGAACCCATAGTGTTTCATAGCGACGCCATTTCTGTGATAATTCGTCAATGTGAGGGAGCCAGGGTTGCAGTAAAGAACGAATAGTGCATCGGAAAGGAGATACTCGTATCCCAAAAGAAATTCCTGTCGTTTCCATAGAAACGAGACTCGAATTAGCAGGAGAAGACATAGAACCCATAATATTTCATAGCGACGCAAATTCTGTGTTAATTCGCCAATGTGAGGGAGCGAGGGATGCAGTAAGGAAGGAACAGTGCATCGGAAAGGAGATACTCGTATCCCAATACTAAATCCTGTAGTTTCCATAGAAACGTAAGTCAAATTAGAAGGAGAAGTCATAGAACCCATAGTATTTCATAGTGACGCAATTTCTGTGTCAATTCGTCAATGTGAGGGAGCGAGGGTTACAGTAAAGAACGAATTGTGCATCGGAAAGGAGATACTCGTATCCGAAAACTAAATCCTGTCGTTTCCATAGAAACGTTACTCGATTTAGGAGGAGAAGTCATGGAACCCAAAGAATTTCATAGCGACGCAATTTCAGTGTTAATTCGTCAATGTGAGGGAGCGTGGGTTGCAGTAAAGAACGAATAGTGCATCGGAAAGGAGATACTCGTATCCCAAAACTAAATCCTGTCGTTTCCATAGAAACGTTACTCGATTTAGAAGGAGAAGTCATAGAACCAATAGTAATGCATAGCGACGCAATTTGTGTGTTAATTCGTCAGTGTGAGGCAGCGAGGACTGCAGTAAAGAACGAATAGTGCATCGGAAAGGAGATACTCGTATCCCAAAAGTAAATCCTGTCGTTTCCATAGAAACGGGAATCGATTTAGCAGGAGAAGTCATAGAACCCATAGTATTTCATAGCGACGTAATTTCTGTGTTAATTCGTCAATGTGAGGGTGCGAGGGTTGCAGTAAAGAAGGAATAGTGAATCGGAAAAGGGATACTCGTATCCCAAAGGATAATCCTGTCGTCTCCATAGAAACGAGACTCGATTTAGCAGGAGAAGTCATAGAACCCATAGTATATCATAGCACGCAATTTCTATGTTAATTCGTCAATGTTTAGGGGGGAGAGTGTTGCAGTAAAAAACGAATAGTTCATCGGAAAGGAGATACTCGTATCCCAAAAGAAAATCCTGTCGTTTCCATTGAAACGTTACTCGATTTTAAAGGTGAAGTCATAGAACCCATAGTATTTCATAGCGACGCAATATTTGTGACAATTCGTCAAAGTGAGGGAGCGAGGGATGCAGTAAAGAGGGAATAGTGCATCGGAAAGGAGATACTCGTAGCCCTACAGAAAATCCTGTCGTTTCCATACAACCGTTGCTCGATTTAGGAGGAGAAGTCATAGAACACATAGTAATTCATAGCACCGCAATTTCTGTGTTAATTCAACAATGTGAGGGAGCGAGCTATACAGTAAAGATGCAATAGGGCGTCGGAAATGAGATACTCGTGTCCCAAAAGAAAATCCTGTATTTTCCATAGAACGTTACTCGACTTATGATATCACATAGAACCCATAGTATTTCATAGCGCCGCAATTTCTGTGTTAATTCATCAATGTTAGGGAGCGAGGGCTCCAGTAAACGAGGAATAGTGCATCGGAAAGGTCATACTCGTATCCCGAAAGGAAATCCTAGTGCCTCCATTGAAACGTTACTCAATTTAGAAGGAGAATTCTTAGAACCCATAGTATTTCATATCGACGCAATTTCTGTGTTAATTCGTCAATGTGAGGAAGCGCAGGATGCAGTAAAGAAGGAACAGTGCATCGGAAAGGAGATACTCGTATCCCAAACCTAAATCCTGTCGTTTCCATAGTAACGTTACTCTATTTAGAAGGAGAATTCATAGAACACATAGTATTTCATAGCGACGCAATTTCTAAGTTAATTCGTCAATGTGAGGGAGCGAGGGTTGCAGAAAAGAACGAATAGTGAATCGGAAAGGAGACACTCGTATCCCAAAAGAAAATCCTGTCGTGTCCATTTAAACGAGACTCGATTTAGCAGGAGAAATCATGGAACCCATAGTATTTCATAGCGACGCAATATCTGTGTTAATTCGTTAATGTGAGGGAGCCAGGTTTGCAGTAAAGAACGAATAGTGCATCGGAAAGGAGATACTCGTATCCCAAAAGAAATTCCTGTCGTTTCCATAGAAACGAGACTCGAATTAGCAGGAGAAGGCATAGAACCCATAATATTTCATAGCGACGCAAATTCTGTGTTAATTCGCCAATGTGAGGGAGCGAGGGATGCAGTAAGGAAGGAACAGTGCATCGGAAAGGAGATACTCGTATCCCAATACTAAATCCTGTTGTTTCCATAGAAACGTAACTCGAATTAGAAGGAGAAGTCATAGAACCCATAGTATTTCATAGCGACGCAATTTCTGTGTCAATTCGTCAATGTGAGGGAGCGAGGGTTGCAGTAATCAACGAATTGTGCATCGGAAAATAGATACTCGTATCCGAAAACTAAATCCTGTCGTTTCCTTAGAAACGTTACTAGATTTAGAAGGGGAAGTCATAGAATCCATAGTATTTCATAGCGACGCAACTTCTGTGTCAATTCGTCAATGTGAGGGGGCGAGTGTTGCAGTAAAGAACGAATTGTGCATCGGATAGGAGATACTCGTATCCGAAAACTAAATCCTGTCGTTTCCATAGAAACGTGACTCGATTTAGAAGGAGAAGTCATGGAACCCAAAGAATTTCATAGCGACGCAATTTCTGTGTTAATTCGTCAATGTGAGGGAGCGTCGGTTGCAGTAAAGAACGAATAGTGCATCGGAAAGGAGATACTCGTATCCCAAAACTAAATCCTGTCGTTTCCATAGAAACGGGAATCGATTTAGCAGGAGAAGTCATAGAACCCATAGTATTTCATAGCGACGTAATTTCTGTGTTAATTCGTCAATGCGAGGGTGCGAGGGTTGCAGTAAAGAACGAAATGTGAATCGGAAAAGGGATACTCGTATCCCAAAGGATAATCCTGTCGTTTCCATAGAAACGAGACTCGATTTAGCAGGAGAAGTCATAGAACCCATAGTATATCATAGCACGCAATTTCTAAGTTAATTCGTCAATGTGAGGGAGCGAGTGTTGCAGTAAAAAACGAATAGTTCATCGGAAAGGAGATACTCGTATCAAAAAACAAAATCCTGTCATTTCCATAGAAACGTTACTCGATTTAGAATGAGAATACATAGAACCCATAGTACTACATAGCGACGCAATTTTTGTGACAATTCGTCAATGTGAGGGAGCGAGGGATGCAGTAAAGAAGGAATACTGCATCGGAAAGGAGTTACTCCGATCCCAAAAGAAAATCCTGTCGTTCCCATGGAAAAGTTACTCGATTTAGAAGGAGATGTCTTAGAACCCATAGTATATCATAGCGACGCGATTTCTGTGTTAATTCGTCAATTTGAAGGAGCGAGGGATGTAGTAAAGAAGGAATAGTGCGTCGGAAAGGAGATACTCGTATCCCAAAACTAAATCCTGTCATTTCCATAGATCCGTTACTCGATTTAGAAGGAGAAATCATAGAACCCATAGCATTTTATAGCGCTGCAATTTCTGTGTTAATTCGTCAATGTGAGGGATCGAGGGATGCAGGATAGAAGGAATAGTGCGCCGGAAATGAGATACTCGTATCCCTAAAAAAAATCCAGTCGTTTCCATAGAAACGTTACTCGATTTAGAAGTAGATGTCATAAAAACCATAGTATTTCATAGCTCCGCAATTTCTGTGTTAATTCGTCAATGTGAGGGAGCGAGGGTTGCGGTAAAGAACGAATAGTGCATCGGAAAGAAGATACTCGAATCCCAAATGAAATTCCTGCCGTTTCAATTGAAACGAGACTCGATTTAGGAAGAGAAGTCATAAAACCCATAGTATTTCATGGTGACGTAATATCTGTGTTAATTCGTCAATGTGAGGGAGCGAGGGTTGCAGTAAAGTAGGAATAGTGCATCGGAAAGGTGATACTCGTATCCCAAAAATATATCCTGTCGCATCTATAGAAATGAGACTATTTAGCAGGAGAGGTCATAGAACGAATAGTATCTCATAGCGACGCAATTTCTGTGTTAATTCTCAATGTGATGGAGCGAGGGTT
Source organism: Schistocerca serialis cubense (assembly GCF_023864345.2). NCBI lineage: Eukaryota > Metazoa > Arthropoda > Insecta > Orthoptera > Acrididae > Schistocerca > Schistocerca serialis. Next base: position 47,143,020 of record NC_064643.1, read on the forward strand.
GCAGTAAAGAACGAATAGTGCATCGGAATGGAGATACTCGTATCCCAAAAGATAATCCTGTCGTTTCCGTAGAAACGAGACTCGAATTAGCAGGAGAAGTCATAGAACCCATAGTATTTCATAGCGTCGCAAATTCAGTGTTAATTCGCCAATGTGAGGGAGCGAGGGATGCAGTAAGGAAGTAACAGTGCATCGGAAAGGAGATACTCGTATCCCAATAATAAATCCTGTAGTTTCCATAGAAACGTAAATCGAATTAGAAGGAGGAGTCATAGAACCCATAGTATTTCATAGCGACGCAATGTCTGTGTCAATTCGTCAATGTGAGGGAGCGAGGGCTGCAGTAAAGGACGAATAGTGCATCGGAAAGGAGATACTCGTATCAAAAAACAAAATCCTGTCATTTCCATAGAAACGTTACTCGATTTAGAATGAGAATACATAGAACCCATAGTACTACATAGCGACGCAATTTCTGTAATAATTGGTCAATGTGAGGGAGCGAGGGTTGCAGCAAAGAACGAATAGTGCATCGAAATGGAGATACTCGTATCCCAAAAGAAAATCCTTTCGTCTCCATAGAAACGAGACTCGATTTATCAGGAGAAGTCATAGAACCCACAGTATTTCATAGCGACGCAATTTCTGTGTTAATTCGTCATTGTGAGGTTGCGGGGGATGCAGTAAAGTAGGAACAGTGCATCGGAAAGGAGATACTCGTATCCCAAAACTAAATCCTGTCGTTTCCGTAGAAATGTTACACGATTTAGAACGAGAAGTCATAGGGCCCATAGTATTTCATAACGACGCAATTTCTGTGTTAATTTGTCAATGTAAGGGAGCGAGGGTTGCAGTAAAGAACGAATAGTGCATCGGAAAGGAGATACTCGTATCCCAAAAGAAAATCCTGTCGTTTCCATAGAAACGATACTCGATTTAGCAGGAGAAGTCATAGAACCCAATGTATTTCATAGCGACGCAATTTCTGTGTTAATTCGTCAATGTGAGGGAGCGAGGGTTGCAGTAAAGAACGAATAGTGCATCGGAAAGGAGATACTCGTATCGCAAAAGAAAATCCTGTCGTTTCCATTGAAACGAGACTCTATTTAAAAGGAGCAGTCAAAGAACCCATAGTATTTCATAGCGACGAAATTTCTGTGTTAGTTCGTCAATGTGAGGAAGCGAGGTTTGCAGTAAAGAATGAATAGTGCATCGGAAAGTAGATACTCGTATCCAAAAAGAAAATCCTGTCGTTTACATAGATACGAGACTCGAATTAGCAGGAGAACCCATAGAACACATAGTATATCATAGCGACGCAATTTCTGTGTTAATTCGTCGATGTGAGGGAGCGAGGGTTGCAGTAAAGAACGAATAGTGCATCGGAAAGGAGATACTCGTATCGCAAAAGAAAATCCTGTCGTTTCCATTGAAACGAGACCCGATTTAGCAAGAGAAGTCATAAAACCCATAGTATTTCATAGTGACGCAATATCTGTGTTAATTCGTCAATGTGAGGGAGCGAGGGTTGCAGTAAAGAACGAATAGTGCATCGGAAAGGAGATACTCGTATCCCAAAAGAATATCCTGTCGTTTACATAGATACGAGACTCGAATTAGCAGGAGAAGCCATAGAACACATAGTATATCATAGCGACGCAATTTCTGTGTTAATTCTTCAATGTAAGGGAGCGAGGATTGCAGTAAAGAACGAATAGTGCATCGGAAAGGAGATACTCGTATCCCAAAACTAAATCCTGTCGTTTCCATAGAAACGTTACTCGATTTAAAAGGAGAAGTCTTAGAACCCATAGTATTTCACAGCGACGCATTTTCTGTGTTAATTCTTCAATGTGAGGGAGCGAGGATTGCAGTAAAGAACGAATAGTGCATCGGAAGGGAGATACTCGTATCCCAAAGTAAATCTTCTCGTTTCCATAGAAACGGGAATCGATTTAGCAGGAGAAGTCATTTAACCCATAGTATTTCTTAGCGACCCGATTAGTGAGTCAATTCGTCGATGTGAGGGAGCGAGGGATGCAGTAAAGAAGGAACAGTGCATCGGAAAGGAGATACTCGTATCCCAAAACTAAATCCTGTCGTGTCCATAGAAGCGTTAGTCGATTTAGAAGGAGAAGTCACAGGCCCCATAGTATTTCATAGCGACGCAATGTCTGTGTTAATTCGTCAATGTGAGGGAGCGAAGGTTGCAGTAAAGAACGAATAGTACAACTGAAAGGAGACACTCGTATCCCAAAAGAAAATCCTGTCGTTTACATTGATACGAGACTCGAATTAGCAGGAGAACCCATAGAACACATAGTATATCATAGCGACGCAATTTCTGTGTTAATTCGTCAATGTGAGGGAGATGGGGTTGCAGTAAAGAAGAAACAGTGCGTCGGAAAGGAGATACTCGTATGCCAAAACTAAATCCTGGGGTTTCTATAGATACGTTACTCGATTTAGAAGGATAAATCATAGAACCCATAGTATTTCATAGCGTCGCAATTTCTGTGTTAATTCGTCAATGTGAGCGAGCGAGTGTTGCAGAAAAGGACGAATGGTGCATCGGAAATGAGATATTCGTATCCCATAACTAAATCCTGTCGTTTCCATAGAAACGTTGCTGGATTTAGAAGGGGAATTCGTGGAACCCATAATATTTCATAGCGACGCAATTTCTGTGTTAATTCGTCAGTGTGGGGGAGCGAGGGTTGCAGTAAAGAACGAATAGTGCACCGGAAAGGAGATACTCGTATCCCAAAAGAAAATCCTGTCGTTTCCATTGAAACGAGACTCGATTTAGCAGGAGAAGTCATAAAGCCCATAGCAATCCATAGCGACGCAATTTCTGTGTTAATTCGTCAATGTGACGGAGCGAGGGTTGCAGTAAAGAACGAATAGTGCATCGGAAAGGAGATACTCGTATCCCAAAACTAAATCCTGTCGTTTCCATAGAAACGTTACTAGATTTAGAAGGAGAAGTCAAAGAACTCATAGTATTTCATAGCGACGCATTTTCTGTCTTAATTCATCAATGTGAGGGAGCGAACGTTGCAGTAAAGAACGAATAGTGCAACGGAATGGAGATACTTGTATCCCAAAACTAAATCCTGTCATTTCCATAGATACGTTGCCGATTTAGAAGGAGAAGTCATAGAACCTATAGTATTTCTTAGCGACGGAATATCTGAGTTAATTCGTCAATGTGAGGGAGCGAGGGATGCAGTTCAGTAGGAACAGTGCATCGGAACGGAGATACTCGTATCCCAAAACTGAATCCTGTCGTTTCTATGGAAACGTTACACGATTTAGAAGGAGAAGTCATAGAACCCATAGTATATCATAGAGACGCAATTTCTGTGTTAATTCGTCAGTGTAAGGGAGCGAGGGTTGCAGTAAAGAACGAATAGTGCATAAGAAAGGAGATACTCGCATCCCAAAAGAAAATCCTGTCATTTCCATAGAAACGAGACTCGATTTAGCAGGAGAAGTCATAAAACCCATAGTATTTCATAGCGACGCAATTTCTGTGTTAATTCGTCAATGTGAGGTAGCGAGGGTTGCAGTAAAGAACGGATAGTGCATCGGAATGGAGATACACGTATCCCAAAACTAGATATTGTCGTTTCCATAGAAACGTTACTCGATTCAGAAGGAGAAGTCATAGAACACATAGTATTTCATAGCGACGCAATTTCTGTGTTAATTCGTCAATGTGAGGGAGCGAGGGTTGCAGTAAAAAACGAATAGTGCATTGGAAGGGCGATACTCGTAACCCAAAAGAAAATCCGGTCATTTCCATAGAAACGAGACTCGATTTAGGAGGAGAAGTCATAGAACCCATAGTATTTCATAGCGACGCCATTTCTGTGTTAATTCGTCAATGTGAGGGAGCAAAGGCTGCAGTACAGATCCAATAGTGCATCGGAAAGGAGATACTGTTATCCCAAAAGAAAATCCTGCCGTATCCATAGAAACGACACTCGATTTAGCAGGAGAAGTCATAGAAACCATAGTATATCATATCGACGCAATTTCTGTGTTAATTCGTCAATTTGAGGAAGCGAGGTATGCAGTAAAGAAGGAACAGTGCATCGGAAAGGAGATACTCGTATCCAAAACCTAAATCCTGTCGTTTCCATAGAAACGTTACTCTATTTAGAAGGAGAATTCATAGAACACATAGTATTTCATAGCGACGCAATTTCTGAGTTAAATCGTCAACGTGAGGGAGCGGGGGTTGTTGTAAAGAATGAATAGTGCATCGGAAAAGAGATACTCGTATCCCAAAAGAATATCCTGTCGTCTCCATCGAAATGAGACTCGATTGAGCAGGAGAAGTCATAGAACCCATAGTATCTCATAGCGACACAATTTCTGTGTTAATTCGTCAATGTGTGGGAGCGAGGGATGCAGTAAACAAGGAACATGCATCGGAAAGGAGATACTCCGATCCCAAAAGAAAATCCCGCCGATTCCACAGAAACGTTACTCGATTTAGAAGGAGACGTAGTAGAACCCATAGCATTTCATAGCGCTGCAATTTCTGTGTTAATTCATCTATGTGAGGGAGTGAGGGATGCAGGATAGAAGGAATAGTGCGTCGGAAACGAGATACTCGTATCCCTAAAGAAAATCCTGTCGTTTCCATAGAAACGTTACTCAGTTTAGAAGCAGAAGCCATAGAAACCATAGTATTTCATAGCTCCGCAATTTCTGTGTTAATTCATCAATGTTAGGGAGCGAGGGATGCAGTAAACAAGAAATAGTGCATTGGAAAGGAGATACTCGTATACCAAAAGAAAATCTTGTAGTTTCCATAGAAACGTTTTTCATTTTAGAATTAGAAGTCATAGAACCCATAGTATTTTTTAGCGACACAATTTCTGTGTTAATTCGCCATTGTGAGGGAGCGAGGGATGCAGTAAATAAGAAACAGTGCATCGGAAAGGAGATACTCGTATCCCAAAACTAAATCCTGTCGTTTCCATAGAAACGTTACTCGATTTAGAAGGAGAACCCATAGAACACATAGTATATCATAGCGACGCAATTTCTGTGTTAACTCGTCAATGTGAGGTAGCGAGGGTTGCAGTAAAGAACGAATAGTGCATCGGAAAGGAGACACTCGTATCCCAATAGAAAATCCTGTCGTTTCCAATGAAACGTGACTCGATTTAACAGGAGAAATCATAGAACCCATAGTATTACATAGCGACGCAATATCTGTGATAATTCGTCAATGTGAGGAAGCCAGGGTTGTAGTAAAGAACGAATAGTGCTACGGAAAGGAGGTACTCGTATGCCAAAAGAAAATCCTGTCGTTTCCATAGAAACGAGACGCGAATTAGCAGGAGAAATCATAGAACCCATAGTATTTCAGAGCGACGCAAATTCTGTGTTAATTCGCCAATGTGAGGCAGCGAGGGATGCAGTAAAGAACGAATAGTGCATCGGAAAGGAGATACTCGTATCCCAAAAGAATATCCTGTCGTTTACATAGATACGAGACTCGAATTAGCAGGAGAAGCCATAGAACACACAGTATATCATAGCGACGCAATTTCTGCGTTAATTCGTCAATGTGAGGGAGCGAACGTTGCAGTAAAGAACGAATAGTGCAACGGAATGGAGATACTTGTATCCCAAAACTAAATCCTGTCATTTCCATAGATACGTTGCCGATTTAGAAGGAGAAGTCATAGAACCCATAGTATTTCATAGCGACGGAATATCTGAGTTAATTCGTCAATGTGAGGGAGCGAGGGATGCAGTTAAGTAGGAACAGTGCATCGGAACGGAGATACTCGTATCCCAAAACTGAATCCTGTCGTTTCTATGGAAACGTTATACGATTTGGAAGGAGAAGTCATAGAACCCATAGTATATCATAGAGACGCAATTTCTGTGTTAATTCGTCAATGTAAGGGAGCGAGGGTTGCAGTAAAGAACGAATAGTGCGTCAGAAAGGAGATACTCGCATCCCAAAAGAAAATCCTGTCATTTCCATAGAAACGAGACTCGATTTAGCAGGAGAAGTCATAAAACCCATAGTATATCATAGCGACGCAATTTCTGTGTTAATTCGTCAATGTGAGGTAGCGAGGGTTGCAGTAAAGAACGGAATGGAGATACACGTATCCCAAAACTAGATATTGTCGTTTCCATAGAAACGTTACTCGATTTAGAAGGAGAAGTCATAGAACACATAGTATTTCATAGCGACGCAATTTCTGTGTTAATTCGTCAATGTGAGGGAGCGAGGGTTGCAGTAAAAAACGAATAGTGCATTGGAAGGGCGATACTCGTAACCCAAAGGAAAATCCGGTCATTTCCATAGAAACGAGACTCGATTTTGGAGGAGAAGTCATAGAACCCATAGTATTTCATAGCGACGCCATTTCTGTGTTAATTCGTCAATGTGAGGGAACAAAGGCTGCAGTACAGATCCAATAGTGCATCGGGAAGGAGATACTCTTATCCCAAAAGAAAATCCTGCCGTATCCATAGAAACGACACTCGATTTAGCAGGAGAAGTCATAGAAACCATAGTATATCATATCGACGCAATTTCTGTGTTAATTCGTCAATTTGAGTAAGCGAGGGATGCAGTAAAGAAGGAACAGTGCATCGGAAAGGAGATACTCGTATCCAAAACGTAAATCCTGTCGTTTCCATAGAAACGTTACTCTATTTAGAAGGAGAATTCATAGAACACATAGTATTTCATAGCGACGCAATTTCTGTGTTAAATCGTCAACGTGAGGGAGCGAGGGTTGTAGTAAAGAATGAATAGTGCATCGGAAAAGAGATACTCGTATCCCAAAAGGAAATCCTGTCGTTGCAATAGAAACGAGACTAGATGTAGCAGCAGAAGTCATAGAACCCATAGTATTTCATAGCGACGCAATTTCTGTGTTAATTCGTCAATGCGAGTGAGCGAGGTTTGCCGTAAAGCACGAATAGTGCAACAGAAAGGAGATACTCGTATCCCAAAAGAAAAACCTGTCGTTTCCATAGGACCGAGACCCTATTTAGAAGGAGAAGTCATAGAACCAATAGTATTTCATAGCGACGAAATTTCTGTGTTAATTCGTCAATGTGAGGAAGCGAGGTTTGCAGTAAAGATTGAACAGTGCATCGGAAAGGAGTTACTCGTTCCCACAAGAAAATCCTGTCGTTTCCATAGAAGAGAGACTCGAAATAGCCGGAGAAGTCAGAGAACCCATAGTATTTCCTAGCGACGCAATTTCTGTGTTAATTCGTCATTGTGAGGGAGCGAGGGATGCAGTAAAGAAGGAACAGTGCATCGGAAAGGAGATAATCGTATCCCAAAACTAAATCCTGTCGTTTCCATAGAAACGATATTCGATTTCGAAGGAGATGTCGTAGAACCCATAGTATTTCGTAGCGACGCAATTTCTGTGTTAATTCGTCAATGTGAGGGAGCGATAGTTGCAGTAAAGAACGAATAGTGCATCGGAAAGCAGATTCTCGTATCCCAAAAGATAATCCTGTCGTCTCCATCGAAATGAGACTCGATTGAGCAGGAGAAGTCATAGAACCCATAGTATCTCATAGCGACGCAATTTCTGTGTTAATTCGTCAATGTGAGGGAGCGAGGGATGCAGTAAAGAAGGAACAGTGCATCGGAAAGGAGATACTCGTATCCAAAACCTAAATCCTGTCGTTTCCATAGAAACGTTACTCTATTTAGAAGGAGAATTCATAGAACACATAGTATTTCATAGCGACGCAATTTCTGTGTTAAATCGTCAACGTGAGGGAGCGAGGGTTGTAGTAAAGAATGAATAGTGCATCGGAAAAGAGATACTCGTATCCCAAAAGGAAATCCTGTCGTTGCAATAGAAACGAGACTAGATGTAGCAGCAGAAGTCATAGAACCCATAGTATTTCATAGCGACGCAATTTCTGTGTTAATTCGTCAATGTGAGGGAGCGAGGGATGCAGTAAAGGAGGAACAGTGCATCGGAAAGGAGATACTCCGATCCCAAAAGAAAATCCCGCCGATTCCACAGAAACGTTACTCGATTTAGAAGGAGACGTAGTAGAACACATAGCATTTCATAGCGCTGCAATTTCTGTGTTAATTCATCAATGTGAGGGAGTGAGGGATGCTGGATAGAAGGAATAGTGCGTCGGAAACGAGATACTCGTATCCCTAAAGAAAATCTTGTAGTTTCCATAGAAACGTTTTTCATTTTAGAATTAGAAGTCATAGAACCCATAGTATTTTTTAGCGACACAATTTCTGTGTTAATTCGCCATTGTGAGGGAGCGAGGGATGCAGTAAAGAAGAAACAGTGCATCGGAAGGGAGATACTCGTATCCCAAAACTAAATCCTGTCGTTTCCATAGAAACGTTACTCGATTTAGAAGGAGAACCCATAGAACACATAGTATATCATAGCGACGCAATTTCTGTGTTAACTCGTCAATGTGAGGTAGCGAGGGTTGCAGTAAAGAACGAATAGTGCATCGGAAAGGAGACACTCGTATCCCAATAGAAAATCCTGTCGTTTCCAATGAAACGTGACTCGATTTAACAGGAGAAATCATAGAACCCATAGTATTACATAGCGACGCAATATCTGTGATAATTCGTCAATGTGAGGAAGCCAGGGTTGCAGTAAAGAACGAATAGTGCATCGGAAAGGAGGTACTCGTATGCCAAAAGAAAATCCTGTCGTTTCCATAGAAACGAGACTCGAATTAGCAGGAGAAATCATAGAACCCATAGTATTTCAGAGCGACGCAAATTCTGTGTTAATTCGCCAATGTGAGGCAGCGAGGGATGCAGTAAAGAACGAATAGTGCATCGGAAAGGAGATACTCGTATCCCAAAAGAATATCCTGTCGTTTACATAGATACGAGACTCGAATTAGCAGGAGAAGCCATAGAACACATAGTATATCATAGCGACGCAATTTCTGCGTTAATTCGTCAATGTGAGGGAGCGAACGTTGCAGTAAAGAACGAATAGTGCAACGGAATGGAGATACTTGTATCCCAAAACTAAATCCTGTCATTTCCGTAGATACGGTGCCGATTTAGAAGGAGAAGTCATAGAACCCATAGTATTTCATAGCGACGGAATATCTGAGTTAATTCGTCAATGTGAGGGAGCGAGGGATGCAGTTAAGTAGGAACACTGCATCGGAACGGAGATACTCGTATCCCAAAACTGAATCCTGTCGTTTCTATGGAAACGTTACACGATTTAGAAGGAGAAGTCATAGAACCCATAGTATATCATAGAGACGCAATTTCTGTGTTAGTTCGTCAATGTAAGGGAGCGAGGGTTGCAGTAAAGAACGAATAGTGCATCAGAAAGGAGATACTCGCATCCCAAAAGAAAATCCTGTCATTTCCATAGAAACGAGACACGATTTAGCAGGAGAAGTCATAAAACCCATAGTATTTCATAGCGACGCAATTTCTGTGTTAATTCGTCAATGTGAGGTAGCGAGGGTTGCAGTAAAGAACGGATAGTGCATCGGAATGGAGATACACGTATCCCAAAACTAGATATAGTCGTTTCCATAGAAACGTTACTCGATTTATTAGGAGAAGTCATAGAACCAATAGTATTTCATAGCGACGCAATTTCTGTGTTAATTCGTCAATGTGAGGGAGCGAGGGTTGCAGTAAAAAACGAATAGTGCTTTGGAAGGGCGATACTCGTAACCCAAAAGAAAACCCGTCATTTCCATAGAAACGAGACTCGATTTAGGAGGAGAAGTCATAGAACCCATAGTATTTCATAGCGACGCCATTTGTGTGTTAATTCGTCAATGTGAGGGAGCAAAGGCTGCAGTACAGATCCAATAGTGCATCGGAAAGGAGATACTCTTATCCCAAAAGAAAATCCTGCCGTATCCATTGAAACGACACTCGATTTAGCAGGAGAAGTCATAGAAACCATAGTATATCATATCGACGCAATTTCTGTGTTAATTCGTCAATTTGAGGAAGCAAGGGATGCAGTAAAGAAGGAACAGTGCATCGGAAAGGAGATACTCGTATCCTAAACCTAAATCCTGTCGTTTCCATAGAAATGTTACTCTATTTAGAAGGAGAATTCATAGAACACATAGTATTTCATAGCGACGCAATTTCTGTGTTAAATCGTCAACGTGAGGGAGCGAGGGTTGTAGTAAAGAATGAATAGTGCATCGGAAAAGAGATACTCGTATCCCAAAAGGAAATCCTGTCGTTGCAATAGAAACGAGACTAGATGTAGCAGCAGAAGTCATAGAACCCATAGTATTTCATAGCGACGCAATTTCTGTGTTAATTCGTCAATGCGAGTGAGCGAGGTTTGCAGTAAAGCACGAATAGTGCAACGGAAAGGAGATACTCGTATCCCAAAAGGAAAACCTGTCGTTTCCATAGAACCGAGACCCTATTTAGAAGGAGAAGTCATAGAACCAATAGTATTTCATAGCGACGAAATTTCTGTGTTAATTCGTCAATGTGAGGAAGCGAGGTTTGCAGTAAAGGTTGAACAGTGCGTCGGAAAGGAGTTACTCGTTCCCATAAGAAAATCCTGTGTTTTCCATAGAAGAGAGACTCGAAATAGCCGGAGAAGTCATAGAAACCATAGTATTTCCTAGCGACGCCATTTCTGTGTTAATTCGTCATTGTGAGGGAGCGAGGGATGCAGTAAAGAAGGAACAGTGCATCGGAAAGGAGATAATCGTATCCCAAAACTCAATCCTGTCGTTTCCATAGAAACGATATTCGATTTCGAAGGAGATGTCGTAGAACCCATAGTATTTCGTAACGACGCAATTTCTGTGTTAATTCGTCAATGTGAGGGAGCGATAGTTGCAGTAAAGAACGAATAGTGCATCGGAAAGCAGATTCTCGTATCCCAAAAGAAAATCCTGTCGTCTCCATCGAAATGAGACTCGATTGAGCAGGAGAAGTCATAGAACCCATAGTATCTCATAGCGACGCAATTTCTGTGTTAATTCGTCAATGTGAGGGAGCGAGGGATGCAGTAAAGAAGGAACAGTGCATCGGAAAGGAGATACTCGTATCCAAAACCTAAATCCTGTCGTTTCCATAGAAACGTTACTCTATTTAGAAGGAGAATTCATAGAACACATAGTATTTCATAGCGACGCAATTTCTGTGTTAAATCGTCAACGTGAGGGAGCGAGGGTTGTAGTAAAGAATGAATAGTGCATCGGAAAAGAGATATTCGTATCCCAAAAGAAAATCCTGTCGTCTCCATCGAAATGATACTCGATTGAGCAGGAGAAGTCATAGAACCCATAGTATCTCATAGCGACGCAATTTCTGTGTTAATTCGTCAATGTGAGGGAGCGAGGGATGCAGTAAAGAAGGAACAGTGCATCGGAAAGGAGATACTCCGATCCCAAAAGAAAATCCCGCCGATTCCACAGAAACGTTACTCGATTTAGAAGGAGACGTAGTAGAACCCATAGCATTTCATAGCGCTGCAATTTCTGTGTTAATTCATCAATGTGAGGGAGTGAGGGATGCAGGATAGAAGGAATAGTGCGTCGGAAACGAGATACTCGTATCCCTAAAGAAAATCCTGTCGTTTCCATAGAAACGTTACTCAGTTTAGAAGGAGAAGCCATAGAAACCATAGTATTTCATAGCTCCGCAATTTCTGTGTTAATTCATCAATGTTAGGGAGCGAGGGATGCAGTAAACAAGAAATAGTGCATTGGAAAGGAGATACGCGTATACCAAAAGAAAATCTTGTAGTTTCCATAGAAACGTTTTTCATTTTAGAATTACAAGTCATAGAACCCATAGTATTTTTTAGCGACACAATTTCTGTGTTAATTCGCCATTGTGAGGGAGCGAGGGATGCAGTAAAGAAGAAACAGTGCATCGGAAAGGAGATACTCGTATCCCAAAACTAAATCCTGTCGTTTCCATAGAAACGTTACTCGATTTAGAAGGAGAACCCATAGAACACATAGTATATCATAGCGACGCAATTTCTGTGTTAAGTCGTCAATGTGAGGTAGCGAGGGTTGCAGTAAAGAACGAATAGTGCATCGGAAAGGAGACACTCGTATCCCAATAGAAAATCCTGTCGTTTCCAATGAAACGTGACTCGATTTAACAGGAGAAATCATAGAACCCATAGTATTACATAGCGACGCAATATCTGTGATAATTCGTCAATGTGAGGAAGCCAGGTTTGCAGTAAAGAACGAATAGTGCATCGGAAAGGAGGTACTCGTATGCCAAAAGAAAATCCTGTCGTTTCCATAGAAACGAGACTCGAATTAGCAGGAGAAATCATAGAACCCATAGTATTTCAGAGCGACGCAAATTCTGTGTTAATTCGCCAATGTGATGCAGCGAGGGATGCAGTAAAGAACGAATAGTGCATCGGAAAGGAGATACTCGTATCCCAAAAGAATATCCTGTCGTTTACATAGATACGAGACTCGAATTATTAGGAGAAGCCATAGAACACATAGTATATCATAGCGACGCAATTTCTGCGTTAATTCGTCAATGTGAGGGAGCGAACGTTGCAGTAAAGAACGAATAGTGCAACGGAATGGAGATACTTGTAACCCAAAACTACATCCTGTCATTTCCATAGATACGTTGCCGATTTAGAAGGAGAAGTCATAGAACCCATAGTATTTCATAGCGAGGGAATATCTGAGTTAATTCGTCAATGTGAGGGAGCGAGGGATGCAGTTAAGTAGGAACAGTGCATCGGAACGGAGATACTCGTATCCCAAAACTGAATCCTGTCGTTTCTATGGAAACGTTACACGATTTAGAAGGAGAAGTCATAGAACCCATAGTATATCATAGAGACGAAATTTCTGTGTTAATTCGTCAATGTAAGGGAGCGAGGGTTGCAGTAAAGAACGAATAGTGCATCAGAAAGGAGATACTCGCATCCCAAAAGAAAATCCTGTCATTTCCATTGAAACGAGACTCGATTTAGCAGGAGAAGTCATAAAACCCATAGTATTTCATAGCGACGCAATTTCTGTGTTAATTCGTCAATGTGAGGTAGCGAGGGTTGCAGTAAAGAACGGATAGTGCATCGGAATGGAGATACACGTATCCCAAAACTAGATATTGTCGTTTCCATAGAAACGTTACTCGATTTAGAAGGAGAAGTCATAGAACCCATAGTATTTCATAGCGACGCAATTTCTGTGTTAATTCGTCAATGTGAGGGAGCGAGGGTTGCAGTAAAAAACGAATAGTGCATTGGAAGGGCGATACTCGTAACCCAAAAGAAAATCCGGTCATTTCCATAGAAACGAGACTCGATTTAGGAGGAGAAGTCATAGAACCCATAGTATTTCATAGCGACGCCATTTCTGTGTTAATTCGTCAATGTGAGGGAGCGGTAGTTGCAGTAAAGAACGAATAGTGCATCGGAAAGGAGATTCTCGTATCCCAAAAGAAAATCCTGTCGTCTCCATCGAAATGAGACTCGATTGAGCAGGAGAAGTCATAGAACCCATAGTATCTCATAGCGACGCAATTTCTGTGTTAATTCGTCAGTGTGAGGGAGCGAGGGATGCAGTAAAGAAGGAACAGTGCATCGGAAAGGAGATACTCCGATCCCAAACGAAAATCCCGCCGATTCCACAGAAACGTTACTCGACTTAGAAGGAGACGTAGTAGAACCCATAGCATTTCATAGCGCTGCAATTTCTGTGTGAATTCATCAATGTGAGGGAGTGAGGGATGCAGGATAGAAGGAATAGTGCGTCGGAAACGAGATACTCGTATCCCTAAAGAAAATCCTGTCGTTTCCATAGAAACGTTACTCAGTTTAGAAGGAGAAGCCATAGAAACCATAGTATTTCATAGCTCCGCAATTTCTGTGTTAATTCATCAATGTTAGGGAGCGAGGGATGCAGTAAAAAAGAAATAGTGCATTGGAAAGGAGATACTCGTATACCAAAAGAAAATCTTGTAGTTTCCATAGAAACGTTTTTCATTTTAGAATTAGAAGTCATAGAACCCATAGTATTTTTTAGCGACACAATTTCTGTATTAATTCGCCATTGTGAGGGAGCGAGGGATGCAGTAAAGAAGAAACAGTGCATCGGAAAGGAGATACTCGTATCCCAAAACTAAATCCTGTCGTTTCCATAGAAACGTTACTCGATTTAGAAGGAGAACCCATAGAACATATAGTATATCATAGCGACGCAATTTCTGTGTTAACTCGTCAATGTGAGGTAGCGAGGGTTGCAGTAAAGAACGAATAGTGCATCGGAAAGGAGACACTCGTATCCCAATAGAAAATCCTGTCGTTTCCAATGAAACGTGACTCGATTTAACAGGACAAATCATAGAACCCATAGTATTACATAGCGACGCAATATCTGTGATAATTCGTCAATGTGAGGAAGCCAGGGTTACAGTAAAGAACGAATAGTGCATCGGAAAGGAGGTACTCGTATGCCAAAAGAAAATTCTGTCGTTTCCATAGAAACGAGACTCGAATTAGCAGGAGAAATCATAGAACCCATAGTATTTCAGAGCGACGCAAATTCTGTGTTAATTCGCCTATGTGAGGCAGCGAGGGAAGCAGTAAAGAACGAATAGTGCATCGGAAAGGAGATACTCGTATCCCAAAAGAATATCCTGTCGTTTACATAGATACGAGACTCGAATTAGCAGGAGAAGCCTTAGAGCACATAGTATATCATAGCGACGCAATTTCTGCGTTAATTCGTCAATGTAAGGGAGCGAGGGTTGCAGTAAAGAACGAAAAGGGCATCGGAAAGGAGATACTCGCATCCCAAAGTAAAATCATGTCGTTTCCATAGAAACGTTACTAGATTTAGAAGGAGAAGTCATAGAACTCATAGGATTTCATAGCGACGCATTTTCTGTGTTAATTCATCAATGTGAGGGAGCGAACCTTGCAGTAAAGAACGAATAGTGGAACGGAATGGAGATACTCGTATCCCAAAACTAAATCCCGTCGTTTCCATAGATACGTTATCGATTTAAAAGGAGAAGTCATAGAACCCATAGTATTTCATAGCGACGGAATATCTGGGTTTATTCGTCAATGTGAGGGAGCGAGGGTTGCAGTAAAGAACGAATAGTGCATTGGAAGGGCGATACTCGTAACCTAAAAGAAAATCCGGTCATTTCCATTGAAACGAGACTCTACTTAGGAGGAGAAGTCATAGAACCCATAGTATTTCATAGCGACGCCATTTCTGTGTTAATTCGTCAATGTGAGGGAGCAAAGGTTGCAGTACAGAACCAATAGTGCATCGGATAGGAGATACTCTTATCCCAAAAGAAAATCCTGCCGTATCCATAGAAACGAGACTCGATTTAGCAGGAGAAGTCACAGAACCCATAGTATTTCATGGGCGACGCAACTTCTGTGTTAATTCGTCAATGTGAGGTAGCGAGGGTCACAGTAAAGAACGCATAGTGCATCGGAAAGGAGATACACGTATCCCAAAACTAGATCCTGTCGTTTCCATAGAAACGCTACTCGATTTAGAAGGAGCAGTCATAGAACCCATAGTATTTCATAACGACGCAATTTCTGTGTTAATTCGTCAATGTGAGGGAGCGAGGGTTGCAGTAAAGAACGAATAGTGCATCGTAAAGGAGATACTCGTATCCCAAAACTGAATCCTGTCATTTCCATAGAAACATTACACGGATTAGAAGGAGAAGTCATAGAAGCCATAGTATTTCATAGCGACGCAATTTCTGTGATAATTCGTCAGTGTGAGGGAGCGAGGGTTGAGGTAAAGAACGAATAGTGCATCGGAAAGGAGTTACTCGTATCCCAAAAGAAAATCCTGTCGCTTCCATTGCAACGAGACTCGATTTAGGGGGAGAAGTCATTATACGCATAGTATTTCATAGCGACGCTATTTCAGTGTTAATTCGTCAATGTGAGGGAGCGAGGGTTGCAGTAATAAATGAATAGAGCATCGGAAAGGAGATACTCGTATCCCAAAAGAAGATCCAGTCGTTTCCATTGAAACGAGACTCGATTTAGCAGGAGAAATCATAGAACCCATAGTATTTCATAGCGACGCAAATTCTGTGTTAATTCATCAATGTGAGGGAGCGAGGGATGCAGTAAACAAGAAATTGTGCATCGGAAAGGAAATACTTGTATACCAAAGAAAATCTTGTAGTTTCCGTAGAAACCTTTTTAATTTAGAATTACAAGTCGTAGAACCCATGGTATTTTGTAGCGACACAATTTCTGTGTTAATTCGCCATTATGTGGGAGCGAGGGATGCAGTAATGAAGGAATAGTGCATCGGAATGGAGATACTCGTATTCCAAAAGAAAAGCCTGTCGCTTTCATGGAAACGTTACTCGATTTAGAACGAGAAGTCATAGAACCCATAGTATTTCATAGCGACGCAATTTGTGAGTGAATTCGTCAATGTGAGGTAGCGAGGGATGCAGTTAAGTAGGAACAGTGCATCGGAAAGGAGATACTCGTATCCCAAAACTGAATCCTGTCGTTTCCATAGAAACGTTTCTCGATTTAGAAGGAGAAGTCATAGAACACATAGTATTTCATAGCGACGCAATTTCTGTGTACTTTCGTCAATGTGAGGGAGCGAGGGTTGCAGTAAAGAACGAATAGTGCATCGCATCCCAAAATTAAATCCTGCCGTTTCCATAGAACCCATAGTATTTCATAGCGACGCAATTTCTGTGTTAATTCGTCTATGTGATGTAGCGAGGGTTGCAATAATGAACGAATAGTGCATCGGAAAGGAGACACTGGTATCCCAATAGAAGATCCAGTCGTTTCCATTGAAACGAGACTCGATTTAGCAGGAGAAATCATAGAACCCATAGTATTTCATAGCGACGCAATATCTGTGTTAATTCGTCAATGTGAGGGAGCCAGGGTTGCAGTAAAGAACGAATAGTGCATCGGAAAGGAGATACACGTATGCCAAAAGAAAATCCTGTCGATTCCATAGAAACGAGACTCGAATTAGCAGGAGAAATCATAGAACCCATAGTATCTCATAGCGACGCAAATTCTGTGTTAATTCGCCAATGTGAGGGAGCGAGGGATGCAGTAAGGAAGGAACTGTGCATCGGAAAGGAGATACTCGTATCCCAATACTAAATCCTGTAGTTTCCATAGAAACGTAACTCGAATTGGAAGGAGAAGTCATAGAACCCATAGTATTTCATAGCGACGAAATTTCTGTGTCAATTCGTCAAAGTGAGGGAGCGAGGGTTGCAGTAAAGAACGAATTGGTAATCGGAAAGGAGATACACGTATCCGAACACTAAATCATGTTGTTTCCATAGAAACGTTACTCGATTTAGAAGGAGAAGTCACAGAACCCATAGTATTTCATAGCGACGCAATTTTTGTGACAATTCGTCAATTTGAGGGAGCGAGGGATGCAGTAAAGATGGAATACTGCATCGGAAAGGAGATACTCCGATCCCAAAAGAAAATCCTGTCGTTTCCATGGAAACGTTACTCGATTTAGAAGGAGAAGTCATAGAACTCATAGTATATCATAACGTCGCGAATTCTGAGTTAATTCGTCAATTTGAGGGAGCGAGGGATGCAAAAAAGAAGGAATAGTTCGTCGGAAAGGAGATACTCGTATCCAAAAACTAAATCCTGTCATTTCCATAGAACCGTAACTCGATTTAGAAGGAGAAGTCATAGATCCCATAGCATTTCATAGCGCTGCAATTTCTGTGGTAATTCATCAATGTGAGGGAGCGAGGGATGCAGGATAGAAGGAATAGTGCGTCGGAAATGTGGTACTCATATCCCTAAGGTAAATCCCTTCGCTTCCATAGATACGTTACTCGATTTAGAAGGAGAAGTCATAGAAACCATAGTATTTCATAGCACCGCAATTTCTGTGTTATTTCATCAATGTTAGTTAGCGAGGGATGCAGTAAACAAGAAATTGTGCATCGGAAAGGAGATACTTGTATACCAAAGAAAATCTTGTAGTTTCCGTAGAAACCTTTTTAATTTAGAATTAGAAGTCGTAGAACCCATCGTATATTGTAGCGACACAATTTCTGTGTTAATTCGCCATTATGTGGGAGCGAGGAATGCAGTAATGAAGGAATAGTGCATCGTAATGGAGATACTCGTATTCCAAAAGAAAAGCCTGTCGCTTTCATGGAAACGTTACTCGATTTAGAACGAGAAGTCATAGAACCCATAGTATTTCATAGCGACGCAATTTCTGTGTGAATTCGTCAATGTGAGGTATTGAGGGATGCAGTTAAGTAGGAACAGTGCATCGGAAAGGAGATACTCGTATCCCATAACTGAATCCTGTCGTTTCCATAGAAACGTTTCTCGATTTAGAAGGAGAAGTCATAGAACCCATAGTATTTCATAGCGACGCAATTTCTGTGTAATTTCGTCAATGTGAGGGAGCGAGGGATGCAGTAAAGCACGAATAGTGCATCGCATCCCAAAATTAAATCCAGCCGTTTCCATAGAACCCATAGTATTTCATAGCGACGAAATTTCTGTGTCAATTCGTCAAAGTGAGTCAGCGAGGGTTGCAGTAAAGAACGAATTTTATATCGGAAAGGAGATACACGTATCCGAAAACTAAATCCTGTTGCTTCCATAGAAACGTTACTCGATTTAGAAGGAGAAGTCATAGAACCCATAGAATTTCATAGCGACGCAATTTCTGTGTTAATTCGTCAATGTGAGGGAGCGAGGGATGCAGTAAAGAAGGAATCGTGCATCGGAAAGGAGATACTCGTATCCCAAAAGAAAATCCTGTCGTTTCCATAGAAACGTTACTCGATTTAGAAGGAGATCACATAGAACCCATAGTATTTCATAGCGCCGCAATTTCTGTGTTAATTCATCAATGTGAGGGAGCGAGGGATGCAGGATAGAAGGAATAGTGCGTCGGAAATGTGATACTCATATCCCTAGGGAAAGACCTGTCGTTTCCATAGATACGTTACTCGATTTAGAAGGAGAAGTCATAGAAACCATAGTATTTCATAGCTCCGCAATATCTGTGTTATTTCATCAATGTTAGGGAGCGAGGGATGCAGTAAACAAGAAATTGTGCATCGGAAAGGAAATACTTGTATACCAAAGAAAATCTTGTAGTTTCCATAGAAACCTTTTTTATTTAGAATTAGAAGTCGTAGAACCCTTGGTATTTTGTAGCGACACAATTTCTGTGTTAATTCGCCATTATGTGGGAGCGAGGGATGCAGTAATGAAGGAATAGTGCATCGGAATGGAGATACTCGTATTCCAAAAGAAAAGCCTGTCGCTTTCATGGAAACGTTACTCGATTTAGAACGAGAAGTCATAGAAGCCATAGTATTTCATAGCGACGCAATTTCTGAGTGAATTCGTCAATGTGAGGTAGCGAGGGATGCAGTTAAGTAGGAACAGTGCATCGGAAAGGAGATACTCGTATCCCAAAACTGAATCCTGTCGTTTCCATAGAAACGTTTCTCGATTTAGAAGGAGAAGTCATAGAACCCATAGTATTTCATAGCGACGCAATTTCTGTGTAATTTCGTCAATGTGAGGGAGCGAGGGTTGCAGTAAAGAACGAATAGTGCATCGCATCCCAAAATTAAATCCTGCCGTTTCCATAGAACCCATAGTATTTCATAGCGACGCAATTTCTGTGTTAATTCGTCTATGTGAGGTAGCGAGGGTTGCAATAATGAACGAATAGTGCATCGGAAAGGAGACACTGGTATCCCAATAGAAGATCCAGTCGTTTCCATTGAAACGAGACTCGATTTAGCAGGAGAAATCATAGAACCCATAGTATTTCATAGCGACGCAATATCTGTGTAAATTCGTCAATGTGAGGGAGCCAGGGTTGCAGTAAAGAACGAATAGTGCATCGGAAAGGAGATACTCGTATGCCAAAAGAAAATCCTGTCGATTCCATAGAAACGAGACTCGAATTAGCAGGAGAAATCATAGAACCCATAGTATTTCATAGCGACGCAAATTCTGTGTTAATTCGCCAATGTGAGGGAGCGAGGGATGCAGTAAGGAAGGAACTGTGCATCGGAAAGGAGATACTCGTATCCCAATACTAAATCCTGTAGCTTCTATAGAAACGTAACTCGAATTAGAAGGAGAAGTCATAGAACCCGTAGTATTTCATAGCGACGAAATTTCTGTGTCAATTCGTCAAAGTGATTGAGCGAGGGTTGCAGTAAAGAACGAATTGTATATCGGAAAGGAGATACACGTATCCGAAAACTAAATCCTGTTGTTTCCATAGAAACGTTACTCGATTTAGAAGGAGAAGTCATAGAACCCATAGAATTTTATAGCGACGCAATTTTTGTGTTCATTCGTCAACGGGAGGGAGCGAGGGATGCAGTAAAGAAGGAAAAGTGCGTCAGAGAGGAGATACTCGTATCCCAAAAGAAAATCCTGTCGTTTCCATAGAAACGTTACTCGATTTAGAAGGAGATCACATAGAACCCATAGTATTTCATAGCGCCGCAATTTCTGTGTTAATTCATCAATGTTAGGGAGCGAGGGATGCAGTAAACAAGGAATAGTGCATCGGAAAGGACATACTCGTATCCCGAAAGGAAATCCTGGTGCCTCCATTGAAACGTTACTCAATTTAGAAGGAGAATTCTTAGAACCCGTAGTATTTTATAGCGACGAAATTTCTGTGTAAATTCGTCAATGTGAGGGAGCGGGGGTGGCAGTAAAGAACGAATGGTGCATCGGAAAGGTAATACTCGTATCCCAAAAGAAAATCCTGTCGTTTCCATAGAAACGTTACTCGATTTAGAAGGAGAAGTAACAGAACCCATAGTACTTCATAGCGACGCAATTTTTGTGACAATTCGTCAATTTGAGGGAGCGAGGGATGCAGTAAGGAAGGAATACTGCATCGGAAAGGAGATACTCCGATCCCAAAAGAAAATCCTGTCGTTTCCATGGAATCGTTACTCGATTTAGAAGGAGAAGTCATAGAACTAATAGTATATCATAGCGTCGCGATTTCTGAGTTAATTCGTCAATTTGAGCGAGCGAGGGATGCAAAAAAGAAGGAATAGTGCGTCGGAAAGGAGATACTCGTATCCAAAAACTAAATCCTGTCATTTCCATAGAACCGTATCTCGATTTAGAAGGAAGAGTCATAGATCCCATAGCATTTCATAGCGCTGCAATTTCTGTGTTAATTCATCAATGTGAGGGAGCGAGGGATGCAGGATAGAAGGAATAGTGCGTCGGATATGTGATACTCATATCCCTAAGGAAAATCCTGTCGTTTCCATAGATACGTTACTCGATTTAGAAGGAGAAGTCATAGAAACCATAGTATTTCATAGCTCCGCAATTTCTGTGTTATTTCATCAATGTTAGGGAGCGAGGGATGCAGTAAACAAGAAATTGTGCATCGGAAAGGAGACACTTGTATACCAAAGAAAATCTTGTAGTTTCCGTAGAAACCTTTTTAATTTAGAATTAGAAGTCGTAGAACCCATGGTATTTTGTAGCGACACAATTTCTGTGTTAATTCGCCATTATGTGGGAGCGAGGGATGCAGTAATGAAGGAATAGTGCATCGGAATGGAGATACTCGTATTCCAAAAGAAAAGCCTGTCGCTTTCATGGAAACGTTACTCGATTTAGAACGAGAAGTCATAGAACCCATAGTATTTCATAGCGACGCAATTTCTGTGTTAATTCGTCAATGTGAGGTAGCGAGGGATGCAGTTAAGTAGGAACAGTGCTTCGGAAAGGAGATACTCGTATCCCAAAACTGAATCCTGTCGTTTCCATAGAAACGTTTCTCGATTTAGAAGGAGAAGTCATACAACTCAAAGTATTTCATAGCGACGCAATTTCTGTGTCAATTCGTCAATGTGAGGGAGCGAGGGTTGCAGTAAAGAACGAATTGTGTATCGGAAAGGAGATACACGTATCCGAAAACTAAATCCTGTTGTTTCCATAGAAACGTTACTCGATTTAGAAGGAGAAGTCATAGAACCCATAGAATTTCATAGCGACGCAATTTCTGTGTTAATTCGTCAATGTGAGGTAGCGAGGGTTGCAGTAAAGAACGAGTAGTGCATCGGAAAGGAGACACTCGTATCCCAAAAGAAAATCCTGTCGTTTCCATTGAAACGAGACACGATTTAGCAGGAGGAATCATAGAACCCATAGTATTTCATAGCGACGCAATATTTGTGTTAATTCGTCAATGTGAGGGAGCCAGGGTTACAGTAAAGAACGAATAGTGCATCGGAAAGGAGATACTCGTATGCCAAAAGAAAATCCTGTCGTTTCCATAGAAACGAGACTCGAATTAGCAGGAGAAATCATGGAACCCATAGTATTTCATAGCGACGCAAATTCTGTGTTAATTCGCCAATGTGAGGGAGCGAGGGATGCAGTAAGGAAGGAACTGAGCATCGGAAAGGAGATTCTCGTATCCCAAAACTAAATCCTGTAGTTTCCATAGAAACGTAACTCGAATTCGAAGGAGAAGTCATACAACTCAAAGTATTTCATAGCGACGCAATTTCTGTGTCAATTCGTCAATGTGAGGGAGCGAGGGTTGCAGTAAAGAACGAATTGTGTATCGGAAAGGAGATACACGTATCCGAAAACTAAATTCTGTTGTTTCCATAGAAACGTTACTCGATTTAGAAGGAGAAGTCATAGAACCCATAGAATTTCATAGCGACGCAATTTCTGTGTTAATTCGTCAATGTGAGGGAGCGGGGGATGCAGTAAAGTAGGAACAGTGCAACGGAAAGGAGATACTTGTATCCCAAAACTAAATCCTGTCGTTTGCATAGAAACGTTACACGATTTAGAAGGAGAAGTCATAGAACCCATAGTATTTCATAACGACGCAATTTCTGTGTTATTTCGGCAATGTGAGGGAGCGAGGGTTGCAGTAAAGAACGAATAGTGCATCGGAAAGGAGATACTCGAATCCCAACAGAAAATCCTGTCGTTTCCATAGAAACGAGACTCGATTTAGCAGGAGAAGTCATAGAACCCACTGTATTTCATAGCGACGCAATTTCTGTGTTAATTCGTCAATGTGAGTGAGCGAGGTTTGAAGCAAAGCACGAATAGTGCGACGGTAAGGAAATACTCGTATCCGAAAAGGAATTCCTTTCGTTTCCATAGAAACGAGACTCTATTTAGAAGGAGAGGTCATAGAACCCATAGTATCTCATAGCGACGCAATTACTATGTTAATTCGTCAATGTGAGTGAGCGAGTGTTGCAGTAAAAAACGAATAGTTCATCTGAAACGAGATACTCCGATCCCAACAGGAAATTGTGTCGTTTCCATAGAAACGTTACTCGATTTAGATGGAGAAGTCATTTAACCCATAGTATTTCTTAGCGACCCGATTAGTGAGTTAATTCGTCAATGTGAGGGAGCGAGGGATGCAGTAAAGAAGGAATAGTGCGTCGGAAATGAGATACTCGTATCCCAAAGAAAATCCTGTATTTCCCACAGAAACGTTACTCGACTTAGAAGGAGATCACATAGAACCTATAGTACTTCATAGCGACGCAATTTTTGTGTTCATTCGTCAATGTGAGGGAGTGAGGGATGCAGTTAAGAAGGAAAAGTGCGTCAGAGACTAGATACTCGTATCCCAAAAGAAAATCCTGTCGTTTCCACAGAAACGTTACTCGATTTAGAAGGAGAAGTTACAGAACCCATAGTATTTCATAGCGACGCAATTTTTGTGACCATTCGTCAATTTGAGGGAGCGAGGGATGCAGTAAAGAAGGAATACTGCATCGGAAAGGAGATACTCCGATCCCAAAAGAAAATCCTGTCGTTTCCATGGAAACGTTACTTGATTTAGAAGGAGAAGTCATAGAACCCATAGTATGTCATAGCGACGCAATTTCTGAGTGAATTCATCAATGTGAGGGAGTGAGGGATGCAGTAACGAAGGAATAATGGATCGGAAAAGAGATATTCGTTTCCCAAAAGAAAGTTCTGTCTTCTTCATAGAAACATTACTCGATTTAGAAGCGGAAGCCATATAAAGCTTAGTATTTCATAGCGACGCCATTTCTGTGTCAGTTCGTCAGTGAGAAAGAGCGAGGGATGCTGTAATGAATTAACAGTGCATCGGAAAGTAGATACTCCTATCCCAAAGGAAAATCCTGTCGTTACCATAGAAACGTTACTCGATTTACAAGGAGAAGTTATACAACCCATAGTATTCCATAGCGACGCGATTTCTTCTTTAATTCGTCAATGTGAGGGAGCGAGGGATGCAGTTAAGAAGGAATAGTGCACTGGAAAGAAGATACACATATCCCAAAAGAAAATCCTTTCGTTTCCATAGAAACGTTACTCGATTTAGAAGGAGAAGTCATAGAAACCATAGTATTTCATAGCTCCGCAATTTCTGTGTTATTTCATCAATGTTAGGGAGCGAGGGATGCAGTAAACAAGAAATAGTGCATCGGAAAGGAGATACTTGTATACCAAAAGAAAATCTTGTAGTTTCCATAGAAATCTTTTTCATTTTAGAATTAGTAGTCATAGAACCCATGGTATTTTCTAGCGACAAAATTTCTGTGTTAATTCGCCATTGTGTGGGAGCGCGGGATGCAGTAATGATGGAATAGTGCATCGGAATGGAGATACTCGTATTCCAAAAGAAAAGCCTGTCGCTTCCATGGAAACGTTACTCGATTTAGAACGAGAAGTCATAGAACCCGTAGTATTTCATAGCGACGCAATTTCTGTGTGAATTCATCAATGTGAGGGAGTGAGGGATGCAGTAATGAAGGAATAATGGATCGGAAAGGAGATATTCGTATCCCAAAAGAAAATTCTGTCTTCTACATAGAAACATTACTCGATTTAGAAGCAGAAGCCATATAAAGCTTAGTATTTCATAGCGACGCCATTTCTGTGTCAGTTCGTCAATGAGAAAGAGCGAGGGATGCTGTAATGAATTAACAGTGCATCGGAAAGTAGATACTCCTATCCCAAAGGAAAGTCCTGTCGTTTCCATAGAAACGTTACTCGATTTACAAGGAGAAATTATAGAACCCATAGTATTCCATAGCGACGCGATTTCTTCTTTAATTCGTCAATGTGAGGGAGCGAGGGATGCAGTTAAGAAGGAATAGTGCACTGGAAAGAAGATACACATATCCCAAAAGAAAATCCTGTCGTTTCCATAGAAACGTTACTCGATTTAGTAAGAGAAGTCATTGAACCCATAGTATTTCATAGCGACGCAATTTCTGTATTAATTCGTCAATGTGAGGGAGCGAGGGATGCAGTTGAGAAGGAATAGTGCATCGGAAAGGAGATACTCGTATCCCAAAAGAAAATCCTGTCGTTTCCATAGAAACGAGATTCGATTTAGCAGCAGAAGTCATAGAACCCATAGTATTTCATAGCACCACAATTTCTGTGTTAATTCGTCAATGTGAGGGGGCAAGGGTTGAAGTAAAGAACAAATAGGACGTCGGAAAGGAAATACTCGAATCCCAAAAGATAATCCTGTCGTTTCCATAGAAACAATACTCGATTTAGCAGGAGAAGTCATAGAAACCGTAGTATTTCATAGCGACGCAATTTCTGTGTTAATTCGTCTATGTGAGGGAGCGAGATTTGCAGTAAAGAACGAATAGTGCATCGGAAAGGTGATACTCGTATCCCAAAAGAAAATCCTGTCGTTTACATAGATAAGAGACTCGAATTAGCAGGAGAAGCCATACAACACATAGTATATCATAGCGACGCAATTTCTGTGTTAATTCGTCAATGTGAGGGAGCGAGGGATGCAGTAAAGAAGGAACAGTGCATCGGAAAGGAGATACTCGTATCCCAAAACTAAATCCTGTCGTTTCAATAGAAACGTTACTCGATTTAGTAGGAGGAGTCATAGAACCACAGTATTTCATAGCGACGCAATTTCTGTGTTAATTCGTCAATGTAAGGGAGCGAGGGTTGCAGTAGAGAAGGAATAGTGCATCGGAAAGGTGATACTCGTATCCCAAAAGTAAATCCTGTCGCTTCTATAGAAACGAGACTCTATTTAGTAGGAGAAGTCATAGAACGAGTAGTATTACATAGCGACGCAATTTCTGTGTTAATTCTCAATGTGATTTAGCGAGGGTTGCAGTAAAGAACGAATAGTGCATCGGAAAGGAGATACTCGAATCCCAAATCTAAATCCTATCGTTTCCATAGAAACGTTTCTCGATTTAGAATAAAAAGGCATAGAACCCATAGTATTTCATAGCGACGCAATATCTGTGTTAATTCGTCAATGTGAGCGAGCGAGGGTTGCAGAAAAGGACGAATAGTGCATCGGAACGGAGATACTCGTGTCCCAAAACTAAATCCTGTCGTTTCCATAGAAACGTTACTCGATTTAGAAGGAGAATTCATAGAACACATAGTATTTCATAGCGACGCAATTTCTGTGTTAATTCGTCAATGTGAGGGAGCGAGGGTTGCAGTAAAGAACGAATAGTGCATTGGAAAGGAGATACTCGTATCTCAAAAGAAAACCCTGTCGTTTCCATAGAAACGAGACTCGATTTACCAGGACAAGTCATAGAAACCATAGTATTTCATAGCGATGTAATTTCTGTGTTAATTCGTCAATGTGAGGAAGTGAGGGCTGCAGTAACTAAGGAACAGTGCATCGGAAAGGAGATACTCGTATCCGAAAAGAAAATCCTGTCGTTTCTATATATACGTTATAGAAACGTCACTCGATTTAGAAGGAGACGTCATAGAACCCATAGTATTTCACAGCGACGCTATAACTGTGTTAATTCGTCAATGTGAGCGAGCGAGGGTTGCAGAAAAGGACGTTTAGTGCATCGGAAAGGAGATACTCGTATCCCAAAACTAAATCCTGTCGTTTCCATAGAAACGTTACTCGATTTAGAAAGAGAATTCATAGAACCCATAGTATTTCAGAGCGACGCAATTTCTGTGTTAATTCGTTTAGTTGGAGTAAAGAACGAATAGTGCATCGAAACGAGATACTCGTATCCCAAAAGTAAATCCTGTCGTCTCCTTAAAAACGAGACTCGGTTTAGCAGGAGAAGTCATAGAACCCATAGTATTTCATAGCGACGCAATATCTGTGTTAATTCGTCAATGTGAGGGAGCGAGGGATGCAGTAAAGTGGGAACTGTGCATCGGAAAGGATATACTCGTATCCCAAAATCAAATCCTGTCGTTTCAATAGAAACGTTACTCGATTTAGTAGGAGGAGTCATAGAAACACAGTATTTCATAGCGACGCAATGTCTGTTTTAATTCGTCAATGTGAGGGAGCGATAGTTGCAGTAAAGAACGAATAGTGCATCGGAATGGAGATACTCGTATCCCAAAAGAGAAAACTGCCGTTTCCATAGAAACGAGACTCGATTTAACAGGAAAAGTCATAGAAACCATAGTATTTCATAGCGTCGCAATTTCTGTGTTAATTCGTCAGTGTGAGGAAGTGAGGGCTGCAGTAAAAAAGGAACAGTGCAACGGAAAGGAGATACTCGTATCTTAAACCTAAATCCTGTCGTTACTATAGAAACGTTACTCTATTTAGAAGGAGAATTCATAGAACACGTAGTATTTCATAGCGACGCAATTTCTGTGTTAATTTGTCAATGTGAGGGAGCGAGGGTTGCAGTAAAGAGCGAATAGTACATCGGGAAGGTGATACTCGTATCCCAAAAGAAAATCCTGTCGTTTCCATCGAAACGAGACTCGATTCAGCAGGAGAAGTCAATGGACAGATAGTGTTTCATAGCGACGCAATTTCTGTGTTAATTCGTCAATGTGAGGGAGCGATTGTTGCAGTAAAGAACGAATAGTGCATCGGAAAGGAGATACTCGTATCCCAAAATCAAATCCTGTCGTTTCCATAGAAACGTTACTCGATTTAGAAGGAGAATTCATAGAACCCACAGTATTTCATAGCGACGCAATGTCTGTTTTAATTCGTCAATGTGAGGGAGCGATGGTTGCAGTAAAGAACGAATAGTGCATCGGAATGGAGATACTCGTATCCCAAAAGAAAATCCTGTCGTTTCCATAGAAACGAGACTCGATTTAGCAGGACAAGTCATTGAATCCATAGTATTTCATAGCGACGCAATTTCTGTGTTAATTCGTGAATGTGAGCAAGTGAGGGCTGCAGTAAAGAAGGAACAGTGCATCGGAAAGGAGATACTCGTATCCTAAACCTAAATCCTGTCGTTTCCATTAAAAACGTTACTCGATTTAGAAGGAGAATCCATAGAACCCATAGTATCTCATAGCGACGCAATGTCTGTGTTAATTCGTCAATGTGAGGGAGCGAGGGTTGCAGTTAAGAACGAATAGTGCATCGGAAAGTAGATACTCGTAACCGAAGAGAAAATCCTGTCGTCTCCATTGAAACGAGACTCGATTTAGGATTAGAAGTCATTGAACCCATAGTATTTCATAGCGACGCAGTTTCTGTGTTAATTCGTCAATGTGACTAAGCGAGGTTTGCGGTAAAGAACGAATAGTGCATCGGAAAAGAGATACTCGTATCCCAAAACTAAATCCCGTCGTTTCCATAGGAACGTTACTCGATGTAGTAGGAGAAGTCATAGAACCCATAGTATTTCATAGTGACGCAATTTCTGTGTTATTCGTCAATGTCAGAGAGCGAGGGTTGGAGAAAAGGACGAATAGTGCATCGGAAGGGAGATACTCGTATCCCAAAACTAAATCCTGTCGTTTCCATAGAAACGTTACTCGATTTAGAAGGAGAAGTCATAGAACCCATAGTATCTCATAGCGACGCAATTTCTGTATTAATTCGTCAATGTGAGGGAGCGAGGGATGCAGTTGAGAAGGAATAGTGCATCGGAAAGGAGATACTCGTATCCCAAAAGAAAATCCTGTCGTTTCCATAGAAACGAGATTCGATTTAGCAGCAGAAGTCATAGAACCCATAGTATTTCATAGCACCACAATTTCTGTGTTAATTCGTCAATGTGAGGGAGCAAGGGTTGAAGTAAAGAACAAATAGGACGTCGGAAAGGAAATACTCGAATCCCAAAAGATAATCCTGTCGTTTCCATAGAAACAATACTCGATTTAGCAGGAGAAGTCATAGAAACCGTAGTATTTCATAGCGACGCAATTTCTGTGTTAATTCGTCTATGTGAGGGAGCGAGATTTGCAGTAAAGAACGAATAGTGCATCGGAAAGGTGATACTCGTATCCCAAAAGAAAATCCTGTCGTTTACATAGATAAGAGACTCGAATTAGCAGGAGAAGCCATACAACACATAGTATATCATAGCGACGCAATTTCTGTGTTAATTCGTCAATGTGAGGGAGCGAGGGATGCAGTAAAGAAGGAACAGTGCATCGGAAAGGAGATACTCGTATCCCAAAACTAAATCCTGTCGTTTCAATAGAAACGTTACTCGATTTAGTAGGAGGAGTCATAGAACCACAGTATTTCATAGCGACGCAATTTCTGTGTTAATTCGTCAATGTAAGGGAGCGAGGGTTGCAGTAGAGAAGGAATAGTGCATCGGAAAGGTGATACTCGTATCCCAAAAGTAAATCCTGTCGCTTCTATAGAAACGAGACTCTATTTAGTAGGAGAAGTCATAGAACGAGTAGTATTACATAGCGACGCAATTTCTGTGTTAATTCTCAATGTGATTTAGCGAGGGTTGCAGTAAAGAACGAATAGTGCATCGGAAAGGAGATACTCGAATCCCAAATCTAAATCCTATCGTTTCCATAGAAACGTTTCTCGATTTAGAAGGAAAAGGCATAGAACCCATAGTATTTCATAGCGACGCAATATCTGTGTTAATTCGTCAATGTGAGCGAGCGAGGGTTGCAGAAAAGGACGAATAGTGCATCGGAACGGAGATACTCGTGTCCCAAAACTAAATCCTGTCGTTTCCATAGAAACGTTACTCGATTTAGAAGGAGAATTCATAGAACACATAGTATTTCATAGCGACGCAATTTCTGTGTTAATTCGTCAATGTGAGGGAGCGAGGGTTGCAGTAAAGAACGAATAGTGCATTGGAAAGGAGATACTCGTATCTCAAAAGAAAACCCTGTCGTTTCCATAGAAACGAGACTCGATTTACCAGGACAAGTCATAGAAACCATAGTATTTCATAGCGATGTAATTTCTGTGTTAATTCGTCAATGTGAGGAAGTGAGGGCTGCAGTAACTAAGGAACAGTGCATCGGAAAGGAGATACTCGTATCCGAAAAGAAAATCCTGTCGTTTCTATATATACGTTATAGAAACGTCACTCGATTTAGAAGGAGACGTCATAGAACCCATAGTATTTCACAGCGACGCTATAACTGTGTTAATTCGTCAATGTGAGCGAGCGAGGGTTGCAGAAAAGGACGTTTAGTGCATCGGAAAGGAGATACTCGTATCCCAAAACTAAATCCTGTCGTTTCCATAGAAACGTTACTCGATTTAGAAAGAGAATTCATAGAACCCATAGTATTTCAGAGCGACGCAATTTCTGTGTTAATTCGTTTAGTTGGAGTAAAGAACGAATAGTGCATCGAAACGAGATACTCGTATCCCAAAAGTAAATCCTGTCGTCTCCTTAAAAACGAGACTCGGTTTAGCAGGAGAAGTCATAGAACCCATAGTATTTCATAGCGACGCAATATCTGTGTTAATTCGTCAATGTGAGGGAGCGAGGGATGCAGTAAAGTGGGAACTGTGCATCGGAAAGGATATACTCGTATCCCAAAATCAAATCCTGTCGTTTCAATAGAAACGTTACTCGATTTAGTAGGAGGAGTCATAGAAACACAGTATTTCATAGCGACGCAATGTCTGTTTTAATTCGTCAATGTGAGGGAGCGATAGTTGCAGTAAAGAACGAATAGTGCATCGGAATGGAGATACTCGTATCCCAAAAGAGAAAACTGCCGTTTCCATAGAAACGAGACTCGATTTAACAGGAAAAGTCATAGAAACCATAGTATTTCATAGCGTCGCAATTTCTGTGTTAATTCGTCAGTGTGAGGAAGTGAGGGCTGCAGTAAAAAAGGAACAGTGCAACGGAAAGGAGATACTCGTATCTTAAACCTAAATCCTGTCGTTACTATAGAAACGTTACTCTATTTAGAAGGAGAATTCATAGAACACGTAGTATTTCATAGCGACGCAATTTCTGTGTTAATTTGTCAATGTGAGGGAGCGAGGGTTGCAGTAAAGAGCGAATAGTACATCGGGAAGGTGATACTCGTATCCCAAAAGAAAATCCTGTCGTTTCCATCGAAACGAGACTCGATTCAGCAGGAGAAGTCAATGGACAGATAGTGTTTCATAGCGACGCAATTTCTGTGTTAATTCGTCAATGTGAGGGAGCGATTGTTGCAGTAAAGAACGAATAGTGCATCGGAAAGGAGATACTCGTATCCCAAAATCAAATCCTGTCGTTTCCATAGAAACGTTACTCGATTTAGAAGGAGAATTCATAGAACCCACAGTATTTCATAGCGACGCAATGTCTGTTTTAATTCGTCAATGTGAGGGAGCGATGGTTGCAGTAAAGAACGAATAGTGCATCGGAATGGAGATACTCGTATCCCAAAAGAAAATCCTGTCGTTTCCATAGAAACGAGACTCGATTTAGCAGGACAAGTCATTGAATCCATAGTATTTCATAGCGACGCAATTTCTGTGTTAATTCGTGAATGTGAGCAAGTGAGGGCTGCAGTAAAGAAGGAACAGTGCATCGGAAAGGAGATACTCGTATCCTAAACCTAAATCCTGTCGTTTCCATTAAAAACGTTACTCGATTTAGAAGGAGAATCCATAGAACCCATAGTATCTCATAGCGACGCAATGTCTGTGTTAATTCGTCAATGTGAGGGAGCGAGGGTTGCAGTTAAGAACGAATAGTGCATCGGAAAGTAGATACTCGTAACCGAAGAGAAAATCCTGTCGTCTCCATTGAAACGAGACTCGATTTAGGATTAGAAGTCATTGAACCCATAGTATTTCATAGCGACGCAGTTTCTGTGTTAATTCGTCAATGTGACTAAGCGAGGTTTGCGGTAAAGAACGAATAGTGCATCGGAAAAGAGATACTCGTATCCCAAAACTAAATCCCGTCGTTTCCATAGGAACGTTACTCGATGTAGTAGGAGAAGTCATAGAACCCATAGTATTTCATAGTGACGCAATTTCTGTGTTATTCGTCAATGTCAGAGAGCGAGGGTTGGAGAAAAGGACGAATAGTGCATCGGAAGGGAGATACTCGTATCCCAAAACTAAATCCTGTCGTTTCCATAGAAACGTTACTCGATTTAGAAGGAGAAGTCATAGAACCCATAGTATCTCATAGCGACGCAATTTCTGTGTTAATTCGTCAATGTCAGGGAGCGAGGGTTGCAGTAAAAAACGAATAGTGCATCGGAAAGGAGATACTCGCTTCCAAAAAGAAAATCCTGTCGTTTCCATAGAAACGAGACTCGATTTAGCAGGAGAAGTCATGGAACCCATAGTATTTCATAGCGACGCAATTTCTGTGTTATTCGTCAATGTGAGCGAGCGATGGTTGTAGAAAAGGACGAATAGTGCATTGGAAAGGAGTTACTCGTATCCCAAAACTATATCCTGTCATATCCATAGAAACGTTACTCGATATAGAAGGAGAATTCATACAACCCTTAGTATTCCATATCGACGCAAATTCTGTGTTAATTCGTCAATGTGAGGGAGCGAGGATTGGAGTAAAGAACGAATAGTGCATCGTAAAGGAGTTACTCGTATTCCAAAAGAAAATCCTGTCGTTTCCAAGGAAACGAGACTCAAATAGCCGGAGAAGTCATAGAACCCATAGTATTTCATAGCGACGTAATTTCTGTGTTTATTCGTCATTGTGAGGGAGCGAGGGATGCAGTAAAGAAGGAACAGTGCATCGGAAAGGAGATACTCGTATCCCAAAAGGATATCCTGTCGTTTCCATAGAAACGTTACTCGATTTAGTAGGCGAAGTCATAGAACCCATAGTATTTCATAGTGACGCAATTTCTGTGTTAATTCGTCAATGTGCGTGAGCGAGGGTCGCAGTAAAGCACGAATAGTGCATCGGAAATGAGATACTCGTATCCCTAAAGAAAATCCTGTCGCTTCAATAGAAACGAGACTCGATTCAGCTGGAGAAGTCATAGAGCCCATAGTATTTCATAGCGAAGCAATTTCTGTGTTAATTCGTCAATGTGAGGGTGCGAGGGTGGCAGTAATGAACGAATGGTGCATCGGAATGGAGTTACTTGTATCCCAAAAGAAAATCCTGTCGTTTCCATAGAAACGAGACTCAAATTAGCAGGAGAAGTCATAGAATACATAGTATTTCATAGCGACGCAATTTCTGTGTTAATTCGTCAATGTGAGGGAGCGAGGGTGGCAGTAATAAACGAATAGTGCATCGGAAAGGAGATACTCGTATCCCAAATAGATATCCTGTCGTTGCCATAGAAACGAGACTCGATGTAGCAGGAGAAGTCATAGACCTCTCCGTATTTCATAGCGCCGCAATTTCTGTGTAAATACGTCAATGTGAGGGAGCGAGGTTTGCAGTAAAGAACGAATAGTGCATCGGAAAGGAGATACTCGTATCCCAAAAAAAAATCCTGTCGTTTCCACAGAAACGAGACTCGATTTAGCAGGACAAGTCATAAAAAACCATAGTATTTCATAGCGATGCAATTTCTGTGTTAATTCGTCAATGTGAGGTAGAGAGGTTTGCAGTAAAGAACGAATAGTGCATAATAAAGCAGATACTCGTATCCCAAAACTTAATCCTGTCGTTTCCATAGAAACGCTACTCGATTTAGTAGGCGAAGTCATAGAACCCATAGTATTTCGAGGTGACGCAATTTCCGTGTTATTCGTCAAAGTGAGCGAGCGAGGGTTGCAGAAAAGGGCGAACAGTGCATTGGAAAGGAGTTACTCGTATCCCAAATCTAAATCCTGTCATATCCCTGGAATCGTTACTCGATTTAGAAGGAGAATTCATAGAACGCTTAGTATTTCATAGCGACGCAATTTCTGTGTTAATTCGTCAATGTGAGGGAGCGAGGGTTGCGGTAAAGAATGAATAGTGCATCGGAAAGGAGATACTCGTATCCCAAATAGATATCCTGTCGTTGCCATAGAAACGAGACTCGATGTAGCAGGAGAAGTCATAGACCTCATAGTATTTCATAGCGACGCAATTTCTGTGTAAATTCGTCAATGTGAGGGAGCGAGGTTTGCAGTAAAGAACGAATACTGCATCGTAAAGGAGATACTCGTATCCCAAATCTAAATCCTGACGTTTCCATAGAAACGTTACTCGATTTAGAAGGAGAAGTCATAGAACACATAGTATTTCATAGCGACGCACTTTCTGTGTTAATTCGTCAATGTGAGGGAGCGAGGGTTGCAGTAAAGAACAAATAGTGCATCGGAAAGAAGACACTCGTATCCCAAAAGGAAATCCTGTCGCTTCCATAGAATGAGACTCGATTTAGCAGGAGAAATCATAGAGCCCATAGTATTTCGTAGCGACGCTATTTCCGTGTTATTTCGTCAATGTGAGCGAGCGAGTGTTGCAGTAAAGAACGAATAGTGCATCGGAAAGGCGATACTTGTATCCCAATACTAAATCCTGTCGTTCCCATAGAAACGTTACTCGATTTAGAAGGAGTAGTCATAGAACCCATAGTATTTTATAGCGACGCAATATCTATGTTAATTCGTCAATGTGAGGGAGCGAGGGATGCTGTAAAGGAGAATTAGTGCATCGGAAAGGAGATACTCGTTTCCCAAAAGATAATCCTGTCGTTTCCATAGGAACGTTACTCGATTAAAAGTAGAAGTCATAGAGCCAGTAGTATTTCATAGCGACGCAATATTTGTGACAATTCGTCAATGTGAGGGAGCGAGGGATGCAGTAAAGAAGAAATAGTGCATCGGAAAGGAGATACTCCGATCCCAAAAGAAAATCCTGGCGCTTCCATAGAAACGTTACTAGATTTAGAAGGAGACGTCATAGAGCCCATAGTATTTCATAGCGACGCAATTTCTGTGTTAATTCGTCAATGTGAGGGTGCGAGGGATGCAGTAAAGGAGGAATAGTGCATCGGAAAGGAGATACTCGTATCCCTAAGGAAAATCCTGTCGTTTCAATAAGAACGAAGCTCGATTTAGCAGGAGAAGTCATAGAACCCATAGTATTTCATAGCTACGCAATTTTTGTGACAATTCGTCAGTTTGAGGGAGCGAGGGATGCAATAAAGAAGGAATAGTGCGTCGGAAAGGAAATACTCGTAACTCTAAAGAAAATCCTGTCGTTTCCATATTACCGTTACTCGATTTTGATGGAGAAGTCATTAAACACATAGTATTTCATAGTGCCGCAACTTCTGTGTTAATTCATCAATGTGAGGCAGCGAGGGATACATTAAAGATGGAATAGCGCATCGGAAGGGAGATACTCCGAACCCAAATGAAAATCCTGTCGTTTCCATAGAAACGTTTCTGGATTTAGATGGAGAGCACATAGGACCCATAGTATTTCATAGCGCCGCAATTTCTGTATTAATTCATCAATGATAGGGAGCGAGGGATGCAGTAGACAAGGAATAGTGCATCGGAAAGGAGAAATTCGTATCCCGAAAGATACTCCTGTCGTTTCCATAAGAACGTTACTCCAGTTAGAAGGAGAAGTCATGGAGCAAACAGTATTTGGTTGCGACACAATTTCTGTGTTAATTCGTCAATGTGAGGGAGCTAAGGATGCAGTAAAGAAGGAATAGTGCATCGGAAAGGAGATACTCGTATCCCAAAAGAAAATCCTGTCGTTGTCATAGAAACATTACTCGATTTAGAAGGAGAAGCCATATAAACCATAGTATTTCATAGCGACGCAATTTCTGTGTTAATTCGTCAATGTCAAGGGGCGAGGTATGTAGTAGAGAAGGAATAGTGCATCGGAAAGTACATACTCCTATCCCAAACGATAATCCTGTCGTTTCCATAGAAACGTTACTCGATTTAGAAATATAAGTTATGGAACCCATAGTATTTTATAGCGATACAGTTTCTGTGTTAATTCGTTAATGTGAAGGAGAGAGGGATGCAGTAAAGAAGGAATAATGCGTCGCAAAAGAGATAGTCGTATCCCAAAAGAAATCGTGTCGTTTCCATACAAACGTTTCTGGATTTAGATGGAGAGCACATAGAACCCATAGTATTTCACAGCGACGCAATTTTTGTGACAATTCGTCAGTTTGAAAGAGCGAGGGATGCAGTAAAGGAGGAATAGTGCATCGGAAAGGAGATACTCAGAAACCAAAAGAAAATCCTGTCGTTTCCATAGAAACGTTTCTGGATTTAGTAGGAGAAGTCATAGTACACATAGTATTTCATAGCGACGCGATTTCTGAGTTAATTCGTCAATGTGATTGAGCTAGGGATGAAGTAAAGAAGGATTAGTGCATCGGAAAGGAGAAATTCGTATCCCAAAAGAAAATCCTGTCGTTTCCATAGGAACGTTACTCGATTAAAAGGAGAAGTCATAGAACCAGTAGTATTTCATAGCGACGCAATATTTGTGACAATTCGTCAATGTGAGGGAGCGAGGGATGCAGTAAAGAGGAAATAGTGCATCGGAAAGGAGATACTCCGATCCCAAAAGAAAATCCTGGCGTTTCCATAGAAACGTTACTAGATTTAGAAGGAGACGTCATAGAGCCCATAGTATTTCATAGCGACGCAATTTCTGTGTTAATTCGTCAATGTGAGGGTGCGAGAGATGCAGCAAAAGGAGGAATAGTGCATCGGAAAGGAGATACTCGTATCCCTAAGGAAAATCCTGTCGTTTCAATAAGAACGAGGCTCGATTTAGCAGGAGAAGTCATATAACCCATAGTATTTCATAGAGACGCAATTTCTCTGTTAATTCGTCAATGTGAGGGAGCGAGGGTGGCTGTAATGAACGAATAGTGCATCGGAATGGAGATACTCGTATCGCAAAAGTAAATCCTTTCGTTTCCATAGGAACGAGACTCGAATTAACTGGAGAAGTCATAGAACACATAGTATTTAATAGCGACGCAATATCTGTGTTAGTTCGTTGATGTGAGGGAGCGGGGGTTGCAGAAAAGAACGAATAGTACATCGGAAAGGAGATACTCGCATCCCAAATGAAAATCCTGTCGTTTCCAAAGAAACGAGACTTGATTTAGGAGGAGATGTCTTATTACCATTAGTATTCCATAGCGACGCAATTTATGTGTTAATTCCTCAATGTGAGGGAACGAGGGATGCAGAAAAGAAGGAACAGTGCATCGGAAAGGAGATACTCGTATCCCAAAACTAAATCCTGTCGTTTCCATAGAAACGTTACTCTATTTAGCAGGAGAAGTCGTAGAACCCATAGTATTTCATAGCGACGCAATATCTGTGTTAATTCGTCAATGTGAATGTGCGAGGGTTGCAGCAAAGAACGAATAGTGCATCGGAAAGGAGATACTCGTATCCCAAAAGTAAATCCAGTGGTTTCCTTAGAAACGAGACTCGATTTAGCTGGAGAAGTCATAGAACTCATAGTATTTCGTAGCGACGCAATTTCTGTGTTAATTAATCAACGTGAGGGAGCGAGGGTTGTAGTAAAGAACGAATAGTGCATCGAAAAGGAGATACTCGTATCCCAAAAGAAAATCCTGTCGTTTCCATCGAAATGAGACTCGATTCAGCAGGAGAAGTCATAAAACCCATAGTATTTCATAGCGACGCAACTTCTGTGTTAATTCGTCAATGTGAGGGAGCGAGGGATGCAGTAAAGAAGGAAGAGTGGATCGGAAAGGAGATACTCGTATCCCAAAAGAAAATCCTTCCGTTTCCACAGAAACGAGTCTTGATTTAGAAGGAGATGTAATATATCCCCTAGTATTACATAGCGACGCAATTTATGTATTAATTCGTCAATGTGAGGGACCGAGGGATGCAGTAAATTAAGAATAGTGCGTCGGAAAGGAGATACTCGTATCCCAAAAAAAAATCCTTTCGTTTCCATAGAAACGTTACTCGATTTAGAAGGAAAAGTCATGGAACCCATAGTATTTCATAGCGACCCGATTTCTGAGTTAATTCGTCAATGTGGGGGGGCGCGGGATGCAGTAATGAAGGAATAGTGCGTCGGAAAGGAGATACTCGTATCCCAAAAGAAAATCCTGTCGTTGACATAGAAACGTTACTCGATTTAGAAGGAGAACTCATAGAACCCATGGTATTTCATAGCGCCACAATTTCTGTGTTAATTCATCAATGTTAGGGAGCGAGGGATGCAGTAAACAAGGAATAGTGCATCGGAAAGGAGAAACTCGTATCCCAAAAGAAAATCCTTTCGTTTCCATAGAAACGTTTTTCGATTTAAAAGGGGAAGTCATAGAACCCATAGTACTTTGTAGCGACACAATTTCTGTGTTAATTCGTCATTGTGAGGAAGCGAAGGATGAAGTAAAGAAGGAATAGTGCATCGGAAAGGAGAAACTCGTATCTCGAAAGGAAATCCTGTTGCTTCCATAGAAATGTTACTCAATTCAGAAGGAGAAGTCATTGAACCCATAGTATTCCATAGCGACGCAATTTCTGTGTTAAATCGTCAAGCTGAGGGTGCGAGGGAATGCCGTAAAGAAGGAATAGTGCATCGGAAAGGAGATACTCGTATCCCAAGAGAAAATCCTCTCGTTTCAATAGAAACGTTACTCGATTTAGAAGGAGTATTCATAGAACCCATAGTTTTTCATAGCGACGCGATTTCTGAGTTAATTCGTCAATGAGAGGCAGCGAGGGATGCAGTAAAGAAGGAATAGTGCGTCGGAAAGGAGATACTCCTATCCCAAAAGAAAATCGTGTCGTCTCCATAGAATCATTACTCGATTTAGAAGGAGAAGTCATAATTCCCATAGTATTTCATAGCGACTCAATTTTTGTGACAATTCGTCAATGTGAGGGAGCTAGGGATGCAGAAAAAGGTAATAGTGCATCGGAAAGGAGATACTCTGATCCCATAAAAAAAATCCTGTCGTCTCCATAGTAACGTTACTCGATTTAGAAGGAGAAATCATATATCTCTTTGTATTTCATAGCGACGCGATTTCTGAGTTAATTCGTCAATGTGAGGGACCGAGGGATGCAGTAATGAAGGAATAGAGCGTCGGAAAGCAGATACTCGTATCATAAAAGAAAATCCAGTCGTTTCCATAGAAACGGTCCTCGTTTTAGAAGTAGAAGTCATAGAACCGATAGTATTTCACAGCGACGCAATATCTGTGTTTATTCTTCAATGTGACGGAGAGTGGGATTCAGTAAAGTAGGAATAGTGCATCGGAAACGAGATACTCGTATCCCAAAAGAAAATCCTGTCGTGTCCGTAGAAACGTTACTCGATTTAGAAGGGGAAGGCACAGAACGCATAGTATTACATAGCGACGCATATTCTGTGTTAATTCGTCAATATAAGGGAGCGGGGGATGCAGTAAAGAAGGAATAGTGCATCGGAAAGGAAATTGTCGTATCCCAAAATAAAATCCAGTCGTATCCATAAAAACGTTACTCGATTTAGAAGGAGAAGTCATAGAACCCATAGTATAACATAGCGACTCGATTTCTGAGTTAATTCGTCAAAGTGAGGGAGCGAGGGATGCGGTAAAGAAGGAGTAGTGCAACGGAAAGGAGATACTCGTATCCCCAAAAGAAAATCCCGTCGTTTCCACAGAAACGTTACTCGATTTAGAAGGAGATGTCATAGAACCCATTGTATTTCATAGCGCCGCAATTTCTGTGTTAATTCGTCAATGTAAGGAAGCGAGGGATGCAGTAAAGAACGAATAGTGCATCGGAAAGGAGACACTCGTGTCCCAAAAGAAAATCCTGTCGTTTCCATAGTGAAGTTACTCGATTTAGAAGGAGAAGTCATAGAACCCATACCATTTCATAGCGACGCAATTTCTGTGTTAATACCTCAATGTGAGGGAGCGAGGGATGCAGTAAACAAGGAATAGTGCCTCGGAAAGGAGATTGTCGTATCCCAAAAGAAAAACCCTGTCGTTTCCATAGAAACGTTACTCGATTTAGAAGGAGGCGTCATAGAACCCATAGTATTTCATAGAGACGCAATTTTTGTGACAATTCGTTAATGTGAGGGAGCGAGGGATGCTGTAAAGAAGGAATAGTGCATCCGAAAGGAGATACTCCGATCCCAAAAGAAAATCCTGTCGTTTCCATAGAAAAGTTACTCTATTTAGGAGGAGAAGACACAGAACCCATAATATTTCATAGCGACGCAATTTGTGTGTCAATTCGTCAGTGTGAGGGAGCGAGGGATGCAGTTAAGAAGGAATACTGCATCGGAAAGGGGATAGTCGTATCCCGAAAGAAAATCCTGTCGCTTCACTAGAAACGTTACTCGATTTTGAATGAGAAATCATATAAACCATAGTATTTCATAGGGACGCAATTTCTGCGTTAATTCGTCAATGTGAGGGAGCGAGGGATGCAGTAAAGAAGGAATAGTGCATCGGAAAAGAGTTACTCGAATCCCAAAAGAAAATCCTTTCGTTTCCATAGAAACGTTACTCGATTTAGAAGGAGAAGTCATCAAACACATAGTATTTCATAGCGCCGCAATTTCTGTGTTAATTCGTCAATGTTGGGGAGCGAGGGATGCAGTAAACAAGTAATGTGGCATCGGGAAGGAGAAACTCGTATCCGAAAAGATAATCCTGTCGTTTCCATTAAAACGTTACTCGATATAGAAGGAGAAGTCATAGAACCCATACTATTTTATAGCGATGCAATTTCTGTAGCAATTCGTCAATGTGAGGGAGCGAGGGATGCAGTAAAGTATTAATAGTGCCTCGGAAAGGAGATACTCCGATCCCAAAAGAAAAACCTGTCATTTCGATACAAAGGTATTTCGATTTCGAAGGAGAAGTCATAGAAATTATAGTAATTCGTAGCGACACAATATCAGTGTTAATTCGTCAATGTTAGGGAGCGAGGGATGCAGCAAGGAAGGAATAGTGCATCGGAAAGGAGATACTCCAATCCCAAAAGAAAATCCGGTCGTTTCCATAGAAACGTTTCTCGATTTAGAAGGAGACGTCATAGAACCCATAGAAAGTCATAGCGACGCAATTTACGTGTTAATTCGTCAATGCGACATAGCATGGAATGCAGTAAAGAAGGAAGAGTGCATCGGAAAGGAGATACCTGTAACCAAAAGAAAATCCTGCCATTTCCATTGAAACGTTACTCGATTTAGCAGGAGAAGTCATGGAATCCATAGTAATTCATAGCAACGCAATTTATGTGTCAATTCGTCAATGTGACAGAGCGAGGAATGCAGTAAAGAAGGAATAGTGCATCGGAAAGGGGATACTCGTATATCAAAAAAGAAAATCCTTTCGTTTCCACTGAAACGTTACTCAATTTAGAAGGATATGTCATGGAACCCATACTATATCATAGCAACACAATTCCTGTCTTAATTCCTGAATGTGAGGGAGCGAGGGATGCAGTAAAGAAGGAATACTGCATCGGAAAGGGGATAGTCGTATCCCGAAAGAAAATCCACTCGTTTCACTAGAAACGTTACTCGATTTAGAAGGAGAAGTCATATAAACCATAGTATTTCATAGGGACGCAATTTCTGTGTTAATTCGTCAATGTGAGGGAGCGAGGGATGCAGTAAAGAAGGAATAGTGTATCGGAAAAGAGTTACTCGGATCCCAAAAGAAAATCCTTTCGTTTCCATAGAAATGTTACTCGATTTAGAAGGAGAAGTCATCGAACACATAGTATTTCATAGCGCCGCAATTTCTGTGTTAATTCGTCAATGTTAGGGAGCGAGGGATGCAATAAAGAACGAATAGTGTCATCGGAAAGGAGATACTCGTGTCCCAAAAGAAAATCCTGTCGTTTCCATAGTGAAGTTACTCGATTTAGAAGGAGAAGTCATAGAACACATAGTATTTCATAGCGACCCAATTTGTGTGTTAATTCCCCAATGTGAGAGTGCGAGAGATGCTGTAAAGACGGAATAGTGCATCGGAAAGGGGATAGTCGTATCCCAAAAGAAAATCCTGTCGTTTCCATAGAGACGTTACTCGATTTAGAAGGAGAAGTCATGGAACCCATAGCATTTCATTCTGACGCCAATTTCTGAGTTAATTCGTCAATGTGAGGGGGCGAGGGATGCAGTTAACAAGTAATAGTGCATCGGAAAGGAGATACTCGTATCCAAAAAGAAAATCCTGTCGTTTCCATAGAAACGTTACTCGATTTAGATGGAGAAGTCATAGATCACACAATATTTCATAGCGACGCAATTTCGGTGTTAATTCGTCAATGAGAGGGAGCGAGGGATGCGGTAAAGAATGAATAGTGCATCGGGAAGTAGATTCTCGTATCCGAAAAGAAAATCCTGTCGTTTCCATAGAAACGTTACTCTACAGTGATTATGCTAAAGAACTTGCCCCCTTTCTATCAGCAATTTATCGTAGATCGCTGGAAGAACGTAAAGTACCTAGCGACTGGAAGAAAGCGCAGGTCG
The DNA here is from genome assembly GCF_023864345.2 of Schistocerca serialis cubense. Taxonomy (NCBI): domain Eukaryota; kingdom Metazoa; phylum Arthropoda; class Insecta; order Orthoptera; family Acrididae; genus Schistocerca; species Schistocerca serialis. Next base: position 47,185,687 of record NC_064643.1, read on the forward strand.
TTCCCATTTTCAAGAAGGGTCATAAATCAGATGCGAATAATTATAGGCCTATTTCGCTTACGTCAATCTGTTGTAGAATAATGGAACATGTTTTGTGTTCTCGTATTATGACGTTCTTAGACAATACAAATCTCCTTCATCATAACCAACATGGATTCCGCAAACAGAGATCATGTGAAACTCAGCTCGCCCTATTTGCCCAAGAAATTCACAGTGCCGTATACACTGGCGAGCAGATTGATGCCGTATTCCTGGACTTCAGGAAGGCATTTGATACGGTTCCGCACTTACGTTTAGTGAAAAAAATACGAGCTTACGGAATATCGGACCAGGTTTGTGATTGGATTCAGGATTTCCTAGAAGAAAGAACACAACATGTCATTCTTAACGGTTCAAAATCTGCAGATGTAGAGGTAATTTCGGGAGTACCGCAGGGATGCGTGATAGGACTTTCATTGTTTACAATATACATAAATGACTTAGTTGACAACATCGGTAGCTCCGTGAGGCTATTTGCAGATGACACTGTTGTCTACAAGAAAGTAGCAACATCAGAAGACTCGTACGTACTCCAGGAGGACCTGCAGAGGATTAATGCATGGTGCGACAGCTGGCAGCTTTCCCTAAACGTAGATAAATGTAATATAATGCGCATACATAGGGGCAGAAATCCATTCCAGTACGATTATGCCATAGGTGGTAAATCATTGGGAGCGGTAACGACCGTAAAATACTTAGGAGTTACTATCCGGAGCGATCTGAAGTGGAATGATCACATAAAACAAATAGTGGGAAAAGCAGGCGCCAGGTTGAGATTCATAGGAAGAATTCTAAGAAAATGTGACTCATCGACGAAAGAAGTAGCTTACAAAACGCTTGTTCGTCCGATTCTTGAGTATTGCTCATCAGTATGGGACCCGTACCAGGTTGGATTAATAGAAGAGATAGACATGATCCAGCGAAAAGCAGCGCGATTCGTCATGGGGACATTTAGTCAGCGCGAGAGCGTTACGGAGATGCTGAACAAGCTCCAGTGGCGGACACTTCAAGAAAGGCGTTACGCAATACGGAGAGGTTTATTATCGATATTACGAGAGAGCACATTCCGGGAAGAGATGGGAAACATATTACTACCGGCCACATATATCTCGCGTAATGATCACAACGAAAAGATCCGAGAAATTAGAGCAAATACGGAGACTTACAAGCAGTCGTTCTTCCCAAGCACAATTCGCGAATGGAACAGGGAAGGGGGGATATGATAGTGGTACAAAAAGTACCCTCCGCCACACACCGTAAGGTGGCTCGCGGAGTATAGATGTAGATGTAGATGTAGATGTAGATTTAGAAGAAGAAGTCATATAACCCATAGTATTTCATATCCCCGCAATTTCTGTGTTAATTCGTCAATGTGAGGGAGCGAGGGATGCAGTAAAGAAGGAGTAGTGCATCGGGAAGGATATACTCGTATCCCAAAAGAAAATCCTGTCGTTCCCATAGATACGTTACTCGAATTAGAAGGAGAAGCCAAAGAACCCATAAAATATTATAGCGACGCAATTTCTGCGTTAATTCGTGAATGTGAGGTAGCGAGGGATGCAGTTAAGAAGGAATTGTGCATCGGAAAGGAGATACTGGTATCCCAAAAGAAAATCCTGTCGTCTCCTTAGAAACGTTACTCCCCTTGGAAGGAGAAGTCATAGAACCCACAAAATTTCATAGCCACGCAATTTCTGAGTTAATTCGTCATTGTGAGGGAGCGAGGGATGCAGTAAAGAAGGAATAGTTCACCGGCAAGTAGATACTCGTATCCCAAAAGAATATCCTGTCGTTTCCATAGAAACGTCACTCGTTTTAGATGAAGAAGTCATAGAACCCATAGTATATCATTGCCCCGCAATTTCTGTGTTAATTCGTAGAAGTGAGGGAGCGAGGGATGCAGTAAAGAAGGAATAGTGCATTGAAAACGAGATACTCGTATCCCTAAAAAGATCCTGTCGTCTCCAAAGAAACGTTACTCGATTTAGAAGGAAAAGTCATAGAACTCATAGTATTTCATAGCGCCGCAATATCTGTGTTAATTCGTCAATGTAAGGGAGCGAGGGATGCAGTAAGGAAGAAATAGTGCATCGGAAAGGAGATACTCGTATCCCAAAAGTAATTCCTTACGTTTCCATAGAAACGTCACTCGATTTAGAAAGTGAAATCATAGAACATATAGTATTTCATTGCGACGCAATTCCTGTGTTAACTTGTCGATGTGAGGGAGCGAGGGATGCAGTTGTGAAAGAATAGTGAATCGGAAAGGAGGGACTCGTGTCCCAAAAGAAAATACTGTCGTTTCCATTGAAGCGTTACTCGATTTAGATGGAGAAGACATAGAGCCCATAGTATATCATAGCGCCGCAATTTCTGTGTTAATTTGTCGATGTTAGAGAGCGAGGGAAGCAGTAAACACGGAATAGTGCATCGGATAGGAGATAGTCATATCCCAAAAGAAAATCCTTACGTCTCCATAGAAACGTTACTCCATTTAGAAGGTGAAGTCATAGAACATACAGAATTTCATTTCGACGCAATATCTGTGTTAATTCGACAATCTGACCGACCAAGGGATATAGTAAAGAAGGAATAGTGCATCGGAAAGGAGACACTCGTATCCCAAACGAAATGCCTTTCGTTTCCATAGAAACGTTACTCGATTTAGAAGGAGAAGTCATATAACCCAAAGATTTTCATAGCCCTGCAATTTCTGTGTCGGTTCGTCAATGTGAGGGACCGAGGGATGCAGGAAAGAAGGAAAAGTGCATCGGAAAGGAGATACTCGTATCCCAAAAGAAAATCATGCCGTTTCCATAGAAACGTTACTCGATTTAGAAGGAGAAGCCATATAACTCATAGTATTTCATAGCCCCGCAATTTTTGTGTTAATTCCTCAATGTGAGGGACGGAGGGACGCAGTAAGGAAGAAATAGTGCATCGGAAAGAAGATACTCGTATCCCAAATGAAAATCCTGTCGTTTTCATAGATACGTTAGTCCATTTGGAAGGAGAAGTCATAGAACCCATAGTATTTCATAGCCCCGCAATTTCTGTGTTAATTCGTCAATGTGAGGGTCCGAGGGATGCAGTAAAGAGGGAATAGTGCATCGGAAAGGACATACTCGTATCCCAAAGGAAAATCCTGTAGTTTCCAGAGAAACGTTACTCGATTTAGAGGGAGAAGTCATATAACCCAAAGTATTTCATAGCCCTGCAGTTTCTGTGTCGGTTTGTCAATGTGAGGGACGGAGGGATGCAGTAAGGAAGGAATAGTGCATCGGAAAGAAGATACTCGTATCCCAAAAGAAAATCCGGTCGTTTCCATGGGTACGTTAGTCCATTTGGAAGGAGAAGTCATAGAAAACACAGTTTTTCGTAGCGACACAATTTCTGTGTTAATTCGTCAATGTGAGGGAGCGAGGGATGCAGTAAAGAAGGAATAGTGCATCGGAAATTAGATACTCGTATCCCAAAAGAAAATCCTGTCGTTTCCATAGAAACGTTACTCGTTTTAGAAGGAGAAGTCATAGAACGCATATTATATCATAGCGCCGCAATTTCTAAGTTACCTCTTCAATGTGAGGGAGCGAGGGTTGCAGTAAGGAACGAATAGTGAATCGGAAAGGAGATACTCGTATCCCAAAAGAAAATCCTGTCGTTTCCATAGAAACGTTACTCGATTTGGAAGGATAAGTCATATAACCCATAGCATTTCATAGCCCCGCAATTTCTGTGTTAATTCGTCATGGTGAGGGTCCGAGGGATGCAGTAAAGAAGGAATAGTGCATCGGAAAAGAGATAGTCGTATCCCAAATGAAAATCCTGTCCTTTCCATAGAAACGTTACTCGATTTCGAAGAAGTAGTCATATAACCCATAGTATTTCATAGCTCCGCATTTTCTGCGATAATTCTTCAATGTGAGGGAGCGTGGGATGCAGTAAAGAAGGAATAGTGCATCGGAAAGGAGATACTCGTATCCCAAAAGAAAATTCAGTCGTTTCTATAGAAACGTTACTCGATTAAGGCGAAGTCATATGACACATAGCATTTCATAGCCCCGCAATTTCTGTGTTAATTCCTTAATGTGAGGGAGCGAGGGATGGAGTAAAGCAGGAATAGTGCATCGGAAAGGAGACACTCGTATCCTAAAAGAAAACCCTTTCGTTTCCATAAACACGTTACTCGATTTAGAAGGCGATGTCATATAACCCACAGTAATTCTTAGCGACGCATTTTCTGTGTTAATTCCTCAATGTGAGGGAGCGAGGGATGCAGTAAAGAAGGAATAGTGCATCGGACAGGAGATACTCGTATCCCAAAAGAAAATCCTGTCGTCTAGATAGAAACGAAACTCGATTTAGCAGGTGAAGTGATAGAACCTGTGGTATTTCATAGCCCCGCGATTTCTGTGTTAATTCCTCAATTTGAGGGAGCGAGGGATGCAGTAAAGAAGGAATAGTGAATCGGAAAGGAGATACTCGTATCCCAAAAGAAAATGCTGTCGTTTCCATAGAGACGTTAGTCGATTTAGAAGGAGAAGTCATAGAACTCATTGCATTTCATGACGACGCAATTTCTGTGTTAATTCGTCTATGTTAGAAACCGAGGGAAGCAGTAAACAAGGGAAAGTTCATCGGAAAGGAGATACTCGTATCCCAAAGGAAAATCCTTTCGTTCCCATAGGAACGTTACTCGATTTAGAAGGAGAAGTCATAGAACCCATAGTATTTCACAGCGACGCAATTTCTGTGTTAATTCGTCAATGTGAGGGAGCGATGGTTGCAGTATGTAACGAATAGTGCATCGGAAAGGAGATACTCGTATACCAAAAAAAAATCCTGTCGTATCCAGAGAAGCGTTACTCGATTTAGAAGGAGAAGTCATATAAACCATAGTATGTCAGAGCCCCGCAAATTCCGTGGTAATTCGTATATCTGAGGGACCGAGGGATTCAGTAACGACGAAATAGTGCATCGGAAAGGAGATACTCGCATACCAAAAAAAAATCCTGTCGTTTGCATAGAAACGTTACTCGATTTAGAAGGAGAAGTCACAGGACATACAGTAGTTCAGAGCGACGCAATTTCTGCGTTAATTCGTCGATGTGAGGGAGCGAGGGATGCAGTAAAGAAAGAATAGTGAATCTGAAAGGAGATACTCGTATCCCAAAAGAAAATCCTGTCGTTTCCAGAGAAACGTTACTCGATTTAGAAGGAGAAGTCATATAGCCCATAGTATGTCATAGCCCCCCAATTTCTGTGTTAATTCGTCAATATGAGGGGCCGAGGGATGTAGTAAAGAAGCAATAGTGCATCGGAAAGGAGACACTCGTATCCCAAAAGAAAACCCTTTCGTTTCCACAGAAACGTTACTAGATTAAGACGGAGATGTCATAGATCCCATATAATTTTATAGCGACGCAATTTCTGTGTTAAGTCGTCAATCTGAGGGACCGAGGGATATAGTATAGAAGGAATAGTGGATCGGAAAGGAGATACTCGTATCCCAAAAGAAATCCTGTCGTTCCCATAGAAACGAGACTCGATTTAGAAGGAGAAGTCATAGAACCCATAGATTTTCATAGCGACGCAACTTCAGTGTTAATTCGTCAATCTGACGGACCGAGGAATATAGTAAAGAAGGAATAGTGCATCGGAAAGGAGACACTCGTATCCCAAAAGAAACCCCTTCGTTTCCATAGAAACGTTACTCGATTTAGAAGGAGAAGTCATAGAACTCATTGCCTTTCATAGCGCCGCAATATCTGTGTTAATTCGTCAATGTTAGAAATCGAGGGAAGCAGTAAAGAAGGGAAAGTTCATCGGAAAGGAGATACTCGTATCCCAAAAGAAAATCCTTTCGTTCCCATAGGAACGTTACTCGATTTAGAAGGAGAAGTCATAGAACCCACAGTATTTCTTAGCGACGCAATATCTGTGTTAATTCGTCAATGTGACGGAGCAAGTGATATAGTAAAGAAGGATTGGTGACTCGGAAAGGAGATACACGTATCCCAAAAGAAAATCCTCTCGTTTCCATAGAAACGTTACTCGATATATTTGGAGAAGTCATACAACACATAGTATTTCATAGCGACCCAATTTCTGTGTTAATTCGTCAATGTGAGGGAGCGAGGGTTGCAGTATGTAACGAATAGTGCATCGGAAAGGAGATACTCATATACCAAAAGAAAATCCTGTCGTATCCAGAGAAACGTTACTCGATTTAGAAGGAGAAGTCATATAAACCATAGTATGTCATAGCCCGGCAAATTCCGTGGTAATTCGTCTATCTAAGGGACCAAGGGTTTCAGTAAAGACGAAATAGTGCATCGGCAAGGAGATACTCGCATACCAAAAAAATCCTGTCGTTTGCATAGAAACGAGGCTCGATTTAGAAGGAGAAGACATAGAACCCATAGTATTTCATAGAAACGCAATTTCGTGTTAATTCGTCAATGTGCGGGAGCGAGGGATGCAGTAAAGAGAGAATAGTGCATCGCAAAGGAGACACTCGTATGCCAAAGGAATACCCTTTCGTTTCCATTGAAACGTTACTCGATTTAGAAAGTGATGTCATAGATCCCATAGTATTTCATAGCGACGCAATTTCTGTGTTACTTCTTCAATGTGAAGGAGCGAGGGTTGCAGTAAACAGCGAATAGTGGATCGGAAAGGAGATACTCGTATCCCAAAAGAAATCCTGTCGTTCCCATAGAAACGAGACTCGATTTAGAAGCAGAAGTCATAGATCCCATAGTATTTCATAGCGACGCAATTTCTCTTTTAATTCGTCAATGTGAGGGAGCGAGGGATGCGGTAAAGAAGGAATGGTTCATCGGAAAAGAGAGACACTTATCCCAAAAGAAATTACTGGCGTTTCCATAGAAACGTTACTCGATTTAGAAGGAGAAGTCATAGAACTCATAGTATTTCATAGCGACGCAATTTCTGTGGTAATTCGTCAATGTGAGGGAGCGAGGGTTGCAGTAAAGAACGGATAGTGCATCTAAAAGGAGATACTCGTATCTCAAAAAAATATCCTGTCGATTCCGTAGAAACGTTACTCGATTTAGAAGGAGATGTCATTGAACCCATAGTCTTTCATAGCGACGCTATATCTGTGTTAACTCCTCAATGTGAGGGAGCGAGGGATTTAGTAAAGAAGGAATAGGGCATCGGAAAGGAGATACTCGTATCCCAACACAAAATCCTGTCGTTTCCAGAGAAACGTTACTCGATTTACAAGGAGAAGTCGTAGAACTCACAGTATTTCATAGCCCCGCAATTTCTGTGTTAATTCGTGAATGTGAGGGACCGAGGGATGCAGTAAAGAAGGAATAGTGCATCGGAAAGGCGATAGTCGTATCCCAAAAGATAATCCTGTCGTTTCCATAGAAAAGATACTCAATTTACAAAGGGAAGTGATAGAACCCCTAGTATTTCATAGCGACGCAATTTCTGAGTTAATTCGTAAACGTGAGGGAGCGAGGGATTCAGTAAAGACGGAATAGTGCATCAAAAAGGAGAGACTCGTATCCCAAAAGAAAATCCTGTCGTTTCCATAGAAACGTTACACGATTTAGAAGGAGATGTCATAGAACACATAGTATTTCATAGCGACGCAATTTCTGTGTTAATTCGTTAATTTGAGGGAGCAAGGGTAATAGTAATGAAGGATTAGTATTTCGGTAGGGAGATTCCCGTATCCCAATAGACAATCTCGTCGATTCCATAGAAACGTTACTCGATTTAGAAGGAGATTTCATAGAACACATAGTATTTCATAGCGACGCAATTTCTGTGTTAACTCCTCAATGTGAGGGAGCGAGGGATGCAGTAAAGAAGGAATAGTGCATCGGAACGGAGATACCCGTTTCCCAACAGGAAACCCTTACGTTTCCATAGAAACGTTAGTCGATTTACAAGGAGAAGTCTTAGAACATACAGTATTTCATAGCGACGCAATTTCTGTGTTAATTCGTCGATCTGAGGCGGCGAGGGATGCAGTAAAGAAAGAATTGTGCATCGGAAAGGAGATACTCGTATCCCAAAAGAAAATCCTGTCGTTTCCATTGGGACGTTACTCGATTTAGAAGGAGAAGTCATATAACCCTTAGACTTTCACAGCGACGCTATATCTGTGTTAACTCTTCAATGTGAGGGAGCGAGGGATTTAGTACAGAAGGAATTGTGCATCAGAAAGGAGATACTCGTATCCCAAAAGAAAGTCCTGTCGTTTCCATAGAAACGTTACTCGATTTAGAAGGAGATGACATAGAACCCATAGTATTTCATAGCGACGCAATTTCTGTGTCAAATCATCAATGTGAGGCAGCGAGGAATGCAGTAAAGAAGGAATGGTGCATCTGAAAGGAGTTACTCGTATCCCAAAAGATAATCATGTCGTTTCCATAGAAACGTTACTCGATTTAGGAGATGTCATAGAACCCATTGTATTTCGTAGCGACGCAATTTCTATGTTAACTCCTCAATGTGAGGGGGCGAGGAATGCAGTAAAGAAGGAATAGTGCATCGGAAAGGTCATAGTCGTATGCCAAAAGAATATCCTTTCGTTTCCATAGAAACGTTACGCGATTTAGAAGGAGAAGTCATAGAACACATAGTATGTCATAGCCCCGCAATTTCTGTGTTAATTCGTGAATCTGAGGGACCGATGGATATAGTAAATAAGGAACAGTGCATCGGAATGGAGACACTCATATCCCAAAGGAAAACCCTTTCGTTTCCATAGAAACGTTACTCGATTTAGAAGGAGATGTCATAGATCCCATAGTATTACATAGCGACGCAATTTCTGTGTTAATTCTTTAATGTGAGGGAGCGAGAAATGCAGTAAAGAGCGAATAGTGGATCGGAAAGGAGATCCTCGTAACCCAAAAGAAAATCCTGTCGTTTACATAAAAACGAGATTCGATTTAGCAGGAGAAGTCATAGATCCCATAGTATATCGTCGCGACGCAATTTCTGTGTTAATTCTTTAATTTGAGGGACCGAGGGATTCGGTAAAGACGGAATAGTGTTTCGGCAACGAGGTACTTGTATCCCAAAAAATATCCTGTCGTTCACATAGACACGTGACTCGATTTAGAAGGAGAAGTCATAGAACCCATAGTATTTCATATCGACGATATTTCTGTGGTAATTCGTCAATGCGAGGAAGCGAGGGATACAGTAAAGAAGGAATAGTGCATCGGAAAGGAGATACTCGTATCCCAAAGGAAAATCCTTTCGTTCCCATAGAACCGAGTATCGATTTAGAAGGAGAAGTCATAGAACACATTGTATATCATAGCGACGCAATATCTGTGTTTATTCGTCAATGTTAGGCAGCGAGGCTTCCAGTAAAGACCGAATCGTGCATCGGAAAGGAAATATTCGTATCCCAAAATAAAATCCTGTCGTTTCCGTACAAACGCTACTCGATTTAGAAGATGATGTCATAGAACCCATAGTTTTTTATAGCGACGCAATTTCTGTGATAAACTCTCAATGTGAAGGAGCGAGGGATGCAGTAAAGCAGGAATAATGCATCGGAAAGGAAATACTCGTATCCCAAAGAAAAATCATGTCGTTTCCATAGAAACGAGTCTCGATTTAGAAGGAGTTGTCACAGAACCCATAGTATATCATAGCGACGCAATTTCAATGTTAACTCCTCAATGTGAGGGAGATAGGGAATCAGTAAAGAAGGAATAGTGCATCGGAAAGGAGATAGTCGTATCCCAAAAGAAAATCCTGTCGTTTCCATAGAAACGTTACGCGATTTAGAAGGAGAAGTTATATAACACATTGTATATCATAGCGACGCAATTTCTGTGTTAATTCGTCAATGTCAGGGAGCGAGGCTTGCAGTAAAGACCGAATCGTGCATCGGAAAGGAGATATTCGTATCCCAATATAAAATCCTGTCGTTTCCATAGAAACGTTACTCGATTTAGAAGTAGGAGTCATAGAACCCATAGTATTTCAAAGCGATGCAATTTCTGTGTTAATTCGTCAATGTGAGGAAGCGAAAAATGCAGTAAATTAGGAATAGTGTAACGGACAGGAGATACTCGTATCCCAAAAGAAAATTCTGTCGATTCCATAGGAACGTTACACGATTTAGCAGGAGAGGTCATAGATCCTATAGTGATTCATAGCGACGCAATTTCTGTGTTAGTTCTTCAATGTGAGGGAGCGAGGGTTGCAGTAAAGAACGAATAGTGCAACGGAAAGAAGATACTCGTATCCCAAAAGAAAATCCTGTCGTTTCCATAGAAACGTTACTCGATTTAGAAGGGGATGTCATAGAACCCATAGAATTCCATAGCGACGCAATTTCTGTGTTAACTCCTCATTGTGAGGGACCCAGGAATGCAGTAAAGTAGTAATAGTTCATCGGGAAGGAGATACTCGTATCCCAAATGAAAATCCTGTCCTTTCCATAGAAACGTTACTCGATTTAGAAGGACAAGTGTTATAACCCGTAGTATTTCATAGTCCCGCAATTTCTGTGTTAATTCGTCAATGTGAGGGAGCGAGGGATTCGGTAAGGAAGGAATGGTGCATTGGAAAGGAAATACTTGTATACCAAAAGAAAATCCTGTCGTTTCCATAGAAACGTTACTCGATTTAGAAGGTGAAGTCATATAACCCATAATATTTCATAGCCCCCCAATTTATAAGTTAATTCGTCAATGTGAGGGTCCGAGGGAAGCAGTAAAGGAGGAATAGTGCATGGGAAAGGAAATACTCGTATTCCAAAAGAAAATCCTGTCGTTTCCATAGAAACGTTACTCAATTTAGAAGGAGAGGTCATATAAGCCATAGTATTTCATAGGCAAGCAATTTCTATGTTAATGCGTCAATGTGAGGGAGCAAGGAATATAGTAGAGAAGGAATAGTGACTCGGAAAGGAGATACTCGTATCCCAAAAGAAAATCCTGTCGTTTCCAGAGAAACGTTACTCGATTTAGAAGGAGAAGTTATAGAACCCATACTATTTCGTAGCGACGCATTATCTGTGTTAATTCGTCAATGTGAGAGAGCGAGGGATGCAGTAAACAAGGAATAGTGCATTGACAAGAAGATCCTCGTATCCCAAAAGAAAATCCTGTCGTTTCCATAATAACGTCACTCGATATAGAACGAGAAGTCATAGAACCCGTAGTATTTAATAGCGACCCAATTTCTGTGTTAATTCGTCAATGTGAGGGAGCGAGGGTTGCAGTAAAGGACGAATAGTGCATCGGAAAGGAGATACTCGTATCCCAAAAGAAAATCCTGTCCCTTCCATAGAAACGTGTCTCGATTTAGAAGGAGAAGTCAGAGAACCCATAGTATTTCATAGCGACGTAATTTCTGTGTTAATTCGTGAATGTGAAAGAGCGCGGTTTGCAGTGATATACGAATAATGCATTTGAAAGGAGATACTCGTATCCCAAAAGAAAATCATGTTGTCTCCATAGAAACGAGACTCTATTTAGCAGGAGAAGTCATAGTACCTATAGTCTTTCATAGCGACGCAATTTCTGTGTTAATTCGTCAATGTGAGGGAGCGACGAAAGCAGTAAAGAAGGAATGGTGCATCGGAATGGAGATACTCGTATCCCAAAAGAAAATCCTGTCGTTTCCATAGAAGCGAGACTCGTTTTAGCAGGAGAAGTCATGGAACCCATAGTATTTCATAGCGAAGCAATTTCTGTGTTAATTCGTTAATGTGTGGGAGCGAGGGATGCAGTAAAGAAGGAATAGTGCATCGGAATGAAAATATTCGTATTCCAAAAGAAAATCTTGTCGTTTCCATAGAAACGTTACTCGATTGAGAAGAAGAAGTCATAGAACCCATAGTATTTCATAGCGACGCAATACTGTGTTAATTCTTCAATGTGTAGGAGCGAGGGTTGCAGTAGAGAACGAATAGTGCTACGGAAAGGAGATACTCGTAACCCAAACGAAAATCCAGCCATTTCCATTGAAACGAGACTCGATTTAGAAGGAGAAGTCATAGAACACATAGTATTTCATAGCGACGCAATATGTGTTAATTCGTCAATGTGAGGGGGCGAGGGTTGCAGTAAAGAACGAATAGTGCATCGGAAAGGGGATACTCGATTCCCAAAAGAAAATCCTGTCGTTTCCAAGGAAACATTACTCGATTTAGAAGGAGCTGTCGTAGTACCCATTGTATTTGATAGCGACGCTATTTCTGTGTTAACTCTTCAATATGAGGGTCCGAGGGATGCAGTAAAGAGGGTATAGTACATCGGAAAAAAAGATAGTCGTATCCCACAAGAAAAACTTGTCGTTTCCATAGAAACGAGACTCGATTTAGCAGGAGAAGTCATAGAACTCATAGTATTTCATAGCGACGCAATTTCTGTGTTAATTCGTCAATGTGAGGGAGCGAGGGTTGCAGTAAAGAACGAATAGTGCATCGGAAAGGGGATACTCGTATCCCAAAAGAAAATCCTGTCGTTTCCATAGGAACATTACTCGATTTAGAAGGAGCTGTCGTTGAACCCATTGTATTTCATAGCGACGCAATTTCTGTGTTAACTCTTCAATATGAGGGTCTGAGGGATGCAGTAAAGAAGGAATAGTACATCGGAAAAAAAATAGTCGTATCCCAAAAGAAAATCTTGTCGTTCCCATTGAAACGTTACTTGATTTAGAAGGAGAAGTTATAGAACTCATAGTATATCATAGCGACGCAATTTCTGTGTTAATTCGTCAATGTGAGGGAGCGAGGGATGCATAAAGAAGGAATAGTGCATCGGAAAGGAGATACTCGTATCCCAAAAGAAAATCCTGTCGTTTCCATAGAAGCGAGACTCGTTTTAGCAGGAGAAGTCATGGAACCGATAGTATTTCATAGCGAAGCAATTTCTGTGTTAATTCGTTAATGTGTGGGAACGAGGGATGCAGTAAAGAAGGAATAGTGCATCGGATAGGAGGTACTCGTATCCCAAAATAAAATCCTGTCGTTTCCGTAGAAACGAGACTCGATTTAGCAGGAGAAGTCATAGATCGCATAGTATTTCATAGCGACGCAATTTCTGTGGTAATTCGTTAATGTGAGGGAGCGAGGGAATCGGTAAAGTAGGAATAATGCTTTTCAAAGGAGATACTCGTATCCCAAAAGAAAATCCTGTCGTTTCCTTAGAAACGTTACTCTATTTAGCAGGAGAAGTCATAGAACTCTTAGCATTTCATAGCGACGCAATTTCTGTGTTAATTCGTCAATGTGAGGGAGCGAGGGTTGCAGTAAAGTACGAATTGTGCATCGGAAAGGAGAAACTCGTAAACAAAAACAAAATTCTGTCGTTTCTATAGAAACATTACTCGATTTAGAAGGAGATGTCATAGAACCCATAGTATTTTATAGCGTCGCGATTTCTGTGTTAATTCGTCAATGTGAGGGAGCGAGGGATGCAGTAAAGAAGGAATAGTGCACTGGAAAGGAGATACTCCTATCCCAAAAGAAAATCCTGTCGTTTCCATAGAAACGTTACTCGATTTAGAAGGAGAAATCATAGAACCCATTGTTATTCTTAGCGACGCAATTTCTGTGTTAATTCGTCAATGTGAGGGTGCGAGAGTTGCAGTAAAGAACGAATAGTGCATCGGAAAGGAAATACTCGTAACCCCAAAGAAAATCCTGTCGTTTCCATAGAAACGTTATTCGATTTAGCAGGAGAAGTCATACAACCCATAGCATTACATAGCGACGAAATTCTGTGTCAATTCGTCAATGTTAGGGAGCGAGGGTTGCGGTATATAACGATTAGTACATCGGAATGGAGATACTCGTATCCCAAAAGAAAATCCTGTCGTTTCCATAGAAAGGTTACTAGATTTAGAAGGAGTAGTCACAGAACAAATTGTGTTTCATAGCGACGCAAATTCTGTGTTAATTCATCAATGAGAGGTAGCGAGGGTTGCAGTAAAGAACGAATAGTCCATCGGAAAAGAGATACTCGTATCCCATAAGAAAATCCTGTCGTTTCCATAGAAACGAGACTCGATTTAGCAGGAGAAGTCATAGAACCCATAGCATTTCATAGCGACGCAATTTCTGTGTTAATTCGTCAATGTGGGGGAGCTAGGGATGCAGTAAAGAAGGAATAGTGCATCGGATAGGACATACCCGTATCCTAAAAGAAAATCCTGTCGTTTCCATTGAAGCGTTACTCGATTTATAAGGAGAAGTCATGGAACCCATTGTATTTCATAGCGACGCGATTTCTGTGTTAAATTGTCAATGTGAGGGTGCGAGGTTTGCAGTAAAGAACGAATAGTGCATCGGAATCGGGATACTCGTATCCCAAAAGAAAATCCTGTCGTGTCCATAGAAACGAGACTCGATTTGGCAGGAGAAGTCATAAATCCCATAGTATTTCATAGCGACGCAATTTCTGTGTTAATTCGTCAATGTGAGGGAGCGAGGGATGCAGTAAGTAAGGAATAGTGCATCGGAAAAGAGATACTCGTATCCCAAAAGAAAATCCTGTCGTTTTCTTAGAAACGGTACTCGATTTTGCAGGAGAAGTCATAAAACCCATAGCATTTCATAGCGACGCAATTTCTGTGTTAATTCGTCAATGTGAGGGAGCGAGGGTTGCAGTAAATTACGATTAGTGCATCGGAAAGGAGATACTCGTATCCCAAAAGAAAATCCTGTCGTTTCCATAGAAACGAGACTCGATTTAGATGGAGAGGTCTTAGATCCCATAGTATATCATAGCGACGCAATTTCTGTTTTAATTCGTCAATGTGAGTGAGCGAGGCATGCAGTAAAGAAGGAATAGTGCATCGGAAAGGAGATACTCGTATCCCAAAATAAAATCCTGTCGTTTCCATAGAAACGTTACTCGATTTAGAAGGAGTAGTCATAGAACACATTGTATTTCATAGCGGCGCAAATTCTGTGTTAATTCATCAATGAGAGGTAGCGAGGGTTGCAGTAAAGAACGAATAGTCCATCGGAAAAGAGATACTCGTATCCCATAAGAAACTCCTGTCGTTTCCATTGAAACGAGACTCGATTTAGCAGCAGAAGGCATAGAACCCATAGTATTACATAGCGACGCAATTTCTGAGTTAATTCGTCAATGCGAAGGAGCGAGGAATGCAGTAAGGAAAGAATAGTGAATCGGAAAGGAGATACTCGTATGCCAAAAGAAAATACTGTCGTTTGCATAGAAACGTTACTCGATTTAGAAGGAGATGTCATAGAACGCATAGTAATTCGTAACGACGCCATTTCTGTGTTAACTCCTCAATGTGAGGGATCGAGGGATGTAGTAAAGAAGGAATAGTGCATCGGAAAGGAGATAGTCGTGTCCCAAAAGAAAATCCTGTCCTTTCCATAGAAACGGTACTCCATTTAGAAATACTAGTCATTGATCCCATAGTATTTCTTAGCGACGCAATTTCTGTGTTAATTGGTCAATGTGAGGGCGCGAGGGATGCAGTAAAGAAGGAATAGTGCATCGGAATGGAGATACTCGTATCCCAACAGAAAATCCTGTCGTTTCCATAGAAACGAGACTCGATTTAGCAGGAGAAGTCATTGAACACATAGTATTTCATAGCGACGCAATGTCTGTGATAATTCGTCAATGTGAGGGAGCGAGGGATGCAATAAAGAAGGAATGGTGCATCAGAAAGCAGATACTCGTATCCTAAAAGAAAATCCTGTCGTTTCCATAGGAACGTTACTCGATTTAGAAAGAGAAGTCATAGAACCCATTGTATTTCATAGCGACGCGATTTCTGTGTTAAATCGTCAATGTGAGGGTGCGAGGTTTGCAGTAAAGAACGAATAGTGCATCGGAATGGGGATACTCGTATCCCAAAAGAAAATCCTGTCGTTTCCATAGAAACGAGACTCGATTGAGCAGGTGAAGTCATGGAACCCATAGTATTTCATTACGACGCAATTTCTGTGTTAGTTCGTCGTTGTGAGGGATCGAGGGATGCAGTAAAGAAGGAATAGTGCATCGAAATGGAGATTCTCGTAACCCAAAAGAAAATCCTGTTGTTTCCACAGAAACTTTACTCGATTTAGAAGGAGAAGTCATAAAACTCATAGTATTTCATAGCGACGCAATTTCTGTGTTAATTCTTCAATGTGAGCTAGCGAGGGTTGCAGAATAGAACGAATAGTGCATCGGAAGGGAGATACTCGTATCCCAAAAGAAAATCTTGTCGTTTCCATAGAAACGAGACTCGATTTAGCAGGAGAAGTCATTGAACCCATTGTATTTCATAGGAACGCAATTTCTGTGTTAAATTCGTCAATCTGAGGGACCGAGGGATGCAGTAAAGAAGGAATAGTGCATCGGAAATGAGATACTCGTACCCCAAAAGAAAATCCTGTCGTTTCCATAGAAACGTAACTCGATCTAGAAGGAAAGGTCTTACAACCCATAGTACTTCATGGCGACACAATTTCTGTGTTAATTCGTCAATGTGAGGGAGCAAGGGTTGCAGTAAAGAACGAAGAGTGCATCGGAAAGGAGATACTCGTATCCCAAAAGATAATCCTGTCATTTCCATAGATACAACATTCAATTTAGCAGCGGAAGCCGTAGAACACATAGTATTTCATTGCAACGCAATATCTGTGGTAATTCGTCAATGTGAGGGAGCGAGTGTTGCAGTGTAGAAGGAATAGTGCATCGGAAAGGAGATACTCGTATCCCAAAAGATAATATTGTCGTTTCCTTAGAAACGTTGCTCGATTTACCAGGAGAAGTCGTAGAAATTATAAAATTTTATAGCGACGCAATATCTGTGTTATTTCGTCAATGTGAGGCAGCGAGGGATGCAGTAAAAAAGGAATATTGCATCGGAAAGGAGGTACTCAAATCCCTAAAGAAAATCCTGTCGTTTCCATGGAAACGAGACTCGATTTAGCAGCAGAAGTCATAGAACCCATAGTATTACATAGCGACGCAATTTCTGTGTTAATTCGTCAATGCGAAGGAGCGAGGGATGCAGTAAGGAAGGAATAGTGCATCGGAAGGGAGATACTCGTATGCCAAAAGAAAATACTGTCGTTTGCATAGAATCGTTACTCGATTTAGAAGGAGATGTCATAGAACGCATAGTAATTCATAGCGACGCCATTGCTGTGTTAACTCCCCAATGTGAGGGATCGAGGGATGTAATAAAGAAGGAATAGTGCATCGGAAAGGAGATAGTCGTGTCCCAAAAGAAAATCCTGTCCTTTCCATAGAAACGGTACTCGATTTAGAAATAGTAGTCATAGAACCCATAGTATTTCTTAGCGACGCAATTTCTGTGTTAATTCGTCAATGTGAGGGAGCGAGGGATGCAGTAAAGAAGGAATAGTGCATCGGAAAGGAGATACTCGTATCCCAACAGAAAGTCCTGTCGTTTCCATAGAAACGAGACTCGATTTAGCAGGAGAAGTCCTTGAACACATAGTATTTCATAGCGACGCAATTTCTGTGTTAATTCGTCAATGTGAGGGAGCGAGGGATGCAGTAAAGAAGGAATAGTGCATCGGAAAGGAGATACTCGTATCCCAAAAGAAAATCCTGTCGTTTCCTTAGAAACGCTACTCTGTTTAGCAGGTGAAGCAATAGAACGCATAGCTTTTCATAACGACGCAATTTCTGTGTTAATTCGTCAATGTGAGGCAGCGAGGGATGCAGTAGAAATGGAATAGTGCATCGGAAAGGAGGTACTCGTATCCCAAAAGAAAATCCTGTCGTTTGCATAAAAACGTTACTCAATTTGGAAGGAAGTGTCATAGAACGCTTAGTATTTCATAGCGACGCCAATTTTGTGTTAACTCCTCAATGTGAGGGACCGAGGGATATAGTAAAGAAGGAATAGTGCATCGGAAAGGAGATACTCGTATCCCAATAGAAAATCGTGTCGTTCCCATCGAAACGAGACTCGATGTAGCACTAGAAGCCATAGAACCCATAGTATGTCATATCGACGCTATTTCTGTGTTAATTCGTCAATGTGAGGGACCGAGGGATGCAGTAAAGAAGGAATAGTGCATCGGAAATGAGATACTCGTATCCCAAAAGAAAATCCTGTCGTTTCCATAGGAACGTAACTCGATCTAGACGGAAAGGTCTTACAACCCATAGTATTTCATGGCGACGCAATTTCTGTGTTAATTCGTCAATGTGAGGGAGCAAGGGTTGCAGTAGAGAACGAAGAGTGCATCGGAAAGGAGATACTCGTATCCCAAAAGATAATCCTGTCATTTCCATAGATACGACATTCAATTTAGCAGCGGAAGTCGTAGAACACATAGTATTTCATTGCAACACAATATCTGTGGTTATTCGTCAATGTGAGGGAGCGAGGGTTGCAGTGTAGAAGGAATAGTGCATCGGGAAGGAGATACTGGTATCCCAAAAGATAATATTGTCGTTTCCTTAGAAACGTTGCTCGATTTACCAGGAGAAGTCATAGAAATTATAAAATTTCATAGCGACGCAATATCTGTGTAATTTCGTCAATGTGAGGCAGCGAGGGATGCAGTAAAAAAGGAATATTGCATCGGAAAGGAGGTACTCAAATCCCTAAAGAAAATCCTGTCGTTTCCATGGAAACAAGACTCGATTTAGCAGTAGAATTCATAGCACCGATAGTATTTTATAGCGACGAAATTTCTGTGTTAAATCGTCAATGTTAGAGAGCGAGGGATGCAGTAAAGAAGGAATAGTGCATCGGAAAGGAGGTACTCGTATCCCAAAAGGAAATCCTGTCGTTTGCATAGAAATGTTACTCTATTTAGAATGAGAAGTCACAGAACTCATAGTATTTCATAGCGACGCCAATTCTGCGTTAATTCGTCAATGTGAGGGAGCGAGGGTTGCAGTAAAGAACGAATAGTGCAGCGGAAAGGAGATACTCGTATCCCAAAAGAAAATCTTGTCGTTTCCTTAGAAACGTTATTCGATTTAGCAGGAGAAGTCTTAGAACCCATAGTATATCACAGTGACGCAATTTCTGTGTTAATTCGTCAATCTGACGGAGCGAGGGTTTCAGTAAAGACGGAAAAGTGCATCGGAACGGAGAAATTTGTATCTCAAAAGAAAATCCTGTTGTTTCCGTAGAAACGAGACTCGATTTAGAAGGAGGAGTCATACAACACATAGTATTTCATAGCGACGCAATTTCTTTGTGTATTCGTGAATGTGAGGGAGCGAGTGATGCAGTAAAGAATGAATAGTGCATCGGAAAGGAGCTATTCGTATCCCAAAAGAAAATCCTGTCGTTTCCATAGAAACCAGACTCGATTTAGCAGGAGAAGTCATACATCACATTGTATTTCATAGCGACGCAATTTCTGTGTTTATTCGTCAATGTGAAGGACCGAGGGATGCAGTAAGGAAGGAATAGTGCATCGGTAAGAAGGTACTCGTATCCCAAAAGAAAATCCAGTCGCTTCCTTAGAAACGTTACTCGATTTAGAATGAGAAGTCATAGAACCCATAGTATTTCATAGCGACGCCAATTCTGTGATAACTCCTCAATGTGAGGGATCGAGGGATGCAGTAATGAAGGAATAGTGCATCGGAATAGAGATAGTCGTATTCCAAAAGAAAATCCTGTCGTGTCCATAGAAACGGAAGTCGATTTAGATGAAGAAGTCATAGAACACACTGTATTTCATAGCGACGCAATTTCTGTGTTCATTTGTCAAAGTGAGGTAGCGAAGGGATGCAGTAAAGAACGAATAGTGCTTCGGAAATTAGATACTCGCATTCCAAAAGAAAATCCTGTCGTTTCCATAGAAACGAGACTCTAGTTAGCAGGAGAAGTCATAGAACCCACAGTATGTCATATCGACGCTATTTCTGTGTTAGTTCGTCGTTGTGAGGGAGCGAGGGATGCAGTAAAGAAGCAATAGTGCATCGGAAAGGAGATTCTCGTAACCCAAAAGAAAATCCTGTTGTTTCCACAGAAACGTTTCTCGATTTAGAAGGAGAAGTCATAGATCCCATAGTATTTCATAGCGACGCAATTTCTGTGTTAATTCTTCAATGTGAGGGAGCTTGGGTTGCAGTAAAGAACGAATGGTGCATCGGAAAGGAGATACTCGTATGCCAAAATTAAATCCTGTCGTTTCCATAGAAACGAGACTCGATTTAGCAGGAGACGTCATAGAACGCATAGTATGTCATAGCGACGCAATTTCTGTGTTAATTCGTCAATGTGAGGGAGAGAGGGATGCAGTAAAGAAGGAATAGTGCATCGGAAAGTAGATACACGTATCTCAAAAGAAAATCGTGTCGTTTGCATAGAAATGTTACTCGATTTAGAAGGAGAAGTCATAGAACCCATAGTTTATCATAGCGACGCAATTTCTGTGTTAATTCGTCAATTTGACGGAGGGAGGGTTTCAGTGAAGAACGAAGAGTGCATCGTAAAGGACATACTCGTATCCCAAATGAAAATCCTGTCGTTTCCATAGTAACGTGACCCGATTTAGCAGGAGAAGTCATAGAACACA
Organism: Schistocerca serialis cubense; assembly: GCF_023864345.2. Taxonomy (NCBI): domain Eukaryota; kingdom Metazoa; phylum Arthropoda; class Insecta; order Orthoptera; family Acrididae; genus Schistocerca; species Schistocerca serialis. The sequence goes on from NC_064643.1 coordinate 47,206,250, forward strand.
TAATATATCACAGCGAAACAATTTCTGTGGTAATTCGCCAATGTGACGGAGCGAGGGATTCAAGAAAGGCGCAATAGTGCATCGGAAAGGAGATATTCGTGTCTCAGAAGAAAATTCTGTCGTATCCATAGAAAAGAGACTCGATTTAGATGGAGATGTCATAGAACCCATAGGATTTCATAGCGACGCCAATTCTGTGATAACTCCTCAATGTGATGGACCGAGGGATGCAGTAAAGAAGGAATAGTGCATCGGAATGGAGATAGTCGTATCGCAAAAGAAAATACTGTCGTGTCCACAGACACGTTTCTCGATTTAGAAGGAGAAGTCATAGAACCCATAGTATTTCATAGCGACGCAATTTCTGTGATAATTCTTCAATGTGAGGTAGCGTGGGTTGCAGTAAAGAACGAATGGTGCATCGGAAAGGAGATATTCGTATGCCAAAATTAAATCCTGTCGTTTCCATAGAAACGAGACTCGATTTAGCAGGAGACGTCATAGAACGCATAGAATTTCATAGCGACGCAATTTCTGTGATCATTCGTCAATGTGAGGTAGCGAAGGAATGCAGTAAAGAACGAATATTGCTTCGGAAAGGAGATACTCGTATCCCAAAAGAAAATCCTGTCGTTTCCACAGAAACGAGACTAGATTTAGCAGGTGAAGTCATAGAACCCATAGTATTTCATAACGACGCAATTTCTGTGTTGGTTCGTCGTTGTGAGGGAGCGAGGGATGCAGTAAAGAAGGAATAGTGCATCGGAAAGGAGATACTCGTATCCCAAAAGAAAATCCTGTCGTTTCCATAGAAACGAGACTCGATTTAGAAGGAGAGGTCTTACAACACATTGTATTTCATAGCGACGCTATTTCTGTGTTAGTTCGTCAATGTGAGGGAGCGAGGGTTGCAGTAAAGAACGAACAGTGCATCGGAAAGGAGATAGTCGTATCCCAAATGAAAATCCTGTCGTTTCCATAGAAACGACATTCGATTTAGCAGGAGAAGTCATAGAACCCATAGTATTTCATAGCGACGCAATTTCTGCGTTAATTCGTCAATGTGAGGGAGCGTGGTTTGCAGTAAAGAACGAAAAGTGCATCGGAAAGGAGATTCTCGTATCCCAAATTAAAATCCTGTCGTATCCCTAGTAACGTGACCCGATTTATCAGGAGAAGTCATAGAACACATAATATATCATAGCGACCGAATTTCTGTGGTAGTTCGTTAATGTGACGGAGCGAGGGATTCAAGAAAGACGGAATAGTGCATCGGAAAGGAGATATTCGTATCTCAAAAAAAAAATCCTATCGTTTCCATAGAAAAGAGACTCGATTTAGAAGGAGATGTCATAGAACCCATATTATTTCATAGCGACGCCAATTCTGTGATAACTCCTCAATGTGAGGGACCGATGGTTGCAGTAAAGAACGAATAGTGCATCGAGAAAGAGATACTCGTATCGCAAAAGAAAATCCTGTCGTTTCCATAGAAACATTACACGATTTAGAAGGAGAAGACATAGAAATCATAATATCTCATAGCGACGCAATTTCTGTGTTATCTCCTCAATGTAAGGGACCGAGGGATGCAGTAAAAAAGGAATAGTGCATCGGAGAAGAGAAACTCGTAACCCAAAAGAAATTCCTGTAGTTTGCATAATAACGAGACGCGATTTAGCAGGAGAAGTCATAGAACACATAGTATTTCATAGCGACGCAAATTCTATGGAATTTCGTCAATGTGACGGAGCGAGGGATGCAGTAAAGACGGAATAGTGCATCGGAAAGGAGATATTCGTATCTCAAAAGAAAATCCTCTCGTTTCCATAGAAAAGAAACTCGATTTAGAAGGAGATGTCTTAGAACCCATAGTATTTCATAGCGACGGAATTACTGTGTTAACTCCTCAATGTGAGGGGCCGAGGGATGCAGTAAAGAAGGGATAGTGCATCGGAAAGAACATAGTCGTATCCCAAAAGAAAACCCTGTCGTTTCCATAGAAACGTTACTCGATTTGAAAGGACAAGTCATAGAACCCATAGTATTTCAAAGCGACGAAATTTCTGTGTTAATTCGTCAATGTGACGGAGCGAGGGTTGCAGTAAAGATCGAATAGTCCATCGGAAAGGAGATACCGGTATTCCAAAAGAAAATCCTTTCGTTTCCATAGAAACGAGACTCGATATAGCAGGCAAAGTCACAGAACGCATAGGATTTCATTGCGACGCAATTTCTATGTTAATTCAGCCATGTGAGGGAGCGAGGAATGCAGTAAAGAAGGAATAGTGCACCGGAAACAAGATACTCGTATCCCAAAAGAAAATCCTTTCGTTTCCATTGAAACGAGACTCGATATAAAAAGTAGAATTCATAGAACCCATAGTATTTCATAGCGTCGCAATTTTGAGTTAAATCGTCCATGTGAGGGAGCGAGGGTTGCAGTAAAGAACGAATAGTCCATCGGAAAGGATATACTCGTAACCCAAAAGAAAATCCTGTCGTTTCGATAGAAACGAAACTAGATTTAGCAGCAGAAGCCATAGAACCCATAGTACTTCATAGCGACGCAATTTCTGTGTTAATTTGTCAATGTGAGAGAGCGAGGGTTGCAGTAAAGAACGAATAGTGCATCGGAAAGGAGATACTCGTATCGCAAAGAAAAATCCTGTCGATTCCAAAAAAAACGTTGCTTGATTTAGAAGGAGATGTTATAGATCCCATAGTATTTCATAGCGAGCAATTTCTGTGTCAAATCGTCAATGTGGGGGAGCGAGGGACTCAGTAAAGAAGGAATAGTGCATCTTAAAGAATATACTCGTATCCCAAAAGAAAGTCCTGTCGTGTCCATAGAAACGGAAGTCGATTTAGATGGAGAAGTCATAGAACCCATAGTATTTCATAGCGACGCAATTTCTGTGTTAATTCGTCAATGTGAGGGAGCGAGGGATGCAGTAAAGAAGGAATAGTGCATCGAAAAGGAGATATTCGATTCCTAAATGAAAATCCTGTCGTTCCCATAGAAACGAGACTCGATTTAGCAGGAGAAGTCATAGAACACATAGTATTTCATAGCGACGCAATTTCTGTGTTCATTCGTCAATGTGAGGTAGCGAAGGGATGCAGTAAAGAACGAATAGTGCTTCGGAAAGGAGATACTGGCATTCCAAAAGAAAATCCTTTCTGTTTCCATATAAACGAGACTCGATGTAGCAGGCAAAGTCACAGAACGCATAGGATTTCATTGCGACGCAATTTCTATGTTAATTCCTCAATGTGAGGGAGCGAGGAATGCACTAAAGAAGGAATAGTGCACCGGAAACGTGATACTCGTATCCCAAAAGAAAATCTTGTCGTTTCCATTGCAACGAGACTCGATTTAAAAAGGAGAATTCATAGAACCCATAGTATTTCATAGCGTCGCAATTTCTGAGTTAAATCGTCAATGTGAGGGAGCGAGGGTTGCTGTAATGAACGAATAGTGTATCGGAGAGGAGATTCTCGTATCTCAAATGAAAATCATGTCGTTTCCATAGAAACAAGACTCGAATTAGCAGGAGAAGTCATAGAACCCATAGTATTTCATAGCGAGCAATTTCTGTGTTTACTCCTCAATGTGAGGGAGCGAGGGATGCAGTAAAGGAGGAATAGTGCATCGGAAAGGAGATACTCATATTCTACAAGAAAATCCTGTCGTTTCCATAGAAACGAGACTCGATTTAGCAGGAGAAGTCATAGAACACACAGTATTTCATAGCGACGCAATTTCTGTGTTCATTCGTCAATGTGAGGTAGCGACGGGATGCAGTAAAGAACGAATAGTTTTTCGGAAATTAGATACTCTTATTCCAAAAGAAAATCCTGTCGTTTCCATAGAAACGAGACTCGATTTAGCAGGAGAAGTCATAGAAACCATAGTATTTCATAGCGACGCAATTTCTGTGTTAGTTCGTCAATGTGAGGGTGCGAGGGTTGCAGTAATGAACGAGCAGTGCATCGGAAAGGAGATTCTCGTATCCCAAAAGAAAATCCTGTCGTTTCCATAGAAACGTTTCTCGATTTAGAAGGAGAAGTCATAGAAACCATAGTATTTCATAGCGACGCAATTTCTGTGTTAATTCGTCGATGTGAGTGAGCGAGGGATGCAGTAAGGAAGGAATAGTGCATCGGAAAGGAGATACTCGTATCCCAAACGAAAATCCTGTTGTTTTCTTAGAAACGATATTCGATTTAGCAGGAGAAGTCACAGAACCAATAGCATTTCCTAGCGACGCTATTTCTGTGTTATTTCGTCAATGTGAGGCAGCGAGGGATGCGGAAAAATAGGAATAGTGCATCTGAATGGAGGTACGCGTATCCCAAAAGAAAATCCTGTCGTTTGCATAGAAATGTTACTCGATTTAGAAGGAGAAGTCATAGAGCCCATAGTGTATCAGAGCGACGCAATTTCTGTGGTAATTCGTCAATGTGACGGAGCGAGGGATTCAGAAGGACGGAATAGTGCATCGGAAAGGAGATATTCGTATCTCAAAAAAAAAATTCTGTCGTTTCCATAGAAACGAGACTCGATTTAGAAGGAGATGCCATAGAACCCATAGGATTGCATAGCGACCCAATTTCTGTGTCAATTCGTCAATGTGAGGGAGCGAGGGTTGCAGTAAAGAACGAATAGTGCATCGAGAAAAAGATACTCGTATCCCAAAAGAAAATCCTGTCGATTCCATAGAAACATTACTCGATTTAGAGGGATATGTCATAGAAATCATAATATTTCATAGCGACGCAATTTCTGTGTTAACTCCTCAATGTGAGGGACCGATGGATGCAGTAAAGAAAGGATAGGGCATCGGAAAGGAGATAGTCGTATCCCAAAACAAAATCATGTCGTTTCCATAGAAACGTTACTCGATTTAGAAGGGCAAGTCATAGAACCCATAGTATTTCATAGCGACGCAATTTTTGTGGTAATTCTTCAATGTGATGGAGCGAGGGTTGCAGTGAAGAACGAATAGTCCATCGGAAAGCAGATACTGGTATTCCAAAAGAAAATCCTTTCTGTTTCCATAGAAACGAGACTCGATGTAGCAGGCAAAGTCACAGAACGCATAGGATTTCATTGCGACGCAATTTCTATGTTAATTCCTGAATGTGAGGGAGCGAGGAATGCACTAAAGAAGGAATAGTGCACCGGAAACGTGATACTCGTATCCCAAAAGAAAATCTTGTCGTTTCCATTGCAACGAGACTCGATTTAAAAAGGAGAATTGATAGAACCCATAGTATTTCATAGCGTCGCAATTTCTGAGTTAAATCGTCAATGTGAGGGAGCGAGGGTTGCTGTAATGAACGAATAGTGCATCGGAGAGGAGATTCTCGTATCTCAAATGAAAATCCTGTCGTTTCCATAGAAACGAGACTCGAATTAGCTGGAGAAGTCATAGAACCCATAGTATTTCATAGCGAGCAATTTCTGTGTTTACTCCTCAATGTGAGGGAGCGAGGGATGCAGTAAAGGAGGAATAGTGCATCGGAAAGGAGATACTCATATTCTACAAGAAAATCCTGTCGTTTCCATAGAAACGAGACTCGATTTAGCAGGAGAAGTCATAGAACACACAGTATTACATAGCGACGCAATTTCTGTGTTCATTCGTCAATGTGAGGTAGCGACGGGATGCAGTAAAGAACGAATAGTTTTTCGGAAATTAGATACTCTTATTCCAAAAGAAAATCCTGTCGTTTCCATAGAAACGGGACTCGATTTAGCAGGAGAAGTCATGGAACCCATAGTATTTCATTACGACGCAATTTCTGTGTTAGTTCGTCGTTGTGAGGGAGCGAGGGATGCAGTAAAGAAGGAATAGTGCATCGAAATGGAGATTCTGGTAACCCAAAAGAAAATCCTGTTGTTTCCACAGAAACTTTACTCGATTTAGAAGGAGAAGTCATAAAACTCATAGTATTTCATAGCGACGCAATTTCTGTGTTAATTCTTCAATGTGAGCTAGCGAGGATTGCAGAATAGAACGAATAGTGCATCGGAAGGGAGATACTCGTATCCCAAAAGAAAATCTTGTCGTTTCCATAGAAACGAGACTCGATTTAGCAGGAGAAGTCATTGAACCCATTGTATTTCATAGGATCGCAATTTCTGTGTTAATTCGTCAATGTGAGGGACCGAGGTATGCAGTAAAGAAGGAATAGTGCATCGGAAATGAGATACTCGTATCCCAAAAGAAAATCCTGTCGTTTCCATAGAAACGTAACTCGATCTAGAAGGAAAGGTCTTACAACCCATAGTATTTCATGGCGACGCAATTTCTGTGTTAATTCGTCAATGTGAGGGAGCAAGGGTTGCAGTAAAGAACGAAGAGTGCATCGGAAAGGAAATACTCGTATCCCAAAAGATAATCCTGTCATTTCCATAGATACGACATTCGATTTAGCAGCAGAAGTCGTAGAACACATAGTATTTCATTGCAACGCAATATCTGTGGTAATTCGTCAATGTGAGGGAGCGAGGGTTGCAGTGTAGAAGGAATAGTGCATCGGAAAGGAGATACTCGTACCCCAAAAGATAATATTGTCGTTTCCTTAGAAATGTTGCTCGATTTACCAGGAGAAGTCATAGAAATTATAAAATTTCATAGCGACGCAATATCTGTATTATTTCGTCAATGTGAGGCAGCGAGGGATGCAGTAAAAAAGGAATATTGCATCAGAAAGGAGGTACTCAAATCCCTAAAGAAAATCCTGTCGTTTCCATGGAAACGAGACTCGATTTAGCAGTAGAAGTCATAGCACCGATAGTATTTTATAGCGACGAATTTTCTGTGTTAATTCGTCAATGTTAGAGAGCGAAGGATGCAGTTAAGAAGGAATAGTGCATCGGAAAGGAGGTACTCGTATCCCAAAAGAAAATCCTGTCGTTTGCATAGAAATGTTACTCTATTTAGAAGGAGAAGTCACAGAACTCATAGTATTTCATAGCGACGCCAATTCTGCGTTAATTCGTCAATGTGAGGGAGCGAGGGTTGCAGTAAAGAACGAATAGTGCAGCGGAAATGAGATACTCGTATCCCAAAAGAAAATTTGGCGTTTCCTTAGAAACGTTATTCGATTTAGCAGGAGAAGTCTTAGAACCCATAGTATATCACAGTGACGCAATTTCTGTGTTAATTCGTCAATCTGACGGAGCGTGGGTTTCAGTAAAGACGGAAAAGTGCATCGGAAAGGAGAAATTTGTATCTCAAAAGAAAATCCTGTTGTTTCCATAGAAACGAGACTCGATTTAGAAGGAGGAATCATAGAACACATAGTATTTCATAGTGACGCAATTTCTTTGTGAATTCGTGAATGTGAGGGAGCGAGTGATGCAGTAAAGAATGAATAGTGCATCGGAAAGGAGCTATTCGTATCCCAAAAGAAAATCCTGTCGTTTCCATAGAAACCAGACTCGATTTAGCAGGAGAAGTCATACATCACATTGTATTTCATATCGACGCAATTTCTGTGTTTATTCGTCAATGTGAAGGAGCGAGGGATGCAGTAAGGAAGGAATAGTGCATCGGTAAGAAGGTACTCGTATCCCAAAAGAAAATCCACTCGCTTCCTTAGAAACGTTACTCGATTTAGAATGAGAAGTCATAGAACCCATAGTATTTCATAGCGACGCCAATTCTGTGATAACTCCTCAATGTGAGGGATCGAGGGATGCAGTAAAGAAGGAATAGTGCATCGAAATAGAGATAGTCGTATTCCAAAAGAAAATCCTGTCGTGTCCATAGAAACGGAAGTCGATTTAGATGGAGAAGTCATAGAACACACTGTATTTCATAGCGACGCAATTTCTGTGTTCATTCGTCAAAGTGAGGTAGCGAAGGGATGCAGTAAAGGACGAATAGTGCTTCGGAAAGGAGATACTCGCATTCCAAAAGAAAATCCTGTCGTTTCCATAGAAACGAGACTCTAGTTAGCAGGAGAAGTCATAGAACCCATAGTATGTCATATCGACGCTATTTCTGTGTTAGTTCGTCGTTGTGAGGGAGCGAGGGATGCAGTAAAGAAGCAATTGTGCATCGGAAAGGAGATTCTCGTAACCCAAAAGAAAATCCTGTTGTTTCCACAGAAACGTTTCTCGATTTAGAAGGAGAAGTCATAGATCCCATAGTATTTCATAGCGACGCAATTTCTGTGTTAATTCTTCAATGTGAGGGAGCGTGGGTTGCAGTAAAGAACGAATGGTGCATCGGAATGGAGATAGTCCTATCCCAAAAGAAAATCCTGTCGTGTCCACAGACACGTTTCTCGATTTAGAAGGAGAAGTCATAGAACCCATAGTATTTCATAGCGACGCATTTTCTGTGTTATTTCGTCAATGTGAGGAAGCGACGGATGCGGAAAAATAGGAACAGCGCATCTGAAAGGAGGTACTCGTATCCCAAAAGAAAATCCTGTCGTTTCCTTAGAAACGTTACTCTATTTAGCAGGAGAAGTCATAGAACCCATAGCATTTCATAGTGACGCAATTTCAATGTTAATTCGTCAATGTGAGGCAGCGAGGGACGCAGTAAAAAAGAAATAGTGCATCGGAAAGGGGGTACTCGTATCCCAAAAGAAAATCCTGTCGTTTGCATAGAAACGTTACTCGATTTAGAAGGAGATGTCATAGAACCCATAGTATTTCATAGCGACGCCAATTCTGTGATAACTCCTCAATGTGAGGGACCGAGGGATGCAGTAAAGAAGGAATAGTGCATCGGAATGGAGATAGTCGTATCGCAAAAGAAAATCCTGTCGTGTCCATAGGAACGGAAGTCGATTTAGATGGAGAAGTCATAGAACCCATAGTATTTCATAGCGACGCAAATTCTGTGTTAATTCGTCAATGTGAGGGAGCGAGGGATGCAGTAAAGAAGGAATAGTGCATCGAAAAGGAGTTATTCGATTCCTAAAAGAAAATCCTGTCGTTTCCATAGAAACGAGACTCAATTTAGCAGGAGAAGTCATACAACACACAGTATTTCATAGCGACGCAATTTCTGTGTTCATTCGTTAATGTGAGGTAGCGAAGGAATGCAGTAAAGAACGAATAGTGCTTCGGAAAGGAGATACTCGCATTCCAAAAGAAAATCCTGTCGTTTCCATAGAAACGAGACTCTAGTTAGCAGGAGAAGTCATAGAACCCATAGTATGTCATATCCACGCTATTTCTCTGATAATTCGTCAATGTGAGGGAGCAAGGGTTGCAGTAAAGAACGAATAGTGCATCGGAAAGGAGATACTCGTATCCCAAAAGAAAATCCTGTCGTTTCCACAGAAACGAGACTCGATTTAGCAGGTGAAGTCATAGAACCCATAGTATTTCATAACGACGCAATTTCTGTGTTGGTTCGTCGTTGTGAGGGAGCGAGGGATGCAGTAAAGAAGGAATAGTGCATCGGAAAGGAGATACTCGTATCCCAAAAGCAAATCCCGTCATATCCATAGAAACGAGACTCGATTTAGAAGAAGAGGTCTTACAACACATTGTATTTCATAGCAACGCTATTTCTGTGCTAGTTCGTCAATGTGAGGGAGCGAGGGATGCAGTAAAGAACGAACAGTGCATCGGAAAGGAGATAGTCGTATCCCAAATGAAAATCCTGCCGTTTCCATAGAAACGACATTCGATTTAGCAGGAGAAGTCATAGAACCCATAGTATTTCATAGCGACGCAATTTCTGCGTTAATTCGTCAATGTGAGGGAGCGTGGTTTGCAGTAAAGAACGAAAAGTGCATCGGAAAGGAGATTCTCGTATCCCAAATTAAAATCCTGTCGTTTCCCTAGTAACGTGACCCGATTTATCAGGAGAAGTCATAGAACACATAATATATCATAGCGACCCAATTTCTGTGGTAGTTCGTCAATGTGACGGAGCGAGGGATTCAAGAAAGACGGAATAGTGCATCGAAAAGGAGATATTCGTATCTCAAAAAAAAAATCCTGTCGTTTCCATAGAAAAGAGACTCGATTTAGAAGGAGATGTCATAGAACCCATATTATTTCATAGCGACGCCAATTCTGTGATAACTCCTCAATGTGAGGGACCGAGGGTTGCAGTAAAGAAGGAATAGTGCATCGGAAAGGAGATAGTCGTATACCAAATGAAAATCCTGTCGTTTCCATTGAAACGAGACTCGATTTAAAAGGAGAAGTCATAGAACTCATAGTATTTCGTAGCTTCGAAATTTCTTTGTTAAATCGTCAATGTGGGGGAGCGAGGGTTGCTGTAATGAACGAATAGTGCATCGGAAAGGAGATACACGTATCCTAAAAGAAAATCCTGTCGTTTCCATAGAAACGTTACTCGATTTAGAAGGAGAAGTCATAGAACCCATAGTATTTCATAGGGACGCAATCTCTGTGTTAATTCGTCAATGTGAGGGAGCGATGGTTGCAGTAAAGAACGAATAGTGCATCGTGAAAGAGATACTCGTATCGCAAAAGGAAATCCTGTCGTATCCATAGAAACATTACTCGATTTAGAGGGAGAAGACATAGAAATCATAATATCTCATAGCGACGCAATTTCTGTGTTATCTCATCAATGTAAGGGACCGAGGGATGCAGTAAAAAGGGGAATAGTGCATCGGAGAAGAGAAACTCGTAACCCAAAAGAAATTCCTGTAGTTTGCATAATAACGAGACGCGATTTAGCAGGAGAAGTCATAGAACACATAGTATTTCATAGCGACGCAAATTCTGTGGAATTTCGTCAATGTGACGGAGCGAGGGAAGCAGTAAAAACGGAATAGTGCTTCGGAAAGGAGATACTCGTATCTCAAAAGAAAATCCTGTCGTTTCCATAGAAAAGAGACTCGATTTAGAACGAGATGTCTAGGAACCCATAGTATTTCATAGCGACGGAATTTCTGTGTTAACTCCTCAATGTGAGGGACCGAGGGATGCAGTAAAGAAGGGATAGTGCATCGGAAAGAAGATAGTCGTATCCCAAAAGAAAACCCTGTCGTTTCCATAGAAACGTTACTCGATTTGGAAGGACAAGTTATAGAACACATAGTATTTCATAGCGACGAAATTTCTGTGTTAATTCGTCAATGTGGCGGAGCGAGGGTTGCAGTAAAGATCGAATAGTCCATCGGAAAGGAGATACTGGTATTCCAAAAGAAAATCCTTTCGTTTCCATAGAAACCAGACTCAATATAGCAGGCAAAGGCACAGAACGCATAGGATTTCATTGCGACGCAATTTCTATGTTAATTCTGCCATGTGAGGGAGCGAGGAATGCAGTAAAGAAGGAATAGTGCACCGGAAACAAGATACTCGTATCCCAAAAGAAAATCCTTTCGTTTCCATTGAAACGAGACTCGATTTAAAAAGTAGAATTCATAGAACCCATAGTATTTCATAGCGTCGCAATTTTGAGTTAAATCGTCAATGTGAGGGAGCGAGGGTTGCAGTAAAGAACGAATAGTCCATCGGAAAGGGTATACTCGTAACCCAAAAGAAAATCCTGTCGTTTCAATAGAAACGAAACTAGATTTAGCAGCAGAAGCCATAGAACCCATAGTACTTCATAGCGACGCAATTTCTGTGTTAATTTGTCAATGTGAGAGAGCGAGGGTTGCAGTAAAGAACGAATAGTGCATCGGAAAGGAGATACTCGTATCGCAAAGAAAAATCCTGTCGATTCCAAAGAAACGTTGCTCGATTTAGAAAGAGATGTTATAGATCCCATAGTATTTCATAGCGAGCAATTTCTGTGTCAAATCGTCAATGTGGGGGAGCGAGGGACTCAGTAAAGAAGGAATAGTGCATCTTAAAGAATATACTCGTATCCCAAAAGAAAATCCTGTCGTGTCCATAGAAACGGAAGTCGATTTAGATGGAGAAGTCATAGCACCCATAGTATTTCATAGCGACGCAATTTCTGTGTTAATTCGTCAATGTGAGGGAGCGAGGGATGCAGTAAAGAAGAAATAGTGCATCGAAAAGGAGATATTCGATTCCTAAATGAAAATCCTGTCGTTTCCATAGAAACGAGACTCGATTTAGCAGGAGAAGTCATGGTACACATAGTATTTCATAGCGACGCAATTTCTGTGTTCATTCGTCAATGTGAGGTAGCGAAGGGATGCAGTAAAGAACGAATAGTGCTTCGGAAAGGAGATACTCGCATTCCAAAAGAAAATCCTGTCGTTTCCATAGAAACGAGACTCTAGTTAGCAGGAGAAGTCATAGAACCCATAGTATGTTATATCGACGCTATTTCTGTGATAATTCGTCAATGTGAGGGAGCAAGGGTTGCAGTAAAGAACGAATAGTGCATCGGAAAGGAGATACTCGTATCCCAAAAGAAAATCCTGACGTTTCCACAGAAACGAGACTCGTATTAGCAGGTCAAGTCATAGAACCCATAGTATTTCATAACGACGCAATTTCTGTGTTAGTTCGTCGTTGTGAGGGAGCGAGGGATGCAGTAAAGAAGGAATAGAGCATCGGAAAGGAGATTCTCGTAACCCAAAAGAAAATCCTGTTGTTTCCACAGAAACGTTTCTCGATTTAGAAGGGGAAGTCATAGAACCCATAGTATTTCATAGCGACGCAATTTCTGTGTTATTTCGTCAATGTGAGGCAGCGAGAGATGCGGAAATATAGGAAGGAGGTACTCGTATCCCAAAAGAAAATCCTGTCGTTTGCATAGAAATGTTACCCGATTTAGAAGGAGAACTCATAGAACTCATAGTGTATCATAGCGACGCAATTTCTGTGTTAATTCGTCAATGTGACGGAGGGAGGGTATCAGTAAAGATCGAAGAGTGCATCGGAAAGCAGATACTCGTATCCCAAAAGAAAATCCTATCGTTTCCATGGAAACGAGACTCGATATAGAAGGATAGGTCTTACAACCCATAGTATTTCACAGCGACGCAATTTCTGTGTTAGTTCGTCAATGTGAGGGAGCGAGGGTTGCAGTAAAGAACGAGCAGTGCATCGGAAAGGAGATTCTCGTATCCCAAAAGAAAATCCTGTCGTTTCCATAGAAACGTTTCTCGATTTAGAACGAGAAGTCATAGAAACCATAGTATTTCATAGCGACGCAATTTCTGTTTTAATTCGTCAATGTGAGTGAGCGAGGGATGCAGTAAGGAAGGAATAGTGCATCGGAAAGGAGATACTCGTATCCCAAAAGAAAATCCTGTTGTTTTCTTAGAAACGATATTCGATTTAGCAGGAGAAGTCACAGAACCAATAGCATTTCATAGCGACACAATTTCTGTGGTAATTCGTCAATGTGACGGAGCGAGGGATTCAGAAGGACGGAATAGTGCATCGGAAAGGAGATATTCGTATCTCAAAAAAAAATCCTGTCGTTTCCATAGAAACGAGACTCGATTTAGAAGGAGATGCCATAGAACCCATAGGATTGCATAGCGACCCAATTTCTGTGTCAATTCGTCAATGTGAGGGAGCGAGGGTTGCAGTAAAGAACGAATGGTGCATCGAGAAAAAGATACTCGTATCCCAAAAGAAAATCCTGTCGATTCCATAGAAACATTACACGATTTAGAAGGGCAAGTCATAGAACCCATAGTATTTCATAGCGACGCAATTTCTGTGGTAATTCTTCAATGTGACGGAGCGAGGGTTGCAGTGAAGAACGAATAGTCCATCGGAAAGCAGATACTGGTATTCCAAAAGAAATTCTTTTCTGTTTCCATAGAAACGAGACTCGATGTAGCAGGCAAAGTCACAGAACGCATAGGTTTTCATTGCGACGCAATTTCTATGTTAATTCCTCAATGTGAGGGAGCGGGGAATGCACTAAAGAAGGAATAGTGCACCGGAAACGTGATACTCGTATCCCAAAAGAAAATCTTGTCGTTTCCATTGCAACGAGACTCGATTTAAAAAGGAGAATTCATAGAACCCATAGTATTTCATAGCGTCGCAATTTCTGAGTTAAATCGTCAATGTGAGGGAGCGAGGGTTGTGTAATGAACGAATAGTGCATCGGAGAGGAGATTGTCGTATCTCAAATGAAAATCCTGTAGTTTCCATAGAAACGAGACTCGAATTAGCAGGAGAAGTCATAGAACCCATAGTATTTCATTAAGGAGGAGATCTCATAGAAATCATAATATTTCATAGCGACGCAATTTCTGTATTATCTCCACAATGTGAGGGACCGAGGGATGCAGTAAAGAAGGAATAGTGCATCGGAAAGGAGATACACGTATTCCTAAAGAAAATCCTGTCGTTTCCATAGAAACGTTTCTCGATTTAGAAGGAGAAGTCATATAACCCATAGTATTTCAAAGCGACGCAATTTCTGTGTTAATTCCTCAATGTGAGGGAGCGAGGGATGCAGTAAGGAACGAATAGTGCATCGGAGAGGAGATTCTCGTATCCCAAAAGAAAATCTTGCCATTTCCATTGAAACGGGGCTCGAATTAGCAGGAGAAGTCATAGAACCCATAGTATTTCATAGCGACGCAATTTCTGTGTTAATTCGTCAATGTGAGGAAGCGAGGGTTGCATTTAGGAACAAACGGTACATCGGACATAGATACTCGTTTCCCAAAAGTAAATCATGTCGTTTCCATGGGAACGTTTCTCGATTTAGAAGGAGAAGTCATAGAACCCATAGTACTACATAGCGGCGCAATATCTTTGTTAATTCGTCAATGTGCGGGAGCGAGGTTTGCAGTAAAGAACGAATAGTCCATCTGAAAAGAAACACTCGTATCCCCTAAAGAAAACCCTTTCGTTTCCATAGGAACGTTACACGATTCAGAAAGAGATGTCATTGAACCCACAGTATTTCATAGCGACGCAATTTCTGTGTTAATTCGTCAATGTGAGGGAGCTAGCATTGCAGTAAGGGACGAATAGTGCATCGGAAAGGAGATAATCGTATCCCAAAACTAAATACCGTCGTTTCCATAGAAACGTTACTCCATTTAGAAGGAGAAGTCATAGAACCCATAGTATTTCATAGCGGCGCAATTTCTGTGTTAATTCGTCAATGTGAGGGAGCGAGGGTTGCAGTAAAGATCGAAGAGTGCATCGGAAAGGAAATACTCGTATCCCAAAACAAAACCCTGTCGTTTCTATAGAAACGTTACTGGATTTAGAAAGATAAGACATAGAACCCATAGTATTTCATAGCGACGCAATTTCTGTGTTAATTCGTCAATGTGAAGGAGCGAGGGTTGCAGCAAAGAACGAATAATGTATCGGAAAGGAGATACTCGTATCCCAAAACCAATTCCTGTCGTTTCCATTGGAACGTTACTCGATTTAGAAGGAGAAGTCATAGAACACATAGTATTTCATAGCGACGCAATTTCTGTGTTAATTCGTCAATGTGAGGGAGCGAATGCTGCAGTTCAAAACGAATAGTGCATCGGAAAGGAGATACTCGTATCCCTAAACTAAATCCTGTCGTTTCCAAAGTAACTTTACTCGATTTAGAAGGAGCCGTCGTAGAACCCATAGTATTTCATAGCGATGCAATTTCTGGTTCAATTCGTCAATGTGAGGGAGCGAGGATTGCAGTAAAGAAGGAATAGTGCATCAGAAATGAGACAGTCGTATCCCAAAACAAAATCCTGTCGATTCCATAGAAACGAGACTCGATTTGGAAGGAGTAGTCATAGAACTAATAGTATTTAATAGCGACGCAATTTCTGTGTCAATTCGTCAATGTGAAGGAGCGAGGGTTGCAGTAAAGAAAGAATAGTGCATCGGAAAGGAGATACTCGTATCCCAAAAGAAAATCCTGTCGTTTCCACAGGAACGTTACTCGTTTTAGAAAGAGAAGACATAGAACCCATAGTATTTCATAGCGACGGAATTGCTTTGCTAATTCGTCAATGTGAAGGAGCGAGGGTTGTAGCAAAGAACGAATAATGTATCGGAAAGGAGATACTCGTATCCCAAATCTAATTCCTGTCGTTTCCATTGGAACGTTACTCGATTTAGAAAGAGAAGTCATAGAACCCATAGTATTTCATAGCGACGCAATGTCTGTGTTAATTCGGCAATGTGAGGGAGCGAGGGTTGCAGTAAATTACGAATAGTGCATCGGAGAGGAGATACTCGTATCCCAAAACTAAATCCTGTCGTTTCCATAGAAACGTTACTCGATTTAGAAGGAGAAGTCATAGAACCCATTGTTTTTCATAGCGACGCAATTTCTCTATTAATTCGTCAATGTGAGGGAGCGGCGGTTGCAGTAAAGAGCGAATAGTGCGTCGGAAAGGATATACTCGTATCTCAAATGTAAATCCTGTCGTTTCCATAGAAGCGTTACTCGATTTAGTAGGAGAAGTCATAGAACACATAGTATTTCATAGCGACGCAATTTCTGCGTTGATTCGTCAATGTGAGGGAGCGAGGGTTGCAGTAAAAAACGAATAGAGCATCTGAAAATAGATACTCGTATCCCAAAACTAAATCCTGACGTTTCCGCAGAAACGTTAACGATTTACAAGGAGATGTCATAGCAAACTTAGTATTTCATAGCGACGCAAATTCTGTGTTAATTCGTCAATGTGAGGGAGCGAGGGTTGCAGTAAAGATCGAATAGTGCATCGGAAAGGAGATACTCGTAATTCATAACTAAATCCTGTCGTTTCCAAAGAAACGTTACTTGATTTAGAGGGAGAAGTAATAGAACCCGTAGTATTTCATAGCAACGCAATTTCTGTGTTAATTCGTCAAAGTGAGGGAGCGAGGGATGCAGTAAAGAACGAATAGTTCTTCGGAAAGGAGATACTCGTATCAGAAAAAAGGAAATCCTGTCGTTTCCATAGGAGCGTTACTCGAATTAGCAGGTGAAGTCATAGAACCTATAGTTTTCATAGCGACAAAACTTCTGTGTTAATTCGTCAATGTGAGGGAGCGAGGGCTGCAGTACAGAACGAAATGTGCATCGGAAAGGAGATACTCGTATCCCTAAACTAAATCCTGTCGTTTCCTTAGAAACGATTTTCAATTTAGAAGGAGACGTCATAGATCCCATAGTATATCATAGCGACGACATTTCTGTGTTCATTCGTTAATGTGAAGCAGCGCGGGTTGCAGTAATGAAAGAATAGTGCATCGGAAAGGAGATACTCGTATCCGAAAAGAAAATCCTGTTGTTTCTATAGGAACGCTACTCGATTTAGAATGAGAAGTCATAGAACCAAAAGTATTTCATAGCGACGCAATGTCTGTGTTAATTCGTCAACGTGAGGTAGCCAGGGTTGCAGTAAAGAACGAATAGTGCGTCGGAAAAGAGATACTCCTATCCCAAAACTAAATCCTGTCGTTTACATAGAAACGAGATTCGATTTGGCAGGAGAAGTCATAAAACCCATAGTATTTCATAGCGACGATATTCCTGTGATAATTCGTCAATGTGAGGGAGCGAGCTTTGCAGTAAAGGACGAATAGTGCATCGGAAAGGAGATAATCGTATCCCAAAACTAAATCCTGTCGTTTCCATAGAAACGTTACTCCATTTAGAAGGAGAAGTCATAGAGCCCATAGTACTTCATAGCGGCGCAATTTCTGTGTTAATTCGTCAATGTGAGGGAGCGAGGGTTGCAGTAAAGAACGAAGAGTGCATCGGAAAGGAAGTACTGGTATCTAAAAACAAAATCCTGTAGTATCCATAGAAACGAGTTTCGATTTGGCAGGAGAAGTCATAAAACCCATAGTATTTCATAGCGGCGCAATTTCTGTGTTAATTCGTCAGTCTGAGGGAGCGAGAGTTGCAGTAAAGAACGAATAGCGCATCGGAAAGGAGATACTCGCATCCCAAAACTAAATCCTGTCGTTTCCATAGAAACGTTACTCGATTTAGCAGGAGAAGTCATTGAACCCATAGTATTTCATCGCGACAAAATTTCTGTGTTAATTCGTCAGTGTGAGGGAGCGAGACTTGCAGTAAGGAACGAATAGCGCATCGGAAAGGCGATACTCGCATCCCAAAACTAAATCCTGTCGTTTCCATAGAAACGTTACTCGATTTAGAAGGAGAAGTCATAGAACCCAAAGTATTTCGTAGCGACGCAATTTCTGAGTTAAGTCGTCAATGTGAGGTAGCCAGGGTTGCAGTAAAGAACGAATAGTGCATCGGAAAAGAGATACTCCTATCCCAAAACTAAATCCTGTCGTTTCCATAGAAACGAGATTCGATTTGGCAGGAGAAGTCATAGAACCCATAGTATTTCATAGCGACCATATTCCTGTGTTAATTCGTCAATGTGAGGTTGCGAGTGTTGCAGTAAGGAACGAATGGTGCATCGGAAAGGAGGTAATCGTATCCCAAAACTAAATCCTGTCGCTTCCATCGGAACGTTACTCGATTTAGAAGAAGAAGTCTTAGAAGCCATAGTATTTCATGGCGACGCAATTTCTGTGTTAATTCGTCAATGTGAGGGAGCGAGTGTTGCAGTAAAGAACGTATGGTGCATCGGAAAGGAGATACTCGTATCTCAAAAGTAAACCCTGTCGTTTCCATAGAAACGTTACTCGAGTTTGCAGGAGAAGTCATAAAACCCATAGTTTTCATAGCGACAAAATTTCTGTGATTATTCGTCAATGTGAGCAAGCGGAGGTTGCAGTACAGAACGAATAGTGCATCGGAAAGGAAATACTCGTATCCAAAAACTAAATCCTGTCGCTTCCATAGAAACGTTACTCGATTAAGAAGTAGAAGTTATAGAACCCATAGTATTTCATAGCGACGCAATTTCTGTGTTAATTCGTCAATGTGAGGGAGCGAGGGTTGCAGTGAAGAACGAATAGTGCATCGGAAAGGAGATACTCGTATCCCTAAACTAAATCCTGTCGTTTCCTTAGAAACGTTTTTCGATTTAGAAGGAGACGTCATAGAACCCATAGTATATCATAGCGACGCCATTTCTGTGTTAATTCGTTAATGTGAAGGAGCGCGGGTTGCAGTAAAGAGCGAATAGTGCGTCGGAAAGGAGATACTCGTATCTCAAAAGTAAATCCTTCCGTTTCCATAGAAACGTTACTCGATTTAGTAGGAGAAGTCATAGAACACATAGTATTTCATAGCGACGCAATTTCTGCGTTGATTCGTCAATGTGAGGGAGCGAGGGTTGCAGTAAAAAACGAATAGAGCATCGGAAAATAGATACTCGTATCCCATAACTAAATCTTGACGTTTCCGCAGAAACGTTACTCGATTTAGAAGGAGAAGTCATAGCAACCTTAGTATTTCATAGCGATGCAAATTCTGTGTTAATTCGTCAATGTGAGGGAGCGAGGGTTGCAGTGAAGATCGAATAGTGCATCGGAAAGGAGATACACGTAATTCATAACTAAATCCTGTCGTTTCCAAAGAAACGTTACTTGATTTAGAGGGAGAAGTAATAGAACCCGTAGTATTTCATAGCAACGCAATTTCTGTGTTAATTCGTCAAAGTGAGGGAGCGAGGGGTGCAGTAAAGAACGAATAGTGCATCGGAAAGGAGATACTCGTATCAGAAAAAAGGAAATCCTGTCGTTACCATAGGAACGTTACTCGAATTAGCAGGAGAAGTCATAGAACCTATAGTTTTCATAGCGACAAAACTTCTGTGTTAATTCGTCAATGTGGGGGAGCGAGGGCTGCAGTACAGAACGAATAGTGCATCGGAAAGGAGATACTCGTATCCCAAAACTAAATAATGTCGTTTCCATAGAAACGTTACTCGATTTTGAAGGAGAAGTCATAGAACCCATAGTATTTCATAGCGACGCAATTTCTGAGTTAAGTCGTCAATGTGAGGTAGCCAGGGTTCCAGTAAAGAACGAATAGTGCATCGGAAAAGAGATACTCCTCTCCCAAAACTAAATCCTGTCGTTTCCATAGAAACGAGATTCGTATTGGCAGGAGAAGTCATAGAACCCATAGTATTTCATAGCGACCATATTCCTGTGTTAATTCGTCAATGTGAGGGAGCGAGCTTTGCAGTAAAGGACGAATAGTGCATCGGAAAGGAGATAATCGTATCCCAAAACTAAATCCTGTCTTTTCCATAGAAACATTACTCCATTTAGAAGGAGAAGTCATAGAACCTATAGTATTTCATAGCGGTGCAATTTCTGTGTTAATTCATCAATGTGAGGGAGCGAGGGTTGCAGTAAAAAACGAAGAGTGCATCGGAAAGGAAATAATCGTATCCCAAAACAAAACCCTATCGTTTCCATAGAAACGTTACTCGATTTAGAAAGAGAAGTCATAGAACTCATAGTATTTCATAGCGATGCAATTTCTGTGTTAATTCGTCAATGTGAAGGAGCGAGGGTTGCAGCAAAGAACGAATAATGTATCGGAAAGGAGATACTCGTGTCCCAAAACTAAATCCTGTCGCTTCCATTGGAGCGTTACTCGATTTAGAAGAAGAAGTCATAGAAGCCATAGTATTTAATGGCGACGCAATTTCTGTGTTAATTCGTCAATGTGAGGGAGCGAGTGTTGCAGTAAAGAACGAATGGTGGATCGGAAAGGAGATAATCGTATCCCAAAACTAAATCCTGTCGCTTCCATTGGAACGTTACTCGATTTAGAAGAAGAAGTCATAGATGCCATAGTATTTCATGGCGACGCAATTTCTGTGTTAATTCGTCAATGTGAGGGAGCGAGTGTTGCAGTAAAGAACGAATGGTGCATCGGAAAGGAGATAATCGTATCCCAAAACTAAATCCTGTCAGTTCCATAGAAACGTTACTCGAATTTGCAAGAGAACTCATAAAACCCATAGTTTTCATAGCGACAAAATTTCTGTGTTTATTCGCCAATGTGAGCAAGCGGAGGTTGCAGTACAGAACGAATAGTGCATAGGAAAGGAAATACTTGTATCCCAAAACTAAATCCTGTCGCTTCCATATAAACGTTACTCGATTAAGAAGTAGAAGTCATAGAACCCATAGTATTTCATAGCGACGCAATTTGCGTGTTAATTCGACAATGTGAGAGAGCCAGGGTTGCAGTAAAGAACGAATAGTGCATCGGAAAGGAGATATTCGTATCCTAAAACTAAATCCTGTCGTTTCCATAGAAACGTTACTCGATTTAGAAGGAGAAGTCATAGAACCCATAGTATTTCATAGCGACGCAATTACTATGTTAATTCGTCAATGTGAGGGAGCGAGGGTTGCAGTAAAGTACGAATAGTGCATCGGAGAGGAAATACTCGTATCCCAAAACTATTACCTGTCGTTTCCATTGAAACGTTACTCGATTTAGAAGGAGAAGTCATAGAACCCATTGTATTTCATAGCGACGCAATTTCTCTATTAATTCGTCAATGTGAGTGAGCGGCGGTTGCAGTAAAGAGCGAATAGTGCGTCGGAAAGGATATACTCGTATCTCAAGAGTAAATCCTGTCGTTTCCATAGAAACGTTACTCGATTTAGTAGGAGAAGTCATAGAACACATAGTATTTCATAGCGACGCAATTTCTGCGTTGATTCGTCAATGTGAGGGAGCGAGGGTTGCAGTAAAAAACGAATAGAGCATCGGAAAATAGATACTCGTATCCCAAAACTAGATCTTGACGTTTCCGCAGAAACGTTACTCGATTTAGAAGGAGAAGTCATAGCAACCTTAGTATTTCATAGCGACGCAAATTCTGTGTTAATTCGTCAATGTGAGGGAGCGAGGGTTGCAGTAAATCTCGAATAGTGCATCGGAAAGGAGATACGCGTAATTCATAACTAAATCCTGTCGTTTCCAAAGAAACGTTACTTGATTTAGAGGGAGAAGTAATAGAACCCGTAGTATTTCATAGCAACGCAATTTCTGTGTTAATTCGTCAAAGTGAGGGAGCGACTGTTGCAGTAAAGAACGAATAGTGCATCGGAAAGGAGATACTCGGAACAGAAAAAAGGCAATCCTGTCGTTTCCACAGGAACATTACTCGAATTAGCAGGAGAAGTCATAGAACCTATAGTTTTCATAGCGACAAAACATCTGTGTTAATTCGTCAATGTGAGGGAGCGAGGGCTGCAGTACAGATTGAATAGTGCATCGGAAAGGAGATACTCGTATCCCAAAACTATATAATGTCGTTTCCATAGAAACGTTACTCGATTTTGACGGAGAAGTCATAGAACCCATAGTATTTCATAGCGACGCAATTTCTGTGTTAATTCGTCAATGTGAGGGAGCGAGGGTTGCAGTGAAGAACGCATAGTTACTCGATTTTGACGGAGAAGTCATAGAACCCATAGCATTTCATAGCGACGCAATTTCTGTGTTAATTCGTCAATGTGAGGGAGCGAGGGTTGCAGCGAAGAACGCATAGTGCATCGGAAAGGAGATACTCGTATCCCTAAACTAAATCCTGTCGTTTCCATAGAAACGTTACTCGATTTAGAAGGACACGCCATAGAACACATAGTATATCATAGCGACGCAATTTCTGTGTTAATTTGTCAATGTGAAGGTGCGAGGGTTGCAGTAAAGAAAGAATAGTGCATCGGAAAGGAGATACTCGCATCTCAAAACTAAATCCTGTCGTTTCCATAGAAACGATACTCGATTTTAAATTAGAAGTCATAGAACCCATAGTATTTCATAGCGACGCAATTTCTGTGTTAATTCGTCAATGTGAGGGAGCGAGGGTTGCACTAAAGAACGAATAGTGCATCGGAAATAGATACTCGTATCCCAAAACTAAATCCTGTCGTTTCCATAGAGACGAGATTTGATTTGGCAGGATAAGTCATAGAACCCATAGTATTTCATAGCGACGAAATTCCTGTGTTAATTCGTCAATGTGAGGGAGCGAGCATTGCAGTAAGGGACGAATAGTGCATCGGAAAGGAGATAATCGTATCCCAAAACTAAATACTGTCGTTTCCATAGAAACGTTACACCATTTAGAAGGAGAAGTCATGGAACCCATAGTATTTCATAGCGGCGCAATTTCTGTGTTAATTCGTCAATGTGAGGGAGCGAGGTTTGCAGTAAAGATCGAAGAGTGCATCGGAAAGGAAATACTCGTATCCCAAAACAAAACCCTGTCGTTTCCATAGAAACGTTACTCGATTTAGAAAGAGAAGACATAGAACCCATAGTATTTCATAGCGACGCAATTTCTGTGTTAATTCGTCAATGTGAAGGAGCGAGGGTTGCAGCAAAGAACGAATAATGTATCGGAAAGGAGATACTCGTATCCCAAAACTAATTCCTGTCGTTTCCATTGGAACGTTACTCGATTTAGAAGGAGAAGTCATAGAACACATAGTATTTCATAGCGACGCAATTTCTGTGTTAATTCGTCTATGTGAGGGAGCGAGTGATGCAGTTCAAAACGAATAGTGCATCGGAAAGGAGATACTCGTATCCCAAAACTAAATAATGTCGTTTTCATTGAAACATTACTCGATTTAGAAGGAGACGTCATAGAACCCATAGTATATCATAGCGACGCAATTTCTGTGTCAATTCGTCAATGTGAAGGAGCGAGGGTTGCAGTAAAGAAAGAATAGTGCATCGGAAAGGAGATACTCGTATCCCAAACCTAACTGCTGTCGTTTCCATAGAAACGTTAGTCAATTTAGAAAGAGAAGTCATAGACACCATAGTATTTCATAGCGACGCAATTTCTGTGTTAATTCGTCAATGTGAGGTAGCCAGGGTTTCAGTAAAGAACGAATAGTGCATCGGAAAGGAGATACTCGTATCCCAAAACTAAATTCTCTCGTTTCCATAGAAACGAGACTCGATTTAGCAGGAGAAGTCATGGAACCCATAGTATTTCATAGCGACTCAATTCCTGTGTTAATTCGTCAATGTGAGGGAGCGAGGGCAGCAGTACAGAACGAATAGTGCATCGGAAATTAGATACTCGTATCCCAAAACTAAATAATGTCGTTTTCATTGAAACATTACTCGATTTAGAAGGAGACGTCATAGAACCCATAGTATATCATAGCGACGCATTTTCTGTGTCAATTCGTCATTGTGAAGGAGCGAGGGTTGCAGTAAAGAAAGAATAGTGCATCGGAAAGGAGATACTCGTATCACAAAGGAAAATCCTGTCGTTTTCATAGGAACGTTACTCGATTTAGAAGGCGAAGTCATAGAACCCAAAGTATTTCGTAGCGACGAAATTTCTGTGCTAATTCGTCAATGTTAGGGAGCGAGGGTTGCAATAAAGAACGAATAGTGAATCGGACCGGAGATACTCGTATCCCAAAAGTAAATACTGTCGTTTCCATAGAAACATTACTCGATTTAGAAGGAGAAGTCATAGAACCCATAGTATTTCATAGCGGCGGAATTTCTGTGTTAATACGTCAATGTAAGGGAGCGAGTGTTGCACTAAAGAACGAATAGTGCATCGGAAAGGAGCTACTCGTATCCCAAAACTAAATGCTGTCGTTTAAATAGAAACGTTTGTATATTTAGAAGGAGAAGTCATAGAACCCATACTTTTCATAGCAACGCAATTTCTGTGTTAATTCGTCATTGTGAGGGAACGAGGGTTGCAGTTCAATAGTGCATCGGAAAGGAGATACTCGTATCCCAAAAGAAAATCCTGTCGTTTCCATAAAAACGTTACTCGATTAAGAATGAGAAGTCATAGAACCCATAGTATTTCATAGCGACAAAATTTCTGTGTTAATTCGTCAGTGTGCAGGAGCGACAGTTGCAGTAAGGAACGGAAAGTGCATCGGAAAGGAGATACTCGCATCCCAAAACTAAATCCTGTCGTTTCCATAGAAACGTTACTCGATTTAGAAGGAGAAGTCATAGAACCATAGTATTTCATAGCGACGCAATTTCTGTGTTAATTCGTCAATGTGAGGTAGACAGGGTTGCAGTAAAGAACGAATAGTGCATCGGAAAAGAGATACTCGTATCCCAAAACTAAATCCTGTCGTTTCCATAGAAACGATATTCGATTTGGCAGGAGAAGTCATAGAACCCATAGTATTTCATAGCGAAGAAATTCCTGTGTTACTTCGTCAATGTGAGGGAGCGAGCTTTGCAGTAAAGGAAGAATAGTGCATCGGAAAGGAGATAATCGTATCCCAAAACTAAATCCTGTCGTTTCCATAGAAACGTTACTCCATTTAGAAGGAGAAGTCATAGAACCCAATGTATATCGTAACGGCGCAATTTCTGTGTTAATTCGTCAATGTGAGCAAGCGAGAGTTGCAATAAAAAACGAAGAGTGCATCAGAAAGGAAATACTCGTATCCCAAAACAAAACCCTGTCGTTTCCATAGAAACGTTACTCGTTTTAGAAAGAGAAGACATAGAACCCATAGTATTTATTAGCGACGCAATTTCTGTGTTAATTCGTCAATGTGAAGGAGCGAGGGTTGCAGCAAAGAGCGAATAATGTATCGGAAAGGAGATACTCGTATCCCATGTGAAAATCCTGTCGTTTCGATAGAAACGTTGCTCGATTTAGAAGGAGATGTCATAGAACCCATAGTATTTCATAGCGAGCAATTTCAGTGTTAACTCCTCAATGTGATTGAGCGAGGGATGCAGTAAAGAACGAATAGTGCATCGGAAAGGAGATACTCGTATTCCAATAGAAAATCCTGTCGTCTCCATAGCAACGTTACTCGATTTAGAAAGAGAAGTCATATAACCCATAGTATTTAATAGCGACGCAATTTCTGTGTTAATTCGTCAATGTGGGGGAGCGAGGATTGCAGTAAAAAACGAATTGTGCATCGGAAAATAGATACTCGTATCCCAAAACTAAATCTTGTCCTTTCCGTAGAAACGTTACTCGATGTAGCAGGCAAAGTCACAGAACGCATAGGATTTTAATTGCGACGCAATTTCTGTGTTGATTCTTCAATGTGAGGGAGCGAGGAATGCAGTATGGAAGCAATAGTGCACCGGAAACGAGATAAGACTCGATTTAAAAAGGAGAATTCATAGAACCCATAGTATTTCATAGCGTCGCAATTTCTGAGTTAAATCGTCGATGTGAGGGAGCGAGGGTTGCTGCAGTGAACGAATAGTGCATCGGAAAGGAGATACTCGTATCCCAAAAGAAAATCGAGTCGTTTCAATAGAAACGAGACTAGATTTAGCAGCAGAAACCATGGAACTCAGAGTACTTAACAGCGACGCAATTTCAGTGTTAATTCGTCAATGTGAGATAGCGAGGGTTGCGGTAAAGAACGAATAGTGTATCAGAAAGGAGATACTCGTATCCCATGTGAAAATCCTGCCGTTTCGATAGAAACGTTGCTCGATTTAGAAGGAGATGTCATAGAACCCATAGTATTTCATAGCGAGCAATTTCAGTGTTAACTCCACAATGTGAGGGAGCGAGGGATGCAGTAAAGAACGAATAGTGCATCGGAAAGGAGATACTCGTATTCCAATAGAAAATCCTGTCGTCTCCATAGCAACGTTACTCGATTTAGAAAGAGAAGTCATATAACCCATAGTATTTCATAGCGACGCAATTTCTGTGTTAATTCGTCAATGTGGGGGAGCGAGGACTGCAGTAAAGGACGAATAGTGCAACGAAAAGAGATACTCGTATCCCAATAGAAAATCCTGTCGTTTCCATAGAAACATTACTCGATTTAGAAGAAGATGTCATGGAGATCATAATATTTCATAGCGACGCAATTTCTGTGTTATCTCCTCAATGTGAGGGACCGAGGGATGCTGTAAAGAAGGAATAGTGCATCGGAAAGGAGATAGTCGTATCCCAAAAGAAAATCCCGTCGATTCCATAGAAACGTTTCTCGATTTAGAAGGAGAACTCATAGATCCCATAGTATTTCATAGCGACGCAATTTCTGTGTTAATTCGTCCATGTGAGGGAGTGAGCATTGCAGTAATGAACGAATAGTGCATCGGAGAGGAGTTACTAGTATCCCAAAAGAAAATCCTGTCAATTCCATTGAAACGGGACTCGAATTAGCAGGAGAAGTCATAGAACCCATTGTATTTCATAGCGACGCAATTTCTGTGTCAAAGCGTCAATGTGAGGGAGCGAGGGATTCAGTAAAAGAAGGAATAGTGCATCTTAAAGGAGATACTCGTATCCCAAAAGAAAATCCTGACGATACCAACGAAACGAGACTCGATTTAGAAGGAGAAGTCATAGAACACATAGTATTTCATAACGACGCAATTTCTGTGTTAATTCGTTAATGTGTGGGAGCGTGGTTTGCAGTAAAGAACGAATAGTGCATCGGAAAGGAGATTCTCGTATCCCAAAAGAAAATCCTGTCGTTTCCATAGAAACGAGACTCGATTTAGCAGGAGAAGTCTTAGAAACCATAGTATTTGATAGCGACGCAATTTCTGTGTCAAAGCGTCAATGTGAGGGAGCGAGGGATGCAGTAAAAGAAGGAATAGTGCATCTTAAAGGAGATATTCGTATATCAATCGAAAATCCCGTCGTTCGCATAAAAACTTTTCTCCATTTAGAAGGAGAAGTCATAGAACCCATAGTATTTCATTGCGACGCAATTTCTGTGTTACTTCGTCAGTGTTACGGAGCGAGGGATGCAGTAAAGAAGGATTAGTGCTTCGGAAAGGAGATAGTCGAATCCCAAAAGAACATCCCGTCGTTTCCATAGAAACGTTACTCGATTTAGAAGGAGAAGTCAAAGAAAACATAGTATTTCATGGCGACGCAATTTCTGTGTTAATTAGTCAATGTGAGGAAGCGGGGGATGCAAAAATGAAGGAATAGTGCATCGGAAAGGTGATAGTCGTATCCCAAAAGAAAATACTGTCGTTTCCGTAGAACGTTACTCGATTTAGAAAGAGAAGTCATAGAAACCATAGTATTTCATATCGACGCAATTTCTGTGTAATTTCGTCAGTGTGAGAGAGCGGGGGATGCAGTAGAGAAGGAATACTGCGTCGGAAAGGAGATAGTCGTATCCCAAAAGAAATTCGTGTCGTTCCATAGAAACGTTACTCGATTTAGAAGGAGATGTCATAGAACGCATAGTATTTCAATGCGACGCCATTTCTGTGTTAATTCGTCAATGTGAGGGAGCAGGGGATGCAGTAATGAAGGAATAGTGCATCGGAAAGGAGATAGTCGCATCCGAGAAGAAAATACTGTCGTCTCCCTAGAAACGTTAATCGATATAGGATATGTCAAAGAACCCAAAGTATTTCAGAGCGACTCAATTTCCGTGTTAATTCGTCAATGTGAGAGAGCGAGGGATGCAGTAGAGAAGGAATACTGCGTCGGAAAGGAGATAGTCGTATCCCAAAAGAAATTCGTGTCGTTTCCGTAGAAACGTTACTCGATTTAGAAGGAGAAGTCATAGAACGAATAGTATTTCATAGCGACGCCATTTCTGTGTTAATTCGTCAATGTGAGGGAGCAGGGGATGCAGTAATGAAGGTATAGTGCATCGGAAAGGAGATAGTCGTATCCCAAAAGAAATTCGTGTCGTTCCATAGAAACGTTACTCGATTTAGAAGGAGATGTCATAGAACGCATAGTATTTCAATGCGACGCCATTTCTGTGTTAATTCGTCAATGTGAGGGAGCGAGGGTTGCAGTAATGAAGGAATAGTGCATCGGAAAGGAGATAGTCGTATCCCAAAAGAAAATCCTGTCGTCTCCATAGAAACGTTAATCGATATAGGATATGTCATAGAACCCACAGTATTTCAGAGCGACCCAATTTCCGCGTTAATTCGTCAAAGTGAGGGAGCGAGGGTTGCTGTAAAGAAGGAATATTGCGTCGGAAAGGAGATTGTCGTATCCCAAAAGAAGGTCCTCTCGTTTCCATAGAAACGTTACTCGAATTAGAACGAGAAGCCATTTAACCCATAGTATTTCATTGCAACGCAATTTCTGTGTTAATTCGTCGATGTGAGGGAGCTAGGGTTGCTGTAAAAAAGGAATAGTGCATCGGAAAGGAGTTAGTCGTTGCCCAAAACATGGTCCTCTTGTTCCCATAAAAATTGTCTCCATTTAGAAGGAGAAGTCATAGAACCCATAGTATTTCATTGCGACGCAATTTCTGTGTTAATTCGTCAATGTTACGGAGCGAGGGATGCAGTAAAGAAGGAATAGTGCTTCGGAAAGGAGATAGTCGAATCCCAAAAAAAAATCCCGTCGTTTCCATAGAAATGTTACTCGATGTAGAAGGAGTAGTCATAGAACCCAGAGTATTTCATAGCGACGCAATTTCTGTGTTAATTCTTGAATGTGAGGGAGCGAGGGATGCAGTAGGGAAGGAATAGTGCATCGGAATGGACATGGTCGTATCCCAACAGAAAATACTGTCCTTTCCATAGAAACGTTACTCGATTTAGAAGCAGAAGTCAAAGAAAACATAGTATTTCATGGCGACGGAATTTCTGTGTTAATTAGTCAAAGTGAGGAAGCGGGGGATGCAAAAATGAAGGAATAGTGCATCGGAAAGGAGATATACGTCTCCCAAAAGAAAATCCTGTCGTTTCCTTAGAAACGGTACTCGATTTAGAAGGAGATGTCATAGAACCCATAGTACATCATAGCGTCGCAATTTCCATGTTAATTCGTCAGTGTGAGGGAGCGAGGGATGCAGTAAAGAAGGAATAGTGCATCGGAAAGGAGATAGTCGAATCCCAAAAGAAAATCCTATTGTTTCCAAGGAAACGTTACTCGATTTAGAAGGAGAAGTCATATAACACACAGTATTTCAGAGCGTCGCAATTTCTGTGTTAATTCGTCAATGTGAGGGAGCGATGGATGCAGTAAAGAAGGAATAGTGCATCGGAGGGGAGATAGTCGTATGCCAAAAGAAAATCCTGTCGTTTCCATAGAAACGCTAATCGCTATAGCAGGAGATGTCATAGAACCTATAGTATATCATAGCGACGCAGTTTCTGTAATAATTCGTCAATGTGAGGGAGCGAGGGATTCAGTAAAGAAGAAATAGTGCATCGGAAAGGAGATTCTCGTTTTACATAAGAAAATCCTGTCGTTTCCATAGAAACGTTACTCGATTTAGAAGGAGAAGTCATAGAAAACATAATATTTCAGAGCGACGCAATTTCTGTGTTAATTCGTCAATGTGCGGAAGCGAGGGATGCAGTAAAGAGGGAAAAGTGCCTCGGAAGGGAGATACTCGTACCCAAAAAGAAAACTCCGTCGACTACATAGGAACGATACTCGATTAAAAGGAGAAGTCATAGAATCCACAGAATATCATAGGGACGCAATTTCTGTGATAGTTCGTCGATGTGAGGGAGCGAGGGATGCAGTAGGGAAGGAATAGTGCATCGGAATGGACATGGTCGTATCCCAACAGAAAATACTGTCCTTTCCATAGAAACGTTACTCGATTTAGAAGGAGAAGTCAAAGAAAACATAGTATTTCACGGCGACGGAATTTCTGTGTTAATTAGTCAAAGTGAGGAAGCGGGGGCTGCAAAAATGAAGGAATAGTGCATCGGAAAGGAGATAGACGTCTCCCAAAAGAAAATCCTGTCGTTTCCTTAGAAACGGTACTCGATTTAGAAGGAGATGTCATAGAACCCATGGTATTTCATAGCGACGCAATTTCTGTGTAAATTCGTCAATGTGAGGGAGCGAGGGATGCAGTAAAGAAGGAATAGTGCAACGGAAAGGAGGTAGTCGTATCCCAACAGAAAATCCTGTCGTTTCCATGGAAACGTTACTCGATTTAGAAGGCGAAGGCATAGAATCCATGGTTTTTCATAACGACGCAATTTCTGTGTTAATTCGTCAATGTGAGGGAGAGAGGGATACAGTAAAGAAGGAATAGTGCATCGGAAAGGAGATACTTGTATCCCACGAGAAAATCCTGTCGTTTCGATTAAAACGTTACTCGATTTAGAAGGAGAAGTTATAGAACCCATAGTATTTCATAGTGACGCAATTTCTGTGTTAATTCGTCAATGTGAGGGAGCGAGGGTTGCAGAGAAGAAGGAATAGTGCATCGGAAAGGAGTTAGTCGTATCCCAAGAGAAAGTCTCCTCGTATCCATAGAAATGTTTTAGATTTAGAAGGAGAAGGCATAGAACCCATAGTATTTCATAGCGACGCAATTTGTGTGTTAATTCGTCAATGTGAGGGAGCGAGGGTTTCTGTAAAGAAGGAATAGTGCATCGGAAAGGAGATAGTCGTATCCCAAATCAAGGTCCTCTCGTTCCCATAGAAACGTTTTTCCATTTAGTAGGAGAAGTCATAGCACCCATAGTATTTCATAGCGACGCAATTTCTGTGTTAAATCGTCAATGTGAGGGAGCGAGGGAT